>NC_040908.2:159012821-160212821 GCF_004126475.2 Phyllostomus discolor
GCATTTTCTTCAGAAAGAGTGAACAAGAGTTCTCTTTCTTTTACATTGTCACCAACACTTGTTGTTTGTTGATTTATTGATAATGGCTATTCTGATAGGTGTGAGGTGACATCTCATAACTGTGGTTTGAATTGGTATCTCTCTGATGATTACTGACACTGAATATTTCTTCAAATGTCTTTTGGCCATCTGTATGTCCTCCTTTGGAGAAGTGTCTATTCAGGTCTTTTGACTATTTCTTAATTGGGTTCGTTCACTTTCTGGTGTTGAGTTGTGTAAGTTTTCCATACTCCTACAGATTAAACCCCTTGTCATATGTATCATTGGTAAATATGTAATTCCATACAACAGGTACCTTTTTCATTTTGTTGATGGTTTCTTTTGCTGTACAGAAGCAATTATTTAAATAATGTGCATCATTATTTTTAGAACTGAACTTTCATCTTTTTTATTTTACTAATTCAAAAGAGTCAACTAAGTGTCTATCAGTAGATGAATGGATAAAATAACTGGCAATTTACACTATGGAATACTACTTGTTCATAAAAAAAAGAAAATCTTATCTTTGCTACAGCATGGATGGACCTAGAGAGCATTATGCAAAGTGGAAGAAGCCAGTCAGAGAAAGACAAATGCCATATGATTTCACTCAACTGAACTAACAGGCGAAATAGACACAGATTCATAGATAGAGAGGAAGTTGACCACTGTTTTGGATTTGGGGGTTGAAGGCATTGAGCCAAAAACATGGAGGACCCTTGAACAAGAACAACATTGTGGTGACTACCTGGGAGGGGGTGGGTAGAATGGAAGAGAGTATAAGGAGGATAAACAGTAATGGAAAAAATAATAAATAATAACATTTAAAAAGTGGATCTTTATCCACACCTAAAATTATCTTCTGAATGTTGAGAGCATTAACAGACTTCCCTATAAAAGTTCCTTTTAACAGATGTTTTAAGAATCCTCACCAAAGAGTATGTTTATTGGTTTTGGAAAGAAGGAAAGACAGAACAAGAGAGAGAAACATCAATGTGGCAAAGAAACATCAATAAGTTGCCTCTTATATGTGCCCCTACTGGGGATCAAATAAGCAACCAATTTTTCCACCCAGCCAGGGAATTGAACCCAAAACTTTTGTTGTATGGAATGACACTCCAAACAACTGAGAACCCCGCCCCCACCACGGCAGTTAGAGACACTTTCATATCTGCAAGAAGAAGAATTTCATGTGCAGGAAGTGATCCAATATTCACAAGAACATTTTAAACTTATTTTCAGTGTATATCTCTTTATCTATCTCTCTATCCATCTATCTATCTATCTATCTATCCTATTTATAGAGGGAAAGGGAGGGAGAAAGAGAAACAGAGAAACATCAGTCTGTGATGACCTCTTGTACACCCCCACCTGGGAACCTGGCCTGCAACTCATGTGCCCTAAACTGGGAATTGAACCAGCAACTGTTTGGTTCTCAAGCCAGCACTCAATCCCCTGAGCCACACAGCCAGGGCTCAGTCTATATCTTTTCAAATTATTCCTTTGTTTCTACATCTTGAAAAAATAATACCCAACATAAAATTATAGCTTTCTTTCCATACTTTTTAAGTCCATATACAAGAAAACATTTGACTATATATAAAAACTTTATAACCCACCCCCCTCTGCAGCCCTAGTAGTGTCAACGGGAGGCAAGAATGACCGCTGGGTCCACCAAAGCCTACCCACTGCTGCATTCCCACCTCCAGCCTGAATATCCCACTACCATTGCCATTATGCCCAAGAGAAAGGTTGAGGGGCATTTTCAAGGACATAAAGCCAAGATGAGGGATGAACCACAGAGAAGATCCACCAGGTCATTGGCCAAACCTACTCCTCCAAAGCCAGAGCCCAAGCCTAAAAAGGCCCCTGCCAAGAAGGGATAGAAGGTACTCACAGAGGAAAAGGGAAAAACTGACGCTGGCAAGGATTGGAATTACCCTGCAGAGAATGGAGATGGCAAAACAGACCAGGCACAGAAAGCTGAAGGTGGTGGAGAGGCCAAGTGAAGTGTATTTCTGGTGACTGTACAGTTTGAAATACTATTTTTATCAAGTTTTATAAAAATGCAGGATTTTGTCTTACCTTTTTTCAAGCTATATTGTTAGCACCCAGAACACTTCATTATTGTTTCTGAAAGAAGGACATGTAATATTATCAATAGAAAGTCTGCAAAACTGGACTAACATAGGGAAAAAACGCCATTCCCTTCTAGTTTTGACAGACTTCCTCTTGGTTCCTGGGAGGAGGGACTCCTTGATGTTGACACACATTAGCCATCTTGGTACAGACACCTTGCGGTGTGGGAAAACTAAAATTAATTTTTATGTCCTTTTCTCCTTCTCAACTTTAAGCATAGACTTGACTCCCTAAAGCCCAGAGACCTCTTGAGACCTGAACTGCCAAAACTTGGTTACCAGTATGTTGGGCAATCTGGACTTTACAGTGTCACCATGGAGATGGCATCCCTCAAAAGAGCAGCAGTTCTCTTTCTACCTTGTGCACCTACAGACTGACAATTCTGCCATTTTCATTGCATTTCCTGAAAGTCAGAATCAGTAGGTGAAAAGCTGTTATACAACATACTAATGTGAAATGTCAACCCCCACTCTAAACTCTCCCCATTCAGAGCAGCAGATGAAGACCCCATTGGGTTTTGTAGTGGCTTTCTGATTTCAGCAGTCCACTGAAGAAGGGAGTTTGAAAGTTGTTGTACACTGTTAACAATTGTCTGCCTATGTCCTGCCTGAAATACCATGAGTGTTTATGAAAAGTATCTTTAATAAAGCTGGATACAGTTGGAAAAAAAAGAGAACACTTGATTGTATACAAAGGACAACAAAATAGTTAAACAAATTGTAAAAGTACTGCTATGTAGAAGAGTGGGGTGATTGCCAAACCAAAATGAGGAGCCAACACCATATTTTCCTTGTGATGCTTTAAAACACTTGTCAACTGATGACCCATTAGAGAGAAGCTGGTGATGGGGCACAAGTCCATGCACAAGACGAGACATTGTGGGTTTATCAAAGGCTGATGTAACATTGGTCATAATGTGTCATGGAATCTTGGTCACAAAATAGGTGCTGGAGGCTAAACATACAGTGTAGTAGTAATTATGTAAAACTGTAGATTCATACATATGCATTAATAAAGGAAAAAATAACTGTGGGGAATTGCTCAAAATGTTATAACATTTCACACCTGTTCTCATTTTGTTCTTTGAATTTTGTTGCATTCTAATTATTTTCTAATGAACAGTGATAGTGTGATAGTATCACACAGGTGAACATAAAAATATTTCATTGTGAAAAATGAATTAATCCATCCTTGATGGTTTCAGTGACAGAGCGATTGCAGATGTCTCTACAATGGCTTCTCCACCAATCCAGTTAAAAACTTCAAGGATCACAAAAAAGGATGAAACCAGGCTCTTCATTGTGTGCCATCTAAGGAAAAAGGCAACTATTTCCTCAAACATGAGATAGTGGAATTTAGTTCCTGAGCTTTTGTCCTTGGAAACATGCCAGAAAAGATTCCTTGGAGACTGGTCCCCAGGGAAGAGCAATGTTGTGTTTTCCTGAATCCTCAGTTATTATGAGGTGCCCTGGAAGACAGATGAGAAATACTCTGCTCCACTTGTGTTCACAACAGCTGCCTGAATTCCCTTTCAGACACAACTTCCTGCAGATTTTCTGCGTGACCAGTGCTTTCACAAAATTCTAAGTTCAGATTTTCTTTTTTTAAACTCAAAATAAAGCAAGATGAGTGGTCAAAAATTTATAAATAATTTAAATCAGAGGAAAGAATGCATTGCAGAAATTTTTGACCCAAATAGTTTTCACATTTTATTTGTGAGAAAAAGCTGAGGTTGACAAGGTTCTTGCCTGATAATATTGGAAGAATGTTTGTTTTTCTGGAACCATCTTTGGCTTTTGGTAAGTATTACTTTCTAAATTTAAGAGTTTTATTTAGGATCAGATAAAAGAGGGTATTACCAGAAAAGTATACATACACATATCACTTAAACCTTACCCCAAATAATGCCAGATTCTGTGAGACCAGAAGTATAGCATTGATGAAATTATGTTCTACAAGTAAGATAAATGTTTTAAAAATATATTCTTTGGAGAAATTAGATTTTGAATATTATACCTCAGAAACATATCTTCTGGAAATGAATACTGATATGTGCTTTGTAATTTTGATCTACTACATTTGAAATTTGTTTATGATTACAATTAAATAATTTTCTAAACAAAAGAACAGTAAATGATGCGCGAAAATTCTTTTTCTATTATTATTATACATCAACCATTTTCTTACATTTTCTGAAATTATAAACAGAAACACAGAAAATGAGGCTATTCTCTGAAGTCTCTCTATCTTGGTAGAATGAGAGAGTCAATATTTAATAGCTGTGACTCTCAATAAGTTATGCAAACTGTCTGGTTTCTTAATCTCATTTAAAAAATGTGGATAATAGTAGCACTCCTCACATAATATTCTCATGTGAAGTAAATATATTAATAAGAAAAAGCCTTTGGAAGAATGTCAGGCTTACTCTAATTACACAAAATGATAGTTTTCATTATATCATGCCCAAGGGTCAATGTATGTCCATTTCTGTATTTTGTGATCAAATTTATATTCCTCATTACATTCTGTAAACCACTTGTTACTATAAATGTTTTATATACTAATCTAATATATAAGTCGACATTTATGAACTCATTCCAGCCAGGTATCACCTTTCCTTCTCCACAGTTTGAAGCAGTGGACAGAATGGACAGAAGGAATAACACACATGTGTCTGACTTCATCCTTATGGGGCTGACAGAATCTGAAGAGATCCAGCTTGTCCTCTTTATCATATTTCTCATCATATACCTGGTCAGTGTCCAGGGAAACACAGGGATGATACTGATCATCCACCTGGATCTCCAGCTTCACACCCCCATGTATTTTTTTCTCAGTCACCTGTCATTTCTTGACCTTACTTACTCAACAGCCATCACACCTAAAACCTTACAGAACTTACTGACCTCCACAAAGCACATTTCATACATAAGCTGCTTCACCCAAATGTACTTTTTAATCTTCTTGGGTACTGTTGAATGTTTTCTTCTCTCCTTGATGGCATATGATCGCTATGTAGCTATCTGCAATCCTCTGCACTACTCTGTTGTTATGTCCAAAAGACTCTGCTACTCCCTCATCTTTGGGTCCTATTTCATTGGCTTTACAAACTCTATGATCAATGTGCTTTTCATGAGCAGACTGGATTTCTGTGACTCCAATGTAATCCATCACTTTCTCTGTGACACTTCCCCAATCCTAGACCTGTCCTGCACTGACACACGTGGTGTGGAAATCACGATATTCATTTTTGCTGGCTCTACTCTAATGGTTTCTCTTATCACAATATCTGTGTCTTACCTGTCCATTCTGACTACTGTACTGAAAATTACTTCCACTTCAGGAAAGCGAAAAGCCTTCTCTACATGTGCCTCCCATCTCCTGGGAGTCACTATCTTTTATGGCACTACCATTTTTACATATTTAAAACCACGCAAGTCCTATACCTTGGGCAAAGATCAAGTGGCTTCTGTGTTTTATACTATTGTGATTCCCATGCTGAATCCACTCATTTACAGCCTTAGGAATAAAGAAGTGAAAAATGCTCTCAAAAGACTCATGCAGAAGAGACTGGACTTCAGGCAATTAAAGTAACATCATTTCTAAACAGTTAAGTTTTCTCTCCTTTCCTGTGGAGTATGTTCTTGTTCTCTCCAAAAAGCAATGAAGTCCTTTCATTTGTTTGTATTTCTGTTGAACCATTCTTTACTTAATCAAATATAATATTGGCCATCTCCAAAAGCATGTCCATTGAAATTCATATTATAATTACAAGCCATAAAATATGTGTTAAAAACATGGCCCATTGTTTTTAAGGGCAACTTATCCTCAAAATGAGAAAATATTAATGTCCTATTTTAAAATACAGCACAGATATTACCATGCATTCTCCAATGACAGAGAACTTTATTATGAAACAGAGCTCAGTTTTGGCACACTGGTAATAGTTTCAGGAACCATGTCATGTATTATATAGAGAAGAAATGTAGCAGAGTAATTAGGAGCACTGCCTTTGAAGCCAAACATTTGAAGATTTGTAGTCCATATCTACTCCTCTTTTAGCTGTGTAAGCGTTAATAAATGACTGACTTCAATGTTTCCATTTCCACAACTCCACAAGATAATTAATATATCCAGGTCCATACAGTTTTAATAAATATTGAATCATTTAAGGCAATACTAATAAATGGTGGCCATTATCATTAGAATATTTCTAATCCTGCAATATTTTTAATACACAATGGCTTTCTCTTAAAGATTATTCACTTGTTCTTTGTAAATTACTTTTGGTTAATTTAATTGATGAACACACAAACAATTAAGGGGAAACTCAGAACTACAAGGACACATGGACCAAACCAAGTGGATCTGGGGAGGGGAGTGGGTATGGATGGGCTGGGGGATGTAGTCGGGGGAAAATGGAGACAATTGTACTTGAGCAACAATAAAAAAAGCATTTTGCAATTTTCGAAACACATCAGTATATGTTAACATTGAAGAAGATTTGGATACCTTGGAAAAATTAAGGAAATGGAAATACCTTAGCAATTGTTAACAGTTTGGAATGTGTTCTTCTACACCACTGGTTATGAAAGTAGGTATGTACATCTATTACATATATAAGCAAGATTTCTGTCCTTTTTATTTACCTTTTGCAGTTTTCTGTACATGTTTACATGTTTAACATTTGTCATTGAATTCAGAGATGAATGTGTTTGTGGTATATGGTCAAAAAATCAAGACTTTTATGACAGAATGCTTTGGACCTGAAATTTTGTAAATTCATCGATTTAAAAATCTTTGTGCAGTGATATATCTTTAGTGGCCACTTTCTAAAAATGTAAATCTTTACCTTTTTGTGATGTAGCAATAAATCTCAGTAAACTTTTTTTTGGTATTCTGTGTATGTTAAAATTTATTGCGTTTTTCTCAATATTTACCGGCTTCTTGTGGTCATTAAAAATAAATTCTTAAACTAAATTCTTGACTCATTTGATTTGTATTCTATAAGACATGTTGTAAAGCTAAGAGTTGAAAAATTTTGAGGCAAACTCAATTTAGGCAGAATGCTAAAATTTCTTTATATTCCATTTTTTTTCCTGTAAATAATCTGGAATTTCTTTTATCTTTCTGTTATTTGAGGGTTATTTAAAAACATACTTTTTCATTTTCCACATATTTATTTTTTTTTAAACCACTTTGTTAAGGTATACTTGACATTTAAAATCTGCACAGATTAGATGTGTACAATTTGTGGAATTTTTCCAAAAGTACACACCAATACATACTATATTGTCCATTTTTTACCCAAAAGGTCATAGCATGGTCTTATCAATAGGGCCCTTATCTTTGCATCTTGATGAGCAAAAAGTGGGATCACTGGTCAAAAGAAAATTCCATTTTTAAATTTTGAGTATACTCCATACTGTTTTCCATAGCACTGCATAGTCTGCATTCCATCCAGCATTGCACAAGGGTTCTCCTTCTTTTACATTGTCACCAACACTTCTTGTTTGGTGATTGATGGTGGCCATTCTGACAGGTGAGGTGACATCTCATCATTGTGTTATGAATTTGCATCTCTCTGATGATTACCGACACTGAATATTCCTTCAAATGTCTTTTGGCCATCTGTATGTCCTCCTTTGGAGATGTGTCTATTCAGGTCCTTTGCCTATTTCTTAATTGGGTTGTTTGACTTTCTGGTGTTGAGTTCTGTAAGTTTTCCATATTCCTAGAGATTAAACCCCTTGTCAGATGTATCATCGGTAAATATGTTATTCCAGACAATGGGTACCCTTTTCATTTTGTTGATGGTTTCTTTTGCTGTACAGAAGCAATTATTTAAATAATGTGCATCATTATTTTTAGAACTGAACTTTATTTTTTTTATTTTACTAATTCAAAAGAGTCAACTGTCTATCCGTAGATGGATGGATAAAATAACTATGGCAATTTACACTATGGAATACTACTTGTCCATAAAAAACGAAAATCTTACCTTTGCTACAGCATGGATGGACCTGGAGAACATTATGCTAAGTGAAAGAAGCCAGTCAGAGAAACACAAATGCCATATGATTTCACTCAACTAAACTAACAAGCGAAATAGACACAGATTCATAGACAGAGAAGAAGTTGACCACTCTTTTGGATTTGGGGGTTGAAGGCATTGAGCCAAAAACACAAAAGACCCATGGACAAGAACGACAGTGTGGTGACTACTTTGGAGGGAGTGGGAGAATGGAAGAGGGTATAATGAGGATAAATAGTAATGGAAAAAAAATAAATAACATTTAAAAAGTGGATCTTTATCCACACCAAAAGTTATCTTCTGAATTCCTGGAGTATTAACAGACTTCCTTTAAAAAGTTCCTTTTAATAGATGTTTTAAAAATCCTCACCAAAGTGAATGTTATTTGATTTTAGAGAGTAAAGGAAAGACAGAACACGAGAGAGAAATATCAATGTGATGTAGAAACATCAATTAGTTGCCTCTTATGTGTGCCACTACTGGGGATCAAATATGCAACCAATTTGTGTACCCTCACAAGGGATTGAACCCAAAAGTTCTTGTTGTATGGAATGACACACCAAACACCTGAGACCACCCCCACGTCCAGGGTAGTCAGAGGCACTTTCGTATCTGCAAGAAGAATGATTTCATCTGCATGAAGTGACCCAATAGTCACAAGAATATTTTAAACTTATTTTCAGTGTATATCTCTTTATCTATCTGTCTATATATCTATCTATAGAGTGGAAGGGAGGAAGAAAGAGGAGAGAAACATCAGTGTGTGATGGCCTCTTGTACACGCCCACATGGGAACCTGGCCTACAACTCATGTGCCCTAAACTGGGAATTGAACCAGCAACTGTTCGGTTCTCAGGCCAGCACTCAATCCCCTGAGCCACACCCGCCAGGGCTCAGTGTATATCTTTTCAGACTATTCCTTTGCTTCTACATCTTGGAAAAATAATTCCCAGCATAGAATCATAGCTTTCTTTCCATGTATTGAAAATTCATGTACAAGAAAACACTTGATTATGTATAAAAACTTTATAACCCATCCCCCTCTGCAGCCCTAGTAGTGTGAAGAGGAGGCAAGAATGACCCCTGGGTCCACCAAAGCCTACCCACTGCTGCATTCCCACCTCCAGCCTGAATATCCCACTACCATTGCCATTATGCCCAAGAGAAAAGTGGAGGGACATTTTCAAGGAGATAAAGCCAAGGTGAAGGATGAACCACAGACAAGATCCACCAGGTCATTGGCCAAACCTACTCCTCCAAAGTCAGAGCTCAAGCCTAAAAGGCCCCTGCCAGGGAGAAAGAGAAGATACCCATAGAGAAAAAGGGAAAAACTGATGCTGGCAAGGATGAGAATAACACTGCAGAGAATGGAGATGCCAAAACAGACCAGGCACAGAAAGCTGAAGGTGGTGGAGAGGCCAAGTGAAGTGTGTGCATGTTTGATAACTGTGAATTCTGTGACTGTACAGTTTGAAATACTATTTTTATCAAGTTTTATAAAAACGCAGGAATTTGTCTCACTTTTTTTAAGCTATATTGTTAGCACCCAGAACACTTCATTATTGTTTCTGAAGGAAGGACATGTAATATTAATAGAATGTCTGCAAAGCTGCACTGACAGGGAAAAAAAAAACACTTTTCCCTTCTAGTTTTGAGGGACTTCCTCTTGGTTCCTGGGAGGAGGGATCCCTTGATATTGGCACACATTGATGTTGCCACCTTGGCACAGACACCTTGTTGTGTGGGAAAACTAAAATTAATTTTTATGTCATTTTCTCCCTCTCCACTTTAAGCATAGACTTGACTCCCTAAAGCCCAGAGACCTGTTGAGACCTTAACCCCGAAAGTTTGGTTACCAGTATGTTCAGCAATCTGGACTTTACAGTGTCACCATGGACATGGTGTCCCTCAAAAAAGTGGCAGCTCCCTTTTTACATTGTGCACCTACAGACTGATAATTCTGCCATTTTCATTGCATTTCCTGAAAGTCAGAATCAGCAGGTGAAAAGCTGTTAAACAACATGCTAATGTGAAATGTCCACCCCCACTCTAAACTCTCCCCATTCAGAGCAGCAGATGAAGACCCCATTGGGTTTTGTAGTGGCTTTCTGATTTTGGCAGTCCACTGAAGAAGGGAGTTGGAAAGTTGTTGTACACTGTTAACAATTGTCTGCCTATGTCCTGCCTGAAATACCATGAGTGTTTATGAAAAGCATCTTTATTAAAGCTAAATACAGTTTGAGAAAAACAGAAAAGACTTGATTATATACAGAGGACAACAAAATAGTTAAACAAATTGTAAAGTATTGCTATGTAGAAGAGTGGGGTGATCGCCAAACCAAAATGGGGAGCCGACACCATATTTTCCTTTTGATGCTTTAAAACACTTGTCAGCTGATGACCTGTTAGAGAGAAGCTGGTGATTGGACACAAGTCCATGCATAAGACGAGACATTGTGGGTTTATCAAAGGCTGGTGTAACATTGGTCATAATGTGTTATGGAATCTTGGTCACAAAATGGGTGCTGGAGGCTAAACATACAGTGTAATAGTAATTATCCAAAACTATAGATTTATACATATGCATTAATAAAGGAAAAAAATGATTTTGGGGAATTCACCAAAATGTTCCAACATTTCACACCTATTCTCATTTTGTTGTTTGAATTTTATTGCAATCTAATTATTTCCTAATGAACAGTGATAGTGTGATAGTATCACACAAGTAAACATAAAAATGTTTCATTGTGAAAAATGAATTAATCTATTCCTCATGGTTTCAGTGACACAGTAATTGCTGATGTTTCTATCAGTGGCTTCTCCACCACCCCAGTTAAAAACTTAAAGGATCACAAAAGAGGATGGAACCAGGTTTTTCACCGAGTGCCATCTAAGGAAAAAGGCAAATATTTCCTCAAAACATGACATAGTTGCATTTAGTCCCTGAGCTTTTGTCCTTGGCAACATGCCAGAAAAGCTTCCTTGGAGACTGATCCCCAGGGAAGAGCAATGTTGTGTTATCCTGAATCCTCAGTTATTATGAGGTGCCCTGGAAGACAGACAAGAGAAACTCTTTTCCACTTGTGTTCACAACAGCTGCCTGAATTACCTTTCAGACACAATTTGCTGCAGATTTTCTGTGTGACCAGTGCCTTCACAAAATTCTAAGTGGAGTTTTTCTCTTTTTCAACTCAGAATAAAGAGAGATGAGTGGCCAAAATTTTATAAATAATTTAACTCTAAGGAAAGAATGTATTATAGAAATTTTTGACTCGAATAGTTTTCATGTTTTATTTGTGAGAAAAGGTTGACAAATTTCTTGCCTGATAATACTGGAAGAAGATTTTTTTCTTTCTCCCCTGACTTTGGCTCTTGGTAAGTATTGCTCTGAAAATTTAAGGGGTTTAGTTAGGATGAAATAGAAAGAAGGCATTTTACAAAATATATACATAAACATATTACTCAGACCTTACTCAAAAAAATGCCATGCTTTGTGAAACCAGAACTATGGAGTTGATGGAATTATGGTCTACAAGCAATGTAGATGGTTTGAAACATAATTTTTAGAACAAATCAAATTTCAAATGCTCAGCATAGAAAAACATATCTTCTGGAAATTAATACTAATATGGTGTATAACTTTGGTTCCCTAATGTGAAAATTACTTTCAGTTACTATCTAATATTTTTCAAAACAAAAGATAGTAAAATCATGCATTAAAATTGTTTATATAATTTTTATTATATAACATATCAAGAATTTTTCCTTAGGTTTTTTTCAATTACAACCAGAAATATGGTATAATGAGCCTGTTCTCTGAAGTCACTCTATCTTGGTTGAATGGCAGAGCCACCATTTAATAGCCCTGACTCTGAATAAGTTACTTAAATTGTCTGTGTCCTTGAACTCATTTTTGAAAATGAGCCTATAAGATAGCACCCATGGTATAATGTTCTCATGAGGAAGAAATATGTTAATAAAGAAAAACATTTAGAAAAGTGTCAGGCTTATCATAGTCACACAAAATGATAGTGTTTATTATATCATGCCCAAGGGTCAATGTATGCCCACTTCTACACTATGCAATCAAATGTAATTTCACATCACATTCTGTACTCCATTAATTATTATTAATTTTTAGAAATATTAAAGCAATTTAAATAAACCTTTATGAACTCATTCCTGCCAGGTATCACCTTTCTTTCTCCATAGTCTGAAGCAGTTGGACAGAATGGACAGAAGGAATAACACACATGTGTCTGACTTCATCCTTATGGGTCTGACAGAATCTGAAGAGATCCAGTTGGTCCTCTTTATCATATTTCTCATCATATATCTGATCAGTGTGCTGGGAAACACAGGGATGATACTGATCATCCACCTGGATCTCCAGCTTCACTCCCCCATGTATTTTTTTCTCAGTCACCTTTCGTTTCTTGACATTAGTTACTCAACAGTCATCACACCTAAAACCTTACAGAACTTACTGACCTCCATGAAGCACATTTCATACATAAGCTGCTTCACCCAAATGTACTTTTTTGCCTTCTTGGGTGCTGCTGAATGTTTTCTTCTCTCTTCAATGGCCTATGATCGCTATGTAGCTATCTGCAATCCTCTGCACTACCCTGTTGTTATGTCCAAAAGATTCTGCTGCTCCCTCATCTTTGGGTCCTATTTCATTGGTTTTACAAACTCTATGATCAATGTGCTTTTCATGAGCAGACTGGATTTCTGTGATTCCAATGTAATCCATCACTTTTTCTGTGACACTTCCCCAATCCTAGACCTGTCCTGCACTGACACACATGGTGTGGAAATCATGATATTCATTTTTGCTGGCTCTACTCTAATGGTTTCTCTTATCACAATATCTGTGTCTTACCTGTCCATTCTGACTACTGTATTGAAAATTACTTCCACTTCAGGAAAGCGAAAAGCCTTCTCTACATGTGCCTCCCATCTCTTGGGAGTCACTATCTTTTATGGCACTATGATTTTTACATATTTAAAACCACGCAAATCCTATACCTTGGGCAAAGATCAAGTGGCTTCTGTGTTTTATACTATTGTGATTCCCATGCTGAATCCACTCATTTACAGCCTTAGGAATAAAGAAGTGAAAAGTGCTCTCAAAAGACTCATGCAGAAGAGACAGGACTTCAGGCAATTAAAGTAACATCATTTCTAAACAGTTAAGTTTTCTCTCCTTTCCTGTGGAGTATGTTCTTGTTCTCTCCAAAAAGCAATGAAGTCCTTTCATTTGTTTGTATTTCTGTTGAACCATTCTTTACGTAATCAAATATAATATTGGCCACCTCCAAAAGCATGTCCTTTGAAATTCATATTATAATTACAAGCCATAAAATATGTGTTAAAAACATGGACCATTGTTTTTAAGGGCAACTTATCCTCAAAATGAGAAAATATTAATGTCCTATTTTAAAATACAGCAGAGAAATTACCATGCATTCTCCAATGACAGAGAATTTTGTTATGAAACAGAGCTCAGTTTTGGCACACTGGTAATAGTTTCAGAAATCATGCCATGTGTTCTATAGAGAAGAAATGTAGCAGAGTAATTAGGAGCACTGCCTTTGGAGCCAAACATTTGAAGATTTATATTCTATATCTACTCTCCTTTTAGCTGTGTAAGCGTTAATAAATCACTGACTTCAGTGTTTCCATTTCCACAACTACACAAGATAATTAATATATCCAGGTCCATACAGTTATAATAAATATTGAATCATTTAAGGCAATACTAATAAATGCTGGCCATTATCATTAGAATATTTCTATTCCTGCAATATTTTTAATACACAATGGCTTTCTCTGAAAGATTATTCACTTGTGTTTTACAAATTACTTTTGGTTAATTTAATTGATGAACACACAAACAATTAAGGGAAAACTCAGAACTACAAGGACACATGGACCAAACCAAGTGGATCTGGGGAGGGGAGTGGGTATGGATGGGCTGGGGGATGTAGTCGGGGGAAAATGGAGACAATTGTACTTGAACAACAATAAAAAAAAGCATTTTGCAATTTTCGAAACACATCTGTATATGTTAACATTGAAGAAGATTTGGATACCTTGGAAAAATTAAGGAAATGGAAATACCTTAGCAATTGTTAACAGTTTGGAATGTGTTCTTCTACACCACTGGTTATGAAAGTAGGTATGTACATCTATTACATATATAAGCAAGATTTCTGTCCTTTTTATTTACCTTTTGCAGTTTTCTGTACATATTTACATGTTTAACATTTGTCATTGAATTCAGAGATGAATGTGTTTGTGGTATATGGTCAAAAAATCAAGACTTTTATGACAGAATGCTTTGGACCTGAAATTTTGTAAATTCATCGATTTAAAAATCTTTGTGCAGTGATATATCTTTAGTGGCCACTTTCTAAAAATGTAAATCTTTACCTTTTTGTGATGTAGCAATAAATCTCAGTAAACTTCCTTTTGATATTCTGTGTATGTTTAAATTTATTGTCTATTTCTCAATATTTATAGGCTTCTTGTATCATTAAAAATAAATTTTTAAACTGAATTCTTGACTCATTTCTTTTGTATTCTACAAGGCATGTTGTAAAGCTAAGGGTTGAAAAATTTTGTGGCAAACTAGAACTTAGGTAGAATGCTAAAATGGTCTTTACATTACATTTTTTCCTGTAGATAATCTGGACTTTCTTTTACCTTTCTGTTATTTCAGAGTTACTTAAAAACATATTTTTTCATTTATCACATATGTGTATTTTTGAAAACCACTTTATTGAAGTAAACTTGACATTTAAAATCTGTACATATTTGATATATGCAATTTGTGGAATATTTCCAAAAGTATACACCAATATATATTAGATTGTCCATTTTTTACCCAAAAGGACATAGCATGATCTTATCAACAGGGCCCTTATCCTTGCATCTTGATGAGCAAAAAGTGGGATCACTGGGACAAAAGACAATTCCATTTTTAAATTTTGAGGAAACTCCATACTGTTTTTCATAGCACTGCATAGTCAGCATTTTCACAAAGAGTGAACAAGGGTTCTCTTTCTTTACATTGTCACCAACACTTGTTGTTTGGTGATTTATTGATAATGGCTATTCTGATAGGTGTGAGGTGACATCTGATAACTGTAGTTTGAATTGGTATCTCTCTGATGATTACTGACACTGAATATTTCTTCAAATGTCTTTTGGCCACCTGTATGTCCTCCTTTGGAGAAGTGTCTATTCAGGTCTTTTGACTATTTCTTAATTGGGTTCGTTCACTTTCTGGTGTTGAGTTGTGTAAGTTTTCCATACTCCTAGAGATTAAACCCCTTGTCAGATGTATCCTTGGTAAATATGTTATTCCATACAACAGGTACCCTTTTCATTTTGTTGATGGTTCCTTTTGCTGTACAGAAGCAATTATTTAAATAAAACGTGTCATTATTTTTAGAACTGAACTTCTTTTTTTTTAATTCTACTAATTCAAAATAGTCAACTAAGTGTCTATCAGTAGATGAATGGATAAAATAACTATGGCAATTTACACTATGGAATACTATTTGTCCATAAAAAAAGAAAATCTTACCTTTGCTACAGCATGGATGGACCTAGAGAGCATTACGCTAAGCGAAAGAAGCCAGTCAGAGAAAGACAAATGCCATATGATTTCACTCAACTGAACCAACAAGTGAAATAGACACAGATTCATAGATAAAGAGGAAGTTGACCACTGTTTTGGATTTGGGGGTTGAAGGCATTGAGCCAAAAACACAAAGGACCCATGGACAAGAACAACAGTGTGGTGACTACCTGGGAGGGCGTGGGTAGAATGGAAGAGAGTATAATGAGGATAAATAGTAATGGAAAAAATTAATAAATAATGACATTTAAAAAGTGGATCTTTAACCACACCAAAAATTGTCTTCTGAATTTCTAGAGTATTAACAGACTTTCCTATAAAAGTTCCTTTTAACAGATGTTTTAAAAATCCTCACCAAAGTGTATCTTTATTGGTTTTGGAAAGAGAGGAAAGGAAAGACAGAACAAGAGAGAGAAATATCAATGTGGCATAGAAACATCAATAAGTTGCCTCTTATATGTGCCCTTACTGGGGATCAAAGAAGCAACCAATTTTTCCACCCTGCCAGGGAATTGAACCCAAAACTTTTTGCTGTATGGCATGACACTCCAAACAACTGAGACCCACCCACACCAGGGCAGTCAGAGACACTTTCATATCTGCAAGAAGAATGATTTCATGTGCATGAAGTGATCCAATATTCACAGGAATATTTTAAAATTATTTTCAGTGTTTATCTCTTTATCTATCTATCTATCTATCTATCTATCTATTGAGGGCAAGGGAGGAAGAAAGAGAAGGAGAGAAACATCAACGTGTGATGGCCTCTTGTACACCCACCCCCACCTGGGAACCAGGCCTGCAACTCATGTGCCCTAAACTGGGAATTGAACCAGCAACTGTTTGGTTCTCAGGTCAGCACTCACTCCCCTGAGCCACACCAGCCAGGGCACAGTGTATATCTTTTCAAATTATTCCTTTGTTTCTACATCTTGAAAAAATAATTCCCAACATAAAATTATAGCTTTCTTTCCATACTTTTTAAATCCATATACAAGAAAACATTTGACTATATATAAAAACTTTATAACCCACCCCCCTCTGCAGCCCTAGTAGTGTGAAGAGGAAGCAAGAATGACCCCTGGGTCCACCAAAGCCTACCCACTGCTGCATTCCCACCTCCAGCCTGAATATCCCACTACCATTGCCATGATGTTCAGGAGAAAGGCTGAGGGGCATTTTCAAGGACATAAAGCCAAGATGAAGGATGAACCACAGACAAGATCCACCAGGTCATTGGCCAAACCTACTCCTCCAAAGCCAGAGCCCAAGCCTAAAAAGGCCCTGCCAAGAAGGGAGAGAAGGTACCTTCAGAGGAAAAGAGAAAAACTGATGCTGGCAAGGATGGAAAAAACCCTGCAGAGAATGGAGATGCCAAAACAGACCAGGCACAGAAAGCTGAAGGTGGTGGAGAGGCCAAGTGAAGTGTATTTTTGGTGACTGTACAGTTTGAAATACTATTTTTATCAAGTTTTATAAAAATGCAGGATTTTGCCTTATGTTTTTTTAAGCTATATTGTTAGCACCCAGAACACTTGATTATTGTTTCTGAAGGAAGGACATGTAATATTAATAATAGAAAGTCTGCAAAATTGGACTAACATAGGGAAAAACCACCTTTCCCTTCTAGTTTTGACAGACTTCCTCTTGGTTCCTGGGATGAGGGACTCCTTGATGTTGACACACAAGAGCCATCTTGGCATAGACACCTTCTGCTGTGGGAAAACTAAAATTAATTTTTATGTCCTTTTCTCCCTCTCCAGTTTAAGCACACACTTGAGGCCCTAACGCCCAGAGACCTGTTGAAACCTATACTACCAAAACTTGGTTACCAGTATGTTCAGCAATCTGGACTTTCCAGTGTCACCATGGAGACGGCGTCCCTCAAAAGACAGGAGTTCCCTTTTTACACTGTGGACCTACAGGCTGACAATTCTGCCATTTTCATTGCATTTCCTGAAAGTCAGAATCAGCAGGTGAAAAGCTGTTAAACAACATGCTAATGTGAAATGTCCACCCCCACTCTAAACTCTCCCCATTCAGAGCAACAGATGAAGACTCCATTGGGTTTTGTAGTGGCTTTCTGATTTTGGCAGTCCACTGAAGAAGGGAGTTGGAAAGTTGTTGTACACTGTTAACAATTGTCTGCCTATGTCCTGCCTGAAATACCATGATTGTTTTTGAAAAGTATCTTTAATAAAGCTGGATACAGTTGGAAAAAAAAAAAAAGAAAACGATTGTATACAGAGGACAATAAAATAGCTAAACAAATTGTAAAGTATTGCTATGTAGAAGAGTGGGGTGATTGCCAAACCAAAATGGGGAGCCAACACCATATTTTCCTTGTGATGCTTTAAAACACTTGTCAACTGATGACCCATTAGAGAGAAGCTGGTGATGGGGCACAAGTCCACGCACAAGATGAGACATTTGTGGGTTTATCAAAGGCTGATGTAACATTGGTCATAATGTGTCATGGAACTTGGTCACAAAATGGGTGCTGGAGGCTAAACATACAGTGTAGTAGTAATTATGTAAAACTGTAGATTCATACATATGCATTAATAAAGGAAAAAATATTTGTGGAGAATTGATCAAAATGTTCCAACATTTTGTTCTTTGAAATTTGTTGCGTTCTAATTATTTTCTAATGAACAGTGATAGTGTGATAGTATCACACAAGTGAACATAAAAATGTTTCATTGTGAAAAATGAATTATTCCATCCCTGATGATTTCAGTGTCAGAGCAATTGCAGATGTCTCTACAATGTCTTCTCCACCAATCCAGTTAAAAACTTAAAGGATCACAAAAAAGGATGAAACCAGGCTCTTCATTGTGTGCCATCTAAGGAAAAAGGCAACTATTTCCTCAAAACATGACATAGTGGCATTTAGTCCCTGAGCTTTTGTCCTTGGAAACATGCCAGAAAAGCTTCCTTGGAGACTGGTCCCCAGGGAAGAGCAATGTTGTGTTATCCTGAATCCTCAGTTATTATGAGGTGCCCTGGAAGACAGACGAGACGTACTCTGCTCCACTTGTGTTCACAACAGCTGCCTGAATTCCCTTTCAGTCACAACTTCCTGCAGATTATCTGTGTGACCAGTGCCTTCACAAATTCTAAGTTCAGATTTTTTCTTTTTAAACTCAGAATAAAGGGAGATGAGTGGTCAAATATTTATAAATGATTTAACTCAAAGGAAAGAATGCATTATAGAAATTTTTGACTCAAATAGTTTTCATATTTTATTTGTGAGAAAAAGCTGAAGTTGACAAGTTTCTTGCCTGATAATATTGGAAGAAGGTTTGTTTTTCCACAACCACCTTTGGCTCTTGGTAAGTATTACTTTCAAAATTTAAGAGTTTTATTTAGGATCAGATAAAAGAGGGTATTACCAGAAAAGTATATATACACATATCACTTAAACCCCAAATAATGCCAGATTCTGTGAGACCAGAAGTATAGCATTGATGAAATTATGTTCTACAAGTAAAATAAATGTTTTAAAAATATATTCTTTGGAGAAATTAGATTTTGAATATTATACCTCAGAAACATATCTTCTGGAAATGAATACTGATATGTGGTTTGTAATTTTGATCTACTACATTTGAAATTTGTTTGTGATTACAATTAAATAATTTTCTAAACAAAAGAACAGTAAATGATGCACTTAAATTATTTTTATATTATTATACATCAACCATTTTCTTTACATTTTCTGAAATTATAAAGAGAAACACAGTAAAATAAGCCTATTTTCTGAAGTGTCTCTATCTTGGTAGAATGAGAGAATCAACATTTACTAGCTGTGACTCTCAATAAGTTATGCAAAATGTCTGTGCCCTTTATCTCACTTAAAAAATGTGGTTAATAGTAGCACTCCTAACATAATATTCTCATGTGAAGTAAATATATTAATAAGAAAAAGCTTTTGGAAGAATGTCAGGCTTACTCTAATTACACAAAATGATAGTTTTTATTATATCATGCCCAAGGGTCAATGTATGTCCATTTCTATATTTTGTGATCAAATTCATATTCCCCATTACATTCTGTAAAGAACTTGTTATTATAATTTTTTATATACTAATCTAATATATAAGTCGGCATTTATGAACTCATTCCTGCCAGGTATCAGCTTTCTTTCTCCACAGTTTGAAGCAGTGGACAGAATGGACAGAAGGAATAACACACATGTGTCTGACTTCATCCTTATGGGGTTGACAGAATCTGAAGAGATCCAGCTGGTCCTCTGTATCATATTTCTCATCATATATCTGATCAGTGTGCTGGGAAACACAGGGATGATACTGATCATCCACCTGGATCTCCAGCTTCACACCCCCATGTACTTTTTTCTCAGTCACCTGTCATTTCTTGACCTTACTTACTCAACAGCCATCACACCTAAAACCTTACAGAACTTACTGACCTCCATGAAGCACATTTCATACATAAGCTGCTTCACCCAAATGTACTTTTTTATCTTCTTGGGTACCACCGAATGTCTTCTACTATCCTCAATGGCCTATGATCGCTATGTAGCTATCTGCAATCCTCTGCACTACCCTGTTGTTATGTCCAAAAGACTCTGCTGCTCCCTCATCTTTGGGGTCTATTTCATTGGCTTTACAGAATCCATTGCCAATGTGCTTTTCATAAGCAGACTGGATTTCTGTGACTCCAATGTAATCCATCACTTTTTCTGTGACACTTCCCCAATCCTAGACCTGTCCTGCACTGACACACATGGTGTGGAAATCATGATATTCATCCTTGCTGGCTCTACTCTAATGATTTCTCTTATCACAATATCTGTGTCTTACCTGTCCATTCTGGCTACTGTACTGAAAATTACTTCCACTTCAGGAAAGCGAAAAGCCTTCTCTACATGTGCCTCCCATCTCCTGGGAGTCACCATCTTTTATGGCACTACCATTTTTACATATTTAAAACCACGCAAGTCCTATACCTTGGGCAAAGATCAAGTGGCTTCTGTGTTTTATACTATTGTGATTCCCATGCTGAATCCACTCATTTACAGCCTTAGGAATAAAGAAGTGAAAAATGCTCTCATCAGACTCAGGCAGAAGAGACAGGACTTCAGGCAATTAAAGTAACATCATTTCTAAACAGTTAACTTTTCTCTCCTTTCCTGTGGAGTATTTTCTTGTTCTCTCCAAAAAGCAATGAAGTCCTTCATTTGTTTGTATTTCTGTTGAACCATTCCTTACTTATTCAAATATAATATTGGCCATCTCCAAAAGCATGTCCTTTGAAATTCATATTATAATTACAAGCCATAAAATATATCTTAAAAATATGGCTCATTGGTTTTAAGGGCAACTTATCCACAAAATGAGAAAATATGAATGTCCTATTTTAAAATACAGCAGAGAAATTACCATGCATTCTCCAATGACAGAGAATTTTGTCATGAAACAGAGCTCAGTTTTGGCACACTGCATATAGTTTCAGAAATCATGTCATGTGTTCTATAGAGAAGAAATGTAGTAGAGTAATTAGGAGCACTATCTTTGGAGCCAAACATTTGAAGATTTATATTCTATATGTACTCTTCTTTTAGCTGTGTAAGACTTAGTACATCACTGACTTCAGTGTTTCCATTTCCACAGCTCCACAAGATAATTAATATATACAGGTCCATAGAGTTTTAATAAATATTGAATCATTTAAGGCAGTACTAATAAATGCTGACCATTATCATTAGAATATTTCTATTCCTGCAATATTTTTAATTCACAGTGGCTTTCCCTTAAAGATTATTCACTTGTGTTTTATAAATTACTTTTGATTAATTTAATTGACCAACACAGAAACAACTAAGGGAAAACTCAGAACAACTGCAAGGACACATGGACCAAACCAAATTGAAATGGGATCAGGGGAGGGAAGTGGGAACGGCTGGGCTGGGGCAGTGGGGGCGAGTAGTGTGGGGAAATTGGAGACAATTGTACTTGAACAACAATTAAAAAAAGCATTTTACAATTTTGGAAAGAGATCTGTATATGTTAACATTGAAGAAGATTTGGATAACTTTGAAAAATTAAGAAAATGGAAATACCTTAGCAATTGTTAACAGTTTTGAATGTGTTCTTCTACACCACTGGCTATGAAAATAGGTATGTGCATCTATTACATATATAAGCAAGATATCTGTCATTTCTATTTACCTTTTGCAGTTTTCTGTACGTATTTACATGTTTAACATTTGTCATTGAATTCAGAGCTAAATATGTTCTTGGTATATGGTCAAAAAAATCAAGACTTTTATGATAAAGTGCTTTGGACCAGAAATTTTGTAAATTCATCAAGTTAAAAATTTTTGTGCAGTGACAAAACCAGATAAGTGATATATCTTTAGTGGCCACTTCCTAAAAATATTAAATCTTTTCCTTTTTGTGATGTAGCAATAAATTTCAGTAAACTTTTTTTGGTATTCTGTGTATGTTAAAATGTATTGCGTTTTTCTCAATATTTACAGGATTCTTTTTGTCATTAAAAATAAATTCTTAAACTAAGTTCTTGACTCATTTGTTTTGTATTCTATAAGACATGTTGTAAAGCTAAGAGTTGAAAAATTTTGAGGCAAACTCAACTTAGGCAGAATGCTAAAATTTCTTTATATTTCATTTTTTTCCTGTAAATAATCTGAAATTTCTTTTATCTTTCTATTATTTGAGGGTTATTTAAAAACATACTTTTTCATTTTCCACATATTTATTTTTTTGTAAACCACTTTATTAAAGTATACTTGACATGTAAAATCTGCACAGATTAGATGTGTACAATTTGTGGAATTTTTCCAAAAGTACACACCAATACATATTATATTGTCCATTTTTTACCCAAAAGGTCATAGCATGGTCTTAACAATAGGGCCCTTATCTTTGCATCTTGATGAGCAAAAAGTGGGATCACTGGGTCAAAAGACAATTCCATTTTTAAATTTTGAGGAAACTCCATACTGTTTTCCATAGCACTGCATAGTCTGCATTCCCTCCAACATTGCACAAGGGTTCTCCTTCTTTTACATTGTCTCCAACTCTTGTTGTTTGGTGATTGATGGTGGCCATTCTGACAGGTGAGGTGACATCTCATCATTGTGTTTTGAATTTGCATCTCTCTGATGATTACTGACACTGAATATTCCTTCAAATGTCTTTTGGCCATCTGTATGTCCTCCTTTGGAGATGTGTCTATTCAGGTCCTTTGCCTATTTCTTAATTGGGTTGTTTGACTTTCTGGTGTTGAGTTCTGTAAGTTTTCCATATTCCTAGAGATTAAACCCCTTGTCAGATGTATCATCGGTAAATATGTTATTCCAGACAATGGGTACCCTTTTCATTTTGTTGATGGTTTCTTTTGCTGTACAGAAGCAATTATTTAAATAATGTGCATCATTATTTTTAGAACTGAACTTTATTTTTTTTATTTTACTAATTCAAAAGAGTCAACTGTCTATCCGTGCATGGATGGATAAAATAACTATGGCAATTTACACTATGGAATACTACTTGTCCATAAAAAAAGAAAATCTTACCTTTGCTACAGCATGGATGGACCTGGAGAACATTATGCTAAGTGAAAGAAGCCAGTCAGAGAAAGACAAATACCATATGATTTCACTCAACTGAACTAACAAGCGAAATAGACACAGATTCATAGACAGAGAAGAAGTTGACCACTCTTTTGGATTTGGGGGTTGAAGGCATTGAGCCAAAAACACAAAAGACCCATGGACAAGAACGACAGTTGGTGACTACTTTTGAGGGAGTGGGAGAATGGAAGAGGGTATAATGAGGATAAATAGTAATGGAAAAAAAATAAATAACATTTAAAAAGTGGATCTTTATCCACACCAAAAGTTATCTTCTGAATTCCTGGAGTATTAACAGACTTCCTTTAAAAAGTTCCTTTTAATAGATGTTTTAAAAATCCTCACCAAAGTGAATGTTATTTGATTTTAGAGAGTAAAGGAAAGACAGAACACGAGAGAGAAATATCAATGTGATGTAGAAAGATCAATTAGTTGCCTCTTGTGTGTGCCACTACTGGGGATCAAATATGCAACCAATTTGTGTACCCTCACAAGGGATTGAACCCAAAAGTTTTTGTTGTATGGAATGACACGCCAAACACCAGAGACCACCCCCACGTCCAGGGTAGTCAGAGGCACTTTCATATCTGCAAGAAGAATGATTTCATCTGCATGAAGTGACCCAATAGTCACAAGAATATTTTAAACTTATTTTCAGTGTATATCTCTTTATCTATCTGTCTATATATCTATCTATAGAGTGCAAGGGAGGGAGAAAGAGGAGAGAAACATCAGTGTGTGATGGCCTCTTGTACACGCCCACATGGGAACCTGGCCTACAACTCATGTGCCCTAAACTGGGAATTGACCCAGCAACTGTTTGGTTCTCAGGCCAGCACTCAATCCCCTGAGCCACACCAGACAGGGCTCAGTGTATATCTTTTCAGACTATTCCTTTGCTTCTACATCTTGGAAAAATAATTCCCAGCATAGAATCATAGCTTTCTTTCCATGTATTGTAAATTCATGTACAAGAAAACACTTGATTATGTATAAAAACTTTATAACCCACCCCCCTCTGCAGCCCTAGTAGTGTGAAGAGGAGGCAAGAATGACCCCTGGATCAACCAAAGCCTACCCACTGCTGCATTCCCACCTCCAGCCTGAATATCCCACTACCATTGCCATTATGCCCAAGAGAAAGGTGGAGGGACATTTTCAAGGAGATAAAGCCAAGGTGTAGGATGAACCAGAGAGAAGATCCACCAGGTCATTGGCCAAACCTACTCCTCCAAAGTCAGAGCTCAAGCCTAAAAGGCCCTTGCCAAGGAGAAAGAGAAGATACCCATAGAGAAAAAGGGAAAAACTGATGCTGGCAAGGATGAGAATAACACTGCAGAGAATGGAGATGCCAAAACAGACCAGGCACAGAAAGCTGAAGGTGGTGGAGAGGCCAAGTGAAGTGTGTGCATGTTTGATAACTGTGAATTCTGTGACTGTACAGTTTGAAATACTATTTTTATCAAGTTTTATAAAAACGCAGGAATTTGTCTCACTTTTTTAAAGCTATATTGTTAGCACCCAGAACACTTCATTATTGTTTCTGAAGGAAGGACATGTAATATTAATAGAATGTCTGCAAAGCTGCACTGACATAGGAAAAAAAAAACACTTTTCCCTTCTAGTTTTGAGGGACTCCCTCTTGGTTCCTGGGACGAGGGATCCCTTGATATTGGCATACATTGATGTTGCCACCTTGGCACAGACACCTTGTGGTGTAGGAAAACTAAAATTAATTTTTATGTCATTTTCTCCCTCTCCACTTTAAGCATAGACTTGACTCCCTAAAGCCCAGAGACCTGTTGAGACCTTAACCCCGAAAGTTTGGTTACCAGTATGTTCAGCAATCTGGACTTTACAGTGTCACCATGGACATGGTGTCCCTCAGAAAAGCGGCAGCTCTCTTTTTACATTGTGCACCTACAGACTGATAATTCTGCCATTTTCATTGCATTTCCTGAAAGTCAGAATCAGCAGGTGAAAAGCTGTTAAACAACATGCTAATGTGAAATGTCCACCCCCACTCTAAACTCTCCCCATTCAGAGCAGCAGATGAAGACTCCATTGGGTTTTGTAGTGGCTTTCTGATTTTGGCAGTCCACTGAAGAAGGGAGTTTGAAAGTTGTTGTACACTGTTAACAATTGTCTGCCTATGTCCTGCCTGAAATACCATGAGTGTTTATGAAAAGCATCTTTATTAAAGCTGGATACAGTTTGAAAAAACCAGAAAACACTTGATTGTATACAGAGGACAATACGACAGTTAAGTTATAGAAGTACTGCTATGTAGAAGAGTGGGGTGATCACCAAACCAAAATCGGGAGTTGACACCGTAGTTTCCTTGTGATGCTTTAAAACACTTGTCAACTGATGACCCATTAGAGAGAACCTGGTGATGGGGCACAAGTCCATGCATAAGACGAGATGTTCTGAGTTTATCAAAGGCTGATGTAACATTGGTCATAATGTGTCATGGAATCTTGCTCACAAAATGGGTGCTGGAGGCTAAACATACAGTGTAGTAGTAATTATGCAAAACTGTATATTTATATATATGCATTTATATATATACATAAAGGAAAAAAATTGTGGGGAATTGATCAAAATGTTCCAACATTTCACACCTATTCACATTTTGTTCTTTGAATTTCATTGCAATCTAATTATTTTCTAATGAACAGTGATAGTGTGATAGTATCACACAAGTAAACATAAAAATGTTTCATTGTGAAAAATGAATTATTCCATCCTGGAATAATGGTTTCAGTGACAGAGCAATTGCTGATGTTTCTATCAATGGCTTCTCCACCAATCCAGTTAAAAACTGAAAGGATCACAAAAGAGGATGAAACCAGGTTCTTCATCCTGTGCCATCTAAGGAAAAAGGCAACTATTTTCTCAAACATGAAATAGTGGAATTTAGTCCCTGAGCTTTTGTCCTGGGAAACATGCCATAAATGCTTCCTTGGAGACTGGTCCCCAGGGAAAAGCAATGTTGCCTTGTCCTCAATCCTCAGTTATTAATGAGGTGCCCTGGAAGACAGACAAGAAATTCTCTGCTCCACTTGTGTTCACAACAGCTGCCTGAATTCCCTTTCAGACACAATTTGCTGCAGATTTTCTGTGTGACCAGCGCCTTTACAAAATTCTAAGTGGAGTTTTTCTCTTTTTCAACTCAGAATAAAACGAGATGAGTGGCCAAAAAATTATAAATAATTTAACTCTAAGGAAACAATGTATTATAGAAATTTTTGACTCGAATAGTTTTCATGTTTTGTTTGTGAGAAAAGGTTGACAAATTTCTTGCCTCATAATAGTGGAAGAAGTTTTTTTTTCTTTCTCCCCTGACTTTGGCTCTTGGTAAGTATTGCTCTGAAAATTTAATAGTTTTAGTTAGGATGAAATAGAAAGAAGGCATTTTACAAAATATATACATAAACATATCACTCAGACCTTACCCTAAGAAATGCCACGCTTTGTGAAACCAGAACTATGAGTTGATGGAATTATGGTCTACAAGCAATGTAGATGGTTTGAAAGATAATTTTTAGAACAAATCAGATTTCAAATGCTCAGCAGAGAAAAACATATCTTCTGGAAATTAATACTAATATGTGGTCTATAATTTTGGTTCCCTAATGTGAAAAATACTTTCAGTTACTATCTAATATTTTTCAAAACAAAAGATAGTAAAATCATGCATTAAAATTGTTTTTATAATTTTCATTATATAACATATCAAGAATTTTTCCTTAGTTTTTTTCAATTACAACCAGAAATATCGAATAATGAGCCTGTTCTCTGAAGTCACTCTATCTTGGTTGAATGGCAGAGCCACCATTTAATAGCCCTGACTCTGAATATGTTACTTAAAATGTCTGTGTCCTTGAACTCATTTTTGAAATGAGCCTATAAGATAGCACCCATGGTATAATGTTCTCATATGGGAGAAATATGTTAATAAAGAAAAACATTTAGAAATGTAGTTATCATAATTACACAAAATGATAGTGTTTATTATATCATGCCCAAGGGTCAATATATGCCCACTTCTACACTATGCAATCAAATGTAATTTCACATCATATTCTGTACTCCATTAATTATTATTAATTTTCAGAAATATTAAACTAATTTAAATAAACTTTTATGAACTCATTCCTGCCAGGTATCACCTTTCTTTCTCCACAGTTTGAAGCAGTTGGACACAATGGACAGAAGGAATAACACACATGTGTCTGACTTCATCCTTATGGGGCTGACAGAATCTGAAGAGATCCAGCTGGTCCTCTTTATCATATTTCTCATTATATACATGGTCAGTGTGCTGGGAAACACAGGGATGATACTGATCATCCACCTGGATCTCCAGCTTCACACTCCCATGTATTTTTTTCTCAGTCACCTTTCGTTTCTTGACATTAGTTACTCAACAGTCATCACACCTAAAACCTTACAGAACTTACTGACCTCCATGAAGCACATTTCATACATAAGCTTCTTCACCCAAATGTACTCTTTTGTCTTCTTGGGTGCTGCTGAATGTTTTCTTCTCTCCTCAATGGCCTATGATCGCTATGTAGCTATCTGCAATCCTCTGCACTACCCTGTAGTTATGTCCAAAAGATTCTGTTGTTCCCTCATCTTTGGGTCCTATTTCATTGGCTTTACAAACTCTATGATCAATGTGCTTTTCATGAGCAGACTGGATTTCTGTAACTCCAATGTAATCCATCACTTTTTCTGTGACACTTCCCCAATCCTAGACCTGTCCTGCACTGACACACATGGTGTGGAAATCATGATATTCATCCTTGCTGGCTCTACTCTAATGGTTTCTCTTATCACAATATCTGTGTCTTACCTGTCCATTCTGGCTACTGTATTGAAAATTTCTTCCACTTCAGGAAAGCGAAAAGCCTTCTCTACATGTGCCTCCCATCTCCTGGGAGTCACTATCTTTTATGGCACTATGATTTTTACATATTTAAAACCACGCAAGTCCTATACCTTAGGCAAAGATCAAGTGGCTTCTGTGTTTTATACTATTGTGATTCCCATGCTGAATCCACTCATTTACAGCCTTAGGAATAAAGAAGTGAAAAATGCTCTCATTAGGCTTATGCAGAATAGAGAGGACTCCAGGCAATTGAACTAACATCATTTCTAAGCAGTTAACATTTCTCTCCTTTCCTGTGGAGTGTTTTCTTGTTCTCTCCAAAAAGCAATGAAGTCCTTTCATTTGTTTGTATTTCTGTTGAACCATTCTTTACTTAAATAAATATAATATTGTACATCTCCAAAAGCATGACCTTTGAAATTCATATTATAATTACAAGCCATAAAATATGTGTTAAAAACATGGCCCATTGTTTTTAAGGGCAACTTATCCTCAAAATGAGAAAATATGAATGTCCTATCTTAAAATACAGCACAGAAATTACCATGCATTCTCCAATGACAGAGAATTTTGTTGTGAAACAGAGCTCAGTTTTGGCACACTGGTAATAGTTTCAGAAATCATGTCATGTGTTCTATAGAGAAGAAATGTAGCAGAGTAATTAGGAGCACTGTCTTTGGAGCCAAACATTTGAAGATTTATATTCTATATGTACTCTTCTTTTAGCTGTGTAAGACTTAGTAAATAACTGACTTCAATGTTTCCATTTCCACAACTACACAAGATAATTAATATATACAGGTCCATACAGTTATAATAAATATTGAATCATTTAAGGCAGTACTAATAAATGCTGACCATTATCAATAGAATATTTCTATTCCTGCAATATTTTTAATGCACAATGGCTTTCCCTTAAAGATTATTCACTTGCGTTTTATAAATTACTTTTGATTAATTTAATTGATGAACACACAAACAACTAAGGGAAAATTCAGAACAACTACAAAGACACATGGACCAACCAAGTTGAAATGGGATCAGGGAAGGGAAGTGGGGATGGCTGGGCTGGGGCAGAGGGGGAGAGCAGTGTGGGGAAAATGGAGACAATTGTACTTGGACAACAATAGAAAAAGGCATTTTACAATTTTGGAATTACATCGATGTATGTTAACAGTGAAGAAGATTTGGATAACTTTGAAAAAAGAAGGAAATGGAAATACCTCAGCAATTGTTCACACTTTGGTATGTGTTCTTTTACACCACTGGTTATGAAAGTAGGTATGTGCATGTAATATATATGTAAGCAAGATTTCTGTCATTTCTATTTACCTTTTGCAGTTTTCTGTACATATTTACATGTTTAACATTTGTCATTGAATTCAGAGATGAATGTGCTTTTGGTATATGGGAAAAAATCAAGACCTTTATGACAGAATGCTTTGGACCTGAAATTTTGTAAATTCATCAATTTAAAAATCTTTGTGCAGTGATATATCTTTAGTGGCCACTTTCTAAAAATATTAAATCTTTACCTTTTTGTGATGTAGCAATAAATCTCAGTAAAATTTATTGCCTTTTCCTCAATGTTTATAGGCTTCTTGTGGTCATTAAAAATTAATTTTTAAACTAAATTCTTGACTCATTTGTTTTGTATTCTACAAGACATGTTTTAAAGTTAAGAAGTGAAAAATTTTGTGGCAAACCTGAGCTTAGTTAGAATGCTAAAAGGTCCATTACATTACAATTTTTTCCTGTACATAATCTGAAATTTCTTTTATCTTTCTATTATTTAAGGGTTATTTAAAAACATACTTTTTCATTTTCCATATATGTGTATTTTTGAAAACCACTTTATTGAAGTATACTTGACATTTAAAATCTGTACATATTTGATGTATGCAATTTGTGGAATTTTTCCAAAAGTATACACCAATATATATTAGATTGTCCATTTTTTACCCAAAAGGTCATAGCATGGTCTTATCAACAGGGCCCTTATCTTTGCATCTTGATGAGCAAAAAGTAGGATCCTTGGGTCAAAACACAATTCCATTTTTAAATTTTTGAGGGAAGTCCATACTGTTTTCCATAGCACTGCATAGTCTGCATTCCCACCAACATTGCACAGGGTTCTCTTTCTTTTACATTGTCACCAATGTAAAAGACACTTGTTGTTTGGTGATTTATTGATGGTGGCCATTCTGACAGGTGAAATGACATCTCATCATTGTGGTTTGAATTGGTATCTCTATGATGATTAGTGACACTGAATATTCCTTCAAATGTCTTTTAGCCATCTGTATGTCCTCCTTTGGAGATGTGTCTATTCAGGTCCTTCAGTTATTTCTTAATTGGGTTGACTTCCTGGTGTTGACTTGTGTAAATTTTCCATACTCCTAGAGATTAAACCCCTTGTCAGATGTATCATCATTAAATATGTTATTCCACACAATGGGTACCCTTTTCATTTTGTTCATGGTTTCTTTTGCTGTACAGAAGCAATTATTTAAATAATGTGCATCATTATTTTTAGAACTGAACTTTCATCTTTTTTATTTTACTAATTCAAAAGAGTCAACTAAGTGTCTATCAGTAGATGAATGGATAAAATAACTATGGCAATTTACACTATGGAATACTACTTGTCCATAAAAAAAGAAAATCTTACCTTTGCTACAGCATGGATGGACCTGGAGAACATTATGCTAAGCGAAAGAAGCCAGTCAGAGAAAGACAAATGCCATATGATTTCACTCAACTGAACCAACAAGTGAAATACACACAGATTCATAGATAAAGAGGAAGTTGACCACTGTTTTGGATTTGGGGGTTGTAGGCATTGAGCCAAAAACACAAAGTACCCATGGACAAGAACAACAGTGTGGTGACTACCTGGGAAGGTGTGGGTAGAATGGAAGAGGGTATAATGAGGATAAATAGTAATGGAAAAAAAACAATTAATAACATTTAAAGAGTGGATCTTTATCCACACCAAAAATTATCTTCTGAATTTCAAGAGCATTAACAGACTTCCCTATAAAAGTTCCTTTTAACAGATATTTTAAAAATCCTCACCAAAGTGTATGTTTATTGATTTTAGAAAGAGAGGAAAGGAAAGACAGAACACGAGAGAGAAACATCAATGTGACATAGAAACATCGATTGGTTGCCTCTTATATGTGCCCCTACTAGGGATCAAATATGCAACCAATTTGTCTACCCTCACAAGGAATTGAACCCAAAACTTTTGTTGTATGGAATGACACTCCAGAAAACTGAGACCCCCACACACCAGGGCAGTCAGAGACACTTTTATATCTGCAAGAAGAAAGATTTCATTTTTCATGAAGTAATCCAATATTCACAAGAATATTTTAAACTTCTTTTCAGTGTATATCTCTTTATCTCTCTCTCTATCTATCCATCTATCTATATATCTATCATGTATCTACCTATGGAGGGCAAGGGAGGGAGAAAGAGAAGGAGAGAAACATCAATGTGTGATTTCCTCTTGTAAACCCATCCCCACCTGGGAACCTGGCCTGCAGCTCATGTGCCCTAAACTGGGAATTGAACCAGCACCTGTTTGGTTCGCAGGCCAGCCCTCAGTCTCCTGAGCCACACCAGCCAGGGAGCAGTGTATATCTTTTCAAATTATTCCTTTGCTTCTACATCTTAGAAAACTAATTCCCAACATAAAACTCTAGCTTTCTTTTCATATATTTTAAATTAATGTATAAGAATACACTTGATTATGTATAAAAACTTTATAACTCCCCCTGCCAGAGCCTTAGTAGTGTGAAGAGGAGGCAAGAATGACCCCTGGATCCACCAAAGCCCACCATCTGCTGCATCCCCACTTCCAGCCTGAATTTTACCACAGCCCTCACCATCTTGCCCAAGAGAAAGGCTGAGGGGCATTTTCAAGGAGATAAAGCCAAGGTGAAGGATGAACCAGAGAGAAGATCCACCAGGTCATTGGCCAAACCTGTTCCTCCAAAGCCAGAGCCCAAGCCTAAAAAGGCCCCTGCCAAGAAGGGAGAGAACATACCCACAGAGAAAAAGGGGAAAGCCGAGCTGGCAAGGATGGGAATAACCCTGCAGAGAATGGAGATGCCAAAACAGACCAGGCACAGAAAGCTGAAGGTGGTGGAGAGGCCAAGTGAAGTGTGTGCATGTTTGATAACTTTGTATTTCTGGTAACTGTACAGTTTGAAATACTGTCTGTTACCAAGTTTTATAAAAATGCAGAATTTTGTCTTACTTTTTTAAGCTATATTGTTAGCACTCAGAACACCATTTTTGTTTCTGAATGAAGAACATGGAATATTAATAATAGGAAGTCTGCAGAACTGGACTGACATAGGGAAAAAGACTGCCTTTCCTGTCTAGTTTTGAGAGACTTCCTGTTGGTTCCTGGGAGGAGGAATCCCTTGATACTGTCATACATTAGCCACCTTGGCACAGACACCTTGTGGTATGGTAAAAGTAAATTCGTTTTTATGTCCTTTTCTTTCTCTCCACTTTAAGCATGGACTTGATTCCCTAAAGCCCAAAGACCTGTTCTGACCATAACTGCCAAAACTTGGTTACCAGTATGTTGGGCAATCTGGACTTTCCAGTGTCACCATGGAGATGGTGTCTCTCAAAAGAGCAGCAGCTCCCTTTTTACATTGTGCACCTACAGACTGAAAGTTCTGCCATTTTCATTGCATTTCCTGAAAGTCAGAATCAGTAGGTGAAAAGCTGTTAAACAACATGCTAATGTGAAATGTCCACCCCCACTCTAAACTCTCCCAGTTCAGAGCAGCAGATGAAGACCCCATTGGGTTTTGTAGTGGCTTTCTGATTTTGGCAGTCCACTGAAGAAGGGAGTTGGAAAGTTGTTGTATACTGTTAACAATTGTCTGCCTATGTCCTGCCTGAAATACCATGAGTGTTTATGAAAAGTATCTTTAATGAAGCTAGATACAGTTTGAATACAAAGAAAACACTTGATTGTATACAGAGGACAATACGACAGTTAAGTTATAGAAGTACTGCTATGTAGAAGAGTGGGGTGATTGAGAAACCAAAATGGGGAGCCAACACCATATTTTCCTTGTGATGCTTTAAAACACTTGTCAGCTGATGACCCCTTAGAGAGAACCTGGTGATGGGGCACAAGTCCATGCACAAGACAAGACATTGTGGGTTTATCAAAGGCTGATGTAACATTGGTCATAATGTGTCATGGAATCTTGGTCACAAAATGGGTGCTGAAGGCTAAACATACAGAGTAGTAATAATTTTGCAAAACTGTAGATTCCTACATATGCATTAATAAAGCTTAAAACTAATTGTGAGGGATTGATCAAAATGTTCCAACATTTCAAACCTGTTCTCATTTTGCTCTTTGAATTTTGTTGCATTCTGATTATTTTCTAATGAACAGTGATAGTGTGATAGTATCACACAGGTGAACATAAAAATATTTCATTGTGAAAAATGAATTAATCCGTCCCTCATGGTTTCAGTGACAGAGCAATTGCTGATGTCTCTATCAATGGCTTCTCCACCAACCCAGTTAAAAACTTAAAGGATCACAAAAGAGGATGAAACCAGGTTCTTCATTGTGTGCCATCTAAGGAAAAAGGCAACTCTTTCCTCAACACATGACATAGCTGCATTTAGTCCCTGAGCTTTTGTCCTTGGAAACATGCCAGAAAAGCTTCCTTGGAGACTGGTCCCCAGGGAAGAGCAATGTTGTGTTATCCTGAATCCTCAGTTATTATGAGGTGCCCTGGAAGACAGATGAGAAATTCTCTGCTCCACTTGTGTTCACAACAGCTGCCTGAAGTCCCTTTCAGACACAATTTGCTGCAGATTTTCTGTGTGACCAGCGCCTTCACAAAATTCTAAGTGGAGTTTTTCTCTTTTTCAACTCAGAATAAAGCAAGATGAATGCACAAAAATTAATAAATAAATTAACTCTAAAGAAAGAATGTATTATAGAAATTTTTGACTTGAATAGTTTTCATGTTTTATTTGTGAGAAAAGGTTGACAAATTTCTTGCCTGATAATGTTGGAAGAAGGTTTTTTTTCTTTCTCCCTGACTTTGACTCTTGGTAAGTATTGCTCTGAAAGTTTAAGAGTTTTAGTTAGGACGAAATAGAAAGAAGCTATTTTACAAAATATATACATGAACATATCACTCAGACCTTACCCTAAGAAATGCCAGGCTTTGTGAAACCAGAACTATGGAGTTGATGGAATTGTGGTCTGCAAGCAATGTAGATGTTTTTGAAACATACTTTTTTGAGACAAATCAGATTTCAAATGCTCAACATAGAAAAATTTTCCTCTGAAAATTAATACTAAGGTGTAAGATAGTAAATCATGCATTATAACTGTTATTATAATTGTTTATTATATAATATATCAAGATTTTTTTTCCTCACGTTTTTTCCGTTATAACTAGAAATATGGTATAATGAGCCTGTTCTCTGAAGTCACTCTATCTTGGTAGAACAGCAGAGCCACCATTTAATAGCCCTGACTCTGAATAAGTTACTTAAATTGTTTGTGCCCTAGAACTCATTTTTGAAAATGAGCCTATAAGATAGCACCCATGGTATAATGTTCTCATGTGGAAGAAATATGTTAATAAAGAAAAACATTTAGAAATGTGTCAGGCTTATCATAATTACACAAAATGATAGTTTTTACTATACAATGCCCAAGGGTCAATGTATGCTCACTTACATACTTTGCAATCAAATGTAATTTCTCATCATATTCTGCAGTCCACTAATTATTATTAATTCTTAGATGTATTAAAGCAATTTAAATAAAGTTTTATGAACTCATCCCTGCCAGGTATCACCTTTCTTTCTCCACAGTCTAAAGCAGTTGGACAGAATGGACAGAAGGAATAACACACATGTGTCTGACTTCATCCTTATGGGGCTGACAGAATCTGAAGAGATCCAGCTGGTCCTCTTTATTGTATTTCTCATCATATACCTGGTCAGTGTGCTGGGAAACACAGGGATGATACTGATCATCCACCTGGATCTCCAGCTTCACACCCCCATGTACTTTTTTCTCAGTCACCTGTCATTTCTTGACCTTACTTACTCAACAGCCATCACACCTAAAACCTTACAGAACTTACTGACCTCCACAAAGCACATTTCATACATAAGCTGCTTCACCCAAATGTACTTTTTTATCTTCTTGGGTGCTGTTGAATGTTTTCTTCTCTCCTTGATGGCCTATGATCGCTATGTAGCTATCTGCAATCCTCTGCACTACTCCATTGTTATGTCCAAAAGATTCTGCTGCTCCCTCATCTTTGGGTCCTATTTCATTGGCTTTACAGACTCTATGATCAATGTGCTTTTCATGAGCAGACTGGATTTCTGTGACTCCAATGTAATCCATCACTTTTTCTGTGACACTTCCCCAATCCTAGACCTGTCCTGCACTGACACACATGGTGTGGAAATCACGATATTCATTTTTGCTGGCTCTACTCTAATGGTTTCTCTTATCACAATATCTGTGTCTTACCTGTCCATTCTGGCTACTGTACTGAAAATTACTTCCACTTCAGGAAAGCGAAAAGCCTTCTCTACATGTGCCTCCCATCTCCTGGGAGTCACCATCTTTTATGGCACTACCATTTTTACATATTTAAAACCACGCAAGTCCTATACCTTGGGCAAAGATCAAGTGGCTTCTGTGTTTTATACTATTGTGATTCCCATGCTGAATCCACTCATTTACAGCCTTAGGAATAAAGAAGTGAAAAATGCTCTCAAAAGACTCATGCAGAAGAGACAGGACTTCAGGCCATTAAAGAAACATCATTTCTAAACAGTTAAGTTTTCTCTCCTTTCCTGTGGAGTATTTTCTTGTTCTCTCTAAAAAGCAATGAAGTCTTTTCATTTGTTTGTATTTCTGTTGAACCATTCTTTACTTAATCAAATATAATATTGGACATCTCCAAAAGCATGTCCTTTGAAATTCATATTATAATTACAAGCCATAAAATATGTGTTAAAAACATGGCCCATTGATTTTAAGGGCAACTTATCCTCAAAATGAGAAAATATTAATGTCCTATTTTAAAATACAGCAGAGAAATTACCATGCATTCTCCAATGACAGAGAACTTTATTATGAAACAGAGCTCAGTTTTGGCACACTGGTAATAGTTTCAGAAACCATGTCATGTATTATATAGAGAAGAAATGTAGCAGAGTAATTAGGAGCACTGCCTTTGGAGCCAAGCATTTGAAGATTTGTAGTCCATATCTACTCCTCTTTTAGCTGTGTAAGCGTTAATAAATGACTGACTTCAATGTTTCCATTTCCACAACTCCACAAGATAATTAATATATCCAGGTCCATACAGTTTTAATAAATATTGAATCATTTAAGGCAATACTAATAAATGCTGGCCATTATCATTAGAATATTTCTATTCCTGCAATATTTGTAATACACAATGGCTTTCTCTGAAAGATTATTCACTTGTGTTTTACAAATTACTTTTGGTTAATTTAATTGATGAACACACAAACAATTAAGGGAAAACTCAGAACTACAAGGACACATGGACCAAACCAAGTGGATCTGGGGAGGGGGGTGGGTATGGATGGGCTGGGGGATGTAGTCGGGGGAAAATGGAGACAATTGTACTTGAGCAACAATAGAAAAAAGCATTTTGCAATTTTCGAAACACATCTGTATATGTTAACATTGAAGAAGATTTGGATACCTTGGAAAAATTAAGGAAATGGAAATACCTTAGCAATTGTTAACAGTTTGGAATGTGTTCTTCTACACCACTGGTTATGAAAGTAGGTATGTACATCTATTACATATATAAGCAAGATTTCTGTCCTTTTTATTTACCTTTTGCAGTTTTCTGTACATATTTACATGTTTGACATTTCTCATTGAATTCAGAGATGAATGTGTTTTTAGTATATGGTCAAAAAATCAAGACTTTTATGACAGAATGCTTTGGACCTGAAATTTTGTAAATTCATCGATTTAAAAATCTTTGTGCAGTGATATATCTTTAGTGGCCACTTTCTAAAAATGTAAATCTTTACCTTTTTGTGATGTAGCAATAAATCTCAGTAAACTTTTTTTTGGTATTCTGTGTATGTTAAAATTTATTGCGTTTTTCTCAATATTTACCGGCTTCCTGTGGTCATTAAAAATAAATTCTTAAACTAAATTCTTGACTCATTTGTTTTGTATTCTATAAGACATGTTGTAAAGCTAAGAGTTGAAAAATTTTGAGGCAAACTCAACTTAGGCAGAATGCTAAAATTTCTTTATATTCCATTTTTTTTCCTGTAAATAATCTGGAATTTCTTTTATCTTTCTGTTATTTGAGGGTTATTTAAAAACATACTTTTTCATTTCCCACATATTTATTTTTTTGTAAACCACTTTGTTAAAGTATACTTGACATTTAAAATCTGCACAGATTAGATGTGTACAATTTGTGGAATTTTTCCAAAAGTATACACCAATACATATTATACTGTCCATTTTTTACCCAAAAGGTCATAGCATGATCTTATCAATAGGGCCCTTATCTTTGCATCTTGATGAGCAAAAAGTGGGATCACTGGTCAAAAGAAAATTCCATTTTTAAATTTTGAGGAGACTCCATACTGTTTTCCATAGCACTGCATAGTCTGCATTCCCTCCAACATTGCACAAGGGTCTCCTTCTTTTACATTGTCTCCAACTCTTGTTGTTTGGTGATTGATGGTGGCCATTCTGACAGGTGAGGTGACATCTCATCATTGTGTTATGAATTTGCATCTCTCTGATAATTACCGACACTGAATATTCCTTCAAATGTCTTTTGGCCATCTGTATGTGCTCCTTTGGAGATGTGTCTATTCAGGTCCTTTGCCTATTTCTTAATTGGGTTGTTTGACTTTCTGGTGTTGAGTTCTGTAAGTTTTCCATATTCCTAGAGATTAAACCCCTTGTCAGATGTATCATCGGCAAATATGTTATTCCAGACTATGGGTACCCTTTTCATTTTGTTGATGGCTTCTTTTGCTGTACAGAAGCAATTATTTAAATAATGTGCATCATTATTTTTAGAACTGAACTTTATTTTTTTTATTTTACTAATTCAAAAGAGTCAACTAAGTGTCTATCAGTAGATGAATGGATAAAATAACTGGCAATTTTCACTATGGAATACTACTTGTCCATAAAAAACGAAAATCTTACCTTTGCTACAGCATGGATGGACCTGGAGAACATTATGCTAAGTGAAAGAAGCCAGTCAGAGAAACACAAATGCCATATGATTTCACTCAACTGAACTAACAAGCAAAATAGACACAGATTCATAGACAGAGAGGAAGTTGACCACTGTTTTGGATTTGGGGGTTGAAGGCATTGAGCCAAAAACACAAAGGACCCATGGACAAGAACGACAGTGCCGTGACTGCTTTGGAGGGAGTGGGTAGAATGGAAGATGGTATAATGAGGATAAATAGTAATGGAAAAAAATAAATAACATTTAAAAAGTGGATCTTTATCCACACCAAAAGTTATCTTCTGAATTCCTGGAGTATTAACAGACTTCCTTTAAAAAGTTCCTTTTAATAGATGTTTTAAAAATCCTCACCAAAGTGAATGTTATTTGATTTTAGAGAGTAAAGGAAAGACAGAACATGAGAGAGAAATATCAGTGTGATGTAGAAACATCAATTAGTTGCCTCTTATGTGTGCCACTACTGGGGATCAAATATGCAACCAATTTGTGTACCCTCACAAGGGATTGAACCCAAAAGTTCTTGTTGTATGGAATGACACACCAAACACCTGAGGCCACCCCCACGTCCAGGGTAGTCGGAGGCACTTTCATATCTGCAAGAAGAATGATTTCATCTGCATGAAGTGACCCAATAGTCACAAGAATATTTTAAACTTATTTTCAGTGTATATCTCTTTATCTATCTGTCTATATATCTATCTATAGAGTGGAATGGAGGAAGAAAGAGGAGAGAAACATCAGTGTGTGATGGCCTCTTGTACACACCCACATGGGAACCTGGCCTACAACTCATGTGCCCTAAACTGGGAATTGAACCAGCAACTGTTCGGTTCTCAGGCCAGCACTCAATCCCCTGAGCCACACCCGCCAGGGCTCAGTGTATATCTTTTCAGACTTTCCTTTGCTTCTACATCTTGGAAAAATAATTCCCAGCATAGAATCATAGCTTTCTTTCCATGTATTGAAAATTCATGTACAAGAAAACACTTGATTATGTATAAAAACTTTATAACCCATCCCCCTCTGCAGCCCTAGTAGTGTGAAGAGGAGGCAAGAATGACCCCTGTGTCCACCAAAGCCTACCCACTGCTGCATTCCCACCTCCAGCCTGAATATCCCACTACCATTGCCATTATGCCCAAGAGAAAAGTGGAGGGACATTTTCAAGGAGATAAAGCCAAGGTGAAGGATGAACCACAGAGAAGATCCACCAGGTCATTGGCCAAACCTACTCCTCCAAAGTCAGAGCTCAAGCCTAAAAGGCCCCTGCCAGGGAGAAAGAGAAGATACCCATAGAGAAAAAGGGAAAAACTGATGCTGGCAAGGATGAGAATAACACTGCAGAGAATGGAGATGCCAAAACAGACCAGGCACAGAAAGCTGAAGGTGGTGGAGAGGCCAAGTGAAGTGTGTGCATGTTTGGTAACTGTGAATTCTGTGACAGTACAGTTTGAAATACTATTTTTATCAAGTTTTATAAAAACGCAGGAATTTGTCTCACTTTTTTTAAGCTATATTGTTAGCACCCAGAACACTTCATTATTGTTTCTGAAGGAAGGACATGTAATATTAATAGAATGTCTGCAAAGCTGCACTGACAGGGAAAAAAAAAAACACTTTTCCCTTCTAGTTTTGAGGGACTTCCTCTTGGTTCCTGGGAGGAGGGATCCCTTGATATTGGCACACATTGATGTTGCCACCTTGGCACAGACACCTTGTTGTGTGGGAAAACTAAAATTAATTTTTATGTCATTTTCTCCCTCTCCACTTTAAGCATAGACTTGACTCCCTAAAGCCCAGAGACCTGTTGAGACCTTAACCCCGAAAGTTTGGTTACCAGTATGTTCAGCAATCTGGACTTTACAGTGTCACCATGGACATGGTGTCCCTCAAAAAAGTGGCAGCTCCCTTTTTACATTGTGCACCTACAGACTGATAATTCTGCCATTTTCATTGCATTTCCTGAAAGTCAGAATCAGCAGGTGAAAAGCTGTTAAACAACATGCTAATGTGAAATGTCCACCCCCACTCTAAACTCTCCCCATTCAGAGCAGCAGATGAAGACCCCATTGGGTTTTGTAGTGGCTTTCTGATTTCAGCAGTCCACTGAAGAAGGGAGTTTGAAAGTTGTTGTACACTGTTAACAATTGTCTGCCTATGTCCTGCCTGAAATACCATGAGTGTTTATGAAAAGCATCTTTATTAAAGCTAAATACAGTTTGAGAAAAACAGAAAACACTTGATTGTATACAGAGGACAACAAAATAGTTAAACAAATTGTAAAGTATTGCTATGTAGAAGAGTGGGGTGATCGCCAAACCAAAATGGGGAGCCGACACCATATTTTCCTTTTGATGCTTTAAAACACTTGTCAGCTGATGACCTGTTAGAGAGAAGCTGGTGATTGGACACAAGTCCATGCATAAGACGAGACATTGTGGGTTTATCAAAGGCTGGTGTAACATTGGTCATAATGTGTTATGGAATCTTGGTCAAAAAATGGGTACTGGAGGCTAAACATACAGTGTAATAGTAATTATGCAAAACTGTAGATTCATACATATGCATTAATAAAGGAAAAAAATGATTTTGGGGAATTCACCAAAATGTTCCAACATTTCACACCTATTCTCATTTTGTTGTTTGAATTTTATTGCAATCTAATTATTTCCTAATGAACAGTGATAGTGTGATAGTATCACACAAGTAAACATAAAAATGTTTCATTGTGAAAAATGAATTATTCCATTCCTCATGGTTTCAGTGACACAGTAATTGCTGATGTTTCTATCAATGGCTTCTCCACCACCCCAGTTAAAAACTTAAAGGATCACAAAAGAGGATGGAACCAGGTTTTTCACCGAGTGCCGTCTAAGGAAAAAGGCAAATATTTCCTCAAAACATGACATAGCTGCATTTAGTCCCTGAGCTTTTGTCCTTGGCAACATGCCAGAAAAGCTTCCTTGGAGACTGGTCCCCAGGGAAGAGCAATGTTGTGTTATCCTGAATCCTCAGTTATTATGAGGTGCCCAGGAAGACAGACAAGAGATACTCTGTTACACTTGTGTTCACAACAGCTGCCTGAATTCCGTTTCAGACACACCTTCCTGCAGATTTTCTGTGTGACCAGCGCCTTCACAAAATTCTAAGTGGAGTTTTTCTCTTTTTCAACTCAGAATAAAGCGAGATGAGTGGCCAAAATTTTATAAATAATTTAACTCTAAGGAAAGAATGTATTATAGAAATTTTTGACTCGAATAGTTTTCATGTTTTATTTGTGAGAAAAGGTTGACAAATTTCTTGCCTGATAATATTGGAAGAAGATTTTTTTCTTTCTCCCCTGACTTTGGCTCTTGGTAAGTATTGCTCTGAAAATTTAAGGGTTTTAGTTAGGATGAAATAGAAAGAAGGCATTTTACAAAATATATACATAAACATATTACTCAGACCTTACTCAAAAAAATGCCATGCTTTGTGAAACCAGAACTATGGAGTTGATGGAATTATGGTCTACAAGCAATGTAGATGGTTTGAAACATAATTTTTAGAACAAATCAAATTTCAAATGCTCAGCATAGAAAAACATATCTTCTGGAAATTAATACTAATATGGTGTATAACTTTGGTTCCCTAATGTGAAAATTACTTTCAGTTACTATCTAATATTTTTCAAAACAAAAGATAGTAAAATCATGCATTAAAATTGTTTATATAATTTTTATTATATAACATATCAAGAATTTTTCCTTAGGCTTTTTTCAATTACAACCAGAAATATGGTATAATGAGCCTGTTCTCTGAAGTCACTCTATCTTGGTTGAATGGCAGAGCCACCATTTAATAGCCCTGACTCTGAATAAGTTACTTAAATTGTCTGTGTCCTTGAACTCATTTTTGAAATGAGCCTATAAGATAGCACCCATGGTATAATGTTCTCATGGGGAAGAAATATGTTAATAAAGAAAACCATTTAGAAAAGTGTCAGGCTTATCATAGTTACAAAAAATGATAGTGTTTATTATATCATGCCCAAGGGTCAATGTATGCCCACTTCTACACTATGCAATCAAATGTAATTTCACATCACATTCTGTACTCCATTAATTATTATTAATTTTTAGAAATATTAAAGCAATTTAAATAAACATTTATGAACTCATTCCTGCCAGGTATCACCTTTCTTTCTCCATAGTCTGAAGCAGTTGGACAGAATGGACAGAAGGAATAACACACATGTGTCTGACTTCATCCTTATGGGGCTGACAGAATCTGAAGAGATCCAGTTGGTCCTCTTTATCATATTTCTCATCATATATCTGATCAGTGTGCTGGGAAACACAGGGATGATACTGATCATCCACCTGGATCTCCAGCTTCACTCCCCCATGTATTTTTTTCTCAGTCACCTTTCGTTTCTTGACATTAGTTACTCAACAGTCATCACACCTAAAACCTTACACAACTTACTGACCTCCATGAAGCACATTTCATACATAAGCTGCTTCACCCAAATGTACTTTTTTGCCTTCTTGGGTGTCGCTGAATGTTTTCTTCTCTCCTCAATGGCCTATGATCGCTATGTAGCTATCTGCAATCCTCTGCACTACCCTGTAGTTATGTCCAAAAGATTCTGCTGCTCCCTCATCTTTGGGTCCTATTCCATTGGCTTTACAAACTCTATGATCAATGTGCTTTTCATGAGCAGACTGGATTTCTGTGACTCCAATGTAATCCATCACTTTTTCTGTGACACTTCCCCAATCCTAGACCTGTCCTGCACTGACACACGTGGTGTGGAAATCATGATATTCATTTTTGCTGGCTCTACTCTAATGGTTTCTCTTATCACAATATCTGTGTCTTACCTGTCCATTCTGACTACTGTACTGAAAATTACTTCCACTTCAGGAAAGCGAAAAGCCTTCTCTACATGTGCCTCCCATCTCTTGGGAGTCACTATCTTTTATGGCACTATGATTTTTACATATTTAAAACCACACAGGTCCTATACCTTGGGCAAAGATCAAGTGGCTTCTGTGTTTTATACTATTGTGATTCCCATGCTGAATCCACTCATTTACAGCCTTAGGAATAAAGAAGTGAAAAGTGCTCTCAAAAGACTCATGCGGAAGAGACAGGACTTCAGGCAATTAAAGTAACATCATTTCTAAACAGTTAAGTTTTCTCTCCTTTCCTGTGGAGTATTTTCTTGTTCTCTTCAAAAAGCAATGAAGTCCTTTCATTTGTTTGTATTTCTGTTGAACCATTCTTTACTTAATCAAATATAATATTGGCCATCTCCAAAAGCATGTCCTTTGAAATTCATATTATAATTACAAGCCACAAAATATGTGTCAAAAAACATGGCCCATTGTTTTTAAGGGCAACTTATCCTCAAAATGAGAAAATATGAATGTCCTACTTTAAAATACAGCAGAGAAATTACCATGCATTCTCCAATGACAGAGAATTTTGTTATGAAACAGAGCTCAGTTTTGGCACACTGGTAATAGTTTCAGAAATCATGTCATGTGTTCTATAGAGAAGAAATGTAGCAGAGTAATTAGGAGCACTGCCTTTGGAGCCAAATATTTGAAGATTTATATTCTATATCTACTCTCCTTTTAGCTGTGTAAGCGTTAATAAATCACTGACTTCAGTGTTTCTATTTCCACAACTCCACAAGATAATTAATATATCCAGGTCCATACAGTTTTAATAAATATTGAATCATTTAAGGCAATACTAATAAATGCTGGCCATTATCATTAGAATATTTCTATTCCTGCAATATTTTTAGTACACAATGGCTTTCTCTTAAAGATTATTCACTTGTTCTTTGTAAATTACTTTTGGTTAATTTAATTGATGAACACACAAACAATTAAGGGAAAACTCAGAACTACAAGGACACATGGACCAAACCAAGTGGATCTGGGGAGGGGGGTGGGTATGGATGGGCTGGGGGATGTAGTCGGGGGAAAATGGAGACAATTGTACTTGAGCAACAATAGAAAAAAGCATTTTGCAATTTTCGAAACACATCTGTATATGCTAACACTGAAGAAGATTTGGATACCTTGGAAAAATTAAGGAAATGGAAATACCTTAGCAATTGTTAACAGTTTGGAATGTGTTCTTCTACACCACTGGTTATGAAAGTAGGTATGTACATCTATTACATATATAAGCAAGATTTCTGTCCTTTTTATTTACCTTTTGCAGTTTTCTGTACATATTTACATGTTTAACATTTGTCATTGAATTCAGAGATGAATGTGTTTTTGGTATATGGTCAAAAAATCAAGACTTTTATGACAGAATGCTTTGGACCTGAAATTTTGTAAATTCATCGATTTAAAAATCTTTGTGCAGTGATATATCTTTAGTGGCCACTTTCTAAAAATGTAAATCTTTACCTTTTTGTGATGTAGCAATAAATCTCAGTAAACTTCCTTTTGATATTCTGTGTATGTTAAATTTATTGTCTTTTTCTCAATATTTATAGGCTTCTTGTGTCATTAAAAATAAATTTTTAAACTGAATTCTTGACTCATTTCTTTTGTATTCTACAAGACATGTTGTAAAGCTAAGGGTTGAAAAATTTTGTGACAAACTAGAACTTAGGTAGAATGCTAAAATGGTCTTTACATTACATTTTTTCCTGTAGATAATCTGGACTTTCTTTTACCTTTCTGTTATTTCAGAGTTATTTAAAAACATACTTTTTCATTTACCACATATGTGTATTTTTGAAAACCACTTTATTGAAGTAAACTTGACATTTAAAATCTGTACATATTTGATATATGCAATTTGTGGAATTTTTCCAAAAGTATACACCAATATATATTAGATTGTCCATTTTTTTACCCAAAAGGACATAGCATGATCTTATCAACAGGGCCCTTATCCTTGCATCTTGATGAGCAAAAAGTGGGATCACTGGGGCAAAAGACAATTCCATTTTTAAATTTTGAGGAAACTCCATACTGTTTTTCATAGTACTGCATAGTCAGCATTTTCACAAAGAGTGAACAAGGGTTCTCTTTCTTTACATTGTCACCAACACTTGTTGTTTGGTGATTTATTGATAATGCCTATTCTGATAGGTGTGAGTTGACATCTGATAACTGTAGTTTGAATTGGTATCTCTCTGATGATTACTGACACTGAATATTTCTTCAAATGTCTTTTGGCCATCTGTATGTCCTCCTCTGGAGAAGTGTCTATTCAGGTCTTTTGACTATTTCTCAAGTGGGTTGTTTGACTTCCTGGTGTTGAGTTGTGGAAGTTTTCCATACTCCTACAGATTAAACCCCTTGTCAGATGTATCTTTGGTAAATATGTTAATCCATACAACAGGTACCCTTTTCATTTTGGTGATGGTTCCTTTTGCTGTACAGAAGCAATTATTTAAATAAAACGTGTCATTATTTTTAGAACTGAACTTCTTTTTTTTTAATTCTACTAATTCAAAATAGTCAACTAAGTGTCTATCAGTAGATGAATGGATAAAATAACTATGGCAATTTACACTATGGAATACTATTTGTCCATAAAAAAAGAAAATCTTACCTTTGCTACAGCATGCATGGACCTAGAGAGCATTATGCTAAGTGAAAGAAGCCAGTCAGAGAAAGACAAATGCCATATGATTTCACTCAACTGAACCAACAAGCGAAATAGACACAGATTCATAGATAAAGAGGAAGTTGACCACTGTTTTGGATTTGGGGGTTGTAGGCATTGAGCCAAAAACACAAAGGACCCATGGACAAGAACAACAGTGTGGTGACTACCTGGGAGGGTATGGGTAGAATGGAAGAGGGTATAATGAGGATAAATAGTAATGGAAAAAATTAATAAATAATGACATTTAGAAAGTGGATCTTTAGCCACACCAAAAATTGTCTTCTGAATTTCTAGAGCATTAACAGACTTTCCTATAAAAGTTCCTTTTAACAGATGTTTTAAAAATCCTCACCAAAGTGTATCTTTATTGGTTTTGGAAAGAGAGGAAAGGAAAGACAGAACAAGAGAGAGAAATATCAATGTGGCATAAAAACATGTATTGGTTGCCTCTTATATGTGGCCCTACTGGGGATCAAATAAGCAACCAATTTTTCCACCCTGCCGGGGAATTGAACCCAAAACTTTTTGCTGTATGGCATGACACTCCAAACAACTGAGACCCACCCACACCAGGGCAGTCAGAGACACTTTCATATCTGCAAGAAGAATGATTTCATGTGCATGAAGTGATCCAATATTCACAGGAATATTTTAAAATTATTTTCAGTGTATATCTCTTTATCTATCTATCTATCTATCTATCTATCTATTGAGGGCAAGGGAGGAAGAAAGAGAAGGAGAGAAACATCAATGTGTGATGGCCTCTTGTACACCCACCCCCACCTGGGAACCAGGCCTGCAACTCATGTGCCCTAAACTGGGAATTGAACCAGCAACTGTTTGGTTCTCAGGTCAGCACTCACTCCCCTGAGCCACACCAGCCAGGGCACAGTGTATATCTTTTCAAATTATTCCTTTGTTTCTACATATTGAAAAAATAATTCCCAACATAAAATTATAGCTTTCTTTCCATACTTTTTAAATCCATATACAAGAAAACATTTGACTATATATAAAAACTTTATAACCCACCCCCTTCTGCAGTGCTAGTAGTGTGAAGAGGAAGCAAGAATGACCCCTGGGTCCACCAAAGCCTACCCACTGCTGCATTCCCACCTCCAGCCTGAATATCCCACTACCATTGCCATGATGTTCAGGAGAAAGGCTGAGGGGCATTTTCAAGGAGATAAAGCCAAGATGAAGGATGAACCACAGACAAGATCCACCAGGTCATTGGCCAAACCTACTCCTCCAAAGCCAGAGCCCAAGCCTAAAAAGGCCCTGCCAAGAAGGGAGAGAAGGTACCTTCAGAGGAAAAGAGAAAAACTGATGCTGGCAAGGATGGAAAAAACCCTGCAGAGAATGGAGATGCCAAAACAGACCAGGCACAGAAAGCTGAAGGTGGTGGAGAGGCCAAGTGAAGTGTATTTCTGGTGACTGTCCAGTTTGAAATACTATTTTTATCAAGTTTTATAAAAATGCAGGATTTTGCCTTATGTTTTTTTAAGCTATATTGTTAGCAACCAGAACACTTCATTACTGTTTCTGAAGGAAGGACATGAAATATTAATAATAGAAAGTCTGCAAAACTGGACTAACATAGGGAAAAACCACCTTTCCCTTCTAGTTTTGACAGACTTCCTCTTGGTTCCTGGGATGAGGGACTCCTTGATGTTGACACACAAGAGCCATCTTGGCATAGACACCTTCTGCTGTGGGAAAACTAAAATTAATTTTTATGTCCTTTTCTCCCTCTCCAGTTTAAGCATACACTTGAGGCCCTAACGCCCAGAGACCTGTTGAAACCTATACTACCAAAACTTGGTTACCAGTATGTTCAGCAATCTAGACTTTCCAGTGTAACCATGGAGACGGCATCCCTCAAAAGACAGGAGTTCCCTTTTTACATTGTGGACCTACAGACTGACAATTCTGCCATTTTCATTGCATTTCCTGAAAGTCAGAATCAGCAGGTAAAAAGCTGTTAAATAAAATGCTAATGTGAAATGTCCACCCCCACTCTAAACCCTCCCCATTCAGAGCAGCAGATGAAGACTCCATTGGGTTTTGTAGTGGCTTTCTGATTTTGGCAGTCCACTGAAGAAGGGAGTTTGAAAGTTGTTGTACACTGTTAACAATTGTCTGCGTATGTCCTGCCTGAAATACCATGATTGTTTTTGAAAAGTATCTTTAATAAAGCTGGATACAGTTGGAAAAAAAAAAAAAAGAAAACGATTGTATACAGAGGACAATAAAATAGTTAAACAAATTGTAAATTATTGCTATGTAGAAGAGTGGGGTGATTGCCAAACCAAAATGGGGAGCCGACACCATATTTTCCTTGTGATGCTTTAAAACACTTGTCAACTGATGACCCATTAGAGAGAAGCTGGTGATGGGGCACAAGTCCATGCACAAGACGAGACATTGTGGGTTTATCAAAGGCTGATGTAACATTGGTCATAATGTGTCATGGAATCTTGGTCACAAAATGGGTGCTGGAGGCTAAACATACAGTGTAGTAGTAATTATGTAAAACTGTAGATTCATACATATGCATTAATAAAGGAAAAAATATTTGTGGAGAATTGATCAAAATGTTCCAACATTTTGTTCTTTGAAATTTGTTGCGTTCTAATTATTTTCTAATGAACAGTGATAGTGTGATAGTATCACACAAGTGAACATAAAAATGTTTCATTGTGAAAAATGAATTATTCCATCCCTGATGGTTTCAGTGTCAGAGCAATTGCAGATGTCTCTACAATGTCTTCTCCACCAATCCAGTTAAAAACTTAAAGGATCACAAAAAAGGATGAAACCAGGCTCTTCATTGTGTGCCATCTAAGGAAAAAGGCAACTATTTCCTCAAAACATGACATAGTGGCATTTAGTTCCTGAGCTTTTGTCCTTGGAAACATGCCAGAAAAGCTTCCTTGGAGACTGGTCCCCAGGGAAGAGCAATGTTGTGTTATCCTGAATCCTCAGTTATTATGAGGTGCCCTGGAAGACAGACGAGACGTACTCTGCTCCACTTGTGTTCACAACAGCTGCCTGAATTCCCTTTCAGACACAACTTCCTGCAGAATATCTGTGTGACCAGTGCCTTCACAAATTCTAAGTTCAGATTTTTTCTTTTTAAACTCAGAATAAAGGGAGATGAGTGGTCAAATATTTATAAATGATTTAACTCAAAGGAAAGAATGCATTATAGAAATTTTTGACTCAAATAGTTTTCATATTTTATTTGTGAGAAAAAGCTGAAGTTGACAAGGTTCTTGCCTGATAATATTGGAAGAAGGTTTGTTTTTCCACAACCACCTTTGGCTCTTGGTAAGTATTACTTTCAAAATTTAAGAGTTTTATTTAGGATCAGATAAAAGAGGGTATTACCAGAAAAGTATATATACACATATCACTTAAACCCCAAATAATGCCAGATTCTGTGAGACCAGAAGTATAGCATTGATGAAATTATGTTCTACAAGTAAAATAAATGTTTTAAAAATATATTCTTTGGAGAAATTAGATTTTGAATATTATACCTCAGAAACATATCTTTTGGAAATGAATACTGATATGTGGTTTGTAATTTTGATCTACTACATTTGAAATTTGTTTGTGATTACAATTAAATAATTTTCTAAACAAAAGAACAGTAAATGATGCACTTAAATTATTTTTATATTATTATACATCAACCATTTTCTTTACATTTTCTGAAATTATAAAGAGAAACACAGTAAAATAAGCCTATTTTCTGAAGTGTCTCTATCTTGGTAGAATGAGAGAATCAACATTTACTAGCTGTGACTCTCAATAAGTTATGCAAAATGTCTGTGCCCTTTATCTCACTTAAAAAATGTGGTTAATAGTAGCACTCCTAACATAATATTCTCATGTGAAGTAAATATATTAATAAGAAAAAGCTTTTGGAAGAATGTCAGGCTTACTCTAATTACACAAAATGATAGTTTTTATTATATCATGCCCAAGGGTCAATGTATGTCCATTTCTGTATTTTGTGATCAAATTCATATTCCCCATTACATTCTGTAAAGAACTTGTTATTATAATTTTTTATATACTAATCTAATATATAAGTCGGCATTTATGACCTCATTCCTGCCAGGTATCACCTTTCTTTCTCCACAGTTTGAAGCAGTGGACAGAATGGACAGAAGGAATAACACACATGTGTCTGACTTCATCCTTATGGGGTTGACAGAATCTGAAGAGATCCAGCTGGTCCTCTTTATCATATTTTTCATCATATACCTGATAAGTGTGCTGGGAAACACAGGGATGATACTGATCATCCACCTAGATCTCCAGCTTCACACCCCCATGTACTTTTTTCTCAGTCACCTGTCATTTCTTGACCTTACTTACTCAACAGCCATCACACCTAAAACCTTACAGAACTTACTGACCTCCATGAAGCACATTTCATACATAAGCTGCTTCATCCAAATGTACTTTTTTATCTTCTTGGGTACCACCGAATGTCTTCTACTATCCTCAATGGCCTATGATCGCTATGTAGCTATCTGCAATCCTCTGCACTACCCTGTAGTTATGTCCAAAAGACTCTGCTGCTCCCTCATCTTTGGGGTCTATTTCATTGGCTTTACAGAATCCATTGCCAATGTGCTTTTCATGAGCAGACTGGATTTCTGTGACTCCAATGTAATCCATCACTTTTTCTGTGACACTTCCCCAATCCTAGACCTGTCCTGTACTGACACACATGGTGTGGAAATCATGATATTCATCCTTGCTGGCTCTACTCTAATGGTTTCTCTTATCACAATATCTGTGTCTTACCTGTCCATTCTGGCTACTGTACTGAAAATTACTTCCACTTCAGGAAAGCGAAAAGCCTTCTCTACATGTGCCTCCCATCTCCTGGGAGTCACCATCTTTTATGGCACTACCATTTTTACATATTTAAAACCACGCAAGTCCTATACCTTGGGCAAAGATCAAGTGGCTTCTGTGTTTTATACTATTGTGATTCCCATGCTGAATCCACTCATTTACAGCCTTAGGAATAAAGAAGTGAAAAATGCTCTCATCAGACTCAGGCAGAAGAGACAGGACTTCAGACAATTAAAGTAACATCATTTCTAAACAGTTAACTTTTCTCTCCTTTCCTGTGGAGTATTTTCTTGTTCTCTCCAAAAAGCAATGAAGTCCTTCATTTGTTTGTATTTCTGTTGAACCATTCCTTACTTATTCAAATATAATATTGGCCATCTCCAAAAGCATGTCCTTTGAAATTCATATTATAATTACAAGCCATAAATTATATCTTAAAAATATGGCTCATTGGTTTTAAGGGCAACTTATCCTCAAAATGAGAAAATATGAATGTCCTATTTTAAAATACAGCAGAGAAATTACCATGCATTCTCCAATGACAGAGAATTTTGTCATGAAACAGAGCTCAGTTTTGGCACACTGCATATAGTTTCAGAAATCATGTCATGTGTTCTATAGAGAAGAAATGTAGTAGAGTAATTAGGAGCACTGTCTTTGGAGCCAAACATTTGAAGATTTATATTCTATATGTACTCTTCTTTTAGCTGTGTAAGACTTAGTACATCACTGACTTCAGTGTTTCCATTTCCACAGCTCCACAAGATAATTAATATATACAGGTCCATAGAGTTTTAATAAATATTGAATCATTTAAGGCAGTACTAATAAATGCTGACCATTATCATTAGAATATTTCTATTCCTGCAATATTTTTAATTCACAATGGCTTTCCCTTAAAGATTATTCACTTGTGTTTTATAAATTACTTTTGATTAATTTAATTGACCAACACAGAAACAACTAAGGGAAAACTCAGAACAACTGCAAGGACACATGGACCAAACCAAATTGAAATGGGATCAGGGGAGGGAAGTGGGAACGGCTGGGCTGGGGCAGTGGGGGCGAGTAGTGTGGGGAAATTGGAGACAATTGTACTTGAACAACAATTAAAAAAAGCATTTTACAATTTTGGAAAGAGATCTGTATATGTTAACATTGAAGAAGATTTGGATAACTTTGAAAAATTAAGAAAATGGAAATACCTTAGCAATTGTTAACAGTTTTGAATGTGTTCTTCTACACCACTGGCTATGAAAATAGGTATGTGCATCTATTACATATATAAGCAAGATATCTGTCATTTCTATTTACCTTTTGCAGTTTTCTGTACGAATTTACATGTTTAACATTTGTCATTGAATTCAGAGCTAAATATGTTCTTGGTATATGGTCAAAAAAATCAAGACTTTTATGATAAAGTGCTTTGGACCAGAAATTTTGTAAACTCATCAAGTTAAAAATTTTTGTGCAGTGACAAAACCAGATAAGTGATATATCTTTAGGCCACTTCCTAAAAATATTAAATCTTTTCCTTTTTGTGATGTAGCAATAAATTTCAGTAAACTTTTTTTGGTATTCTGTGTATGTTAAAATGTATTGCGTTTTTCTCAATATTTACCGGCTTCTTGTGGTCATTAAAAATAAATTCTTAAACTAAGTTCTTGACTCATTTGTTTTGTATTCTATAAGACATGTTGCAAAGCTAAGAGTTGAAAAATTTTGAGGCAAACTCAACTTAGGCAGAACGCTAAAATTTCTTTATATTTCATTTTTTTCCTGTAAATAATCTGAAATTTCTTTTATCTTTCTATTATTTGAGGGTTATTTAAAAACATACTTTTTCATTTTCCACATATTAATTTTTTTGTAAACCACTTTATTAAAGTATACTTGACATGTAAAATCTGCACAGATTAGATGTGTACAATTTGTGGAATTTTTCCAAAAGTACACACCAATATATATTATATTGTCCATTTTTTACCCAAAAGGTCATAGCATGGTCTTATCAATAGGGCCCTTATCTTTGCATCTTGATGAGCAAAAAGTGGGATCACTGGGTCAAAAGACAATTCCATTTTTAAATTTTGAGGAAACTCCATACTGTTTTCCATAGCACTGCATAGTCTGCATTCCCTCCAACATTGCACAAGGGTTCTCCTTCCTTTACATTGTCTCCAACTCTTGTTGTTTGGTGATTGATGGTGGCCATTCTGACAGGTGAGGTGACATCTCATCATTGTGTTTTGAATTTGCATCTCTCTGATGATTACTGACACTGAATATTCCTTCAAATGTCTTTTGGCCATCTGTATGTGCTCCTTTGGAGATGTGTCTATTCAGGTCCTTTGCCTATTTCTTAATTGGGTTGTTTGACTTTCTGGTGTTGAGTTCTGTAAGTTTTCCATATTCCTAGAGATTAAACCCCTTGTCAGATGTATCATCGGTAAATATGTTATTCCAGACAATGGGTACCCTTTTCATTTTGTTCATGGTTTCTTTTGCTGTACAGAAGCAATTATTTAAATAATGTGCATGATTTTTAGAACTGAACTTTATTTTTTTTTATTTTACTAATTCAAAAGAGTCAACTGTCTATCCGTACATGGATGGATAAAATAACTATGGCAATTTACACTATGGAATACTACTTGTCCATAAAAAAAGAAAATCTTACCTTTGCTACAGCATGGATGGACCTGGAGAACATTATGCTAAGTGAAAGAAGCCAGTCAGAGAAACACAAATGCCATATGATTTCACTCAACTGAACTAACAAGCAAAATAGACACAGATTCATAGACAGAGAGGAAGTTGACCACTGTTTTGGATTTGGGGGTTGAAGGCATTGAGCCAAAAACACAAAAGACCCATGGACAAGAACGACAGTGTGGTGACTACTTTGGAGGGAGTGGGAGAATGGAAGAGGGTATAATGAGGATAAATAGTAATGGAAAAAATATAAATAACATTTAAAAAGTGGATCTTTATCCACACCAAAAGTTATCTTCTGAATTCCTGGAGTATTAACAGACTTCCTTTAAAAAGTTCCTTTTAATAGATGTTTTAAAAATCCTCACCAAAGTGAATGTTATTTGATTTTAGAGAGTAAAGGAAAGACAGAACACGAGAGAGAAATATCAATGTGATGTAGAAACATCAATTAGTTGCCTCTTATGTGTGCCACTACTGGGGATCAAATATGCAACCAATTTGTGTACCCTCACAAGGGATTGAACCCAAAAGTTTTTGTTGTATGGAATGACACGCCAAACACCTGAGACCACCCCCACGTCCAGAGTAGTCAGAGGCACTTTCATATCTGCAAGAAGAATGATTTCATGTGCATGAAGTGACCCAATAGTCACAAGAATATTTTTAACTTATTTTCAGTGTATATCTCTTTATCTATCTGTCTATATATCTATCTACAGAGTGCAAGGGAGGGAGAAAGAGGAGAGAAACATCAGTGTGTGATAGCCTCTTGTACACACCCACATGGGAACCTGGCCTACAACTCATGTGCCCTAAACTGGGAATTGACCCAGCACTGTTTGGTTCTCAGGCCAGCACTCAATCCCCTGAGCCACACCAGACAGGGCTCAGTGTATATCTTTTCAGACTATTCCTTTGCTTCTACATCTTGGAAAAATAATTCCCAGCATAGAATCATAGCTTTCTTTCCATGTATTATAAATTCATGTACAAGAAAACACTTGATTATGTATAAAAACTTTATAACCCACCCCCCTCTGCAGCCCTAGTAGTGTGAAGAGGAGGCAAGAATGACCCCTGGGTCAACCAAAGCCTACCCACTGCTGCATTCCCACCTCCAGCCTGAATATCGCACTACCATTGCCATTATGCCCAAGAGAAAGGTGGAGGGACATTTTCAAGGAGATAAAGCCAAGGTGTAGGATGAACCAGAGAGAAGATCCACCAGGTCATTGGGCAAACCTACTCCTCCAAAGTCAGAGCTCAAGCCTAAAAGGCCCTTGCCAAGGAGAAGGAGAAGATACCCATAGAGAAAAAGGGAAAAACTGGTGCTGGCAAGGATGAGAATAACACTGCAGAGAATGGAGATGCCAAAACAGACCAGGCACAGAAAGCTGAAGGTGGTGGAGAGGCCAAGTGAAGTGTGTGCATGTTTGGTAACTGTGAATTCTGTGACTGTACAGTTTGAAATACTATTTTTATCAAGTTTTATAAAAACGCAGGAATTTGTCTCACTTTTTTAAAGCTATATTGTTAGCACCCAGAACACTTCATTATTGTTTCTGAAGGAAGGACATGAAATATTAATAGAATGTCTGCAAAGCTGCACTGACATAGGGAAAAAAAAACACTTTTCCCTTCTAGTTTTGAGGGACTTCCTCTTGGTTCCTGGGAGGAGGGATCCCTTGATATTGGCACACGTTGATGTTGCCACCTTGGCACAGACACCTTGTGGTGTAAGAAAACTAAAATTAATTTTTATGTCATTTTCTCCCTCTCCACTTTAGCATAGACTTGACTCCCTAAAGCCCAGAGACCTGTTGAGACCTTAACCCCGAAATATTGGTTACCAGCATGTTCAGCAATCTGGACTTTACAGTGTCACCATGGACATGGTGTCCCTCAAAAAAGCGGCAGCTCTCTTTTTACATTGTGCACCTACAGACTGATAATTCTGCCATTTTCATTGCATTTCCTGAAAGTCAGAATCAGCAGGTGAAAAGCTGTTAAACAACATGCTAATGTGAAATGTCCACCCCCACTCTAAACTCTCCCCATTCAGAGCAGCAGATGAAGACTCCATTGGGTTTTGTAGTGGCTTTCTGATTTTGGCAGTCCACTGAAGAAGGGAGTTTGAAAGTTGTTGTACACTGTTAACAATTGTCTGCCTATGTCCTGCCTGAAATACCATGAGTGTTTATGAAAAGTGTCTTTAATGAAACTAGATACAGTTTGAATAAAAAGAAAACACTTGATTGTATACAGAGGACAATACAACAGTTAAGTTGTAGAAGTACCGCTATGTAGAAGAGTGGGGTGATTGCCAAACCAAAATGGGGAGCTGACACCATATTTTCCTTGTGATGCTTTAAAACACTTGTCAGCTGATGACCCATTAGAGAGAAGCTGGTGATGGGGCACAAGTCCATGCACAAGACGAGATGTTCTGAGTTTATCAAAGGCTGATGTAACATTGGTCATAATGTGTCATGGAATCTTGCTCACAAAATGGGTGCTGGAGGCTAAACATACAGTGTAGTAGTAATTATGCAAAACTGTAGATTTATATATATGCATTAATAAAGGAAAAAAATTGTGGGGAATTGATCAAAATATTCCAACATTTCACACCTATTCACATTTTGTTCTTTGAATTTCATTGCAATCTAATTATTTTCTAACGAACAGTGATAGTGTGATAGTATCACACAAGTGAACATAAAAATGTTTCATTGTGAAAAATGAATTATTCCATCCTTGATGGTTTCAGTGACAGAGTAATTGCTGATGTTTCTATCAATGGCTTCTCCACCAATCCAGTTAAAAACTGAAAGGATCACAAAAGAGGATGAAACCAGGTTCTTCATCCTGTGCCATCTAAGGAAAAAGGCAACTATTTCCTAAAAACATGACATAGTTGCATTTAGTCCCTGAGCTTTTGTCCTGGGAAACATGCCATAAATGCTTCCTTGGAGACTGGTCCCCAGGGAAAAGCAATGTTGCCTTGTCCTCAATCCTCAGTTATTAATGAGGTGCCCTGGAAGACAGACAAGAAATTCTCTGCTCCACTTGTGTTCACAACAGCTGCCTGAATTCCCTTTCAGACACTCCTTCCTGCAGATTTTCTGTGTGACCAGCGCCTTCACAAAATTCTAAGTGGAGATTTTCTCTTTTTTAACTCAGAATACATCGAGATGAGTGGCCAAAAAATTATAAATAATTTAACTCTAAGGAAAGAATGTATTATAGAAATTTTTGACTCGAATAGTTTTCATGTTTTGTTTGTGAGAAAGGTTGACAAATTTCTTGCCTGATAATATTGGAAGAAGGTTTTTTTTTTTCTTTCTCCCCTGACTTTGGCTCTTGGTAAGTATTGCTCTGAAAATTTCATAGTTTTAGTTAGGATGAAATAGAAAGAAGGCATTATACAAAATATATACATAAACATATCACTCACCTTACCCTAAGAAATGCCAGGCTTTGTGAAACCAGAACTATGGAGTTGATGGAATTATGGTCTACAAGCAATGTAGATGGTTTGAAAGATAATTTTTAGAACAAATCAGATTTCAAATGCGCAGCAGAGAAAAACATATCTTCTGGAAATTAATACTAATATGTGGTCTATAACTTTGGTTCCCTAATGTGAAAAATACTTTCAGTTAATATCTAATATTTTTCAAAAGATAGGAAAATCATGCATTGAAATTGTTTTTATAATTTTTATTATATAACATATCAAGAATTTTTCCTTACGTTTTTTCAATTACAACCAGAAATATGGCATAATGAGCCTGTTCTCTGAAGTCACTCTATCTTGGTTGAATGGCAGAGCCACCATTTAATAGCCTTGACTCTGAATATGTTACTTAAATTGTCTGTGTCCTTGAACTCATTTTTGAAATGAGCCTATAAGATAGCACCCATGGTATAATGTTCTCATGGGGAAGAAATATGTTAATAAAGAAAAACATTTAAAATGTGTCAGGTTTATCATAATTACACAAAATGATAGTTTTTATTATATCATACACAAGGGTCAATATATGCCCACTTCTATACTATGCAATCAAATGTAATTTCACATCATATTCTGTACTCCATTAATTATTATTAATTTTTAGAAATATTAAACTAATTTAAATAAACTTTTATGAACTCATTCCTGCCAGGTATCACCTTTCTTTCTCCACAGTTTGAAGAAATTGGACAGAATGGACAGAAGGAATAACACACATGTGTCTGACTTCATCCTTATGGGGCTGACAGAATCTGAAGAGATCCAGCTGGTCCTCTTTATCATATTTCTCATCATATACCTGATCAGTGTCCTGGGAAACACAGGGATGATACTGATCATCCACCTGGATCTCCAGCTTCACACTCCCATGTATTTTTTTCTCAGTCACCTTTCATTTCTTGACATTAGTTACTCAACAGCCATCACACCTAAAACCTTACACAACTTACTGACCTCCACAAAGCACATTTCATATATAAGCTGCTTCACCCAAATGTACTTTTTTGCCTTCTTGGGTGTCGCTGAATGTTTTCTTCTCTCCTCAATGGCCTATGATCACTATGTAGCTATCTGCAATCCTCTGCACTACCCTGTTGTTATGTCCAAAAGATTCTGTTGTTCCCTCATCTTTGGGTCCTATTTCATTGGCTCTACAAACTCTATGATCAATGTGCTTTTCATGAGCAGACTGGAATTCTGTGACTCCAATGTAATCCATCACTTTTTCTGTGACACTTCCCCAATCCTAGACCTGTCCTGTACTGACACACATGGTGTGGAAATCATGATATTCATCCTTGCTGGCTCTACTCTAATGGTTTCTCTTATCACAATATCTGTGTCTTACCTGTTCATTCTGGCTACTGTACTGAAAATTACTTCCACTTCAGGAAAGCGAAAAGCCTTCTCTACATGTGCCTCCCATCTCCTGGGAGTCACCATCTTTTATGGCACTATGATTTTTACATATTTAAAACCACGCAAGTCCTATACCTTGGGCAAAGATCAAGTGGCTTCTGTGTTTTATACTATTGTGATTCCCATGCTGAATCCACTCATTTACAGCCTTAGGAATAAAGAAGTGAAAAATGCTCTCAGTAGACTCATGCAGCAGAGAGAGGACTCCAGGCAATTGAAGTCACATCGTTTCTAAACAGTTAACATTTCTCTCCTTTCCTGTGGAGTATTTTCTTGTTCTCTTCAAAAATCAATGAAGTCCTTTCATTTGTTTGTATTTCTGTTGAGCCATTCTTCACTTAAACAAATATAATATTGGCCATCTCCAAAAGTATGTCCCTTGAAATTCATATTATAATTACAAGCTATAAAATATGTATTAAAAACATGGCCCATTGTTTTTAAGGGCAACTTATCCTCAAAATGAGAAAATATGAATGTCCTATTTTAAAATACAGCAGAGAAATTACCATGCATTCTCCAATGACAGAGAATTTTGTCATGAAACAGAGCTCAGTTTTGGCACACTGGTAATAGTTTCAGAAATCATGTCATGTGTTCTATAGAGAAGAAATGTAGCAGAGTAATTAGGAGCACTGTCTTTGGAGCTAAACATTTGAAGGTTTATATTCTATATGTACTCTTCTTTTAGCTGTGTAAGACTTCGTAAATCACTGACTTCAATGTTTCCATTTCCACAACTCCACAAGATAATTAATATATCCAGGTCCATACATTTATAATAAATATTGAATCATTTAAGGCAGTACTAATAAATGCTGACCATTACCAATAGAATATTTCTATGCCTGCAATATTTTTAATGCACAATGGCTTTCCCTTAAAGATTATTCACTTGCGTTTTAGAAATTACTTGTGATCAATTTAATTGATGAACACACAAACAACTAAGGGAAAACTCAGAACAACTACAAGGACACATGGACCAAACCAAGTTGCAATGGGATCAGGGGAGGGAAATGGGGATGGCTGGGCTGGGGCAGTGGGGGCAGTAGTGTGGGGAAATTGGAGACAATTGTACTTGGACAACAATAGAAAAAGGCATTTTACAATTTTGGAATTAGATCCGTATATGTTAACATTGAAGAAGATTTGCATAACTTTGAAAAATGAAGGAAATGGAAATACCTTAGCAATTGTTAACACTTTGGTATGTGTTCTTTTACACCACTGGTTATGAAAGTAGGTATGTGCATCTATTATATATATAAGCAAGATTTCTGTCATTTCTATTTACCTTTTGCAGTTTTCTGTACATATTTACATGTTTAACATTTGTCATTGAATTCAGAGATGAATGTGCTTTTGGTATATGGGAAAAAATCAAGACTTTTATGACAGAATGCTTTGGACCTGAAATTTTGTAAATTCATCAAGTTAAAAATCTTTGTGCAGTGACAAAAGCAGATAAGTGATATATCTTTAGTGGCCACTTTCTAAAAATATTAAATCTTTACCTTTTTGTGATGTAGCAATAAATCTCAGTAAACTTCCTTTTGATATTCTGTGTATGTTAAAATTTATTGCCTTTTCCTCAATATTTATAGGCTTCTTGTGGTCATTAAAAATAAATTTTTAAACTAAATTCTTGACTCATTTGTTTTGTATTCTACAAGACATGTTTTAAAGTTAAGAAGTGAAAAATTTTGTGGCAAACCTGAGCTTAGGTAGAATGCTAAAAGGTCTGTTACATTACATTTTTTTTTCCTGTACATAATCTGAAATTTCTTTTATCTTTCTATTATTTAAGGGTTATTTAAAAACATACTTTTTCATTTTCCACATATGTGTATTTTTGAAAACCACTTTATTGAAGTAAATTTGACATTTAAAATCTGTACATATTTGATGTATGTAATTTGTGGAATTTTTAGATTGTCCATTTTTTACCCAAAAGGTCTTAGCATGGTCTTATCACTAGGGCCCTTATCTTTGCATCTTGATGAGCAAAAAGTGGGATCACAGGGTCAAAAGACAATTCCATTTTTAAATTTTTGATGAAAGTCCATACTGTTTTCCATAGCACTGCATAGTCTGCATTCCCACCAACATTGCACAAGAGTTCTCTTTCTTTTACATTGTCACCAACACTTGTTGTTTGGTGATTTATTGATGTTGGCCATTCTGACAGGTCAGGTAACATGTCGTCATTGTGGTTTGAATTTGCATCTCTCTGATGATTACTGACACTGAATATTCCTTCAAGTGTCTTTTGGTCATCTGTATGTCCTCCTTTGGAGATGTGTCTATTCAGGTCCTTTGATTATTTCTTAATTGGGTTGACTTTCTGGTGTTGACTTGTGTAAATTTTCCATACTCCTAGAGATTAAACCCCTTGTCAGATGTATCATCAGTAAATATGTTATTCCAGACAATGGGTACCCTTTTCATTTTGTTGATGGTTTCTTTTGCTGTACAGAAGCAATTATTTAAATAATGTGCATCATTATTTTTAGAACTGAACTTTCATCTTTTTTATTTTACTAATTCAAAAGAGTCAACTAAGTGTCTATCAGTAGATGAATGGATAAAATAACTATGGCAATTTACACTATGGAATACTACTTGTCCATAAAAAAAGAAAATCTTACCTTTGCTACAGCATGGATGGACCTGGAGAACATTATGCCAAGTGAAAGAAGCCAGTCAGAGAAAGACAAATGCCATATGATTTCACTCAACTGAACCAACAAGCGAAATAGACACCGATTCATAGATAGAAAGGAAGTTGACCACTGTTTTGGATTTGGGATTGTAGGCATTGAGCCAAAAACACAAAGGACCCATGGACAAGAACAACAGTGTGGTGACTACCTGGGAAGTGGTGGGTAGAATGGAAGAGGGTATAAGGACGATAAATAGTAATGGAAAAAAATAATAAATAATGACATTTAAAAAGTGGATCTTTAACCACACTAAAAATTATCTTCTGAATTTCTAGAGTAATAACAGACTTTCCTATAAAAGTTCGTTTTAACAGATGTTTTAAAAATCCTCACCAAAGTGTATGTTTATAGATTTTAGAAAGAGGAATGGAAAGACAGAACACGAGAGAGAAACATCAATGTGACCTAGAAACATCAATTGGTTGCCTCTTATGTGTGCCCCTACTAGGGATCAAATATGCAACCAATTTGTCTACCCTCACAAGGAATTGAACCCAAAACATTTGTTTTATGGAATGACCCTCCAGACAACTGAGACGTCCCCTCCAGGGCCATCAGAGGCACTTTTATATCTGCAAGAAGAATGATTTCACTTTTCATGAAGTAATCCAATATTCACAAGAATATTTTAAACTTATTTTTGGTGTATATCTCTTTATCTATCTATCTATCTATCTATCTACCCATCCTTCTATTTATAGAGGGCAAGGGAGGGAGAAAGAGAAGGAGAGAAACATCAATGTGTGATTTCAGTGAAACTTATTTTCAGTGTATAACTCTCTATCTATCTATCCATCCATCTATCTGTCATCTATCTACCTATAGAGGGCAAGGGAGGGAGAGAGAGAAGGAGAGAAACATCAATGTGTGATGGCCTCTTGTACACTCACCCCCACCTGGGAAACTGGCCTGCAACTCATCTGCCCTAAACTGGGAATTGAACCAGCAACTGTTTGGTTCGCAGGCCAGCCCTCAATCTCCTGAGCCACACCAGCCAGGGAGCAGTGTATGTCTTTTCAAATTCTTCCTTTGCTTCTACATCTTAGAAAACTAAATCCCAACATAAAACTGTAGCTTTCTTTTCATATATTTTAAATTAATGGATAAGAATACACTCGATTATGTATAATAACTTTTCAACTCCCCCATCTAGAGCCTTAGTAGTGTGAAGAGGAGGCAAGAATGACCCCTGGATCCACCAAAGCCCACCATCTGCTGCATCCCCACTTCCAGCCTGACTTTTACCACAGCCCTCACCATCTTGCCCAAGAGAAAGGCTGAGGGGCATTTTCAAGGAGATAAAGCCAAGGTGAAGGATGAACCAGAGAGAAGATCCACCAGGTCATTGGCCAAACCTGTTCCTCCAAAGCCAGAGCCCAAGCCTAAAAAGGCCCCTGCCAAGAAGGGAGAGAACATACCCACAGAGAAAAGGGGAAAGCTGAGCTGGCAAGGAAGGAATAACCCTGCAGATAATGGAGATGCCAAAACAGACCAGGCACAGAAAGCTGAAGGTGGTGGAGAGGCCAAGTGAAGTGTGTGCATGTTTGATAACTTTGTATTTCTGGTAACTGTACAGTTTGAAATACTGTTTGTTACCAAGTTTTATAAAAATGCAGAATTTTGTCTTACTTTTTTAAGCTATATTGTTAGCACTCAGAACACCATTATTGTTTCTGAATGAAGAACATGGAATATTAATAATAGGAAGTCTGCAGAACTGGACTGACATAGGGAAAAAGACTGCCTTTCCTGTCTAGTTTTGAGAGACTTCCTCTTGGTTCCTGGGAGGAGGGATCCCTTGATATTGACACACATTAGCCACCTTGGCACAGACACCTTGTGGTATGGTAAAAGTAAATTCGTTTTTATGTCCTTTCCTTTCTCTCCACTTTAAGCATGGACTTGATTCCCTAAAGCCCAAAGACCTGTTCTGACCATAACCGCCAAAACTTGGTTACCAGTATGTTCAGCAATCTGGACTTTCCAGTGTCACCATGGAGATTGTGTCTCTCAAGAGAGCAACAGCTCCCTTTTTACATTGTGGACCTACAGACTGATAATTCTGCCATTTTCATTGCATTTCCTGGAAGCCAGGGTCATCAGGTGAAAAGCTGTTAAACAACATGCTAATGTGAAATGTCCACCCCCACTCTAAACTCGCCCCATTCAGAGCAGCAGATGAAGACTCCATTGGGTTTTGTAGTGGCTTTCTGATTTTGGCAGTCCACTGAAGAAGGGAGTTTGAAAGTTGTTGTACACTGTTAACAATTGGCTGCCTATGTCCTGCCTGAAATACCATGAGTGTTTATGAAAAGTATCTTTAATGAAGCTGGATACAGTTTGAAAAAAACAGAAAACACTTGATTGTATACAGAGGACAATACAACAGTTAAGTTGTAGAAGTACTGCTACGTAGAAGAGTGGGGTGATTGCCAAACCAAAATGGGGAGCCAACACTATATTTTCCTTGTGATGCTTTAAAACGCTTGTCAGCTGATGACCCATTAGAGAGAGGCCGGAGATGGGACACAAGTCCATGCACAAGACGAGACATTGTGGGTTTATCAAAGGCTGATGTAACATTGGTCATAATGTGTCATGGAATCTTGCTCACAAAATGGGTGGTGGAGGCTAAACATACAGTGTAGTAGTAATTATGCAAAACTGTAGATTCATACATATGCATTAATAAAGACAAATAATTAAGGGGAATTCATCAAAATGTTCCAACATTTCACACCTGTTCTCATTTTGTTCTTTGAATTTTGTTGCATTCTAATTATTTTCTAATGAACAGTGATAGTGTGATAGTATCACACAAGTGAACATAAAAATGTTTCATTGTGAAAAATGAATTAATCCATCTTTGATGGTTTCAGTGACAGAGCGATTGCAGATGTCTCTATAAATGGCTTCTCCACCAACCCAGTTAAACCTTAAAGGATCACAAAAGAGGTTGAAACCAGGTTCTTCACCATGTGCCGTCTAAGGGAAAAGGCAACTATTTTCTCAAAACATGACATAGTTGCATTTAGTCCCTGAGCTATTGTCCTTGGAAACATGCCAGAAAAGCTTCCTTGGAGACTGGTCCCCAGGGAAGAGCAATGTTGCCTTGTCCTCAATCCTCAGTTATTATGGGGTGCCCTGGGAGACAGACAACAAATTCTCTGCTCCACTTGTGTTCACAACAGCTGCCTGAATTCCCTTTCAGACACAATTTGCTGCAGATTTTCTGTGTGACCAGCGCCTTCACAAAATTCTAAGTGGAGTTTTTCTCTTTTTCAACTCAGAATAAAGCAAGATGAGTGGCCAAAATTTTATAAATAATTTAACTCTAAGGAAAGAGTGTATTATAGAAATTTTTGACTCGAATAGTTTTCATGTTTTATTTGTGAGAAAAGGTTGACAAATTTCTTGCCTGATAATATTGGAAGACGGTTTTCTTCTTTCTCCCCTGACTTTGGCTCTTGGTAAGTATTACTCTGAAAATTTAAGAGTTTTAGTTAGGACGAAATAGAAAGAAGGCATTTTACAAAATATATACATAAACATATCACTCAGACCTTACCCTAAGAAATGCCAGGCTTTGTGAAACCAGAACTATGAGTTGATGGAATTGTGCTCTACAAGCAATATACATGTTTTTGAAACATTTTTTTTGAAACAAATCCCATTTCAAATGCTCACATTGAAAAATATATCTTCTGCAAATTAATACTAATGTGTAAGATAGTAAATCATGCATTAAAACTGTTTTTATAATTGTTTATTATATAGTATATCAAGAATTTTTTTCCTCAGGTTTTTTCAGTTGTAGCTAGAAATATGGTATAATGAGCCTGTTCTCTGAAGTCACTCTCTCTTGGTAGAACAGCAGAGCCACCATTTAATAGCTCTGACTCTGAATAAGTTACTTAAATTGTCTGTGCTCTTTAATGCATTTTTGAAAATGAGCCTATAAGATAGCACACATGGAATAATGTTCTCATGTGGAGGAAATATGCTAATAAAGAAAAAGATTCAGAACAGTGTCAGGCTTATCATAATTACAAAAGATGATAGTTTTGATTATACCATGCCAAAGGGTCAATGTATGCTCACTTACATACTTTGCAATCAAATGTAATTTCTCATCATGTTCTGCAGTCCACTAATTATTATTAATTCTTAGAAATATTAAAGCAATTTCAATAAACATTCATGAACTCATTCCTGCCAGGTATCACCTTTCTTTCTCCACAGTTTGAAGCAGTTGGATAGAATGGACAGAAGGAATAACACACATGTGTCTGACTTCATCCTTATGGGGCTGACAGAATCTGAAGAGATCCAGCTGGTCCTCTTTATCATATTTCTCATCATATACCTGATCAGTGTGCTGGGAAACACAGGGATGATACTGATCATCCACCTGGATCTCCAGCTTCACACTCCCATGTATTTTTTTCTCAGGCACCTATCATTTCTTGACCTTACTTACTCAACAGCCATCACTCCTAAAACCTTACACAACTTACTGACCTCCACAAAGCACATTTCATCTATAAGCTGCTTCACCCAAATGTACTTTTTTGTCTTCTTGGGTGTCGCTGAATGTTTCCTTCTCTCCTCAATGGCCTATGATCGCTATGTAGCTATCTGCAATCCTCTGCACTACCCTGTTGTTATGTCCAAAAGATTCTGCTGCTCCCTCATCTTTGGGTCCTATTTCATTGGCTTTACAAACTCTGTGATCAATGTGCTTTTCATGAGCAGACTGGATTTCTGTGACTCCAATGTAATCCATCACTTTTTCTGTGACACTTCCCCAATCCTAGACCTGTCCTGCACTGACACACGTAGTGTGGAAATCATGATATTCATTTGTGCTGGCTCTGCTCTAATGGTTTCTCTTGTCACAATATCTGTGTCTTACCTGTTCATTCTGACCACTGTACTGAAAATTACTTCCACTTCAGGAAAGCAAAAAGCCTTCTCTACATGTGCCTCCCATCTCCTGGGAGTCACCATCTTTTATGGCACTACCATTTTTACATATTTAAAACCACGCAAGTCCTATACCTTGGGCAAAGATCAAGTGGCTTCTGTGTTTTATACTATTGTGATTCCCATGCTGAATCCACTCATTTACAGCCTTAGGAATAAAGAAGTGAAAAATGCTCTCAAAAGACTCATGCAGAAGAGAGAGGACTCCAGGCAATTAAAGTAACATCGTTTCTAAACAGTTAACATTTCTCTCCTTTCCTGTGGAGTATTTTCTTCTTCTCTCCAAAAAGCAATGAAGTCCTTTCATTTGTATTTCTGTTGAAACTTCTTTACTTAAACAAATATAATCTTGGACATTTCCAGAAACATGTCTTTTGAAATTCACATTGTTATGGACTTCAATGTTAAAAAATCATTGCCTTTCTCCTGATATTTATAGGCTTGTGGTGGTCATTTAAAACAAATTATTAAATTAAATTCTTAGCTTTTGTGTTTCATATTCTACAAGACACATTGTAAAGCTAAGAATTGATAAATTTTGTGACAACTAAGAAACCTTTAGTTAGGTAGAGTGCTAAAATTTTCCTTAGGTTTAAACCCTTTCCTGTGTATAATCTGGAATTTCTGTTTGAATTTTTTTTGTTATTTAAAGGTTATTTAAATTTTTTCCTTAAATTTTCAGTGTTTGTTTTTTTTTGAAAACCACTTGAATGAATTTGCTTGACATGTAAAATCTGTTCTTTTCTGATATATACAATTTTTAAAATTTCCCTGCAAGTACACATCAAGTATATATCAGACACTTTCAAATTGTTCCTCCAAAAGGCTACAACATATCTCAAGAGGGCCCCTATCCCTGCATCTCCAGAAGCATAGAGAGTTAACCCTTCAAAATTTTTGCCAATTATATGGGTATGAATTTTCAAGGACAACTAAGTGTGTTGGACTTCAGGCAATTTAAAATCTAGCCAGGTTATATGGACATTTTAACTGTATTCATTCTTCTAATCCATGATCACAGAAGGTCTTTCTATTTCATTGTGTCTTTTTCCATTTCTTCTAGTAGTGCTTTGCTATCTTCAGTATGGATAAGTCTTTCACATCTTTTATTAAGTTTATTCCTATGTATTTTGTTCTTTTTGTTGCAATTGTAGAAGGAATTGTTTTTTAAAACTGAAAGCAACAAACGAACAAACATGACATGCAAAAAAACAAAACTCATAGACAGTCATATGGTGGTTGTCAAAGTGAAGGGGGTTGTGAGGTAGTGAAGGGCAAATGGGGTCAAACATGGTGATGAAAGATTTGACTTTGGGTGGTGGGCACACAATGCAATATGCTGACAATGTATCATTGATTTATACAATGAAAACATGTAGAATCCTACTAGCATTGTCACCCTAACACATTTAATTTAAAAAGTAATAAAAATACTTTCAGGGGGAAAAAGTATCCTGGCAGCCTGTTGCTCTTTGAGAAATTAGGACTTGAAACACAAGATTTTTAGATCACCAGCAAAGGACATTATTACTCGGAACAAAAGTAATAGCCACAGTTCATATTCACACCAGTTCCCCATACCTTCCCAGGTCCCACGAGTTTGTGTATAGAAGGTGGGTATAGAAGGATGAAGGCACACACAGTGGGCTGTATTATAGGAGAGGACCACTGAGTTTTGGGGACCACTTTTATGGTAAACAGATTCATGCCTATTCTTTGTTTACAGGAACATTACCTCATTGCTAGTGGCAGCTCACTGCAAAAACAACCCTGATATGTAGCCCAGGTACACAGTAGTCAGGGCTTAGGTTTCTGGTATACCCAGCAGGAAGGTCTAGGGGCACTCGGGCCTCATGGCACATTGCCAGACCCAGTAGAGTAACATGTGTTAGCTGATAAACCCCTTCTGCTTTGTGTGGTGTGTCTTCCACCTACTGTCTATTAGCTCTCTTCTCCACACTGGTGAATTTTTAAAAAATGAAATTTATTGTGGTGATGTTGGTGAATAAAATTACACAGGTTCAATTGTACAGTTAATTCTATGATACACCAGCTATATTGCATGGTGTGTCTCCCACCCCAAGTCAAATCTTCTTTCATCATTAAATTTGACTTTCTGTTAAGCTTTTATAACTAGCTATATATTTTATTCAATTATAGAATTTTTACTTCTTTGAATTTTATATTGTTTTCTTTGTGAAATGATACTTGATTATTCTTCCTGAATATTTTTAAATGTTTAAAGTGCAGCCTCCATTATAAAAGTTATTTTTTTTACTAATACAAAACAGCTGTTATTTAATCTTTTTATTATGCATTATTTTTCTCTATTTAATTTTTTATTCCCTTATATGGCAATGCCATTTAAAAATATGACTGATTTTTGCCTTGACTGGTGTGGCTCAATGGATTGAGCACCAGACTGCAAACCAAAGGGTTGCCAGTTCGATTTCCAGTCAGGGCACGTCTCCAGTAGGGAGCACTCAAGTAGAAACCACACATTAATGTTTCTCTCCCTTTCTCCCTCCCTTCCCCTCTCTAAAAATAAATAAATAAAATATTTTTAAAAAATAAAACTTATTTTTGTTCCAATATCCATTTGATCTAGGCTCTATATTCACAGCGATTTTGATTTGTTTTTGTTTGCAATTAGAAGCAAGTATTTGATGAGCATCTCTTTTGTTTAATAATATGATTTTATAGCTCATCTCTCATCTTGTGGAAGCCTTATGTCATTTCATAAATTCATGGGCTCTTTTTATTTTCCATGTGGTTTTTGAAAAATATATTTTTACCTTTCTATGTTCATGTCTATGATTAAGAAATGTGTCTTCATGAAGTGTTGGCAAAAACGGTGAACTAATTCTGAGTTGTAGATAACATGAAAGGTGAGGAAAAGCTAGTTAAATTCAAATTATAATTAAATTAAAGTATTTTAGCCTCTTTACATTAAATTTTAGAAATGATGTATATAATGTTATTACACACTTGTACTGGAACCTACAGCCAACGTAATTTAGGCTATTCACATCTGCCTTGAAATTTCCTTGTTAGATTAGCACACATTATATTTTACGTAAGATGCAGTCTTAAGTAAGTTAAGACATAATCTTCTTTTTTATGATGTCATGCCAAAATGCTATTTAATAAAAATACAATAAAAATGAGACAAGAGTAAAGCGTGCCAAAACTATGAACAGCTGTTTATTTCAAAATAATTGATAGGCATAATGGTAATAATACATTTTGGTGAGCATTTACCATGTGCCAGATAATATTTAAAAGGCTTTAGATATAAAGGTAACAGAGCTTATCTTCACAAGATAACTTTCAGTTGTTAGGTGTTAGCAATATCCGAATGTTTATTTCATATAAGGAAAGTCACTTTTCTACATGTTCAGGCAAAGACTTAAGAATCTAAACAACAATAAAAAGAAAAAGTAAATAAAAAATTAAATAAAACACCATTCAAAAAAAGAATGTTCCTGGAATATTCCATTTATGTCATACAACTTATATCCAATACATCAGCATATTACTTTGATTCTTTTTTTTTTAAGATTTTATTTATTTATTTTTAGAGAGGGAAGGGAGGGAGGGAGGGAGACAGAGAGAGAGAGAGAGAGAGACAGAGAGGGAGAGAAACATCAATGTGCGGTTGCTGGGGGTTATGGCCTGCAACCCAGGAATGTACCCTGGCTGGGAATCGAACCTGGGACACTTTGGTTCCCAGCCCGCGCTCAAACCACTGAGCTACACCAGCCAGGTCTTTGATTCTAATTACAGAATATATTTGGAGTCTGAGTACTTCTCAACACTTTCTCTGCTGTGCACTTCCCCACCCCCAACAATGAAACATCTTCTCAGTTTTAGGATTATTTCTACACCCTCCTAGCTTGTCCCTATATTTTGTCCTTATACCGCTTGAATTTATTCTAGAGCCAGAGTGATACTTGTAAACAGGAAGTTGGTTCATATCACTTTCTTCTACAAGACATACATGAACTGATAGTTGTCAGGGGAGAAGGGGTTGAAGGCTGGATGAGAACGTTGAAGGGACTGAAAAGTACAAACGGGTAGTTACAGAGCAGTAACACAGATGCAGATTACAGCACAGGGAATACAATCAGCAATGCTGTGAGAAACGTGTATGGGCTAGGTGAGTATGTGTAGCAGTAAGACACTTTGTTGTACATTGGAAACTACAGCAGGATAATATGGAATGTAAACTGCAATGGAAAAACAAAAAAGAAACAATTGTGGGAAAAAATCATAATTAGCATATCAGACCTCAATAAGAAGACACGTTTAAAAGAGGGAATTGCGTGAATAGCATGTTTAAGTAATTGTAAACATGAGGAAGATTGCAAAAAAATTGTTGGGGGAATATATTGTGAAAAGAGATGCTCTGTGTTTATACTGCTGAGGCGTTATTTAAACATAGTAATTCCACCTTGAAAAAATAACCTCAGAACCTTGAAACACAAATTCAAAATAACCTATGAACCCCAATGTTCATAGCAGCACAATTTACAATAGCCAAGTGCTGGAAGCAGCCTAGGAGCCCATCAGTAAATGAGTGGATCAAAACACTATGGTACCTTTACACAATGGAATTCTAAGCAGCAGAGAGAAAGAAGGAGCTCCTACCCTTCATGACAGCATGGATGGAACTAGAGAACACTATGCCAAGTGAAGTAAGCTGGGCAGTGACAGACAAATGCCTTATGATCTCACCTGAAAGTGGAACCTAATCAACAAAACAAACAAGCAAGCAAAATATAACCAGAGTCATTGAAATAAGAACAAACTGACAGTAACCAGAAGGGAGGGGGGAAGGAGATAACAGGGGAAAGAAGGAGAAAGGTTGTTAAAGAACATGTATGAAGGACACATGGAAAAAGCCACAGGGGGTTAGGATTGAGGGTGGGAGGTGGAGATGGATTGGCTGGGGAGGAGTAGTGAGGGGAAAATGGAGACAACTGTACTTCAACAACAATGAAAAAGGAGAAATACTCAGCACTCTATGTTCTAAGGAGTTTTTCTTTTTGGTTGGAAATAAAAATGTTTTCGAGCAATGAAAACAAATTAATAATAATAGTAATAATTATAGTAGAAGGAAGGCAAAAAGAAAGAAGGAAGGACAACTGCCACTTAAAATTGTTCTTGAAGGACACACGCACTTGCCATGAAAGTGAGGTCTGCGGGCAGCAGTGCCGAACATGAACACAGCAGGCACGTTTTTCTGCATCTTGGCTCCTGGGTCCTGGGACTGAGGAGTGGGAGCATCTGCACAGGCATCTCAGGGTGGGACTGGTCAGAGTAAAACAGAACCAGAGCTGCGTCAAGACCAGGCCTCTAGGGAAAAGTGTCAAGATGAACTGGGGCTCAGTTGTGGGAAGAGTTTAAACTGCAAGCTGGGTGTGCCTTACCTTCCAGATGGTGCTTGTCCTTTGTCATGTTTAAGTTTACGTATGATCTTTATAAATGTCAATGTCACTCTCTGTATATTGTGAGAAATGAAAAAATGGATTTTGTATTTGTTTTGTATTTGACAAAATAATGAAAGGTAATGAAATACACACACACAGCATGGTAATGACACCAACAATTTGCAAACATTATCTGTGGTCTCCAAACCTCAGGCTGGACTTAGAATTGCTGTCAATGTATGGACCTGAGGAGGGAGCAGAGTGCTTTCATCTAGACTCAGACGCCAATGATTTCATGGAAACTGATATGAGAATAGGTGAGCCACAGTTTTGGTGTCAATTAGCTGGTATTTGCTCAAGCTTGTTAGATGTAATACTAAAGTTACTTATAATTGCAACCTGGAATCTTATCTAATTCAAGTTGTATGACATGAAAGTCAATATTATTCATTTTAAAGAAAATATTTCATGTATGCATGACTATATATATGTATATATTCATGTGTGTGTGTGTGTGTGTGTGTGTATCAGTATTCATATGTTGAAATCCTAATACCTATACTGCAGAATGCTATTGCATGCATTTGGAAATAGGGGCTTAGTGAAGTTATTATGTTAAAATTAGGTCCTTTCCATGGACCCTAATCCAATATGTCAGGTATCTTTATACATGGAGGATATTAGGACACAGACACTCTGAGATAAAAGAAGTGAAGACACAGGGAGAAGATGGCTATGTACAAGCCAAGGAGAAAAGCCTCAGATGAAATCAACCTTGTCTTTCATTGATCTCAGACTTCCCAGTTATAGAACACTGAGAAATAAATTTCTATTGTATAAGCCACTAACTAGTCTGCTGTACATTATTATGGCAGCTCTGACAAGAAAATGCAATCACTATCAGCATGTGTGTAAATATATATATTTCTGTGCATGTGTATCTAAGAATGAACGGTTTTTCTGCACAGGGAAACTGCACAGTTGGAGGTGTGGTTCTTCTCTACATATAAAAAAAGGTTTAAGAAGAACAGAGACACTAATAAACTAATAAAAACATTTTTATTATAAGTTTTGGTATAAAGACAACAAACATCATTCTTAAGTCATTTCAAATAATGATTAGGGTAAAAACGTACTTTATTGATAAACCCATTTTCCCCAAACACTCTTTTCATTGCCTCTTTCACATCTTTGTTCCTCAGACTGTAGATGAGGGGATTCAGCATGGGAATCACGATGGTGTAAAACGTTGACACTATCATGTCATGGTCCAAAGCATAGTTGGAACTCGGTCTCACATACATGAAGACAGTGGTTCCGTGATAAATTGACACTCCAGTTAGGTGAGAGCCACATGTAGAGAAGGCTTTTCTCCTCCCCTCCGCAGAGCGCATCCTCAGAATGGCCAACAGAATGAAGCCATAGGAGATCAGGACAATCAGGATAGTGACAATCTCAATGGAGCCCACAAAGTAGAAGAGAAGAAGCTGGTTTGTGTGAGTGTCAGAACAGGCAATAGCAAGGAGAGGAGGGATGTCACAAAAGACATGTCTGATTTCACTGGAGGCACAGAAGGATAGGCTAAATGTGGCCACTGTGTGTACAGAGGCATTTAAAATGCCTGCGATGTAGGAAGCAATGGTGAGTGGCACATAGACTCTGGGTGACATGCTGACTGAATACAGGAGAGGGTTATAGATTGCCACATAGCGATCATATGCCATTGCAGCCAAGAGGAAGCATTCCGTGGTCCCAAATGTAACACCAAGAAACATCTGTGATGCACATCCAAGGAGTGAAATGACCTTATTCCTTGACAGAAAATCTACTAACATATTTGGAGTCATTACTGAGGAAAAGCAGGCATCCACTGATGACAGCACACACAGAAAATAGTACATGGGGTTGTGGAGCCGGGAATCCCCAATGACCAATACAACCAGCCCTAAATTTCCCATCAGAGTGAACAGGTAAATCACTAGAAACAGGAAGAATAAGATAATTTGCAGTTCTAGATTGTCTGTGAAGCCCTTCAGTATAAATGTAGTAACTTCAGTGACATTCTTCATGTTGAAACCTCATGGAACAAACTTGAAGATATTCAAAATTTTAGAATTCTTATTGCCCTGTCCAATCACCAATATTGTGACTCAATGTGACCTATATCTTCATATTTATTTCTTTTCAGTGAATAATTTCTCAGCTGCAGTTCAGGAACCAGGACTATGGCCGAGGGTCAAAGGTTGATGCTGCTCACTACAGAATCAAATGGAAATTTTGAGTTTTGACACACAGGCCCAACTCATGTTATTTACAAAACCTTGAATCAAATGGTTAATTTGCCAATGAATTTTATTAGTTGTTTTCCTACTAACACATTAAAACACAAGTAAAGAGTTGAAAACTACCTTATATAATTATAACATTAAATTTTCTCTCAAAAGAAAATAAATACTGAAGCTAAAATGTGTGAATAAAATTACATTTTAAAATACCTGTAGAATGTTTTGAATTAGATGTTTGACACACTAACAACCTAATGAGTTATAATAGTTTATGAGTTAGTATCTTTAAAAATTGTCCAATTTTATTAGGTTATTGAATGAAAATAATCAAGATTTTTTAAGAACATGGATTATGATTTAATATAAAATCATATGACAGCTTGGGTTTCATTCAATTTGGTTTTTAAATGTTCTTCATTATATTCTCCTAGTTAGGCAAATATTTGGTCATTTGTATTATTTGGGGGAACCTTAACTCTTGATAGTATGTGTTTTTCTACATTCTTAAAATTCTGTGGCGTAAGTGGGGGAATGATAAGCAAAAATAGGAGATGCCATTGTTCTTTCAGATTATTACACTTGATTGATTTTATGTTGTTGATTCCGGATTCAGTAAAATAACAACTAGGTAAAAGTAGCAATTAAGTTCATAAAGATCAGTAATTAAAAATATAACAAACAGTAAGAAATAATCATTGAACATAGAAAGAAAATTCAATATGTCTAAACAGCAAGGACTCAGTTAAAAATTATAGAAAAAAGTGTTTCCTGCATGGTCCAACAGTTATTTAAATTAGGAATAAAAGTGGTAATAGAATCTGAATTGAAAGTTTCATTTTTAGCCCATACTATAACACTAAGAGGAGGATATGTTTTGTTCAGCTGGTTATCATAATCATGTATGTAATTTTTAATCCACCCATAGAAAATTTGTGTCAGTCTTAAAGGCACATAATATGCTGCTAGTTATATTTTGTACATTATTTTAATTCATAATGCAAGTCAAGCTCCAGTTTCAATACATTAACATGATCCCATCAGTGAGAGGGGAGCCATTTGGATTAAAAATGGAATATAAAACACATTGATGATCTTCTGGGAAAGACAATGTAAGAATTACCTAAAAGAATTGTCAATATCAGGACAAAAAAAATTTAAGAGGGAGAGTAACATTGATGTGTGAGAGATACATTGATCAGTTGCCTCTTGCATGCCCCCAACTGGGGACCTGCCCCACAACCCAGGCACATGCCCTGACTAGGATTCAAACTGGAGACCTTTCAGTTCACAGGCTGGCACTCAGCACAGGAAGCCACAGCAGCCAGGGCAAAAGAAAACATTTTCATAGAATTATTGGGAAGATTGAAAGCAGAGAAAATAGAAAGTACTCACATAAAATGTTGGAGAAGGCCGAATTTAGGTCAAATCCTATGTATTAGCAATAAAAGTTACCACATGACAAGTTAGCACTTAAACCACTTATTCTAATAAACTGCACATATTTGAGCTGCTCTAACAATAAAATGCTTTTAAATATGGTATCATTTCATTAAAAAACTTAACAAATAGATTGGGAAAACCCCAAATACATATATATTTTTTTAATTAAGGAATTCATGGGAAGAATGACATGACAATTAATCAGAGAGGATCTGATGACAGAATTTATGTAGCTGAGGTCAGAACAAAAGAGACAGAAGTAACAAAACAAACTTTGATAAATGTGATGCAGTCAGTCTGTGTTGTAATGCAGTCAGAAATCACAAGAAAAAGCTCCACCCCAAAACCGCTCTTTTCATCAGTTCCATGAAAGACCTGGTACAAGGAAAATGACAAAATATCTGGAATCTGAAAGTGTGTGCTCAGCACCATCATTAAAAGAAGTTTGAGTGTCCCAAGTTCATTCCCAGCCAGGGTACATGCCTGGGTTGCAGGCCATAACCCCCAGCAACCGCACATTGATGTTTCTCTCTCTCTCTATCTCCCTCCCTTCCCTCTCTAAAAAAATAAATAAATAAAATCTTTTAAAAAAAAGAAGTTTGTGGTGTTGGGCTTTCCCTCCACAATTTACTCTTCTTTAAATAGCAGTAAATTTAAATGGCAGAGCAGATGCAATAATTCACAAAGATGAACTAAATATGTAAAATAATATAGATTAAAGCAAATTCTTTTCAATGTCCATTTTTGTATGAATTTATGATGCACATATGAGTGAACTCTTATCATCACATGTATTTATTTTTGAAAATTAGTAAACATTGGGCCTCAACACTAATGTGACTACATTATGGAAAAACACATTTGACCAGAGCCTTTAGCTAGATATTTCGTTCTTCACCTACATGTAATATATTCACTTAGTGAGAATTATTTTGCACATGAATATTTTTCATCAGATAAAATCCAATGAGTTATTTTACCTTTTTGAGATTTAAAAATCGGTTTACATTATTATTTTTTAATTGTATTTATCCTATTACCATTTACCCCCACACCCTGTTCTACTTCCTCCTCCCCCCACCCCACCCTGCAATCAGCACTCTGTTGTCCGATTCTGGTGTTTCCTCAGTGAGCTCTTTAAGGGTCAGATTATAAAATAAACAGTCTCTGTGAGTTACCACTGTGTGCTGGTAACAAAATAAACACACACACACACACACACACACACACACACACACACAAAGGTCACCACGACCCCATTTCCCACATTGTGGTGGACTTATTTTTGCACTGAGCAAATAAGAAAATGAAAAATTACCATCTAAAATATTTTTGCTAAATTTCTCTTACAACCATCATTTCTGTTAGATTAGTACAACTAAAATTTATTAGGACATATTGATAGGACTCAGAGTTTTAAAGAGAAAATGACTGTATCTTAAAAGATTTAGTAATATAGAATCCACTTTTATAATTAAGGTAAACTGACTTCCAAAAATAGAACATTAATACTGGGCAGAATATCACAGAATCCTGGGCTCAGTATTGAGACACCGAGCTTGCACAGGAGGAGAGGAATGCCAGCAGCCACTTGCCAAGCTGAGGGAGAGGACTTCTGCTCACACCTTTGTATCTCACCTGTGTAGCAACTCTCACTTGAGAGAGTACCAGAGCCAGGGTCACTCCTAGTCACCCTCAGGGGGAAGGCACTTTTCACTGTCCCCCGTACACCATGGCTTCATTCTGCACCTGACCTCCCCGCTCCCCCCCAACAGAAATACTCAGCACATGGACTTGATGTATTTGGGTTTTTTAAGCTATTAAGACTACTGAAACCTTAGGAAATAAGTAGTGATCTGAAGTGGCTTCTACATTACATAGATACCTAAAGAAACCTACAGAATTATTATTTTCTTCATTATATGAAAATAACACCCAGCTAGGGAATGCATCAAATATTTTCTTGCCTTCCATTGGGAAATTTACTGTTTTGGTACTTCATGGTGCTCTGACATTCTTTCATCAGAATAATGAAAATATGCCTTCTATTGGGAACATTCTCAATTTCCTTAAGAAATAAATGCAATGCTTTTTTATTCTAGGAAGTATTGTCACTCAATCTTAGTCTCTGCAATCATCAGACTGTGATGAATTCACCTGTGCAATCAACAGGCAACAACTAAAGGCTTTAGCACTGAAGTTTCATAACATATATTTGACCCATTATTTAGATCTTACCTATTAAAATTATTCTGCATACTTTCTGAAACTGCCTCGTACCTGTAGAACAAACAGCAAATGCATGTTTAGGTACATTACAAATATGGTTTATTTAGATTGCTTATATCAACCTGTTTCAACTTTGCTAAAACCCACAGGAGGTGCCCAAGGGGAGTACACCCAATTACCTTCTGGCTTAAAATAGCAACATGATAATTTATTCAGTAACAAAAAGTAAGCAGGTCTAGAGTAGTGTACTTATGTGTTGATGTTTAGAAAATGAATGAAGTATTTTGTTTCTTTTGATCAACTAATAGATATGCACACAAACAGTAAACATGCATGGGCAAACCTAGGAACAAAATAGAAAATTTTAACATAGGTAGAGGGGGAGGCCCAGTAAACATTTTATTTTTCTTCAGTTTTCCAGAAGCATTCCACCTTTACCCAGGCTCAATCAGAGTGTCACAAAAGGACAGTGACAGACCTGATGTAGTGTGAGAGGTCCCTGAGGATGTCTGAAGCAGGTGGCTCATGCTCCTGTTAAGAAGGGCAGGGCTTCACCTGGAGGGGAAAAGTGCTGAGAAGAGTAACAGTTAGTAGGGCAGGTACAGCAGGAAGGTGAGGGTTCAGCAGGGAGGGAGCTTCTGGAGACTCAGAAAGTTGTTACACATCTTCTTGGAGAAATGTCTGTTCAGGTCCTCTGCCCAATGTTAAATTGGACTGTTTGGTGTTGACTTGTTTGTGTTCTTTATATGTTTTCGATATTGACTCCTTGGCAGAGCTGTTGTCTTCCAGTCTTCCAATATCTTCTTGCATTTAGCTGTTTGTCTTTTTGTTTTTTTTTAGTGGTTTCTGTAGCTGCACAGAACCTTTTTAAGTTGACCAAGTCCCTTTCATTTGTTTACCTTTACCTCCTTGCCTTTGGGATCAAATTCATAAAATACTCTGTAAGATCAAGGTCCATAAATTTCTTCTGTGTAATTCAGTGTTTCAAGTCTTATAGTTAAGTCTTTGATCCATTTTGAGTTAATTTTTGTTTATGGGGACACACAGTCTAGTTTCATTCTTTTTGCATCTGGCTTTCCAATTTTCCTAGCACCATTTATTGGAGAGGCTTTCTTTTTTCCATTGAATTTTTGGGGCTCCTTTGTTGAAAATTATTTGCCCACATGCATTTGGGTTTATTCTGAACTCTCAATTCTGTTCCACTGGTCTGTGTATTGGTTTTTCTGCCAACCATGCTGTTTTAATGATTATACTTCGTGGTATAATTTGAAGGCTGAGAGTATGATGCAACCAATTTTTTTCTTTTTTTTTTCCAAGATTGCTTTGGCTGTTTGGGGTCTTCTGTGGGTCCATACAACTACAATGATATTCTTGTTCTATTTCTTTTAAAAAATGTCATTGGAATTTTCATAATGATTGCATTAAATCTGTAGATTGCTTTGGGTAATATGGACTTTTTAACTATGTTGATCCTTCCACTCCATGAACATAAAATATCTGTGTATTTCTTTCTGTACTTTTTTATTTCTTTTAATAAGTTTGTAGTTTTCAGTGTATAGGTCCTTCACATCCTTTAAGTTTATTCCTAGATATTTTACTCTTTTTGTTGCCATTGAAAAAGGAATTCTTTTTTTTCTTTTTTCCTGAAATGTCATTGTTATTGTATTATATACAAATGCAATGGATTTTTATACAATGATTTTTGTATCCTACAACTTCACACTGTATTTGTTTATTGTTTTTAATAGTTCTTGGTGAAGTCTTTAAGGTTTTCTCTGTACAGAATCATGTCATCAGCAAAAAGTGGCAATTTTACTTTTCTCTTCTTGATTTGTCTCCCATCCAAGTACCAACCAGGCCCGACCCTGCTTAGCTTCCGAGATCAGATGAGATCGGGTGTGTTCAGGGCAGTATGACCGTAGACTCTCCTCTTCATTTGTTTGCCTTTTATGACTTTCTCTTGCCTGGTTGCTCTGGCTAGACCACCCAGTCCTACATGCAATAAGAGTGGTGAGAGTGGACATCCTTGTCTTGTTCCTGATCTTACAGGAAAAGCTCTCAGTTTTTCACTGTTGAGTAGGATATGAGACAAGGGTTTGCCTTGTAAGACCTTTATGATGTTGAAATATTTTCTTTCTATTTTATCGAGTGCTTTAATTATAAAGATATCTTGCCAAATGCTTTTTCTGCAATTCTTAATATGATTATGTGATTTTTACCCTTTATTTTGTTAATGTGATGTTTTCCACTGAAATAGATCAAAGAACTAAAGATAAGATTTGAAACACTAAATTATAAAGAAGGTACTAACACTATGGACCTTGTCTTTGAAAATATTTTATGAATTTGACTTCAAAGGCAAGGGAAGGAAAGGTGGAAACAAAGGGGATTATATCAAACTAAAAAGCTTCTGCACATCGAAAGAAACTACCAACAAAACAAGAAAGCAGCCATCCAAAAGAAGATATTTGCAAACAACAGCTCTGACAGAATTTATACACAACTTATCTATAAACAACTCATACAGCCATGGCTGGTGTAGGTCAATGGATGTGAGCATGGGCTGTGAACCAAAGGGTCATCGGTTCAATTCCCAGTCAGGGCACATGCCTGGGTTGCAGGTCAGGTCCCCAGTGGGGGCCACGTGAAAGGCAATCACACATTGATGTTTCTCTCCCTTTCTTTCTCCCTCCCTTCTTTTCTGTCTAAAAGTAAATAAAGAAAAATCTTTAAAAATAAAATTCATACAAATCGACACCAAACAAATAATCTTACTTAAAAATGGGCAGAGGACCTGAACAGATGCTTCTCCCAAGAAGATATACAAATGGCTATCAGATATGTGAAAAGACGCTCAACTTCACTAACTATTAGGGAAATGAAAATCACAGCTATAATCAGATAGCACCTCACACTTGTTAGAATGGCTATTATCATCATAAGACAAAAAAAATAACAAGTGTTGGAAAAATTGTGGAAAAAAGAAACCCTCATTCACTGCTGGTGGGAATGTAAACTGGTACAGCCACTGTGGAAAACAGTTTGGAGGTTCCTTAAAAAATTAAGAATAGAATTACCATATAGCCCAGAAACACCTCTTCTGAATGCATACCCCTCAAATTTATAAAGATTTAGTGGCAAAGATACATGAACTTCCATGTTCATTGCAGAGCTATCCACAGTGGCCAAAACATGGAAACAACCAGTGTCCTTCAATAGTTCTTCAATAGAGGACTGAGTAAAGAACATGTGGTGCCCTGGCTGGCATAGCTCTGTGGATTGAGCGGGGGCTGCGAACCAAAGTGTCGCAGGATCGATTCCCAGTCAGGGCACATGCCTGGGTTGCAGGCCATGGCCCCCAGCAACCGCACATGATGTTTCTCTCTCTCTCTCTTTCTCTCTCCCTTCCCTCTCTAAAAATAAATAAATAAAATCTTAAAAAAAAAAAAAAGAACATGTGGTACATAATACAATGGAGCACTACTTGCACTACTTAGCCATAAGAAAAGATATAATTCTGCCATTTGCGATAATGTGGATGGACCCTGACAATATCATATTAAGTGAAATAAGTCAGTCATAAAATGCTAAGAACCACATGTTTTCACTTATATACGGGATATAAAACTGAAACTCATATATACAGACAACACCGTTGTAGCTACCAGGGGGTGTGGGGGGGGGGGGGTAATAAAGGATAAAGGCAGCGGAATCTATGGTGACAGAAAATTATTTGACTTTGGGCACAAAATGCAATAGATGGAGCATGGATCATAGAGATGTGCACTTGGAATCTATATAATCTTGTTAACCAATGTCACCCCAATAAATGTAATGATCAAATAAAATAAAAGTACAGTAAGTATAGTTGCAGAAAAAAAGAACTGTACTTAATGGTACTAATCATTATAAAGCATCATAATGATCAGAGTCTAGAGGACTTTGATTATTTAATAAATATCACATGTAGTAAGTTACTACATAACAGTTTTCTTTCTAATTATTGAGTAAATCATCATGTTGCTATTTTGAAACAGAAGATAATTGAGTCATGTTCCCCTTGGGGAAACTCTTGCAGTTTTCATTCATCACTGAGTAAGGGGATATAAATAATCTAAATTAATTGTATTCATAGTATATCTAAACCTGCATTTGCTGATACACAGGTAAGAAAAGAAAAATTTAGGTTACTTGAAAAATTGTTTATGAGGTGTGGCCTAAATATTGAAGGGTAAATATAAAATCCCCTTTAGTTGTTCCCTGTTGCATGGATAAACACAACCCAAAAGATACAAACTGTTGAATTTATGTTTGTAGAGTTAAGTAAGACTTTTCCAAATCAAGTATCTGCTTTTATTTTTATGATTGAAGGAGAATGACCAGATTAAAGCAAGAACAAAAAAAAACATTGGACCCATTCAACTATCTGAGTGCTTGTATTTTGCTCTAATGAAGAAATAATCAATTATCCTTTACTGCTAGCTTTGTATATAGAAGTCACTTCAGTTAATGCTATTTCATAATTTTTCTCTAGTTTTAATGTCTAAAATCTATTTAAATATAATCAAGAATTGTATTTTATTTCAATGTGAGTGACAATAGGAGAGGGCAGTTACAGAATAAGGCCATGATACAGTAAGAGATAGTGTAACACTGGGAATGTGCTCAGTAATGCCATTATTATTTTTCTCCTTTTGCCAACTTACCATTTTAATGCTGAGGCAAAAGTATTTGGAATTTTCTGCCTTCTATTAAAACTGTGTTTTTGAACTGGTTTGGTATTAATTCCAAAAGCTGATGCTATGTAATTAAATTCTTAAAAATCACAGACATTTTATCCTCATAACTGAATCCTTTCACAGTATTTTAATATTGACTTATGTATACTAAATATAATATTTATTTTGGCTTCTAGGAGAAATACCTGATTCAAGTAAAATGTAGCTGGTGTTCAACATTGTAGTCTTTTACTATTTACTTTCCCAAGTAAAATTAAGCCCACAGTAATGTGGAAAATGAAATTGTGATGAGTTGTGTGGTTAGAGGAAAAAATCATAATCAGAATATGATTCATTGGATTTAATCTTGAAAGAATAACATCTCAGTGTTTATTACAAATAATTACAAGACAAATATAGTAAATTTAGCTAAGGAGTGAGATATCTCACTAAAGGTGAAGGTCACATATTTTAAATGATTAGTGATAATATTCATTTTGGGATCCAATATTTGCTAATGCTTTAAAAATAAATATATCTGATGACAAAGGATCGATTACATAGTCATCATAAATTTGTAACGGCAAATTGACATATTTGAAAGAAATTGCTTTATACATGTATTGCTTTACACATTTAATTAGTCTGCCTATATGCTATCATATTTGCTTGGTCATTCAAACATATTACTATTTTAAAGGGGAATAAACAGTGAAGAGGAAGCCTAATATCACACCTGACATTTAGTCATGACCAGGGCAATGAACACTCACTTTCGAATCTAAATCCTATGTTAATATTCCTAAACAGGTATGTCGTTAAACTGATGTCAAGAATTGTACTGGGGTTGATTTTTTTTTTGCGACTTTTGGTCATATTTTAATATAAATTTAATCATTTTCATTAAAGTTTGTATTTTATTGCTTAATTTGGCTTACTGTGATCATGAGGCATCATCCATAAACAAATCTTGATTGTCTTTCAGATAAATCCAAGGAGATCTAATAGAGGTAATAGTTTTTATGCATTAGCTCATGAAATGTTACAATCCAGGCTACAGCTACTATGTAGACAAAACTAATTCAACATATTCTCTACTGAACATAAGTGTCAAAATTCAACTTTAGTAGCTTATTTTTTCAATTTTTACTCTAATGTTGTAGAGTAAATATTGATATTCTCATTCTGTGGATGAGTAATTTATAGTATATCATTTTACAACATTACTGAAAGGTCTAGAATGCTGACTTTCTATTCCAATGCTCTGCACACTGATATACTATCTAATGTGAATCAATATCAAAAGAAAATTATTTTTAACCAATCACTTGGTATTATAATGTGATTTATTCAGAAAAGAGCTAGTAGAATACAGTTGTAAATGATCAATGGACCTAGTGATTTCGGAAATGGCATGTATTCACATAGTGACTGGACACCCATCTTTTCCATTTAATTTTGCAGTGAGTGGCATGGACACTTGTCCCACCATCTTGTCCCTATCTATTGATCCACGACTTGGAAAGTCTACATTGCTAAAAAATAACATGAGGACATAGCTCTCCTCTCCTTGTGTCACAATATTGAGTCACAGCTCTGCTTATTCTTTTTGTAGTAAGTAAATTATAACTGTACAAATATTTTACACTTGTTTCATGAGATTTCAACATGAAGAATGGTACTCAAGTTACTAGGTTTGTACTGAAGGGCTTCACAGACAATCTAGAACTGCATATTATCTTATTCTTCCTGTTTCTAGTGATTTACCTGTTCACTCTGATGGGGAATTTAGGGCTGATTGTATTGGTCATTCGGGATTCCCGGCTCCACAACCCCATGTACTATTTTCTGAGTGTGTTATCATCAGTGGATGCCTGCTTTTCCTCAGTAATTACTCCAAATATGTTAGTAGATTTTCTGTCAAGGGATAAAATCATTTCATTCCTTGGATGTGCAACACAGATGTTTCTCGCTGTTACTTTTGGGACCACAGAATGCTTCCTCTTGGCTGCAATGGCATATGATCGCTATGTGGCAATCTACAACCCTCTCCTGTATTCAGTCAGCATGTCACCCAAAGTCTATGTGCCACTCATCATTGCTTCCTATGTCAGTGGCATTTTACATGCTTGTGTGCACACAGTGGCCACATTTAGGCTACCCTTCTGTGCCTCCAATGAAATCAGACATGTCTTTTGTGACATCCCTCCTCTCCTTGCTAGCCTGTTCTGACACTCACACAAACCAGCTTCTTCTCTTCTACTTTGCGGGCTTTATTGAAATATCCACTATCCTCATTGTCTTAATCTCCTATGGTTTCATTCTCTTGGTGATTCTGAGGATGCGTTCTGCTGAAGGAAGAAGAAAAGTCTTTTCTACATGTAGCTTTCACCTAACTGGAGTGACAATTTATCATGGAACTGTTCTCTTCATGTATGTGAGACCAAGTTCCAACTACTCTTTGGAACGTGACATGATAGTGTCAATATTTTATAGCATCGTGATTCCCATGCTGAATCCCATCATCTACAGTTTGAGGAACAAATGTGAAAGAGGCAATGAAAAAAGTGTTTGGGAAAAATGGGTTTTTCAATAAAGTATCTTTTTACAGTTAAAAATGAATTAAAAATTGAAAGGTTTGTTCTATGCTTCAATATTGAAAAGATATGATGAACATGTTTGCTTTTCTTGCCAGAATGGCTATCATCAATAAATCAACAGTTATTTGCTAAGATGAGGAGAAAAGGAAACCATTGTGCACTATGAGTGGGAATGCAGGTTGGTGCAGCCGCTGTGGGAAGCAGTATGGAGTTAATAAAAAATGTGAAGATGGAGCCCTGACCACTGTGTCTCATCTACTTGGGGATCATCCCACAGACTGAACAGTCTCCAGTTAGGTTCCCTGTCAGGGCACGTGCCTGGGTTATAGGTTTCATCCCTGGTTGGGGCATGTAAAAGAAGCAGCCAACTGATCTGTGTTTCTCTTTTGCTTCAGTGATTCTTTCACTGCCTCTCTCACTCCATTCCCCTCTCCTAAAAAAGTAAACAAATAATATCTTTTTAAAATCTAGCTTACAAAAACTTAACATTAGAACTGCAAGATAAAGCACAGATAAGTGGTAATGGAAGGAAACATAACGTGGAGTGATGAACACACAATCCAATTTACAGATGATGTAGTGTAGAGCTGAATCCTGAAGCATATTTAATTTTCTTAAACAATGTCACCCCAATAAATTGAATGAAAATAAATCAAAAATCTAAAAAGTTGAAGTATCTTTTATAAATATAAAATGAAACTGCCTTACGACCCAACAATTCCACTTCTAGAATATATCTAGAGAAAACTAAAACACTAACTTGAAAAAATATATGCACCTTTATGTTCATTGCATAGTACTTAAACAGACAAGATTTGAAAACAGCCAAAGTACTTATCAGTAGGTGAGTGGATAAAAAAGTTGGGGTAGTTTACACAATGGAATACCACTCGGCCATAAAGGACAAAGAAACCTTACCTTGCAACAGCATGGATGGGTGTAGAGAGTATTACACTAAATGAAATAAGCCAATCAGAGAAAGACAAGTACCATATGATTTCACTTTTATCTGGAATCTAATGAACAAAATAAGGTAACAAACAAAGTAGAAACAGATTCATAGACACAGAGAACAGACTGACAGTTGTCATAGGAGAGAGAGGTTGGAGGAATGGGTGGAAAAAGAAGGATTAACCACTACAAATTGGTAGTTACAGGATAGCCACAGAAATGTAGATTACAGCACAGGAACAATGAGGTCTGTCCAGAAAGTATCCATCCATGTAAAATTTAAAAACAGACATTTTGACGAACATACAAGATACAAGAAACATTGTAGGTTGGACAATAATGTCTCAATCCTCTTCAAAGTAAGTACCTTGGAACCTTACACACTGCTCCCAGTAGCCATCAGCTGCCCCCTCATATTTTCCTGAGTCTCATCAATGGTCTGAAACCTCTTTCTTTCCATAGGTGATTTTAGTTTTGGGAAAGCCAGAAGTTGCAAGGTGCCAAATCTGGGTGGTAGGGCTGAGTCACATGGGTGATTAGATGTTATGCAAAAAAATTCTACATGAGATTTGATGCATGGGCAGACATCCTGTTGCGATGAAGCTGCCAATCACCAGTTGCCTATAATGTCAGCCATTTTCATCATATTGCATCTCCCAACCAGTGAAGAACTTTGATGCAGTACTACTTATTAATTGCTTGGCCTGGAGGGGTATACTCATGATGGAAAAAACTTTCAAAATCAAAAAACACAGTTAACATGGTCTTGATATTGCTGCAACTTTGCTGATCCTTCTTGGGCCATGGACAACCAAGTGACTTCCATTGGGAAGACTAGTCCTTTGTGTCTGGATCATATCCATAGACCCATGATTCATTTCTGGTTGTGCTTTTCTTAAAGACATCTGGTTCATTGGTAGTGGTTTGATTCAAGTCATCAACAACTGCAGCACAATGTTCCTTTTGTTTGGTAGCAGAAGCCATGGAAAAACTTTTACCAAAATATATTTCATGCCAAGATCTTGTGTCAAAATCTGAGATGCAGTAGTGTTTTGGAATCCCCAAGTCAAGTCCTAGTTCTTGCACTGTCAGTCGCCAAACTTTGTTGATTGCAGCCCGTACACATTCAGCATTTCAGGTGGTGTGCTTGTTACAGGCCTCTCAGAACATGGGTCACTTTCAACAGATTCTAAACCATCCATGAATAATTTGTGCCACACTTTCATTTATGCAGCAGTCATTGCATCCTCCCAAAAGACTTATGAATCATCTGAGTAGTTTTTTTGCAGAAAAATGCTCAAGCTTAACACAAAATTTGATGCAGATTCATGCTGTTTCTCAGTCATTTTGAATGAGATGGCCACACAGAAAACATGCTCACTCAGAGGTGTCTACAATGCCCACTGACTAGTGCAATGAAGTCATCATTATTCACACATGCACCTCCCAGTCCATTCTCCTTGCCTGCCAAGTTACATCAATGTCATAAGCCAATCTTGTTATAGTAAGGTGGCTGGACTTTTCCCAGACAGACCTCAAGAGTCAATGACACTGAGATAAATATTTACAGAACCAGGTGGGTACATGAAGCTGAGGGGGCAACTCTGGGAAGTACATGATTTTCTAACCACTTTACTGCACATCTGAAACTACAGCAGAATAATCTTAATTATAAATGATAATTGAAAATTAAAGAAAAGGAAAGAAAAAAGTGTGCGAAAAATTATAATGTAGCAACAGAGAAAGAAAATCACTAAGAAGAAACACTTAAAGGAGAGCAATAGGTGAATAGCCATGGGGAACAGAATCCAACAGGAGAAAAGAAATGCAGGAAATTGTTGAGGGGAATATATTATGAAAAGAGATGTTTTTGTGTTTGTCCTGCTGAGGTGTTATTTAAATTTAATAACTCTACTTTAGAGAAGTATTGTTAGTGTTCTATGGTCTAAGGAGATTCTTTTTTGCTGAAATTAAAAGGGTTTCACAAAAAAATAAAATTAACAATAATAATTGTAATATTGATACTGATAGTAGTCACAAAAACAAAAGGAAGAATAAAGGAAAACAGAAGGGAAGAAGGAAAGATCACTGCCACTTAAATTTGTTCTTGAAGGACACATGCAATTGCAATGAAAGTGAGGTCTGTGGGAAACAGCGTTGAACATGAGCACAGCAGGTACATTTTTTCTGTATCTTGGCCCCTGGGCCCAAGATCTGAGGAGTGGGAGCATCTGCCAAGGCATCCCAGGGTACAAGGGGTCAGAGTAAAACAGAACCAGAGCTGGGTCAGGACCAGGCCTCTAGAAAAAAGTGTCAAGATGAACTCGGGCTCAGTTGTGGGGAGAGTCCCATCTGCAAGCTGGTTGTGCCTTACCCTCTAAATTGTGCATGTCGTTTGTCGTGTTTGAGTTTTAAGTATGATCTTTATAATTGTTCATGCCTACTCTCTGTATATTGTTGAGAAATGGAAGAATGGATTCTGTTTGTGCTTTTGACAAAATAATAAAAGACAGTGAAATGCACCATCACAGAAGCATGGCAATGACACCAGGAATTCACAAACACTACCTGTGGTCACCAAACCACAGGCTGTACTTAGAATTGCTGCTAAGGCATACACCCAAGGAAGGAGCAGAGTGCTTTGATCTAGAGTCAGATACCAATGATTCTGTGGTAAGTGTTATATGAGCTATAGTTTTCACATCAAGCAATTTATAGATTCAACACAACCCTATTAAAATACCAGTGACATATTTCACAGGCATGGAACAAACATTTCAAAATTTATATGCAGCCAGAAATAACCCTCCATAGCTTCAGCAATTTTGAGACTGAAAACAAAGTAGAAGGTATCACAATACCTAATACTAACCTATGTTACAAGGCCACTGTAATCAAAACATTCTGGCACTTACATAAGAACAGACATTATAGACCAATGGAACAGAATAGAGAGCCCAGAAATAAACCCATGTTTCTATGGTCAACTAATATTTGACAAGGGGCAGAAGCATAAAATGGAGTGAAAATAATCTCTTGAAAATGGTGGTATCTGGGTGGCCACATGTAACAAAATGAAACTCGATCACCAAACTTACAGCATACACACAAATAAACTCAAGATGGATAAAAGAATTAATACAAGGCACAACACCATAAAATTCCTAGAGGAGAACATAGGCAGGAAATCCTCAGATTATTCCATACAGTGATATTTTTACCCATATGTCCACTAGAGCAAAGGACATAAGGAAAGAATAAACAAATGGGACTTCATCAAATTAAAATTTTATGAATGACTGAAGAAAACATCGACAATGAAATGAAAAAATAACCAACCATATGGGAAAACATATTTGCCAATGATACCTTGGACAAGGGTTTGATCTCCAAAATACATAAAGAACTCAAATGGTGTATCTCCTGGAAGACAAAAAATTCAATTAAAAATGGGCAAAACACCTGAATAGATATTTCTCCAAGAAGGGCATACAGAGGCATATGAAAGGATTCTCATCAACAGTAGCCATCAGAGAGATACAAATTAAAACCACAATGAGATACCACTTCACACCTTTCAGAACAGCCACCATAAACAAATCAACAAAGAACAAGAGCTGGCAAGGTTGAGCAGAAAAGGAATCCCTTAGTGCACTGTCAGTGGAAATTCGGACTGGTGCAGCCACTGTGGAAAATAGTACGGAATTTTCTCAAAATACTAAAATGGAACTGCCTTTTGACTGGCAATTCCACTGGTGGGGTATATCCTAAGGATGCTGAAACAGCAATCCAAAAGAACCTATGCACCCCAGTGTTCACAGCAACACAATTTACAATGGTCAAGTGTGGGAGCAACTAAGTGCCCATCAGTTAATGAGTGGATCAAAAACTGTGCCACATTTACCGAACGGAATACCAGCAGAAGAAAGAAGGAGCTCTACCCTTCTCGACAGCATAGATGGGACTGGAAAACATTATGCTAAGTGAAATGAGCCAGGCAGTGAAAGACCAATACCACATGATCTCACCTATAAGTGGAACCTAATTACAAACAAACAGCAAGCGAAATATGACCAGAGACATTGAAATAAAGAACAAACTGACAGTAACCTGAGGGGAGGGAAAGAAACGTAATGGGGGAAGGAAGGGTAGGGTCATCAAGGAACATGTATAGAGGACCCAAGAACAAAACAAAGGAGGGTTAGGATTGAGGGTGGGGCAGGGGAGAGTGGTTGTTGGGAATCAGAGACAACTATACTTGAACAACAATAACAAAGTAATATTTTGCCAATGGTGAATAAATTAGGTAGCATTTGCTCAAGCTTGTCAGATATAATCATAAAGGTATTTGTAATTGAACTGGAGTCTATGAAGGTAAAACTGAATAATGTGCATTTAAAGAAAAGATTACATGTGTATCTGGTATCTGACTATATGTATGCTAATACGCAAAATATGTACTAGTATTTATGTTGAAATTCTTACACTTGTACTGCACGATATGACTTTATTAGAAAATGAGGGCTTTGTAAAGGTTATTAAGTTAGAATACGGTATGTGGGTGGTCCCTTATCCAATATGGCTAGTATCTTTATAAGAAAGGATAATAGGACACAGACATTCAGAAAACAACAGGTGAAGACACAGGTAGAAGATGGCTGTGTATGAACCAGAGAAAAATCCCAGAAGAAATCAACCTGCTTTAACTTGATCTCAGACTTCTAGATTACAGAACGCTGAGAAATAAATTTATGTGGTATAAACCACTAACTAGTCTCTTGTACTTTGTTACATCAGTCCTGACAAACAATGCAGTCACTATCAGTGTATATGTAAATATATGTGTGTGTGCTGTGTTTCTGAGAACAAATTAATTAAGAAACAAATGGATGATACAGTTTTCCTGCTTGTGTAGAAACTGCACAGGTGCAAGTTTCACTGTGATATTAAAAGGAAAATGTGTAAGATGAATAAGAAGACACTAGTATGCTAAACAAAAAATTTATTATAACTTTTTGAGAAGATAAATATCATCCTTATTTTATTTATATTTTAATGGTTAGAGAGAAAATGTACTTTATTCATACACCATTTTCCAAAAGATTCTTTTCATTGCCTCTTTCACATCTTTGTTCCTCAGACTGTAGATGAGGGGATTCAGCATGGGAATCATGATGGTATAAAAGGTTGACACTATCATGTCATGGTCCAAAGCGTAGCTGGAACTTGGTCTCACATACATGAAGAGGATTGTTCCATGAAAAAACTGACACTCCAGTTAGGTGAGAGCCAATGTAGAGAACACTTTTCTCCTCCCCTCTGCAGAATGCTATCCTCAGAATGGCCCAACAGAATTAAGCCATAGGAGATCAGGACAATCAGCAGAGTGACTATTTCAACGGCACCCACAAAGTAGAAGAGGTAGAAGCTGGTTTGTGTGAGTGTCAGACAGGCAATAGCAAGGAGGGGAGGGACGTCACAAAAGACATCTCTGATTTCATTGGAGGCACAGAAGGGTAGGCTAAATGTGGCCACTGTGTGCACACAAGCATGCAAAATGCCACTGACATAGGAAGCAATGAGAGTGGCACATAGACTCTGGGTGACATGCTGACTGCATACAGGAGAGGGTTGTAGATTGCCCACATAGCGATCATATGCCATTGCAGCCAAGAGGAAGCATTCCGTGGTTCCAAAAGTAACTGCGAGAAACATCTGTGTTGCACATCCAAGGAGTGAAATGACTTTATTCCTTGACAGAAAATCTACTAACATATTTGGAGTAATTACTGAGGAAAAGCAGGCATCCACTGATGATAACACACTCAGAAAATAGTACATGGGGTGTGGAGCTGGAATCCCCAATGACCAATACAATCAGCCCTAAATTTCCCATCAGAGTAAACAGGTAAATTGCCAGAAAAAGAAAGAAGAAGATAATTTGCAGTTCTAGATTGTCTGTGAAGCCCTTCAGCACAAATGTAGTAACTTCAGTGGCATTCTTCATGTTGAAATCTCAGCAAAAGAACTTGAAGATATTTATAACATTACTATTCATAGTGTTCTGACCAAATGAACAAGTTTGTGACTCAGTTAAAGTGACCTATGTCTTCATATTGCTTTCTTTTTTATTTTATTTTAATTGTTGTTCAAGTACAGTTTTCTGTCTTTTACTCCCATAGTTATTTCTTTTCAGTGAATAATTTCTCATCTGCTCTTCCAAACCAGGACCATGGCCAAGGGTCAAAGGTTGATGCCGCTCACTACAGAATCAAATGGATAATGTGGGTTTTAAAACTCCCAGGCTCAACTCATGTTATTTAAAAACTGTGAAGTCAAATTGGTAATTCACCAATGAATTCCATCAGTTGTTTTCCTACCAAGTGACATTGAAACACAAACAAACTAAAAAACATTTATTATATTATTATGACATTAATTTTTATCTCAAATCAAATAAATATTGAAAGTGAACTTACATTACTAAAAGTGAATCTTTAAAATAAGTTTAAATATAGAATATGTTAAATTAGCTTTGTTTGACACACTAACAGCATAATGAATTGTAATAATTTATGAGTTACACTCTAAAATCTTTCCTACTCCCTTATGTCATTGATTAAAAAATAACTCCTATGTGGAATCGAAGGAACAGACTGAACTAACAAGTAAAACACAGATAGTCTCATAGATGGAGAACAGATGACAAGTAGTTGTGGGTGGGATATTAGGGGGTGGAGGGGTTAAGGGAAAAGGGAAAAGGGCTCATGGACATGGTCAACAGTGTGATGATTGCTGGGGGAGAGGATATAAGGGAATGAAATGGTAAGGAAAAAACTAGAATAAAGATTAAATTTACATAATCCATATTACCTTAAGAACATGGCTAATGATTTAATCAAAAATTGTATGACAGTTTGTGTGTCATTCAGTTGGTTTTCAAGTGTTCAGCATTATAATTGTCCTTTTGGGGCAAGTATTTGTTCCTTTGTATTCTTTTTGGAAATCTAAATTCTTAATACATGTTCATCTACTTTCGCAAAATTCTGTAACCTAAAATGAAGAAATGATATGAGATGACAAGGAATATAATTTTTCTTTTAGAGTATTTCACTTAGATAATGTTGATTTTGGTCAGTGAAATTACAACTGGATAAAAGTTGCCGTTAAGTTCAGAAAGATCAGTAACTAAACATATAAGAGTAAGAAATAATCATCACACCTAGACAGAAAACTTTTATTTAAAAGTAAATGAACCCAGGAAATCAGCTAGAAGTTATAGAAAAAAATATTTGCTTCATGGGCCAATGTTTGTTTAAACATGAGTCAGTGTGATACAGGAACCTGAACTGATGGTGTCATTTTTAGCCCGTAATATAACACCAGTGGAAGGGTGCATTTCGTTCAAGTGTGTTATCACATTCATTTATTTAATTTTTTATATCCACCCCTAGAAAATCTGAGTCAGTCTGAAGGACACATAATCTGCTGCTAATTATATTTTGTACATTATTTTAATTCAAGCTCCAGTTTCAGTATGTTAACATGAGCCCATTAATGAGAGAGGGAACCATTTGGAATCAAAGACTGAGAAATCCTACTACCTTTTCCTAGAAAACTCTGGTTGTTAAAACACTGCATTCACTTCAGTAAAGTTGTTTTCACTGTTCATATTGCTCATTTACATATTTGTCTATTTATTATATTTTCAAAAGTATACATTGTAAGTAATATATAAATCTTTGCTTATAAAACAATTCCCCAAGTGCAGAAATACAGAGAGCAAAACATGACACTCTCCTTCCAGTTCCTCCTTCCACCCGATTTGCTGTCTCCCCCAGAGATAACTGTTGCTCTGGTGGTCCTTCCACTCTGTGCCTTTTCCTATACACTTATGTGTTTTGTCTATGTATGCTTAAGAATTAGTAAAGTCATCCTTTGCAAAAAAAAATAGAGAACAAAGCACATACTAACAATCTTCTGGGAAAGATCAAGTCAGGACTACCTAGAAGAATTCTCAATAGCAGGAGAAAACATTATCATATAATTATTGGGAGATTAAAAGAAAGGAAACAGAAACTACTCATATCAAACATCAGAGAAGGCAGAATTTAGTGTGAATCCTGTGTCCTGAAACAAAACTATGGAACATAAGTTGGAGTACTTTAACCACTCTCCCGATGAACTGAACATTTTTGAGCTACTCTGACACAATAAAATCCTTTCAATACTTCATTTCATTTTTAAAATCTTTTTTTTAAATCTCAGTTTTGCTGCTTTATTTAAAATTGAAATTCTGAAATTCTGAAAGATTTTGTTGTGTATGAATCTGTCTCTCACTGTTTGGAAAGCATTTGACATTTTCTGTGACTTGAAGTGCATCAGCATTTAAAAATATTGCTCCCCAAAGAAATTACATGTGTGATTCTTCAATATACTATAATAGTAATTGCTTTGGGGATGACCTAAACATATTACTATATAAACTTGCTGTTTTCTTCTTTGTAATTATTTTATTTTATTTTTATTGTTGTTCAAGTACATTTGTCTCCATTCCCACTTTCCATTCTTACAAAATAGATTGTAAAAAACACAGTTTCTTTTAAATGTAAGGAATGCCATGGTGAAGGATGACATGACAATTGATCAATGAGAGGGTCTGGTGAAGAATTGTGTAGGTGAGGTCAGAACAAAAGAGACAAAAGTAACAAAACAAACTTTGATAAATGTGATGCTGTCAATCTGTGTTTGTAACGCTGTTAAAAATTACTAGGAAAAGCTCCACCCCAAAACAGCTCTTTTCATCAATTCGATTGAAAACCCCGGTACAAGGAAAATGACATAATATCTGAAATTTGAAAGTGTTGTGCTCAGCTCCATCATTAAAAGTCATGTGTGATGTTTTAGCTTCCCTCCACAATTACTCCTTCTTAAAGAGCAGTAAATTAAATGGCGAGCAGATGCAATAATGCACAGACACAGATGAATTAGATAGGACTTAAATATGATTCATATAATTAAATGTGATTTAAATATGATTCATTATTAGATATTAATTAAAACAGTATTTAAAACAAGTTTAAAAAATATGTCAATTTTTATTATAATTTAGCATGCACATGTAAGTGAAGTTGTCACTACATATATTCACTTTTAAAATTAGCTAATATTGGTCCACAACACTAATGACATAACTACATCATTGGAAAACAGAGGTGACCAGAGCTTTGAACTAGATATCTTGTTTTTATCTACATGTAATATTTTAATTTTGGTGATGATTACTTTGCACTTGAACATTTCTCTATTGGATAAGTCTAATGAATTTTACCATAGTTTTAGTTTTTCCTCTGTGCATTTTTCTTTGTCTGGATTAGAACATAAAGAGGATTGTGAATTGTATAATTTATTAAAACAACCGCAAAATACACACAGGTCACCATGACATATTTTTCTACACTGAAGTGGGCTTCATTTTGCACTGAGTAAATAAGATAATGAAAAGTACCATTGTAAATACTTTCCTTAAATGTATCTCACAACCATCATTTTCTGACAGATGGGTATGAATGAAATTCATAGGACATAAGGATAGGGCTCAGAGTTATAATGAGAAAATTACCATGTCATTAAAGAGTTTAGTAATATAATATCAACTTTTATGAATGAAGGTAAACCACTTCCAAAAATAGAACATTAATACTTGGCAGAATACTACAGAATCCTAGGCTCAGTATTGAGGCACCGAGCCTTCCACAGGAGAGAGAGAATGCCAGCAGCCACTGCCAAGCTGAGGGAGAGGACTTCAGCACACACCACTGTCTCACCTGTGTAGCAACTCCACTTGAGAGAGTACCAGAGCCTGAGTCACTCCTAGTCACCCTCAGGGGGAAGGCACTTTTCACTGTCCCCCGTACACCCATGGCTTCATTCTGCAACTGACCTCCCCGCTCTCCCCCAAAAGAAATACTCAGCACATGGACTTGATGTATTTGGGTTTTTTTAAGCTATTAAGACTACTGAAACCTTAGGAAATAAGTTAGTGATCTGAAGTGGCTTCTACATTACATAGATACCTAAAGAAACCTACAGAATTATTATTTTCCTCATTATATGAAAATAATACCCAGCTAGGGAATGCATCAAATATTTTCTTGCCTTTTATTGGGAAATTTACTGTTTTGGTACTTCATGGTGCTCTGACATTCTTTCATCAGAATAATGAAAATATGTACTCTATTGGGAACATTCTCAATTTCCTTAAGAAATAAATTCATTGCTTTTTTTATTCTAGGAAGCATTGTCGCTCAATTCTTAGTCTCTGCAATCATCAGACTGTGATGGACTCAATTGTGCAATCAATAGGCAACAACTAAAGGGCTTAGCACTGAGATTCATAACATATATTTGACCCATTAATTTAGATCTTACCTATTAAAATATTCTGCATACTTTCTGAAACTGCCTCTTACCTGTAGAACAAACAGCAAATGCATGTTAGGTACATTACAAATATGGTTTATTTAGATCGCTTATATCAACCTGTTTCAACTTTGATAAAACCCACAGGAGATGCCCCAATGGGAATACACCCCAATTACCTTCTGGCTTAAAATAACAACATGATAATTTATTCAATACAGAAAATAAGCAGGTCTGGAGTATTGTACTACATGTTGATATTTAGAAAATCAATACAGATATTTTTGGTTTTGATCAACTAATACATATGCACACAAACAGTAAACACCCATAGGCAAACCTAGGACCAAAATAGAAAATTTTAACATAGGTAGAGAGGGAGGCCCAGTAAACATTTTATTTTTCTTCAGTTTTCCAGAAGCACTCCACCTTTACCCAGGCTCAATCAGAGTGTCACAAAAGGACAGTGACAGAATGATGTAGTGTGAGAGGTCCCTGAGGACCTCTGAAGCAGGTGGTTCATGCTCCTGTTAAGAAGGTCAGGCCTTCACCTGGAGGGAAAAAGTGCCCAGAAGAGTAACAGTTAGTAGGGCAGGTACAGCAGGAAGGTGAGGGTTCAGCAGGGAGGGGAGCTTCTGGAAGATGTAGGACTGAGAAAGTTGTTACACGTCTTCTTGGAGAAATGTCTGTTCAGGTCCTACACCCATTTTTAATTGGATTGCTTGTTTGGGCTTGAGTTAAATAAGTTCTTTATGTATTTTGGATTTAACCCTTTATCATAGCTGTTGTTTGCAAGTATCTTCTCCTATTAGCTGGTTGCTTTTGTGTTTGTTGGCAATTTTTTTGTTGCTGTGCACAATCTTTTTAGTTTGATATAGTCTCATGCACTGGTTTTATGTCCTTTCTTCCCTTACCTTTGGGGTCAATTTCATAAAAATACTCCATAAGAGTAAGGTCCATAATTTTATTACGTATGTTTTCTTCTATGTAATTTATTGTTTCAAGTTTTACATTAAGGTCTTTGATCCATTTCAATGTAAAACAGCACATTAACAAAATAAAGCATATAAATCACATGATCATATTAAGAGATGCAGAAAAAAAGCTTTTGACAAGATACAACATCCATTTATGATTAAAACACTCAATAAAATGGGTATGGAATGAAAGTATCTAAACATCATAAATGCCTTGCAGGACAAACCTTCGTCTTATATACTACTCAATGGTGGAAAACTGAGAGCTTTCCCTCTAAGATCAGGAACAAACAAGGATAATCCACTCTCCGCCACTGTTTATCCATGTATGACTATGACTAGGTTCCTCACCACAGCAATCAGGAGAGAGAAATAAATAAAAATCATCCAAATTGAAAATGAAGAAGTGAAATTGTCACTTTTTGCACATTAAATGATTATTTATATAGAAAATCCTGAAAGACTCCACCAAAAAGTGCTTAGAAACTATATAACAGCAGTACAATTTTGCAGATACAAAATCACTATGACAACTCAGTTCATTCTTATATACTAACAATGAAATTTAGAAAAAAGAAATGGAAAGGCAGATCCATTTGCAATTGCAAAGAAAAGAAAAAATACTTGGATAAAACTTAACAAAGGATATGAGGAGTACATACACTAAAAATTACAAAGCACTATTAAGAGACATGGGAAAAAGACAACAAAACAGTGGAAAGTTATTGAATTAACATAGTTAAAATATCCTATTACCCAAAGTAATATACAGATTAATGCAATTCCATCAAAATCTCAATGACACTTTTAAAACAAAATAAAAAGAAATCATAAGACTTGTAGGAACAAAAAGTACCCCAAATAGGCAGGGCAAACCCTTAGATAAGGAACAAAGTCACAGGTAGCACCCTTTCTGACTTCAAATTATACTACAAAGTGGCAATAGTCAAAACAGCAAGCTAAGTGAATGAAGCCAGTCAGTGAAAGACAAACACCACATGGTCTCACTTGTATGTGGAATGTAATGAAGACAACAGTAACAAATGCTTAAACACATGAAACATAGTGACACCTGCTGGCAAGGAAGGGGGATGAAATATGGTGAAGTATTAACCAAAGAGCATTTATGCACAACACATGGGCAAGAACAACAATATGGGCATTGACTCAGAAAGAGGAGAGTGTGGGGTTGGGTGGAGAAGGGAAAGGGAGAGAAAGCAGGAACTACTATAACAGCATAAACAATGAGAAATAAATAAACTTTTAAAAAAAACACAGTATTAGCAGAAAAACTGACCCACAGAACAATGGAACAGAACTGAGAGCTCAGAAGTAATCCCAAATGTGTGTAGTCTAATTATTTTTGACAAAAAGCCAAAAACATACATACAATGAAGAAAGGAAAGCCTCCCCAATAAATGTTGCTGAGAAAATTAAAAAGCCATACACAAAGAATGAAAATAGATTGCCATTTGCCTACATACACAAAAATTAACTCAAAATGGACTAAAGGCCTAAATATAAGACTTGAAATAATAAATTTCATAGGAGAATTCACAGGTACTAAACTTATAGACATTAGTCTTCCAGAATATTCCATGAATATGACCCCAAAGTCAAAGGGACATACATCAAAGGCCAACAGATATATGAAAAGGGCTCAACTTCACTAGCTATTAGGGAAATGCAAATCACAGCTGCAATGAGCCCCCACCTGGCACCTGTCAGAATGGCTATCATCAACAAGATTAGTAATAACAAGTGTTGGAGAGGTTGTGGTGAAAAAGAAAAGCTTTCATTCCCCGCTGTGGAAATGTAAAGTGGTACAGCAGCAATGGAATGCAGTGTGAAGGTTACTCAGAATTTAAGAATAGAGTTACCATATGACTCAGCAACTCCTCTTCTGGCTATATCTACATGGATATTTGAAAACACTTATTTGCAACAATATATGCGTCCCCTGTGTTCATTGCAGCATTGTGCACAGTGGCCAAATCATCATAAGAACCGAAGTGTCCTTTGACAGGTGATATGATAAGAAGGTGTGATACATCGGTACAATGGGACACTGCTCAGACAGGAGGAAGGACATGACCCTGCCATTTGTGTCAATATGGAAGGATCTTGAGGACACCATGCTGAGCCAAATAAGTCAAATAGAAAAAGTCAAGAACCATATGATTTCACTCATGTAGAATGTAACACTGAAAACAATAAACAAACAAATTAGAAAAACAAAAACTCACAGATACAGCAACAGTATGGCAGTTACCAGCTTAAAGGGGGGTGGGATGTTAAAGGGAAAAGGGGTCAAATATATGGTCACAGAAGAATATTTGATGTTGGGTGGTGAGCACACAATTCAATATGCAGATGATATATCATAGAATTGTATACATGCAACTTACCTAATTCCATTAACTAATGTCACCCCAATAAATTTAATTTTAAAAAGTGTATAGCCTAGTGCTAGTCTGTAGACTGGTGCATTGGGTCCTTAAGACAAGTCCTCATGCAAATCAAATTTTGATCTTTGTCTCTGCCTGTTGTCTATATTCTAATGTTCTATTAAACAGAATGCTACCATTATCTGTACACTGTCCCATCTCTGCTGTCAATAATCATGGTTCAGGTATTCATATCTTATCTCCTCTACTAAATGCCAATCATCTTAACTGTATGTCCCATACCACTTAGAAGTGTAGTCCATTACTTTAAAAAGTGATAATTTTTATTAAATCACTGTGAATTCATTTAGAGCTTAGGCTTTCAGATTATTTCATTATGTACTTGGTTAGAGGATTCTGAGACAAGTAAAGAGCTTATATTCCCAGAGGAGCCTGATTTCAGAGAATTTAAGTCATCAACCCATGGCACAGAGCTATTGTGTATCAGAGCTACAGATCTTTGTTCTGTGTATTCAATTTCTTTTCCAGTCTTGCTCAAATTTTTTTTCCAGTGAAATGTCAGTTTATACTATAGTCCAAAGTGCATTTATGTAATCATTTGATCATATTGCTTATTGTTCCACAATTATCCTCTTGTTTACTAGGTAACACAACAGTGATCTTGATACATTTTCTGTCCCAGAGGAGAATTAGTGTCTTTTCTCTGTGGAGTGTCTCTGTGGACTTCAAGAAGAGCTTGAGAACCTGGCATAGAAGAATCCAAATGCTTCGTGCTCATACACATCCTCACTGAGTGAGCAGTTCATGTCCACAGGTAAGAGGAGGGGTTTTCCATCGTCTAAAAATGTCAGGTGTTACAATCCTGAATCTCAAACTAGATTATCTGCTTTAATATGTAAGTCTGAGGTCAAATTTCTAGTTAACTTAGAGCTCAATTTAAAATTGATGGACCAAATTGGGAAATACAGGGAGACTAAGAAAGGTAGAACATATTATGTCAATCAATTTGTAAATTAGAAATCAGATTTAATTTTCTTGATGGAAGATAACAAATTAAGGCAATAGAAATAAGGGACTATTTTTTAAATGTATGAAAATTATTAAATGAAGAAAAAATTACCTATCAACTAACCATTGGGTATATAACATTGTGAAATCATATTTTTTTCTCATGAAAGGACATAAATGAATTAAACTCATTTTGCTAGGTTGCTAATTGATCTAGAAGCCATTTAATTTGTTTCTTTTTAATAAATATATAACGTTTACTTGAGCTTGTGATTTTGTAAATGAACTCAGATACAAGAGGATGTTATTTTGCCTTGTTTCTGGGGGGTAACATTTCCAAATTACAGCATTTCACAATGAGACCGTTTCATGGTCACCTGAAAAGAGCTTAGTTGGAAGACAGAAACCCCTGGGCTTGAATCCTGGCTGTGCTAGTAGCTGTGAGCATGATCAAGTTATACGTCAAGCTGGTTCCCAGTTTTCTCATCTATAAAAGGGTTTTGAATCAGTTTGCAGGTTGCTGTACAAAACATAAGGTAATGTGCACGAAAATTCTACCACCCGCAGCCACTTCATGACGTGTTGTAGCTCTATGATAGCTCGGCTTTGTCTCAGGCTTAGTGTTTGTACCACCATTCTCAGGGCTGGATGGTGACGTTTGCTTGCTGACTGGGTGAGGGGTGAGGAGCTCATTCGACTTTAGTTTTCCAGAATGATCGTGTTTTTGTTAAACTTTGAAATCTCACCTATGTCTCTCTAATGTCTATCTCTTCAAGTGAAATTAGTTGATGTAAACACAATCAGTTCTAATGTCCTTAAACATCAGTTGACAAAATGCCTGTTTGAAGAGTATCCTCAATGAAGTAGATGAACCTCACAATCTTGTCTATCATCCCTCCCATTCCCTACAGTGAGGAAGCTAATTGCTCTAATGGAACATAATTTAGATTAAAATATACTTTCATTCATAAACCACTACCTTGCACTACAGATGAACTCAGAGAAATCAAGTTATGAGAATATTATTATGCCCAATTATGAAGAATGTAAGCAAACATGTTGTTCTTTTACTGTGCTGCTTAGAGTCAAAATACAATAACAAAATGTATTTTAAAGTTCTATCTTTTTAAGGGTCTTGATACCATAGAATATTGGGGCTCACTGGATATAATCTCATGAGGAAGGTATTTAAATATATCTTAAGTACCATAATGAAAAGCATATGTATAACTAAAAGAAGAATACTTAGCTTCTGGTCTGGTGATCAGTCACTGCTCAAGACTTTGAAGAAAAACTAATTTCATAACTCCCTGTTCACATGTTTAGTTAAATAAAATTTGGAAGCCATGTATCCATGGATGTATCCTTCACATAAAATAAACACACTTCAATATGCATTGTAATGCATCTCATAAATAACACTCTGGAATCACACCATGTTCAAGTTGTTGAACAAGATATTCCTGAAAATTTGAATCTTAGTTATTCTCCAGTTTGGGGAAATAAAGTACCTTTTTCAAGGTTATGCTGTCACTAGATGCTAATCTGAAATTTTTAATACAAGGTTTTAGAGTACAAATATAATGTTGTTAAACTTACACAATTGCATCACTCAGACACATCATTAATAAAGGTTAGAGCTGTGCTGTTGCTGAAATTTCTCCTGTGTGTAACAGTCACTGTGTATTTTGTAACGGATACCTTTCATATACTACATATTGATACATTTTCTAAAGTTGCTTGCACACTTTCTGTTGTTTTCACTGTGCTTCCTCTGATCTGCCTGATGCCTGTTTTGTCCCTGAATCTGTCCAGGCAAACATGGGTGAGAGAGAGAGAGGGAACAAGAAATTTTGTTAAACAGAAATAAATTTGTTTAATTCTCAAATAATATACTAATACATAATTATATTATTAATTGATTTTATCTTACTTTAATATTTCAAAGTAAACTAAAATTACTATAGACATCTGTGTGTTTGTGTTTTCAAGAGTATAGTGGTCTGTTTTACACAGAAGTTGAAATTTAGTTTAGTTGTATTTTTTTACTTTAGAATCTCTAAGGATTAAATGAGCATTTTGTGTGGGGGGCGCGATTTGTATCCCCACATTTAAAAAGCTATTTAGTCTTGATTTAAAGTATTCCACATGGATCTGGGAAGACCTTTCTGGAAAATAAAAATATGCAGATTTCTCATTTTTTTTCTTGATGTGTGAGCATTGACAAAATGTTCTGCATCACATGTGTAAGTCACTGGTATGTCCCTGGGCCCACACACTGCGGTTTTTCACTCCTTCCACCTGTGACACGCTGAAGGGAAACAAGAGCCACACTCCCGAAATCTTGCTCCTAGATGTGGAATGCTGCCTTTCACTGTGTTTAAACTGTGAGAATTCAGCCCAGGTACAGGTATGCTTCCCTTTTTTGATGTACTGTCTTCCTTTTCACATTTTGCTGAATGAGAAATGTGTAGAGGCAAAGGGAAACATGCTAGAAATAAAACACTACCTTGTGGCTCTTGTTGTAATTTTGCTTTTATAACCTAGCTTTTATAAATGTTATAAGCTATTATTGGGTAGTTTTTCCTTTATAATAATTTTAGTGACTCCTTAAGAAACTGCAATATATTGAAACTGTCATGATTTATTTGTGACATACATAAGTCTTAAAAGTGCACCCAAGCATTTTACAAGACCAATGAGTATATAAATAGAAACACCTTTCACTGGCATTAACTTAAATTGGAAAACTATTGACAATGTAATAAACGGTGCAGTCCTAAATAGACAACTTGGTGATAGGTGTACCAACAAAGAAAACTGAACAACCAAACCAAACAAACCAACGTTCTATGATGACTTGTGTACAAGGTGCCTCCCCAGTGTCAGGAAGGACTAGTGGAATGGATTCCAGTCAAAAGAGGATATACATGGCTTGGTGGGAAAAGGCTGGCCCAACATGACAAGTTGAAATGTAAGTCTAATGTTACTCATTTTCTACTCATCTGGAAATAATCTAAAATAATTTTACATTTTTCTCATGCAAATACAATACAATTCCAATTGATACACAATCTTGCCATATAAGTGCAGTTGCTTTCCTTTTAACAGTTGTAAATGTTAAGGAAAGGCATCTCAAACACAATGTAGGAAATCTAGAGTTCTTTCAGATGTATCCTTTCTATTACAATTGTGGATTAAATCTTCTGTATTTGTTCATCTTGTGAATGTTAAAATGATGGGATATGAAACTAGGTGGAAGTAAATTTGACAGAAAATAAATTGGAAATTAAACACATAACTTGAGATTTTTAAAAACATGACAAATTTATCCAATCATTTAACCAAAATTTCTTGAATTTAACAGGGTAATGCATTTAATGGCCACAACTTCTTCATCACTGGTATTCCCTCACCACCAAGGATTTCGTAAGCCCTTTAAGAAAAATCAAGGGGATAAAATGCAGTACATGTATTTTTAACAATACTGCTTTAAAATCTAGAAATAAAAACAAAATGTCACAGTTGACTTCAAATTTTGATTTACGCAAGATTCACACTAAAAATGTCACTGAAGTCACTATGTTTATATTGACGGGATTCACAGGTGATTTTGAGGTGCAAGTCCTTCTGTTTTTACTCTTTCTAGCTATCTATCTTTTCACTCTGATAGGCAATTTGGGAATGGTCATATTGGTCACTATGGACTCTCGGCTGCACAACCCTATGTACTATTTTCTGACTGTGTTGTCCATTTTGGATGCCTGTTATTCTTCAGTGGTTACACCCAAAATGTTGGTCAATCCTGGATGAAAACAAAGCCATTTCTTATTTTGGGTGTGTAGCACAAATGTTTTTCTTTGCTACATTTGGGACCACGAATGCTTTCTCTTGGCTGCAATGGCATATGATCGCTATGTGGCAATCTACAACCCTCTCCTGTATACAGTTAGCATGTCACCCAGAGTCTATGTGCCACTCATCATTGCTTCCTACATCGCAGGCATTTTGAATGCCTCTGTACACACAGTGGCCACCTTTAGCCTATCTTTCTGCGCCTCCAATAAATCAGACATGTCTTTTGTGATGCCCTCCTCTCCTTGCTATTGCCTGTTCTGACACTCACATAAACCAGCTTCTACTCTTCTACTTGGTGGGCTCCATTGAGGTGGTCACCATCCTGATTGTCCTGATCTCCTATGGTTTAATTCTGTTGGCCATTCTGAGGATGCATTCTGCTGAGGGACGGAAAAAAGTCTTCTCTACCTGTGGCTCCCACCTAACAGGAGTGTCAATTTATCATGGAACCATCCTCTTCATGTATGTGAGACCGAGTTCCAGCTATGCTTTGGACCATGACATGATAGTGTCAACATTTTACACCATCGTGATTCCCATGCTGAATCCCCTTATCTACAGTCTGAGGAACAAAGATGTGAAAGAGGCAATGAAAAGAGTGTTTGGGAAAAATAGGAGTTTCAATAAAGTATCTTTTCACAGTTAAAAATGAATTAAAAAATTGAAAGTATGTTCTATGCCTCAATATTGAAAAAGATATGATGAACATGTTTGTTTTTCTTGCCAGAATGGTTATCATCAGTAGATCAACAAACAATTGTTTGCTAAGATGAGGAGAAATGGAAACCCTCGGGCACTGTAGATGGGAATGCAGGTTGGTGCAGCCTCCGTTCAAAGCATTATGTAGTTAATAAAAAATGTAAAGATGGAGCCCTGACCACTGTGTCTCATCTACTTGGGCATCACCCCACAGACTGAACAGTCTCCAGTTAGGTTCCCTGCCCCGTCACGTGCCTGGGTTATAGGTTCCATCTCTGGCTGGGACATTAAAAAGAAGCATCCAACTAATCTGTGTTTCTCTTTTGCTTCAATGTTTCTTGCACTGCCTCTCTCACTCCCTTCCCCTCTCCTAAAAAAGTAATAAATAAAATCTTTTTACAATCTAGCTTTACAAAAACTTAATATTAGAACTGCAAGATAAAGCAAGGATAAGTGGTAATGGAAGAAAACAACGTGCAGTGATGAACACACAATCCAATTTACAGATGATGTAGTGTAGAGCTGAATCCTGAAGTATATTTAACTTTCTTAAACAATGTCACTCCAATGAATTCAATGAAAAATAAATTAAAATTTTTAGAAATTGAAAAATATTTTTAAAATATAAAAAGGGAGCTGCCTTAAGACCCAACAATTCCACTTCTGGAAATATATCTGGAGAAAACTAAAATGCTAATTTGAATAAATGCACCTCTAATAATATATGCACCTCTATGTTTATTGCAGAGTTATTTAAAGAGCCAAGTTTTGGAAGCAGCCAAAGTGCTTATCAGTAAGTGAGTGGATAAAAAGTTGTTTTAGTTTACACAATGGAATACCACTTGGCCATAAAAGACAAACAAATCTTACCTTTTGCAGCAGATGGATGGGGACTGAGGGTATTATGCCAAGTGAAATAAGCCAATCAGAGAAAGACAAGTACCATATGATTTCACTTTTATCTGGAATCTAATGAACAAAATAAGGTAACAAACAAAGTAGAAACAGATTCATAGACACAGAGAACAGACTGACAGTTGTCAGAGGAGAGAGAGGTTGGAGGAATGGGTGGACAAAGTGAAGGATTAACCACTACAAATTGGTAGTTACAAGATAGCCAAGAAATGTAGATTACAGCACAGGGCCTATAAGGTCTGCTCAGAAAGCATCCATCCATGTAAAATTTAAAAACAGAGACATTTATTGACAAAGATACAAGATAGAAGAAACATTGTAGGTAGGACAATGATGTCTCAATCCTCTTCAAAGGAGGCACCTTGGAACCTTACACAATTCTCCCAGTGGCCATCAGCCATCCCCTCATATTTTCCTGAGTCTCATCAATGGTCTGAAACCTCTTCACTTCCATAGGTGATTTTAGTTTTGGGAAAGCCAGAAGTTGCAAGGTGCCAAATCTGGGTGGTAGGGCTGAGTCACTTGGGTGATTAGATGTTATGCAAAAAAACTCTGCATGATATGTGATGCATGAACAGGAATCATCTTGAGATGAAGCTGCCAATCACCAGTTCCCAATCACCAGGTAGCCATTTTGATCATATTGCATCTCTCAACCAATGAAGAATTTTGATGCACTACTATTTATTCATTGTTTGGCCTGGAGAGTATACACATGATGGAGAATGCTTTCAAAATCAAAAAACAAAGTGAACATGGTCTTGATATTGCTGCAGCTTTTCTGCTCCTCTTCTTGGACCATGGAGAACCAAGTGACTTCCATTGGGATGACTGGTCTTTTGTGTCTGGATCATAACAATAGACCCATAGTTCATTTCTGGCTGTGCTTTTCTTGAGGACATCTGGTTCATTGGTAGTGGTTTGAATCAAGTCATTAGCAACTTCAGCACAATGTTCCTTTTGTGTTGGTAGCAGAAGCCATGGAACAACTTTTGCCACAACAGGTTTCATGGCAAGATCTTGTGTCAAAATCTAGATGCAGTAGTTTTTGGAATCCCCAGGTCAACTCCTAGTTCTTGCACTGTCAGTCCCAATCTTTATTGATTGCAGCTCAAACACATTCAACATTTCAGGCGCTGTGCTTGTTGCAGGCCTCTCAGAACACAGGTCACTTTCAACAGATTCCCAACCATCTTTGAATCCTTTGTGCCTCACTTTCCTTTGTGCAGCAGTCATCGCATCCTCCCCAAAAGCCTTCTGAGTCATCTGAGTAGTTTTTGGAGAGGAATGTTCAAATTTCATGCAAAATTTGATGCAAATTCATTGCTCTACTCAGTCATTTTTTAATGAATTGGCCACACAGAACACATGCTCACTCAATGGGGTCTACAATGCCCACTGACTAGTGCAGTGAGGTCATCACTATTCACACATGCACCTTCCAGTCCACTCTCCTTGGCTGCCAGGTTACATCAATGTCATAAACTATTCTTGTTATAGTAACAATGGCTGTACTTTTTCCAGACAGACCTCAAACAGTCAATGACACTGAGATAAATATTTACAGAGTCAGGTGGGTACATGAAGCTGAAAGGACCACTCTGTCAAGTACATGATTGTCTAACCACTTTGCTGTACATCTCAAACTACAGCAGAATAATCTTAAGTATAAATGATAGTTGAAAATTAAAGAAAAAGAAAGAAAAAATGTGAGAAAAATTATAATGTAGCAACAGAAAAAGAACTCACTAAGAAGACACACTTAAAGGAGGGAAATAAGTGAATAGCGAGGTGAGAATTCAAATAGGAAAAAAGAAATGTAAGAAAACTGGTGGGGGGAATATATTGTGAAAAGAGATGCTTTGTGTTTGTTCTGCAAAGGGGCTTTGGATTTAATAATTCTACTTTAGAGAAATATTTTTGTTCTATGGTCTAGGGAGATTCTTTTGTTGAAAGTAAAAGGGTTTTCACCAAATAAAAATAAATTAAAATATCAATTGTAATATTGGTGACTGTAGTAATCACAAAAACAAAAGGAAAGAATAAAGGAAAAAAGAAAGAAGGAAGGACAACTGCCACTTAAAATTTTTCTTGAAGGACACACACTTGCAATGAAAGTGAGGTCTGTGGGCAGCAGGGCCACAAATGAGCAGAGCAGGTATGCTTTTCTGTATCTTGGCTCCTGGGTCCGGGGACTAAGGAGTGGGAGCACCTGCATGGGTAACAGAGGGTGGGAGGGGTCAGAGTAAAACAGAACCAGAGCTGGGTCAGGACCAGGCCTCTAGGGAAAAGTGTCAAGATGAACTGGGGCTCAGTTGTGGGAAGAGCTCAAACTGCACGCTTGGTGTGCCTTACCCTCCAAATTGTGCTTATTTTTTGTCATGTTTGAGTTCAACTATGATCTTCATAAATGTTCATGTCACTCTTCATATTGTGAGAATGAAAGAATGGATTCTGTTTGTGCTTTTGATGGAATAATAAAAGACAGTGAAATGCACCATCACAGAAAGCATGGTAATGACACCAAGAATTCGCAAACATTATCTGTGGTCTCCAAACCACAGGCTGTACTTAGAATTGCTGCCAACACATAAACCTAAGGAGGGAGCAGAGTGCTTTGATCCGGGGTCAGATACCAATAATTCTGTGGTAAGTGTTATATGAACTATAGTTTCGGTGTCAAGCAATTTATAGATTCAATACAATCCCTATTAAAATACCAGTGACATATTTCACAGGTATAGAACAAACATTTCAAAAATGTATATGCAACCAGAAATGACCCTCCATAGCTTCAGCAATTTTGAGAATGAAAACAAAGTAGGAGGGATCACAATACCTAATACCAATCTACATTACAAGGCCACTGTAATCAAAACATTCTGGCGCTTGCATAAGAACAGACACATAGACCAATGGGACAAAGTAGGGAGCCCAGAAATAAACCCATGTTTCTATGGTCTACTAATATTTCACAAAGGAGCAGAAGCATACAGTGAAGTAAAAATAATCTCTTAAAAATAGTGTTGTGATATCTGGACAGCCACATGTAACAAAGTGAATCTCAATCACCAACTTACACACCAATAAACTCAAGATGGATAAAAGACTTAAATGCATGTCACAACTCCATAAAAATCCTAGAGTAGAACACAGTAAGGATAATCTCAGATATCCCATACAGCAATATATTCACTGATAAGTCCACTACAGCAAGAGACATAAAGGAAAGAATAAACGAACGGGATCTCATCAAAATAAAAAGCTTCTGCATGGCTAATGGAAACAGCATTAAAATGAAAAGAGAACCAACTGTATGGGAAAACATATTTGCCAATGATACCTCTGAAAAGGGTTTGATCTCCAAAATATATACAGAACTCTCATGACTCCACTCTAAGAAGACAAGCAACCCAATTAAAAAGTGGGTAAAGGACTTGAACAGATAGTTCTCCAAGGAGAATATGCAGAGGGCCCAGAGACATATGAAAAGATGTTCAGTATCGCTAGCTATCAGAGAGATGCAAATTAAAACCACAATGAGATGCCAATTCACACCAGTCACAATGGCCATCATAAACAAAGCAACGCACAACAAATGTTGGAGAGGTTGAGGAGAAAAGGGAACCCTAGTGCACCGTTGATGGGATTGCAGACTGGTGCAACTACTGTGGAAAACAGTATGGAATTTCATCAGAAAATGAAAAAAGGAAGTTCCTTTTGACCCAGGTATTCCACTGCTGGGGTTATACTCTAAGAATGCTGAAACAGCAACCCAAAAGAACCTATGCACCCCAATGTTCATAGCAGCACAATATACAATAGCCAAGTGCTGGAGGCAACCTAAGTGCCCATCAGTAAATGAATGGATCAAAAACCTATGATACATTGACCAGATGAAATTCTATGCAGCAAAAGAAAGAAGGAGCTTCTACCCTTTGCAACAGCATGAACAGAACTGGAGAGCATTATGCTAAGTGAAATAAGCCAGATGGTGAAAGACAAATACCATATGATCTTACCTTTAACAGGAACCTAATCAACAACATGAACAAGTGAGAAAAATATAACCAAAGGCACTGAAATTGAGAACAGGCTAACAGTGACAGAGGGGAGAGGAGAGGGGATTATAGGGGAAATGGGTGAAGAGTTTACAGGAACAATTTTAAAGGGCACATGGACAATAATAACGGGGAGGTGGAAACAGGGGAAGGAGGTGGGAAGACTAGGGTGGTGGGGAGGGGTGGAGGGAAAAGGCAGAAAACTGTACTTGAACAACAATAAAAATATTAAAATATAAAAAGTAAATAAAATAGTTGGCCTTCTGGAAAAACTGATTCCAAAGACACAAATAAAAATATTTTTAAAGTAAACTCCCAAAAGAAAACTAAGGAAAAGCTAGACTTTGGACATGACAATGATTTCATGGTTGTGATACCAGGACACAATAAACACAGTCATCAAAAGCAAAGTTAGTCCTGGCTGGCGTAGCTCAGTGGATTGAGCACGGGCTGGGAACCAAAGTGTCCCAGGTTGGATTCCCAGCCAGGGTACATTCCTGGGTTGCAGGCCATAACCCCCAGCAACGAACATTGATGTTCTGTCTCTCTCTCTCTCCCTCTCTCTCCTCTCTCTATCTCTATCTCTATCTCCATCCCTTCCCTCCCTAAAAATAAATAAATAAAATCTTAAAAAAAGAATAGATGTATAAAAAAATTTAAAAAGCAAAGTTAGTTAAGTGAGAATAATGAACTAAAAACCTGTACAAAAAAGGAAAAAATGGAGTGAAAAGGCAAACTACAGAATGGGAGAAAATATTTGGAAACCACTTGAATAGACATTTCTCAAAAAAAAGACACAAATGGCCACAGAGAAATATGAATACAATATAAGATCTGACATAATAAATTGCACAGAAATAATCATAGGTACTAAACTTATGGACCCTGGCTTAGAGAATATTTTATGAACTTGACCCCAAAGGCAACGGAAATAAAGGCAAGTATATATAAATGAAAGTATATCAAAGTAAAAAGCTTCTACACAGCAAAAGAAACCTCCAAAAAATAAAAGGGAGTAAGCTATATGGAAGAAGATATTTGCAAACAATGTTTCCAAAATAGATTAATATCCAGAATATAAAGAATTCATACAACTCAACACATAACAAACAATCCAATTAAAACATGGGCAGAGGACTTGAACACACACTTCATCCCAAAAAACATCATACATACATACATTCATACATACAGACAACAGAAATATGAAAAGATGTTCAACTTCACTAGCTATTAGGGAAGTGCAAATCAAAACTACAATGAGATACCACCTCACACCTGTTAGAATGGCTATTATCATAATTAAGAGAAAAATTAACAAGTGTGGAGAGGTTGTGGAGAAAAAGAAACCCCCATTCACTGCTGGTGGGAATGGAAACTGCTAGTCACTACAGAGAACATTATGGAGGTTCCTCCACAAAGTAAAAGAGAGTTATCATGTGACTCAGCGACCTTTTTTCTGGGTATCGACCTCCAGTATTTGAAAACATTATTAGCAAAAATATATGTACCCCTATGTTCATTGCAGCACTATTAACAGTGGCCAGGACCTGGAGACAAACCAAGTGTCCTTGGAGAGATGAGTGGATAAAGAAGATGTGGTACATAATACAATGGAATACTACTCAGCCATTGGAAAAAATGAAATACTGCCATTTGTGACACTATGGATGGACCTTGAATTATTAGGCTAAGTGAAACAAATTGCTCAGAAAAGGCTAAGAACCCTGTGATTTTACTCAAATGTGGGACATAAAACTGAATCTTATAGACCCAGAAAACAGTATTGTAGTTACCAGAGAGATGGGAATTAGGGGAGAATAAAGGGATAAAGGGGGCCAAATCTATGGCGACATGTAGGAGACCATACTGCATCGCATGGGCCCAGCTCGCACTCAGAGATGCACAGGATCCATGCCCACAGACAGGTTCTCCCATGGAGAATCAGGCCTGCAATGTGCCTAGGCCACTTTGAGTCTTGCTCTTGCTAAAAACCTCCCTCACCCTGAATTGAGGACATTTACTGCAAAGTAACTTCCTAAAATCCATACTAAACCTTCCAAAGATGAGTGTAACCCATTCAACCTCTTTTGCCTTTTCATTAGCAAGTATCCCTCTTCTGTGATGTGATTAGTGGCATTGGCTCCTTGGTTTTCTGTAAAAGATAATCACCTAAAGTGAACCTGTGCATAGTAAATAAGGACCATCATGTAATGTGCCGAGAAACCAAATAAAGGCCAGCCACAGCAACGCTCAAGGCTTTTGCTCCCCTTGAGAGAAAAGGCATGCTGTCCCTTGTCCTCCCAGTAGTCTGTGTGAATGTCACATTTCATCCATAATGACATGAACACTGCGGGCCGGTGTCTGCATCAGTGACAGAAGATGATTTGACTTTGGACAGTGAGCACACCATGCAACATTCAGTACATGTTTCATAGAAATGTACACTTGAAACCAACATAGTCTTATTAACCAATGTTACCCTGATAAATTTAATAAGAAAGAAAACAAAAAGAAATACAATACATACAGATGCAAGTAAGAAAAAACTTAATGTCACTAATCATCTGGAAAATGCAAATCTATAGCACAATTGTACTCAGAGGCCAAAAGACTCTGATTATTAAATAAATATCAACATGCAGTAAAGTATTCCATAACCATTTTCTTTTTAATTACCAAGTAAGTCATCATGTTGCTCTCTTGAACCAGAAGATAATTGGAGCCTATTCCCCTTGGGGAAATTCTCGTGGTTTTCATTAACAGTTGAGTAAGGGAATATAAATGATCTAAATTACTGTGTTCATAGTGTATCTAAACCCACATTTGCTGATACACAGGTAAGAAGAGAAAAATTTATGTCACTTGAAAAATAGTTCATGAAGTGTGGCATAAAATTTTAAGGTCAAATGTTAGAAAATCTCCAGTACTAAACACTTCAGTTGCTGCCTACTGCAACTATTGAATTTGTCGAGTTAAGTAAGAGTTTAACAAATTGAGTGTATGTTTTCATTTTTATGATGGAAAAAGACAGATCAGATTAAAGCAAAAATAAAGAAAACATTAGACCTCTTCAACTACCTGGAGGCTTGTATTTGCTCTAATGAAGAAACAATCTACTAGCCTTTATTTTCCCAGAATTGTGATACAGAATTCATTTTAAGATAATGCTATTTCATAATGTTTGTCTAGTCTTAATGTTTAAAATTCATCTAAATATATATCACAAATGATATTTTATTTCACTGGGAGTGAGAATAGGAGAGGCCAGCTACAAATGAGGCCATGATACTACAGGAGACAGTGTAACACTGAGAAATGAGCACACACTCTGAGGGAGATGCAGGGTTGATTGCTGGCTCTGGTACTACTTAGCTGTGAGAGTTGCTAGAAAGGTGCATAACCCCATGTTCACAAAGCTCCATTTCCTGCTGCTATGTACTCAGTACATGGCTGTATTTTTTCTTTTGTTTGGCCCACGTAGTGTTCAGTGCTGAGGCAACGACTATACTAGGATTTTTTTTTTTGCCTTCTTTAAAACTTTGTTTTAGATTGTTCCATGTATCTATCTATGCACTCTGTTTTTATTTTGTTAATTAGTTTATTTTGTTCATAGATTTCACATATAAGGGAGTTCAATGATATTGTCTTTCATTGACTGGCTTATTTCACTAGCATACTAATCTTAGGTCCATCTATGCTGCCTCAAACGAGGTTGGAGATCTTTCTTTCTGTGGCCCATGTAGTATTCCACTGAGCTTTTTTATCCACTCATCTAATGATTGGAACTTGGGCCATTTCTGCATCTTGGCTATTGCAAATAACACTGATATGACCATAGTGGGGGCATATACACTGTTGAACACTGGTTCGGTACTCCAGATATATTTCCATAAGTGGGTTTTACTTGTTGAAAAGGCAGACTGACAGCTGTCAGAGGGGAGCAGGAAGGGAGGGACTGAATGGGAGAAGGTGAAGGGATTATCCAACAACAGACATGCATAACCCATAGACACAAACAGCAGTGCAGTGATAGCCTGGGGGAAGGAGGGGCCAGGGCAGGGTGAGGTGTCAAAAGGGGGAAAAATGGGGACAACTGTAATAATCTAACAATGAAAAATAAAATTTAAAAAAAATTAGAAAACTGGTTTTGCATTAATTTTAAAAGGCAATGCTTTGTTACTAAATTCTCCAAGAATCAGACATCTTCTCTTTATACCTCTAAGTGCTTTCAACATATTTTAATATTGACTTAGCTATGCCCAGTATAGGTTTTATTTTGGCATCTAATTAAATGTAGCTGAAGTATTTAACACTGTAGTCTTTCACTATCTTACCCAAAGTGAAATCAAGCTCACAGTAATGTAGCAAATGGAATGGTGAGCTGTGTGGGTAGAGAAAATAATTATAATCAAAATATAATTTGTTGAATTTCATCCTGAAATAATATTTCAGTGTGTGGCAATAATCACACAACAAATATATTAAATGGAGACAAAAAGGAACTATCTGGCTCAAGGCTCTGGTCATATATTTTTATGGGTTAGGCAAAGTATTAGTTTTGGGACCTGGTATTTGCTGTTTTAAAAATAAATACATCTGATGACAAAAGATCAATTATACAGTCATGTTAAATTTGCAAACAAAGATGATGTATTTAGAAGAAATTGTTTCATACATTTATTGCTCCACTCATTTGATTAATGTACCTGGCTGTATACTATCCTATCTGCTTGCTCATTCAAACATATTGCTATTTGAAAGAAGAGTGAACTTTGAAGAAAAAGCCTACACTGGACACATGAGTTGGACATTGAATTGTGAACCTGGCCAGTGAACACATACTTTGAGATCAAAATTTTTTGTCATATGTCTTGCATCACTGAATTGATGACAGGAATTGTATTGAGGCTAATTTTGTCCTGTGACTCTTGTTCATATTTTTAAAAAATAGATTTTATCTTATACACCAAAGTTTACTTTTATTTCTTAAGTTTGTTTAATTCACTCATGGGACATCATCGTTAAATAAATAAATAAATAAACCTTGATTCATTCTTTGTATGGATCCAAGAAGATATAATAGAGTTAGAAAATTTTAGCAATTAACTCATTAACAGTAACATTCCAGGACACATCTACTCTATAGAATCCAAGCTAATTCAATAATTCTCATCTTTACAGAATTGTCAAGAATCAAGTTTATTAACATATTTTGTCTTTTAATTTTACTCCAATATTATACCATAAGTAAATATTAACATTCTCATTCTAGGAGACCAGCTTAGATCATTCACTTTACACCATTACTGAAAAGTCTAGTATGCTGACACCTCTAGTCCAATGCTCTGGACACTGATGCTACCTCACGTGTGTCATTGTCAAAAAAATTATTTTTAAAAAATTTATTTTATTGTCATTGTTGTTCAAGTTGAGTTTTCTGCCTTCTACTCCAGCCCCAGCCCACCCACCCAGTGCTTCCCCGCCTCCCTCCCATTACCAACCCCCTTAGTTTTTGTCCATGTGTCCTTTATACTTGTTCCGTAAACCCTTCCCCTTTTCCCCTGAAATACTCTCCCTTCTCTGCTCTGGTCATTGTCAGCCTGTTCTCTATTTCCAGTGTCTTTGGTTTATTTTACTTGTTTATTTGTTTTGTTGATTAGGTACCAGTTAACGGGTGAGGATCATATGTGGTAAGGGGAAATTATTTTTAGACAATCACATTGTGTTTTAATGTGACTTAATATGACAAACAGCTTTAAAAAGCAGTTGTAAACTAACCAGTTGACCTGATGGTTTTGCAAATGACATGGGTTCACACACTGAGTGGACACCCATCTTCTCTATTTAATTTTGCAGTGAGTGGCATGGACACTTGACCCACTGTCTTGTCAATGTCTTCTTATGTGTAAGTGGCAATTTTTACATTGCAAAAACATAAATATGAGAACATAGCTCATGTTCCCTTGTGTCACTCAGTCAAAGTTCTATTTATTCTTTTTGTAGTAAAGAGTCGTAATTGTACAAATATCTTTACATTTTTTGTGAGGTTTCAACATGAAGAATGTTACTGAAGTTACTACATTTGTACTGAAGGGCTTCACAGACGATCTTGAACTGCAAATTCTCTTCTTCTTTCTTTTTCTGGTAATTTACCTGTTTACTCTGATGGGAAATTTAGGGCTGATTGTATTGGTCATTGGGGATTCCCGGCTCCACAACCCCATGTACTATTTTCTGAGTGTGTTATCATCAGTGGATGCCTGCTTTTCCTCAGTAATTACTCCAAATATGTTAGTAGATTTTCTGTCAAAGAATAAAGACATTTCACTCCTTGGATGTGCAACACAGATGTTTCTTGCTACTACTTTTGGGACCACAGAATGTTTCCTCTTGGCTGCAATGGCATATGATCGCTATGTGGCAATCTATAACCCTCTCCTGTATACAGTTAGCATGTCACCCAGAGTCTATGTGCCACTCATCATTGCTTCCTACTTCAGTGGCATTTTGAATGGCTCTGTACACACAGTGGCCACATTTAGGCTACCCTTCTGTGCCTCCAATGAAATCAGACATGTGTTTTGTGACATCCCTCCCCTCCTTGCTATTGCCTGTTCTGACACTCATACAAACCAGCTACTACTCTTCTACTTGGTGGGCTCCATTGAGATGGTCACTGTCCTGATTGTCCTGATCTCCTATGGCTTCATTCTGTTGGCCATTCTGAGGATGCGTTCTGCAGAGGGGCGGAGAAAAATCTTCTCTACGTGTGGCTCTCACCTAACTGGAGTGTCAGTTTTTCATGGAACCATCCTCTTCATGTATGTGAGACCAAGTTCCACCTACGCGTTGGACCATGACATGATAGTGTCAACCTTTTTACCATCGTGATTCCCATGCTGAATCCCCTCATCTACAGTCTAAGGAACAAAGATGTACATAAGGCAATGAAAAGAGTGTTTGGGAAAAATACGTTTATCAGTTAAGTATCTTTTTATAGTTGAGAACAAATGGAAAGAAGAGTGATTACCTGTGTTCAATATTCAAAAGATATTTTGGAAATGTTTTGTGTTTGTTTGTTAATGTATTACTGTCTTCTTGCATATTTTATAATAAAGATCATAGTCAATCTTCTGCCTATTCTGTCTTTAGTTTAAACAAGTTATGCTCTATTTTCTTCTTAATATGTTCTTGCTGATATATGCATTTACACATATATGTATGTGGATTTTGATCCTGCCAATATAATACAAAAGCAAAACCAGCATATATGTATGTAATCATTACTTTAGAAAGTTGTAAATTGTTTTTTCTCCCCATGTAACATAGAGGCTCTAATATGTGCAATTTAAATACTATTATGATTTACCTGACTAACTTGATCACATACCACCTAATAAGTAGTAACACCACAGCTAACATTAGCCCAGACCACTTTCCAGGAAATCATTGGTATCTGATTGCAGTTTAAAGCACTCTGCTCCATCCTTATGTCCATGCATTGGTAGCTGTCTAATCACAGCCTGTGATTTGGGGACCATAGAAAATGTGTTCAAATTCTTAGTGTCATTGCCATATTGTTTGTGAAAGTGCATTTCTCCCCATTTTGTTCTTTCATGCAGACCATAGATATTAAACCCATCTTTCATATCATAGAGAAGACAAAGTCTAAGCATTAGCATTCATCAAGATCATACTTAAATTCAAAAATGACAAAAGAAACACAAGTCAAAGGAAGGTGCTACTTGCTGGCAGATTGGGTCTCTTCCCAGAACTAAGCCCTAGCCCACAGTGGGATTTCTTACAGGCCTGGTTTCTGACTCAACTTTCAGCTCTCTTTTATTCACTTCTGTCCCTCAGTAATGTCCTTGCATGTGCCACCATTAGTCCAGGCTCAAGAACCAGTGTACAAAGTAAATCTTTCCTATGCTCATGTTTAGCCAGCTTCCAACAGACCTTGTTTTCATTGCAAAAGTATGTCTACATCAAAAAAAAAAATAAGTTGTAGTGTTCTCCCTTCCTTCCTGCCTTTATACAAATTTTATATCTATTTTTAATGATTATCTTGTTAAAACATTCTCTTCCTAAAGAGGTGTCTTTAAAAAAATAAGCAAAATAATCTCCTAGAATTATAGCCCAACCTAAGAATATTTCCCTAAGTGGAATAATTATGTTTAAATAACACCTCAACAATCATGCATGATATGTTCTCATTTGTTGTCCCTCTTAGAAGGCTCACTCTACATGCATCCCTCCTTAAAATGTCAAAACTAAACCATAGTCACTGATACTCATTATCCTCACATATCTAAACCATGCACATGATAATGAAGTTGACTCTCAGTGTGTGTGTTGTGTGTGTGTGTGTGTGAGAGAGAGAGAGAGAGAGAGGAGAGAGAGAGAGAGATTTAGCACTGAAAGGATCCTTAAACACAGTTAAAATCACAAAGATGGATAAATTTTTGCTTTACAATTGTAAATGACTGAATAAAAATAATCACAAATACAGCAAAAGAATTAGCCATAGAAAGAGAAAATAGATACAAGTATTCTTCTGTTAAATTAAAAAATAAGTTAAAACTTTATAGACTATGGGTAAAGATGCTCATGGACATTTCATAAAAGGAGCAACCTATAGGCCAATGAATATATTTAACATTAATAATTATTTGGAAAATATGAATATAAAATGATGTAAAACACTCCACATTCATAACACTGGCAAAAATTGAAAAGTTTAGGACTATCAAGTGAGGAATAAAAATATGCAAACTTTATTATTATTCATACAGAGAAGATTTAGAAGCAACTAAAAATTCCCCTCTACTCTAAATGCTTTAACTAAATATAGCAATGAAGATAATTAAATCTGAAAATAGGATGACTGAGAAATATATATACCAAGCACAAAATGATGTAAACATTTTAAATCCAGATATAAATTTTAAAATCCAATTAAATACATTTTAGAACCATATAACTAACAATTATATGTTACATGTGCATACATTATATGTACATATTCATGCATACATTATATTCATTTATATGTATATACATTATATAATGCGCATATGTGTATATTGTATATACCAATGTATCCAAAAGTAAGAGTATTTCAATAATGTAATGTATTTACACAAGAGTAAATACATTCTACTTAAAAATTATGCATAAACCTTAGGACATATAGTAGGTGAAATAGCTAGTCGTGGAAATACAAATACTGCCTGAAACCTTTTACATGAGGCATATCAAACAATCAAATATAGAAGTGGAGAGTAGGATGGCAGTTGCCAGGGAGTGGGGGAAGGAGAATGGCTGTTGCTATTCAACAGGCATAGTAGTGAAAGAGCTGTCTCTAGATTACATCTAGAAATATGTATGCAATGGTGTGCCTATAGTTCACATTACTGTATTTGATACATAAAAATTTTTGTTAAGAGGGTAGATGTCATGTTAAGTGCTTATACCACAATAACACTAAATAAAATTATTTGGAAACAGAAAAAGGTTGAAATTGTTAATAGCTGTTGCCTCTAGATGGGTTGAGGGAATGGAACAGGTGAGTTTGGGTCAATAGAAATTTAGCTATATGCAGCTGTGTATCACTTTAAAATAATGAATCTTATAAGATAAAACTATTGCTTAATGTGGGTGATAAAAACATGATATTTATAAGGTTATTTTTCTGTGTGTGTGTGTGTGTGTGTAGACATGTGTCTGTTTCTTAAACATATTTTGAAGGTGAATCTTGTGATCCAATTGTAGTACTATCTTTGAGTTTTGTGTGCTTGACCAAGGTAAATTTATTAAATAGCCTAATCAAGACTTAGGAAATGGAAAATAAATAGTAAGACTTAAATGAGAGATCAAGTTGTAAAATGAAGCATCGGTAGAGCAACAGAAAGCATAAAAGAAATAGTTTGAAAAAATCTTCACAATGTTATAGGAATGCTAAATAGATGGGAAGTTGGCAGAGCTGATGAGGAATGAAAGTCGCGCTAACTGAGAAGAGTACAGACTGTGCCTGTGGTCCAGGAAAGGCAATATCCAAAGGACATTGGAGAGGAAGCCACCATACAGCCTTCATGGGGCTATCAGAGCCTGGAAAGAACCCCAGTTTAAATGTATATGAAAACTTGAAGTTGGTAAAAATCTTCATAATTTCCTCTGTATTGGTCACAACTTGTCCCTTCCTTTATTAATTCTAAAGCTTAGAATGTGCCATAATGTCTTAAATATACCAGCGTGAAGAAAGATCAATTGTGTCCTGCCATAAAGAACAGAATGTTCTAGAGAATGGCATGCATGTTATCACTGCTTCTTTACCGAAGTTAAACTTATATTAAAAGTAGATTATGGCTCTGAAAATGAAAAACTCAGTTTTTATTTCACAGTTTGTAGACAGCTGTTGTATTTATTCATTGACTATTCATCATTTCATTAGTCAGTCTTTTGAAATATCTTTGGAACATACACTTTTTTCTCAGTATTTTGGCAACTGTTAGTACAAAGGCAAACTATTTAGACTTATGGGCTAGGAAATTTTACACAAAAGAACATAAAAATATTATAATATTTAATTACAATATTTATATATGCTTGAGGAATGATCACTGGATTATATAAAAACACTTTCATTTTAAATAATTTAATCAAAAACTGGAAATAGATCAGGTTCCTGATGGATGCCTTATTAATTTCAATAAACATTAAACTCAGTCTTCTTATAACCATTCATATTTTTAATTTATGTCATATACCAAGTGATATTTATGGCAAATATACCAGGCTTGTTTTAGACACAAGAACAAAGGCTTTGCATTCATCTACTCCAAACATTTACACTATAATTGGACTTTGGGGCCAGAATCCTGTGTTTACTAACTGCTGGATTTTTTCCCTTCCCAATGGCCAGGAACACTTCCCAAAGATAGGGGCGCAATTCAAAACAGAGGGTGGAATCATTACATGTGATTATCATTCAATATGATTATCTCAGTCCCTAGGCTATCTCCACATTTTTTATTCTTTGGGTGAAAGTTTTGCATAGAGACCTGTTTAATGAGCTTTTTACTTGTCTTCCCTTCCAGGGGAATCAGGACTTTATCTGGGAATTCTGGTTCTCATGTTTGGGGACTGGGACCATACACAAACATACTTCAGTGTGAAGATCTGCAGGGACTTCAGACACTTGTAAAGCCTGTTAGCATGCTTCCTGCAACAACCTTTAAAGGGAGTCTCAGCAGATCTCTGTAAATTGGTAGGTAAAGCTGAATACTATTCTTATTACTAATTCTGGATGTGTGGAGCAAGCATCTCGGAAATTTGCTAATTCAAATCAGACACAGGACTGAAACGATACCTGCTCTGTTCTCTTTTCTCATCTCGCCCACTGATTGCCAAGTGGAAGTGATGGTAATAGACTTGTGAAATAGTGTCCAGCATCCCTACTGATAAATTAGACTGCATGAGCATTTATAGAGAGTGATGAATAGTCATTACAGAGAGTAAGTTTCACCTTAATATAATAAGAAACGTTTTTTTACCATAGAACTGGCAGAATTGATGGATGTGTTAGAGGGCACTCTATCATAAAAGCAACTGCCTTTACAATATGTCTTCAAGGAAGACTAATCCACTTACTTAACATTAATAAAAACCAGTTTGTCTCCCTTTCCTGCTTTTTGCATTGCCCAGGGCATAAACCTTAGGATGGAAAGATTCACTGATGTTCACAGTCTCTGTATTGCTGGTGAATATGGAGAGCTCAAATCACACTGCTCAGTTTTAAAATCATATCAGATGCTGTTTAGAGATTAATTTGCACTATTCTTTATTATAATTACAGGATAAAATTATTAAAATTAGGTATATTTTAAATATTTTATTTGCCGCAAATATATTGTCTTGGTAGACCTATAAGATGTTCATATTAAAAACAAATTAGAAAAAAAACATTTGTAAAGAAGTAAAATTTCCTTTTTCAGGAACACTGGTGTATCAAACAAGATTCTGAAATAAGAGAGAAAAATGACAAATGGTCACCAAAATAAGGAACAACACTGTGTAGCTTTGCCTTCAGTTATATTGCAGTAGAAGAGGAAATACATAACAGGTAGGATATACACATATTCTCCATTTCAAAAGTTAATTGCACAAACTCATAATAGATAATCAATCATTGCTATTGTCGATGCTCTTTTTTTGGTTTTTTAAATTAAGGGTAAGTATACTGAATATATTATCTCAAAGTAAAATATGTATGAGTTACTTGATTTGTAAAAGAAACAATTATTTTTTAAAGATTTTATTTTTTTCTTTTTAGAGAGAGGTTAAAGGAGGAAGAAAAAAAGGAGAGAAGCCTCAATGTACAATCAGTTGGTTACCTCTCACACACCCCTAACTGGGCAACTGGCCTGCGAGCCAGACATGTGTCCTCTCTGGGAATCTAATTGGTGACGTTTCAGTTCACAGACCAGTGTTCAATCCACTGAGCCACACCTGCCAGGGCACAGATGATATATTTTGATGAGGGAGTGTTACTACAGTGTTTTCCACCAAAACTTACCTATGCAATTCTTCTTGAATGCAGTAGTAGGAGTCAAGATATGGGACTGCTGGTTCAACAGCATCAGATTAGCACATTAGACATGTAGCTGATGGATGGGAGTAAGCATCTTTAAAACAAATAAACACCAGAGTTTTAGGAAAATGAAATTGTGGGAGAGCACAGCCTGACTTTCTTGTCCACTACATAGCTGGGTATCTTGTGATCCAGTTTATTGAATATGCAAAATTATAATTCACTTGCTATTTCTATGTCAATGATAAAAGCCCTCAGTAAGGTAGGATGAGTTTCCAGGGCTGAAATAAGAAACCACATTTGAAAAATCATTCAAAACATGTTAATAACATTAACTACTGGTAAGAATTAATGTGCATGTGTGGCAGGAAAAGAAACTGCTCTCTGTAACACTTGCAAGTTTTGTCGGTACAAAAGCTGAGTAAAAGTTATTTTTAGGTAAGGAGCAGGCTAGCAGACATTGCTATGTAATGTTATCTGAAGGCCACTAACCTTGCTCCTGCTTCTGAACGCTTGCTTTCAGCAGCTGGTTCCCCCTCCCTTTCTGCCTGTGTAACTAGTATATAAAAGGACTCCAAACCCAGCTTTTTCGGCTCAGGATTTGGGAATTAACCCCCTTTGATCCCCCGGGGAATAAAGTTTGTGCTTCGTTATCTCCCCGCGTGCGGGTGGATTTTCCACAACATTTTGGTGCATTGGCCGGGAAACCCCTCAGGCGAGTAGGTATTTTGCCTCCAGTGAAGGCGATGGGGGAGTTGGTGGGGGAGCCCTGCTGCAGGTGAGGAGCACATGCCCTGGTGATTCCAGGCTTCCCAGAGCAGAGACTCCCGTGCCTCGTCCCGACTGATCTAACACCCAGGCCTAAAGGAGAGACGAACCACGAACTGTCGGAGGCACCAATCAGGAATCGGTGAGCCCTGGAGACTGGACCCAAGTACCCGTGGGGGGGCACTGATCACCCCCAACCAGAAAATTCAGGAGTCTGGGCCAAGACCCAGACCATCGGACTCCTACTCGGGGGAGAACTGTGTGACTGACTCCGTGTGAATGTATTTGTAACTCTACGGGCCAGCTAGGCTTACGGAGTCTGATTGGGCCACCCTCCTGTGGCAGGCATGTGAAAGATCCCCTTTTCCTTCATTTGTCTGCATCAGTTGGGAGAATTCATCATGGGTTGGGGGACTTTCTGCCACAGTACTATATTGCATGTATGTGGGAGCACTGATATTTTGGATAAAATGGAGGACGAGCCAGGTGAATTTCCCCCCCCCCCCCCAGGGTGGAGCGTGTATCGTTGTCGTCACCTTGGATGATGGGTCACGTGAGAGCCCCTCCATCTTGGAACTGGGCAAGGTGCCAGGCCAAGGGCTCTCTCCAGACTGCATCCATCTAGTTCTCTGTGTAACTGGTTCTGATAAGAATGGTTCTGAAGGACATGTACTGAAGTTTAAGGAAAACATCTGGCCTGTAGGGTGTTTGCAGGGTCTGAGCTTCAGAAAACCACAGAATGTCCCTAAAAATCTAGGCAATTTTAGTGGAAGGTACCTGCAGTGCCAGGGACTTTCGGCTGTCCTTCCTAAAGTGGGAAAGGAACCAGGATTAAAAGAATAATGGTTAAATCTGAATAAGTAAAATCATGTATAAAGAATGTAAAGTTTTAAACCTGGAGTAAAGGAAACCTCAACTATATGTTTTCTGGTTTTGTGGGGGAAAAGAGCAGTGTTGTTTCTGATCAAAAACCCTCTGTACTTAAAATCTGTTTAAGGTTGCCTGTAACCGGTTGGGGAGGATGCCTTTGCCACTTGGGACCCAGGAAGGGTCATTTGGGGCTGATGGGTGCTTCAGCCAGAGGCAAAGCAGCATGTCTCTGCCAAAAGACGGGGCCTGAGGAAGCATGTCTCTGTGCGAGAGAATGCCTCTACCTGTGTACTGTTCTGGAAACTCTGTGTTTTGCGTTTTGCTCTGCATCTGCTCTGAAAAGGAAATGAAGGATTCCAGGGAAGATTAAAACTTCACACTCTGTAGAAAAGTAAATAATTTATATATTTAATATATATAAATGAAGAAGGTCTGTGGGAACTGTAAAGATAAATAGAAAGTAAGAGTTTTTGAATTATGTGGTATTAGTTAATAAAAAAGTATAAGGCATGGAAATACACTCTTGGTGGATGTCAGAAAATGTATGAAAAAATAAAAGGATTGTAAATGTTGCAAAAGTCTGTAGAAGTAAAGGTTTTAAGAAGCCCAGTAAATATCAGAAGGGAAAAGATTTTCCTTCATGCTTTGTGTTTTTCTCCCTACCTGATCCCTCCAGAACTTGGCATTCTGAAGGAGTAAGCGAAAACATAAGGTTTCTTTGCATAAGACCAATAAGACCAGTAGTTAATAGTGGTTTTGTTAACCAAGACTTTGACTGGAACGTCACATCTGATGGAGGCACGTATGGGTTCTGGTCGTCACCAGAAAGCCCTAAGGAACTGGGATTGACTTGTGAAACTAGAGTAAGCCCACGAGAAAAAGCCTGGTACTTTGATTGCTTGTGCAGTTCATGGCAGCCTTTCCAGGGAAGGAACGAAGGTTGCTTTCATGAAAGATGGCCAAAAAGGAACCTGTAAGCACAATGAAAACTTCAAGGATCTGAGTGAAACAACTGGTACAGGCGAAGCCAGATGGCGGATGTGTGGCTCTGCTTCTGTGCCCTGAGGGGCGGACTGAGGAGTCAATCTGAAGGTTCCCTGTGTGAGTTCCAGCAAAGCAGAATCAAGAATCATAAGTAATCCAGGCTGTTCTTGATGAGTTTATGCAAACAAACAGTCAAAATAAAAAAAAACAGAACTCAAAGTAGTCCCTTTAATAACAGTGAGGGTGATCTTAAGGAGAAAAATTATGGTTCAAGGAAAATCACAGTGCTCAGTATTAAACATTAGTATAGCCCAGCTAACTGTCTTAACAGTTTGTTTTCATTTGAAGGTTAAAACTGGTTTTGTAATATCATCAAAGATGTACAATTTACAGGTATGAAGGACCTGTCAAATTGCCATTGCTGAATGTCATTGCAGGAAAGACCTTGCAACTGAATGCCTTCCCAAAGACAGTCTCACAAGCACAGAGACTGGTTTGGGGACTATTGTGTAAATTAACCTGTGTGTTCTTCTGTTTTCATAGGACATATGCCTATGACTTCATTGACTGAGTGACTGGTTGCAATATAGGCCTCACTTAAGGAGCCCATTTTTCATCATCGCCCCCTGGAGCTCAATGGTTTGGCTAAACTAAGTGGTTGGGTTAGTAAGCAGTTTAAGCGATCTGTGGGCTTCACTTTAAAACTGATTTTCCCTTTTCTGTCTTAGTGGCTTGAACAGGAAAGGTTTAGATATCTGTAAGGAGGGAAATCATAATATATTCCCTTCAGCCTGAGTAAAGTATAATGGACCACAAAAGCTTTGGATAGGTGTAGCATGTCTTGTACACCTTCCTCCAGATAAGCCATGCCTAAGCCCATGCCTTTGTCATTTAATAGTTATGATTTAATTGTGCCTTCCAACTCTTTTCAAATCTGTCACCGCCAGAATATAACCAGGATGCCAACGGTCCAGTAATGCCAGCCTTTGGACACCAAGCTTGTGACTTCCTGGTAACAGCCAACTGACCAGTATTCTGTAAGGTCCTTCCCCTTACAGAAAGGACTCCCTCCGTGCTGCACCCCCTTTCAGGGCACCCCAGACCCACGGGTAGGTAAAACAATGACCATTTCCAGCCGGAAGCAGTTACAAGAAGATGAGCCCTTCATCCATTGTCCTTTGAAAGAATTTAAAGTGGGTGTATATCTAAAATGAAAAATTGTTACAAGGTGCAGCTAAGGGGGGGGGGACCCCAAATGGGCATTTGGGACGGGGTCCAGAACTCAAGGTGTCTAGGAAATTTTAGGATGTCTTCACCCCTTCCCCATAGGTGTAAGTTGGGGGAGGGACACACAGAGCAAAATATGCGGGGCTGTTTTGTACAGCACCAGCTTTGCAGTTGACCCATGGCATGGTCATTTAACATGCCTATAGCCTGCGGCTGGTCACTTGGATATACTAAATGGCTGTGGCCATGCTCTGGGCCAGGGAGATAAAAAAGACTCCCCTGCCTAGGATATGACTGGGAGGCAGGTCCCCTGAGTGGGAGCTTGAAGAAAATTGGCTCCATAACATGAGGCCACACCTGCCCAGACCCATGATAACAGCCAGACGGGAGCGGGTACTGGCCTGTCCAGGATCTGTGGGCTGTCTATGAAGCAGCTGACAGCCACTGTCAGTGGTCCCGAACCCATGCACCCTCCCGAGCCAGCTTCCCCCAACAGCAACGTGGTTTACCTGCCTTAATCTGAAGGATGCCTTCTCCTGCATTCCTGTGGCACCTTCCAGCCAACCCATTTTTGCCTTTGAATGAAAAGATCCACACACAGTGGTCAAGACTCAGTTGACCTGGACTAGACTGCCCCAGGAGTTTAAGAACTCCCCAACCCTATTTGGGGAAGCCCTAGCAGGAGACCCCTCGCTAAAGGGGGATGGACCTGACGATTCTGAAGTACATGGATGACCTCCTCCTGGTGGCCCCATCCCAGCAACGGTGCTGGGGGGGCATGCTCTGTGTATCTGAAGTGCCCCTACAGGCATGTGCGCAGTCCTCTGTCATGGCCCTTCACGTAGCTCCGTCAGGTTCGCCTACCCCAGTAGCCTACAAGCTCCCCTAGGGCTCCGGCAATGTCGCCAGGTGCAGAGCTCAGCAACCAGGCTTGCCGGAAGTACTCACAGTGTGATCAGGGGCGAGGACAGAAAATGACAGAGTTGCCAATGCCCTCCAGAACCTTGTCTGATTTCTGAGGAAAATGCTCATTCTCCTGAGGAAAAACCAGCCTGCACACTGTGGCTGTGAAACTTGGCCCTACTACCAGGCTTTGGAGGGTCCGGACATTAAGAAAAGGCCTTCCAAAATATTAAAAGGTGCCTCAGTAATGTTCCTGCCCTTGAACTGTCAAAGCCGGGGCGGCCTTTTAATCTGTACACCCACAAGAGAGACAAGGTAGCCCTTGGGTCCTGACCCAGCCTGTCGGACCATGGCAACACCCGGTGGCTCACCTGTCTAGGCAGTTGAACCATGACGCCACCGGCTGGCTACCTCGTCTGAGGGCAGTCACTGTTGCCATAACCCTCTTGCAAGGGGCATAAGTGGCTGTCAAAACCCAGACTGACTCAATAGCAAGGCATCCTCCAAGGAAGCCCGAGGATGCATGTTAAGACCGTGAAACAAGTCAATCCAGCTACCTACTTACCGGCAGAACTTGGAGAGCTGGACCATGACTGTCTTAGAATAACTAAAGAAGTCCACGCCAGCCGGCCAGACCTCCAGGACCAGCTCCTGGCCCAATCTGATGTTGATGTCACCCACTACATGAATAGAAGCAGCTATATGGTTGAGGGCAGGAAAGTCGCCAAGTATGCAGACCAGAAAACTGGACTGCCCTGGACAAACTTACTGCTGCAGGAGTCACCCATTGGATCTACTACAGCCGGGCCAAGACAGCAGCAGATGCCAAAGACCGAGGACTAGGCCTGTGCCAAAAACCAATGCTAAGACACTGGAGGATGCCAACCATTAAAAAAAAAAGGACACCAAGAAATAGACCATTGTTCCACAGGGTACGTGACTTTAATTGGCACCTTCGCAGGAGCATTGACAATTGGACTAGTGACTGTAGCCCCTAAGGAATGGAATCCCTGCAAATTGGGTCATCCTAGAAATAGTTTGTCTCTGTTTAATCTCTGTATTTGGGTTTATTGTATGCTTTGCTTGCAATCCCTCTGCACTTAAGGAGGAAAGGTATACCAGACTGGAGTAACATCCAGGACCATAAAGTACCAGACACGGAGGTGTCAGGCATATAGGACCCTGCATCCTCCGGACCTTAGTCCAACACCTAGGGCTACAGTGACTAATAGGGCAGCCGCCACAGTGCTAGCCCTCCAGTGGTTCCAACACCAGTATCAGCAGTTGTAACCCTCCCAAGGACCTCAGCCTTATAGCCAGGTATTAGTGATGCTAAAAGGGATACAACACCTTATAGCATCAAAGGGGGGAATGTGGCAGGAAAAGAAACTGCTCTCTGTAACACTTGCAAGTTTTGTCGGTACAAAAGCTGAGTAAAAGTTATTTTTAGTTAAGGAGCAGGCTAGCAGACGTTGCTATGTAACGTTATTTGAAGGCCACTAACCTTGCTCCTGCTTCTGAATGCTTGCTTTCAGCAGCTGGTTCCCCCTCCCTTTCTGCCTGTGGAACTGGTATATAAAAGGACTCCAAACCCAGCTTTTTTGGCTCAGGACTTGGGAATTAACCCCCCTTGAGACCCCAGGTAATAAAGTTTGTGCTTCATTATCTCCCCGAGTGTGGGTGGATTTTGAACAATACATGTATTGTTATTGAGAGCTGTGCTACCTAACCTATATCTGTGCATTATTTCATGTAATTCACATAGTACAAGAATAGAAACACTTGGAAAAAATCACACAGCTAACAATTACAGACCCAATAGTCAACAAGCCAACTCACCAACAAAACAAGCAAACAAAACACATTAAAGGTAAACCATAAAACTCTACCATTAACCAAAATCTTATACATGATGCGTGGGTCACTGGCCAGCAGTGATCACGGAACGCTGCGGATGGCTCGTCGAAACATGAGAAAAACATACACAGAGACAACCAGGTCCTGTGGGGGAATAGGAGCAGCAGGGCCACTCCTCATGTGGGGAGCACCTTGCCCACCCTCTCTCCTGGAGGGTGCTGGTTGGCCACCCTCCCTGGTAGGGAGAGCGTGCCGTTCCCACTCCAGAGAGGCTTTTTATTGGCTTCATTTGAATAAGAATTCAGGTAAAAGCTCATTACTCATTGCTCATTGCTAGGAAGTAAGGATCAAACAATAGATAACAAGGAAGTCTGAGGGCCTATTTTGAGTCAGGGTCAAAGAGCTGTAAGACTTTTAAAAAACTAACTTCCTCCTTGGACCCTTCTCATTCAACTGAGAGCATTCTAAACAAAGAAGGTTTCACAGGATGTTACATGTTCTTTCTTACGCCTGATCACCGGGGGAACCCGCTCTTTTCGGCATGGAGATGCACCACCCTGTCATTGTTTCAGGCTTAGGTGGAGCTACGGAACTAAGGCAACCAAGAGATAAGGAGATTTTCTCCCAGACATTGAGAACTCAGGCTATGTCAAAGTCGAGGAGCAAGGGTCCATCACCCTCTTTTGCTGTAGCTCCCAAAGTGCTTCTTGGGGGCCTCTCAGGTGATCGTGCCTGTCTTAGGTCATGCCCCCTTGGGGAATCTTACCTGTCTCTGGCTAACCGACCAAGCTTTGGGGTTCAGTTATGAATGAAGCAGCAGAAGCAGTGCTCCTGCCAGGGAAATAAGCTTTCTCCTTGCTGGCTTACAGTTCCAAGGGTGTTCCCTTAGCCTTAGCCTAGGCGGGGGTTTCAGCTTCTGATACCAGGCAGGGCGGTTCCCAACATAAACAGACTCTTTGTTTAACCTAATCCCATTAAACCTCAGTAATATTTCCATTAGACATAGAAATAATTACGTCTGTTCTCTAGGACTCTCCTGCAGAATAATGAGATCACTGCTTCAGAACGCCTAGCACCACTCTGGGCACAGAGTAGGTGCACACTAAATAATGCCAGTGCTCTCCCGCATTCACTTCTCTATCCAACTAAAACACACTGATCAACCTTTAACAAATCAAAACTGTAAGTAATAACCAAAAAAATCAAAACATGCTTTAAACTATTTAAAGAAAAGAAGTATAAGCTGAAAAGGAAAGGAAGGGCTACCAGAACCAAAGAGTAGAGAAAAGTCTGAATGGCCAGAAGTTAGAGTGATAGCACAGGAATGGATTATTTGGTAAAAGAAAGGAAGCGGGATTCAGTGACAAGCACACAGTTTCTGACTGACACTGAGCAGAAGCAGCACTGAGGTGTAGTCTGTCTGTGAGCAGCTGAAGCAGAGCAGTGCAGTGGAAATTGGTGAGGAAAAACCCAGGAGACTAACAGGTTCACATGGAAATATTGAAATTTCCAAGGATGATGTTGATGAGATATGGGGTGGAGAGGAGGTCTGTGGCAGCTAAGGAAAAGTACATGGAAGTCACTCTGGCTCACCTGGTTCTTATAGGTAACTGTGTTTTATCTTTGGAAACATAAACATACACACACTCAGAGGCATGTGTACGTAAGTGAACATACATAGGAATGTATATACTCAAGAAATCACAAATATTAATATAATTAATATATGCATATCAATATTAATACATATAATGAAATAATGTGCATTCACCCAATACAAACTCTAGCCAGCAGTGAATAATAAACCAGTGCCTTACTCAGACAGTTCTAAGAGTCTGAAATTGGTCTCGGGAGAGTTCGTGTTTTAGGATTTTGTGAAAAGATTGAGAAAAACAAGATGTGAACAAAAAAGCTGATAAATACACAGATGGCATATGACAGATTCATATACTTGAATCATATATAACTTTATAAACCAATGTCACCCCAATCAATTTAATACAAATTTTATAAAAACACATAAAAGCCAATGACAAACAACAAAAAAATCAAGAAACAAACTGATTTTAAATGAACCTTTTAACCAGCTGGCATCAAACAGAGAAAGCACCTTACTGTCTCTTCATCTCTTCATTGTCCCCATTCACTGATGAAAGCAACAAAATCAATGTCACCAGGGAATCTCTCACAGGTGACTGAGTTCATTCTCATGGGCAATTCAGACAGCCCAAAGCTCCAGATCCCACTGTTCTTTGTTTTCCTGGTCATCTATGGGCTGACCGTGGCATGGAACCTGGGCATCATCACCCTCACCACTGTCGGCTCTCGACTTCAGACCCCCATTTATTTTTTCTTCCAGCACTTGGCTGTGGTCAATCTTGGCAACTCTACTGTCATTGCCCCTAAAATGCTGGTTAACTTCTTGGTTTCCAAGAAAACCATCTCCTACTATGGGTGTGCAGTGCAACTGGGTGAATTCATACTTTTTGTTGGGGCTGAGATTTTCACACTTGCTTCAATGGCCTATGACCACTACGTGGCCGTGTGTAACCCCCTGCACTACATGGTGGTGGTGTCTCCACAGGTCTGCCTTCTGCTGGTGTTCCTTATACACTTCTGCAGCCTGACCACAGCACTGACTGTCTCTTCCTGTGTGTTCTCTGTGTCCTACTGCTCTTCCAATGTGATCAACCATTTTTACTGTGATAATGTCCCTTTATTAGCAGTGTCGTGTTCTGATACCTACATTCCAGAAACTGCTGTGTTTACCTTTTCAGGAATCAATTTGTTTTTCTCTGTGATTATTGTTCTGATATCCTACTTTAACATCATCCTTGCCATCTTGAGGATCCGTTCCTCTGAGGGGCGACACAAAGCCTTTTCCACCTGTGCTTCTCACTTGATGGCTGTCACTGTGTTCTATGGGACTCTCCTCTTCATGTATTTGCAGCCAAGGACCAACCACTCACTAGATACTGATAAAATGGCCTCGGTCTTCTATACCCTCATGATACCAGTGCTCAATCCCATCATTTACAGCCTAAGGAACAAGGATGTGAAGGACTCATTGAAGAGGTTCCTATGTAACCCATTGCAATCACTCAAACTAACGTAAATGTAAAACTATCTTCATGAAGGGTTTTCTTTAGCTTCTGACAATCCCACTGTTCAGAGGCAACTACTAGTTTAAAATTCCATGAATTTTAATGGGAAAATCATTATCCCTTTTCTTCCAACCTCAAACACCCAATTTTTCCTTTAGAAAAATGTATTAGTTGACACAAGAAAACATAGTTATGTAAGCAATACACAGTAATATTAAAATGAACACACTTTGCAACACAGTTACACTTATTAAACGGTTTTTATAATTTCTAAACAAGGAAGAGCAAGCCTGATAGCTAGTGGTGAAGGCGCACATGGGTGACTTCTCAGAAAGTGATTGAATGAGACCATCTTTCCTGCCACAGGTATCTTTTGTTCAGCTGTTAAAAGTTTTATTGTTTTTGTAGCATTTTTCCTTCAATTTCTCAACTTTTTGCAACCATTTTTGTCTTGAGCTCAAAAGAAATTTGTATCACAGAGAAAAAATGAACCTTTAGAACAAAATAAAACTGAACAAAAATGCTTCAGTAGACATGCAAACAAGAAACAGGACATGCGGCTAAACAAAAAAAATATGTAAAAGGGGATTTTACCTTTTTAAGCCTTTCATTTTATCTCTTCATTTGGGGGATGTACACAAAAGTGAAGTGTTGCTATTTATCTTTAAGTAACATATACTCACTCTTTCCAAATTAAACTCTTATACTAAATGCTGTTGTGTTGAATTTTAAGCAATCATAACAATAAACACTTCAGCATTTTTATCACTGTCGTTTGGAGTGAAATGTTAGTAAACAAAAAAAGTTGTCCTCAAAGTGACACCAATTCTTAAGGGCACCCATCACCTCCACCACTGCCCCCACTGTAGACCCTCAATACCTGCCCTACCTCTGTACATGCAACACATTACTCACATTTAGTAAAGAGAGTGGGCGTGACATATAAGTCAAGATGATAGAATTTGTACCAGTTCAGAACCTTTTCTAATTGAAAAGTAAAACTGAGAAACTTTAAGGTTTTCCATGGAGATTTTCTACTCCAGAGCCCCTTAAGCTCTGGATGAATTTGGTTGGAGCACTGATGGTTTCTCACTGGAAGTCCACAGGACTTCGTATCAGGTGTCCAGTTGTCCTAATTTGCATAGATCATGGCTGCTTTCTGAAGGGTGGGTTCCACTACCACCTCCGTGAAAAAAAAAAGTCCTTTCACAGAAATCATTTGAAAATGAAGGAAACTCACTGCAGATACAGTGGAAGAAGGCCAGGTAGAGGTTATGGGGTTGCATCAGGCCTCCTGCTCAGAGAAACTGAACTCCTGAATTTCCCAGTTGCCTATCCTTGTTCCCCAGCCTTACAGAGGAACCACTGTGCTGGCTCTCTCTCTCCTCTCTCTCTCTCTCTCCTCCTTCTTGCCTCTCCTTTCTTTTTTTCTCTATATTTCAATTATGGCATAATTTTTTTCTATCCCTCTTACAAATAGAGCTATTACTTTATGGAGCTTGAGATCCTCCTATAAATTATATCCCCAGTTGTGACTTTCTATTATTCCAAGCTTCTCTACAGGATTGGTTTTCTCCTTTCAATACTATAAAGACATTTGTATAAACAACCACCATTATCTATGTTGGAGCAATATTACTGAAAAAAGGGGTTGTGAAAACAAGTCTTTACTTCATCTCATAAAATGTACATGAATTGGATTTAACAATAATGTTGAACTAAATTCTAAAATATTTATTTCTAAATAAATATCAGAATATATATTATTACGTCAGTCTAACTACAATAGCATTTTGGGTTACAATGGTCAGAGGAGGTTACTAACAATAAAAAAACACCACTTTAGAAAATATCTCTCTCAAAGATCCAATACAATATAAAACTGAATGATAAAGGTAATTCATGTTTCCACAATCATAAAACATGATTATATTAAGAAATGGACACATGATATTTATTTTATTAATTTAAACCCCATTACGAAATAAACTGAGTAAGAAACTTGAATGATAACATATGGATACTTAAAATATTGCTTCTTAATCTCTGAATAATCAAAATAGCTGGTTATTAAGTTAGAATGCAGTGTTTGGGTGGTCCCTTATCCAATAAGACTAGTATGTTTATAAGAAAGGATAATAGCACACAGACACTCAGAAAACAATATGTGAAGACACAGGGGGAAGATGGGTTGTGTATGAACCAAGGAGAAAAATCCCAGAAGAAATCAACCAGCTTTAACTTGATCTCAGACTTCTGCATTACCAAATTCTGAGAAATAAATTCATGTGGTGTAAACCACTAACTAGTCTATTGTACTTTGGACTGCTGAGCTGAAAAACTAATGCAGTCACTATCAGTGTATATGTGAATATATGTGTGTGTGCTGTGTTTCTGAGAACGAATTAAGAAACAAATGGATGATATAGTTTTCCTGCTTGTGTAGAAACTGCACAGATGGAAGTTTCACTGTGAACTTAAAAAGAAAAGGTGTATGAATAAGAAGACACTAGTGTGCTAAAACAAAAAATTTTATTGTAACTTTTTGAGAAGACAAAAAATATCATTCTTATTTTATTTATATTTAATGGTTAGAGAGAAAATGTACTTTATTCATACACCCATTTTTCCCAAACACTCTTTTCATTGCTCTTTCACATCTTTGTTCCTCAGACTGTAGATTATGGGATTCAGCATTGGAATCACAATGGTGTAAAATATCGACACTATCATGTCATGGTCCAAAGCGTAGGTGGAACTTGGTCTCACATACATGAAGAGGATGGTCCCATGAAAAACTGACACTCCAGTTAGGTGAGAGCCACATGTAGAGAAGACTTTTCTCCGCCCTCTGCAGAATGCATCTCAGAATGGCCAACAGAATGAAGCCATAGGAGATCAGGACAATCAGGATAGTGACAATCTCAATCGCGCCCACAAAGTAGAAGAGAAGAAGCTGGTTTGTGTGAGTGTCAGAACAGGCAATAGCAAGGAGGGGAGGGACGTCACAAAAGACATGTCTGATTTCATTGGAGGCACAGAAGGGTAGCCTAAATGTGGCCACTGTGTGTACAGAGGCATTCAAAATGCCCCCAGTGTAGGAAGCAATGATGAGTGGCACATAGACTCTGGGTGACATGCTGACTGAATACAGGAGAGGGTTATAGATTGCCACATAGCGATCATATGCCATTGCAGCCAAGAGGAAGCATTCCGTGGTCCCAAATGTAACACCAAGAAACATCTGTGATGCACATCCAAGGAGTGAAATGACTTTATTCCTTGACAGAAAATTTACTAACATATTTGGAGTAATTACTGAGGAAAGCAGGCATCCACTGATGACAGCACACACAAAAATAGTACATGGGGTTGTGGAGCCGGGAATCCCCAATGACCAATACAATCAGCCCTAAATTTCCCATCAGAGTGAACAGGTAAATTGCTAGAAAAAGAAAGAAGAAGATAATTTGCAGTTCAAGATTGTCTGTGAAGCCCTTCAGTACAAATGTAGTAACTCCAGTGACATTCTTCATGTCGAAACCTGATCAAAAGAACTTGAAGATATTATAACATTACTATTCATAGTGTTCTGATCAAATGAACAAATTTGAGACTCAGTTAAATGACCTATGTCTTCACATTGCTCTCTTTTTTAAAAATTTATTTTAATTGTTGTTCAAGTACATTTTCTGTCTTTTACTCCCATATTTATTTTTTCAGTGAATAATTTCTCATCTGCTCTTCAAAACCAGGACCATGGCCAAGGGTCAAAGGTTGATGCCACTCACTACAGAATCAACTGGAAAATGTGGGTTTTAAACTCCCAGGTTCAACTCATGTTATTTAAAAACTGTGAAGTCAAATTGGTAATTCACCAATGAATTCCATTAGTTGTTTTCCTTCTAAGAGACACTGAAACACAAATAAACAACTAAAAAACATTTTATATCACTATGGCATTATTTTTATCTCAAAACAAAATAAATATTGAAAGTGAACTTATATTACTAAAAGTGAATCTTTAAAATAAATTTAAATATAGAATGTTAAATCAGTTTGACACACTAACAGCATAATGAATTATATTTCATGAGTTACACTCTACAATCTTCACACTCCCTTATGTTATTGAATAAAAGATAACTCCTATGTGGAATCTAAGGAACAGACTGAACTGACAAGAAGACACAGATAGTCTCATAGATGGAGAGCAGATGACAAGTAGTGTGGGTGGGATATTAGAGGGTGCAGGGATTGAGGGTAAAGGGAAAAGGGCTCATGGACATGGTCAACAGTGTGATGATTGCTGGGGGAGAGGATATAAGGGAATGAAGTGGTAAAGGAAAAATAGATAAAGATTAAATTAAAATAATCCATATTACCTTAAGAACATGGATAATGATTTAATAAAAAATTGTATGACAGTTTGTGTGTCATTCAGTTTGGTTTTCAAGTGTTCAGCATTATATTGTCCTTTTGGGGCAAGTATTTGTTCCTTTGTATTCTTTTTGGAAATCTAAATTCTTAATACATGTTCATCTACTTTCGCAAAATTCTGTACTCAAAATGAAGAAATGATACGAGAAGACAAGGAATATAATTTTTCTTTTACAGTATTATACTTAGATAATGTTGATTTTGGTCAGTGAAATTACAACTAGATAAAAGTTGCAGTTAAGTTCAGAAAGATCAGTAACTAGACATATAACAAGAATAAGAAATAATCATCGCACCTAGACAGAAAACTTTTCTTTAAAAGTAAATGAACCCAGGAAATCAGCTAGAAGTTATAGAAAAAATCTTTCCTTCATGGTCCAATGGTTGTTTAAACATGAGTCAGTGATACAGGAACCTGAACTGATGGTGTCATTTTTACCCGTAATATAACACCAGTGAGGATGCATTTTGTTCAAGTGTGTTATCACATTCTTATTTAATTTTTTATATCCACCCTAGAAAATCTGAGTCAGTCTGAAGGACACATAATCTGCTGCTAATTATATTTTGTACATCATTTTAATTCAAGCTCCATTTTCTAAATGTTAACATGAGCCCATTAATGAGAGAGGGAACCATTTGGAATCAAAGACTGAGAAATCCTACTACCTTTTCCTAGAAAACTCTAGTTAAAACACTGCATTCACTTCAGTAAAGTTGTTTTACTGTTCATATTGCTCATTTACATATTTGTCTATTTATTATATTTTCAAAAGTATACATTGTAAGTAATATATAAATCTTTGCTTATAAAACAATTCCCCACGCGCAGAAATACAGAGAGCAAAACATGACACTCTCCTTCCAGTTCCTCCTTCCACCCGATTTGCTGTCTCCAGAGATAACTGTTGCTCTGGTGGTCCTTCCACTCTGTGTCTTTTCCTATACACTTATGTGTGTTTGTCTATGTATGCTTAAGAATTAATAAAATCATCCTTTGCAAAAAAAAAACAAAACTAGAGAACAAAGCACACACTAACAATCATCTGGGAAAGATCAAGTCAGGACTCCCTAGAAGAATTGTCAATAGCAGGAGAAAACATTATCATGCAATTATTGGGAGATTAAAGAAAGAAAACAGAAACTACTCATATCAAACATCAGAGAAGGCAGAATTTAGTTTGAAACTGTGTCCTGAAACAAAAACTTTGGAACATGTTGGAGGACTTTAACCAATTCTGATGAACTCAATGTTTTTGAGCTACTCTGACACAATAAAATCCTTTTCAATACTTCATTTCGTTTAAAAATCTTTTTTTCAAATCTCAGTTTTGCTGCTTTATTTAAAATAAAAATTCTGAAAGTTTTTGTTGTGCATGAATCTGTCTCTCACAGTTTGGAAAGCATTTGACATTTTCTGTGACTTGAAGTGCATCACATTTAAAAATATTGCTCTCCAAAGAAATTACATATGTGATTCTTCAATATATATAGTAATATAGCTTTGGGGATGACCTAAACATATTACTACATAAACTTGTTGTTTTTCTTTTTATAATTATTTTATTATATATTTAGATGTTGTTCAATACATTTGCCTCTATCCCCCCTTCCATTCTTACAAAATAGACTTAAAAAACACAGTTCTTTTAAATTTAAGGAATGCCATGGTGAAGGATGACATGCCAATTGATCAAAGAGAGGGTCTGATGAAAGAATTTATGTAGGTGAGGTGAGAACAAAAGAGACAAAAGTAACAAAACAAACTTTGATAAATGTGATGCTGTCAATCTGTGTTGTAATGCTGTTAAAGATTACAAGAAAAAGCCCTGCCCAAAACAGCTCTTTTCATCAATTCCATGAAACCCCCGGTACAAGGAAAATGACATAATATCTGAAATTTGAAAGTGTGTGCTCAGCTCCATCATTAAAAGTCGTGTGTGTTAGCTTCCCTCCACAATTTACCCTTCTTTAACTAGCAATAAATTTAAATAGCAGAGCAGATGCAATAATGCACAAACACAGATGAATTAGATATGTAAAATGAGCATTTAAAACAAGTTTTTAAAATATGTCAATTTTTATTATAAATTTAACATGGACATGTAAGTGAAGTTTGTCACTACATGTACTCACTTTCAAAAATTAGGTAATATTGGTCCTCAACACTAATGGTATAATGACATCACCGAAAAACAGAGGTGACCAGAGCTTTGAACTAGATATCTTGATCTTATCTACATGTAATATTTTCATTTTGTGATAATTACTTTGCACTCAAACATTTCTCTATTGGATTAAGTCTAATGAATTTTACTATAATTTTAGTTTTTCCTCTGTTCACTCTTCTGTGTCTGGATTAGAACATAAAGAGGATTGTCAGCTGTATAATTTATTAAAACAACACCAAAGATACACACAGGTCACCATGACACATTTTTCTACATTGAAGTGGGCTTAATTTTGCACTGAGCAAATAAGATAATGAAAAGTACCATTGTAAATAATTTTATTAAATGTCTCTCACAACCATCCTTTCTGACAGATGGGTATGAATGAAATTCATAGGACATAAGGATAGGGCTCAGAGTTATAATGAGAAAATTACCATGTAACTTAAAGAGTTTAGTAATATAATATCAACCTTTATGAATGAAGGTAAACCCACTTCCAAAAATAGAACATTAATACTGAGCAGAATACCACAGAATCCTGGGCTCAGTATTGAGACACCGAGCTTGCACCGGAGGAGAGGAATGCCAGCAGCCACTTGCCAAGCTGAGGGAGAGGACTTCTGCTCACACCACTGTCTCACCTGTGTAGCAACTCCCACTTGAGAGCGTACCAGAGCCTGAGTCACTCCTAGTCACCCTCAGGGGGAAGGCACTTTTCACTCACCCCCGTACACCATGGCTTCATTCTGCACCTGACCTCCCCGCTCCCCCCCAACAGAAATACTCAGCACATGGACTTGATGTATTTGGGTTTTTTAAGCTATTAAGACTACTGAAACCTTAGGAAATAAGTAGTGATCTGAAGTGGCTTCTACATTACATAGATGCCTAAATAAACCTACAGAATTATTATTTCCCTCATTATATGAAAATAACACCCAGCTAGGGAATGCATCAAATATTTTCTTGACTTCTATTGGGAAATTTACTGTTTTGGTACTTCATGGTGCTCTCACAATCTTTCATCAGAATAATGAAAATATGCCTTCTATTGGGAACAGTCTCAATTTCCTTAAGAAATAAATGCAATTCTTTTTTATTCTAGGAAGTATTGTCACTCAACTCTTAGTCTCTGCAGCCATCAGAGTGTGATGGATTCACCTGTGCAATCAATAGGCAACAACTAAAGGGCTTAGCACTGAGATTTCATAACATATATTTGACCCATTATTTTAGATCTTACCTATTAAAATATTCTGATACTTTCTGAAACTTCCTCTTACCTGTAAAAAAAACAGCAAATGCATGTTTAGGTACCTTACAAATATGGTTATTTAGATCGCTATATCAACCTATTCAACTTTGATAAAACCCAAAGGAGATGCCCCAAGGGGAATACCCCAATTACCTTCTGGCTTAAAATAACAACATGATTTATTTAATAACAGAAAGTAAGCAGGTCAGGAGTACTATACTACATGTTGATATTTAGAAAATCAATAATAATACTTTGGGTTCTTTGATTAGCTAATACATATGCACACAAACAGTAAACATGCATAGCAAAACTAGGACCAAAATAGAAAATTTTAACATAAGTAGAGAGGGAGGCCCAGTAAACTTATTTTTTTCTTCAGTTTTCCAGAGGCATTCCACCTTTACCCAGGCTCCATCAGAGTGTCACAAAAGGACAGTGACAGACTAATGTAGTGTCAGAGGTCCCTGAGGATCTCTGAAGCAGGCAGCTCATGCTCTATTGAAGGTCAGGCCTTCACCTGGAGGGAAAAAGTGCTGAGAAGAGTATCAGTTTGTAGGGCAGGTACAGCAGGAAGGTGAGGGTTCAGCAGGGAGGGAGCTTCTGGAAGATGTAGGACTGAGAAAGTTGTTACATATTTTCTTGGAGAAATGTCTGTTCAGGTCCTCTACCCATTTTTTGCATTGCTTGTTTGGGTTTGAGTTAAATAAGTTCTTTATGTATTTTACATTTAACCCTTTATCATAGCTGTTGTTTGCAAGTATCTTCTCCCATTTAGCTGGTTGCTTTGTTTGCTATAGTCTCATTCACTGATTTTGTGTCTTTTCTTCCGTACCTTTGTGGTCTTTCATAAAACTCTCATAAGAGTAAGGTCCATAAGTTTAGTACCTATGTTTTCTCTATATAATTTACTGTTTCAAGTTTTTACGGTCTTTGATCCATTTCAATGTAAAACAGCACATTAACAAAATAAAAGATATAAATCACATGATCATATTAAGAGATGCGAAAGAAAAAAGCATTTGACAAGATATCATCATTTTTGATTAACACTCAGTAAAATGGGTATGGAATGAAAGTACCTCAACATCATAAAGGCCTTACAGGACAAACCCTCGTCTCATATCATCCTCAATGGGGAAAAACTGAGAGCTTTCCCCCTGAGATCAGGAACAAGACAGGGATGTCCACTCTCGCCACTGTTATTCAATGTATGACTAAGTGTCCTCACCACAGCAACCAGGAGAGAGAAAGAAATAAAAAGCGTCCAAATTGGAAATGAAGAAGTGAAATTGTCACTTTTTGCACATTACATAATTCTTTATATAGAAATCCTGAAAGACTCCACCAAAAAAGTGTAGAAACTATAAACACAGTACAATTTTGCAGGATACAAAATCACTGTGGCAATTCATTGCATTCCTATATACCAACAATGACATTTCAGAAAAAGAAATGGAAACAGCAGATTCATTTGCAATTGCAAAGAAAAGAAAACAAACTTTGGAAATAAACTTAACAAAGGATATGAGGAGTATATATACTAAAAATTACAAAGCACTATTAAGAGACATGGAAAAAGACACAAACAAGTGGAAAGGTATTGAATTAACAAAGTTAAAATATCCATATTCCCCAAAGTAATATACAGATTTAATGCAATTCCCATCAAAATCTCAATGACACTTTTTAAAGACATAGAATGAAAAAGAAATCATAAGACTTGTATGAAACAAAAAGTACCCCAAATAGGCAGGGAAACCCTTAGATAAAGGAACAAAGTCACAGGTAACACACTTCCTGACTTCAAATATACTACAAAGTGGCAATAGTCAAAACAGCAAGCTAAGTGAATGAAGCCAGTCAGTGAAAGACAAACACCACATGGGCTCACTTGTATGTGGAATGTAATGAACACAATAGTAACAAAGCTTCAACACATGAAACACACTGACAGCTGCTGGCAAGGAAGGTGAATGAAATATGGTGAAGTGTTAACCAAAGAGCATGTATGCACAACACATGGGCAAGGACAACAACATGGGCATTGACTCAGGGAGAGGAGAGGGTGGGGTTGGGTGGAGAAGGGATAGGGAGAGAAAGTGGGAACTACTATAACCGCATAAACAATAAAAAGTAATAAACTTTTTTTTTAAAAATAACACAGTATCGTCAGAAAAACTGACCCACAGAACAATGGAACAGAATGGAGAGCTCAGAAGTCATCCCAAATGTGTGTAGGCTAATAATTTTTGACAAAGAAGCCAAAAACATACATACAATGAAGAAAGGAAAGCCTTCCCAATAAATGCTGCTGAGTCAATTAAAAAGCCACACACAAAAGAATGAAAATAGATTGCCATTTGCCTACATACACAAAAAAACTCAAAATGGACTAAAGGCCTAAATATAAGACTTGAAATAATAACTTTCATAGGAGAATTCACAGGTACTAAAGTTATAGACATTGGTCTTCCAGAATATTCCATGAATATGACCCCAAAGTCAAAGGGACACACATTAAAGGGCAACAGATACATGGAAAGGGGCTCAACTTCACTAGCTATTAGGGAAATGCAAATCACAGCTGCAATGAGCCCCCACCTGGCACCTGTCAGAATGGCTATCATCAACAAGATTAGTAATAACAAGTGTTGGAGAGGTTGTGGTGAAAAAGAAAAGCTTTCATTCCCTGCTGTGGAAATGTAAAGTGGTACAGCAGTTATGGAATGCAGTGTGAAGGTTACTCAGAATTTAAGAATAAAGCTTTCCTATGACTCAGCAACCCCTCTTCTGGCTATATCTACATGAATATTTGAAAATACTTATTTGCAACATATATGCGTCCCCTGTGTTCATTGCAGCATTGTGCACAGTGGCCAAATAATCACTTAACCAAAGTGTCCTTTGACAGGTGGTAGGATAAGAAGGTGTGGTACATCGGTACAACGGGACACTGCTCAGACAGGAGGAAGGACATGACCCTGCCATTTGTGTCAATATGGAAGGATCTTGAGGATACCATACTGAGCAAAGTAAGTCAAACAGAAAAGGTCAAGAACCATATGATTTCACTCATGTAGAATATAACACTGAAAACAATAAATAAACAACAAGGAAAACAAAAACTCACAGATGCAGCAACAGTATGGCAGTTACCAGCTTAAAGGGGGCTGGGGTGTTAAAGGGAAAAGGGGTCAAATATATGGTCACAGAAGAATATTTGATGTTGGGTGGTGAGCACACAATTCAATATGCAGATGAGGTATCATAGAAGTGTATACATGCGATTCTGGGGAGCCAAGAGCGAACGTCACTCCAGCGTCCCGCGCGCCTCCTCCTCGTTGCCCACCGCAGCATTCCGGAGCTTGTTTGTACCTGGCGCGCCCGTTTTGCTGCGGCCAGGACTCGTGGTGGACAGTATGTCCTCCTCGGGCCTTGCTGTGGAGGAGGAGGAAACAACTGACCATCCTGCATTCGAGAATGTATCCGAAATTTCAGGCCCCAGAGAGGAAAGTGAGGACGAGGAGGAGGACGGGGTCGAAGAAATGGAAAAGAGTCTCCTTGTGGAAGGCAAGAGGGAAAAGAAAAAAGTTGAGAGGTTGACAGTGCAAGTCTCTTCTTGACAAAGAGAGCCATTTGCAATTGCACAAGGAAAGGGGCAGAAACTTTGTGAAACTGAAAGGATACATTTCTTCCTGAGTAAGAAGAAAACAGATGAACTTAGAAATCTACATAACTGCTTTACAACATGACAGGCACAGTGTCCTCATTAAAGAAGAATGTGGGTCAGTTCAGTGGCTTTCCATTTGAAAAAGGAAGTAGTGAATATAAACAGAGGAAGAAATGTTGAAAAAATGTAGAAATGCCATGCTAAAAAACAGCTGTGAAGTTCTTGATTTGGAGAGATCAGGTGTAAATAGTGAACTGGTGAAGAGGATCCTGACTTTCTTAATGCCTCCAAAGCCTTCTGGCAAACCATTGCCAAAATCTAAAAAAGCTTCTAACAAAGGCAGCAAAAAGAAACGGAGCAGTTCTGGAATGTCAAGGAAAGCGAAGCGAACCAAATGTCCTGAAATTCTGTCAGATGAGTCTAGCAGTGATGAAGATGAAAAGAAAAACAAGGAAGAGTCTTCAGAGGATGAAGATAAAGAAAGTCAAGAGGAGCCACCAAAAAAGGCATCTAAAAGAGAAAAACCTAAACAGAAAGCCACTTCTGCGGGTAAAAAGTCTGTAAAGAATGCTAATGTGAAAAAGGCAGATAGCAGCACCACCAAGAAAAATCAAAGCAGTTCCAAAAAAGAAGTGAATCTGAAGATAGTTCAGATAATGAGCCTTTAATTAAAAAGTTGAAGAAACCTCCTACGGATGAAGAGTTAAAGGAAACAGTAAAGAAATTATTGTCCGGTGCTAACTAGGAGGAAGTTACAATGAAGCAGATTTGCACAAAGGTATATGAAAATTACCCTGCTTATGATTTAACTGAAAGAAAAGGTTTCATAAAAACAACTGTAAAAAGCTAATTTCTTGAGATAGAGGACCGAGACAGATGACTTGTTCCATGGACTGAAAGATCTGATTTATACCATTATACCAGCAAAGAGAATGTATTTCCTTTTATAATCCTTGCAAGCATTGTATTGATAGAACTTTCTGATTTTTTTTGTCTTGAGTCTTACGTAAATTTGAGTTTGCCATTTTAAATTGCATTTCTGTGCAGTTTTTAGTTTAAAATTTTGCATGGTAGTTATTGTTCCTTGCTTTTATAGTTGTATTTTGTACATTTGGGGTTTCTTCATATAAGATTCATAGATTCTTGAACTGTTGTAGTTTTCACTGCAGTTAATATTAGCTTGTTTGGGACATGCTTTTAATTCAAGTAGAACAGAAACTATTATAACTGACATTTATATATGCAGACACCAGTGCAGTATTTAGTATATGAAATATTTTGAATAACACATCTGTCAGTGTAAAACTTCAGCGGCAGTGTATTCATCAGTTGTATCAGTATACAACTTCAGTTGTCCAGATGACTAAACTGGAACTTCTTCCTGCATGTACATATGTGTCAATTTGTCAGCATGACAAAAGCAACAGATATTATTTTTATATTTTGAAAAACAAATTTGTTGTATATAATTTTTAAAAAAATTTCTTTGTGTGCAGATCAATTTTTAAACATACATGGGTAGGTATCTTTACAGTTATAAATTGTGAAATGTCAGTGTTCAGCCAGATGGTATCACGGAGCAGTAAAAGTCAGAAATCAGAAGAGAAAACACCGAAGGAACAGATAATTGTCTGCTTTGCCGGGAAAGTGTCATCCGTTTGTAGTTTTAGTGTCGACTCTGCAACAGTGTCTGTGGACGTATATTAAGGACAGCCCAAAATCAGAACCTGAGAAATTTGGAAAAGGGTGGGATTAAGTACACATTAGGCTCATAATATATGACTGATTTTTATTAACTGCTTTTGCCCATATGAAATGCCGGTATTCACAGGAACCCTGGACCTTTTAATTATGACAGTAAGTACTCAATGTTAATGCCAGAAGATAATGTGTAGGCAGTAGTGCGTTTCTCTGAAAAGTATTTCTCAAAAATGATAATAGGCTTGCTTTTAACATTAAAGAAATTTAATGTATTTGTGCAATTAGAGCTGCTGGGTTTTTTGGCTAATCAGGATTCTAGGTGATCAACACATGCGGACCACCCCTGAATGAAACTAATTTGTTTTTTAAATGGTCTTACTCGGTTTATTAAGTAATCTTTGAATTTTAAAATAAAATGCTGCTTATGAGAGGATTAGGTCTTTGATAAACAGTTGAGTGTTTAAAATAAAATTATCTTTGCATCAGAGAACAGAAATAGTAAAAATCTGTTAACTGTTAATAGGTATTTTCACAGTTTTGACTTGTTTCCTGATAAAGTTGTTGAAACATTAAAAAAGGTACAAATGAGTGGAATAAACTAAATGAGACCTAAGGATTTGCTTTTGATTTTAAATATTTAATTCTTATAAACTTTGTCAATAAAAATATAAACAATGGAAAAAAAGAATTGTATACAGGCAACTTACCTAATTTCATTAACCAATGTCACCCCAATAAATTTAATTTTAAAAGAGGTATAGCCTAGTGCTAGGCTGTAGATTGGTGTATTGAGTCCTTAAGACAAGTCCTCATGCAACTCAAATTTTGATCTTTGTCTTTGCCTGATCTCTGTATTCTAATGTTCTATTAAACAGAATGCTACCATTACCTGTACACTGTCCCGTCTCTGCTGTCAATAATCCTGGTTCAGGTATTCATATCTTATCTCCTCTACTAAATGCCAATCATCGTAACTGTATGTCTCATACCACTTAGACTGTAGTCCATTAATATAAAAAGCACGATAATTTTTATTAAATCACTGTGAATTCATTTATAGCTTAGGCTTTCAGATTATTTCATTATGTACTTGGGTAGAGGATTCTGACACAAGTAAAGAGCTTATATTCCCAGAGGAAACTGAATTTCAGAGAATTTAAGTCATCAACCCATGGCACAGAGCTGTTGTGTATCAGAGCTACAGATCTTTGTTCTGTGGTATTCAATTTCTTTTCCAGTCTTCCTCAAAATTTTTTTCCAGTGAAATGTCACACTATACTGCAGTGCAAAGTGCAATTATGTAATCATTTTGATCATATTGCTTATTGTTCCACAATTATCCTCTCATTTACTAAGTAACACAACAGTGATCTTGATACATTTTCTGTCCCAGAGGAGAATTAGTGTCTTTTCTCTGTGGAGTGTCTCTGTGGACTTCAAGAAGAGCTTGAGACCCTGGCGTAAGAAGAATCCAAATGCTTCGTGATCATAGCACATCCTCACTGAGTGAGCAGTTCATGTCCACAGGTAAGAGGAGGGGTTTTCCATCGTCTAAAAATGTCAGGTATTACAATCCTGAATCTCAGACTAAATTATATGATTTAATATGAAAGTCTGAGGTGGAAATTTCTAATTAACTTAGAGCTGAATTTAAAATTGAAGGACCAAATTTAGGGAAATATCAGGGAGACTAAGAAAAGTAGAACATATTATGTCAATCAATTTGTAAATTAGAAATCAGATTTAATTTTCTTGATGGAAGATAACAGAATTAAGGCAATAGAAATAAGGGACTATTTTTTAAGTTTAGGAAAATTATTAAATGAAGAAAAAATTACCTATCAACTAACCATTGATATAACATTGTGAAGTCATATTTTTCTCATGAAAGGACATAAATGAATGTAAAACTCATTTTGCTAGGTTGCTAATTGATCTAGAAGCCACTTTAATTTGTTTCTTTTTAATAAATACATAACGGTTTACTTGACCTTGTGGTTTTGTAAATAACTCAGATACAAGAGGATATTATTTTGCCTTGTTTCTGGAGGATAACATTTCCAAATTTGCAGCATTTCATAATGAGACTGTTTATGGTCACCTGAAAAGAGCTTAGTTGGAAGACAGAAACCCCTGGACTTGAATCCTGGCTGTGCTAGTAGCTGTGAGCATAATCAAGTTATACGTCAAGCTGGTTCCCAGTTTTCTCATCTATAAAAGGGTTTTGAATCAGTTTGCAGGTTGCTGTGTACAAAACATAAGGTAATGTGCACGAAAATTCTACCACCCAGCAGCCACTTCATGACATGTTGTAGCCGCTATGATAGCTTGGCTTTGTCTCAGGCTTAGTGTTTGTACCACCATTCTCAGGGCTGGATGGTGACGTTTGCTTGCTGACTGGGTGAGGGGTGAGGAGCTCATTCGACTTTAGTTTTCCAGAATGATCGTGTTTTTGTTAAACTTTGAAATCTCACCTATGTCTCTCTAATGTCTATCTCTTCAAGTGAAATTAGTTAGATGTAAACACAATTCTAATGTCCTTAAACATCACTTGACCAAAATGCCTGTTTGAAGAGTATCCTCAATGAAGTAGATGAACCTCACACATCTTGTCTATCATCCCTCCCGTTCCCTACAGTGAGGAAGCTAATTGCTCTAATGGAACATAATTTAGATTAAAATATACTTTCATTCATAAACCACTACCTTGCACTACAGATGAACTCAGAGAAATCAAGAGTTATGAGAAATATTATGCTCACAATTATCAGAAGAATGTATGCAAACATGTTGTTCTTTTACTGTGCTGCTTAGAGTCAAAATACAACAACAGAAATGTATTTTAAAGTTCTATCTTTTTAAGGGTCTTGATACCACAGAATATTGGGGCTCACTGGATATGATCTCATGAGGAAGGTATTTAAATATATCTTAAGTACCGTAATGAAAAGCATATGTATAACTAAAGAAGAATACTTAGCTTCTGGTCTGGTGATCAGTCACTGCTCAAGGCTTTGAACAAAAACTAATTTCATAACTCCCTGTTCACAAGTTTCAGTTAAACAAATTTGGAATCCATGTATCCATGGATGTATCCTTCACATAAAATAAACACACTTCAATATGCATTGTAAGCATCTCATAAATAAGCACTCTGGAATCACACCATGTCAGTGTTGTTGAACAATATGCCTGAAAATTTGATGAATCTTAGTTATTCTCCAGTTTGGGGAAATAAAGTAACTTTTTCAAGGTTATGCTGTCACTAGATGCTAATGTGAAATTTTTAATACAAGGTTTTAGAGTACAAATATAATATTCTTAATCTTACACTATTGCATCATTCAGACACATCATTAAGTAAAGGTTAGAGCTGTGCTGTTGCTGAAATTTCTCCTGTGTAACACTCAATGTGTTTTGTAACAGATACCTTTCATACACTACATATTGGTACATTTTCTAAAGTTGCTTGCACACTTTCTGTTGTTTTCACTGTGCTTCTTCTGATCTGCCTGATGCCTGTTTTGTCCCTGAATCTGTCTGGGCAAACATGGGTGAGAGAGAGGGAGGGAACAAGAAATTTTGTTAAACAGAAATAAATTTGTTGTAATGCTCAAATAATACACTACATAATTATATTATTAATTGATTTTATCTTATTTTAGTAATGTAACTATTGAAAGTAAACTGAAAATTACCATAAGACATTTGTGTGTTTGTGTTCTCAAGAGTATAGTTGTCTGTATTTACATAGAAGTTGAAATTTAGTTTAGTTGTATTTTTTTACTTTAGATTCTAAGGATTAAATGAGCATTTTGTGTGTGGGGGAGCGATTTGTATCCCCACATTTAAAAAGCTATTTATTCTTTGATGTAAAGTATTCCACATGGATCTGGGAAGACCTTTCTGGAAAATAAAAATATGCATACTTTCTCATTTTTTTCTTGATGTGTGAACATTGACAAAAATGTTTGTTTGTGTTACAAATGTGAGTCACTGGTATGTCCCTGGGCCCACACACTGCGGTTTTTACTCCTTCTGTCTGTGACACGCTGAAGGGAAACAAGAGCCACACTCCCGAAATCTTGCTCCTAGATGTGGAAGATGCTGCCTTCCATTGTGTTTAAACTGTGAAGAATTCAGCCCAGGTACAGGTACGCCTCCCTTTTTCTATGTACTGTCTTCTTTTTCACATTTTGCTGAATGAGAAACAGTCTAGAGGCGAAGGGAAGCATGCTAGAAATGAAACACTACCTTGTGGCTCTTGTTGTAATTTTGCTTTTATAACACTAGCTTTTATAAATGTTATAAGCTGTTATTGGGTAGTTTTTCCTTTATAATAATTTTAGTGACTCCTTAAGAAACTGTAATATATTGAAACCATCATGATTTATTTGTGACATACATAAGTCTTAAAAGTGCACCCAAGCATTTTACAAGACCAATGAGTATATAAATAGAAAGACACCTTTCACTGGCGTTAACTTAAATTGGAAAATTTGACAATGTAATAAACGTGTGGGCCTAAATGCACAACTTGGTGATAGGTGTACCAACAAAGAAAACTGAACAACCAAACCAAACAAACCAACGTTCTATTATGACTTGTGTACAAGGTGCCTCCCCCAGTGTTAGGAAGGACTAGTGGAATGGATTCCAATCAAAAGAGGATATACATGGCTTGGTGGGAAAAGGCTGGCCCAACATGACAAGTTAACATGTATGTCTAATGTTACTCATTTTCTACTCATCTGTAAATAATCTAAAATAATTTTACATTTTACTATGCAAATACAATACAATTCCATTTTACAAACAATCTTGCCATATAAGTGCAGTTGCTCTCCTTTTAACAGTTGTAAATGTTAAGGAAAGGCATCTCAAACACAATGTAGGAAATCTAGAGTTCCTATTCAGATGTATCCTTTCTATGACAATTGTGGACTAAATCTTCTGTATTTGTTCATCTTTGAATGTTAAAATGATGGGATATGAAACTAGGTGGAAGTAAATTTGACAGAAAATAAATTGGAAATTAAAACACATAAGTTGAGATTTTTAAAAACATGACAAATTTAGCCAATCATTTAACCAAAATTTCTTGCATTTAACAGGGTAATGCATTCAATGGCCACAACTTCTTCATCACTGGTATTCCCTCACCACCAAGGATTTCGTAAGCCCTTTAAGAAAAAATCAAGGGGATAAAATACAGTACATGTTATTTTTAACAACTGCTTTAAAATCTAGAAATAAAAACAAAATGTCACAGTTGACTCAAATTTTGATTTACACAAGATTCACACTAAAAATGTGACTGAAATCACTATGTTTATATTGACGGGATTCACAGGCATTTTGAGGTGCAAGTCCTTCTGTTTTTACTCTTTCTAGCTATCTATCTTTTCACTTGATAGGCAATTTGGGAATGGTCATATTGGTCAATATGGACTCTCGGTGCACAACCCTATGTACTATTTTCTGAGTGTGTTGTCCATTTTGGATGCCTGTTATTCTTCAGTGGTTACACCCAAAATGTTGGTCAATTTCCTGAATGAAAACAAAGCCATTTCTTATTTTGGGTGTGTAGCACAAATGTTTCTCTTTGCTGCATTTGGGACCACAGAATGCTTCCTCTTGGCTGCAATGGCGTACGATCGCTTAGTGGCAATCTACAACCCTCTCCTGTATACAGTCAGCATGTCACCCAGAGTCTATGTGCCACTCATCATTGCTTCCTACATCGCAGGCATTTTGAATGGCTCTATACACACAGTGGCCACCTTTAGCCTACCCTTCTGCGCCTCCAATGAAGTCAGACATGTGTTTTGTGATGTCCCTCCTCTCCTTGCTATTGCCTGTTCTGACACTCACATAAACCAGCTTCTGCTCTTCTACTTGGTGGGCACTGAGATGGTCACTCTGCTGATTGTCCTGATTCCTATGGTTTAATTCTCTTGGCCATTCTGAGGATGCATTCTGCTGAGGGACGGAAAAAAGTGTTCTCTACATGTGGCTCTCACCTAACAGGAGTGTCAATTTATCATGGAACCATCCTCTTCATTATGTGAGACCAAGTTCCAACTATGCTTTGGACCATGACATGATAGTGTCAATATTTTATACTGTTGTGATTCCCATGCTGAATCCCCTCATCTACAGTCTGAGGAACAAAGATGTGAAAGAGGCAATGAAAAGAGTGTTTGGGAAAAATAGGTGTTTCAATGAAGTATCTTTTCACAGTTAAAACTGAATTAAAAAATTGAAAGCATGTTCTATGCCTCAATATTAAAAAATATGATGAACATGTTTGTTTTTCTTGCCAGAATGGTTATCATCAGTAGATCAACAACCAATTGTTTGCTAAGATGTGGAGAAATGGAAACTCTTGGGCACTGTAGGTGGGAATGCAGGTTGGTGTAGCCTCTGTTCAAAGCAGTATGTAGCTAATCAAAAATGTAAAGATGGAGCCCTGACCACTGTGTCTCATCTAGTTGGGCATCATCCCACAGACTGAACAGTCTCCAGTTAGGTTCCCTGTCCCGTCACATGCCTGGGTTATAGGTTCCATCCCTGGCTGGGGCATTAAAAAGAAGCAGCCAACTGATCTGTTTCTCTTTTGCTTCAATGTTTCTTGCACTGCCTCTCTCACTCCCTTCCCCTCTCCTAAAAAGTAAATAAATAAAATCTTTTTAAAGTCTAGCTTACAAAAACTTAAAATTAGAACTGCAAGATAAAGCAAGGATAAGTGGTGATGAAAGGAAACATAACTTGGAGTGATGAACTCACAATCCAATTTACAGATGATGTAGTGTAGAGCTGAATCCTGAAGCATATTTAATTTTCTTAAACAATGGCAATCCAATAAATTCAATGAAAAATAAATTTAAAAATTTAAAAATTTAAAAATATTTTTAAAATATAAAAATGGAACTGCCTTAAGACCCAGGGATTTCACTTCTGGAAATATATCTGAAGAAAACTAAAACGCTAATTTGAAAAAATATGTACTTCTATGTTCATTGCAGAGTTATTTAAACAGCCAAGTTTTGGAAGCAGCTAAAGTACTTATCAGTAAGTGAGTGGATAGAAAGGTTGTGGTAGTGTACACAATGGAATACTACTCAGCCATAAAAGAGAAAGAAATCTTAACTTTTGCAATAGGTGGATGGGCATCGAGGGTATTATGTCAAGTGAAATAAGCCAATTAGAGAAGGACAAGTACCATATGATTTCTCTTTTATCTGGAATCTAATGAACAAAATAAGGTAATAAACAAAGTAGAAACAGATTCGTAGACACAGAGAACAGACTGACAGTTGTCAGAGGAGAGAGAGGTTGGGGGAATGAGAGAAAAAAGTTAAGGGATTAACCAGTATAAATTGGTAGTTACAGGATAGCAACAGAAATGTAGATTACAGCACAGGAACTATGAGGTCTGTCCAGAAAGTATCCATCCATGTAATATGAAAAATAGAGGCATTTATTGAAGAAGATACAAGAAACATTGTAGATAAGACAATGACATCTGAATGCTCTTCAAAGTAAGCACCTTGGAACCTCCCCCAGTGCTCCCAATAGCCATCAGCTGTCCCCTCATAGTTTCCAGAGTCTAACCAAGGGTCTGAAACCCTTCACTTTCAAAGGAGATTTTAGTTTTGGGAAAGCCAGAAGTTGTAAGGTGCCAAATATGGGTGGTAGGGCTGAGTCACTTGGGTGATTTGATGTTATGCAAAAAAAGTCTGCATGTGATTTTATGCATGAACATGCATCATGTTTTGATGAAGCTGCCAATCACCAGTTGCCCAAAATAGCAGCCCTTTTGATCATATTGCATCTCTCAACCAATGAAGAATTTTGATGCACTACTATTTATTCATTGTTTGGCCTGGAGAGGTATACACATGATGGAGAATGCTTTCAAAATCAAAAAACAAAGTGAACATGGTCTTGATATTGCTGCAGCTTTTCTGCTCCTTCTTGGACCATGGAGAACCAAGAGACTTCCATTGGGATGACTGGTCTTTTGTGTCTGGATCATAACAATAGACCCATAGTTCATTTCTGGTTGTGCTTTTCTTGAGGACATCTGGCTCATTGGTAGTGGTTTGAATCAAGTCATCAACAACGGCAGCACGATGTTCCTTTTGTTTTGGTAGCAGAAGCCTTGCAACAAGTTTTGCCAAAGCATATTTCATGCTAAGATCTTGTGTCAAAATCTCAGATGCAGTAGTTTTTGGAATCCCCAAGTCAACTCCTAGTTCTTTCACTGTCAGTCGCCAATCTTTGTTGATTGCAGCCTGTACACATTCAGCATTTCAGGTGGTGTGCTTGTTGCAGGCCTTCCAGAACATAGGTCACTTTCAACAGGTTCTCAGCCATCTTTGAATCTTTTGTGTCTCACTTTCATTTGTGCAGCAGTCATTGCATCCTTCCCAAAAGCCTTCTGAGTCATCTGAATAGGTTTTGCAGAGGAATATTCAAGCTTAACACAAAATTTGATGCAGATTCATTGCTCTACTCAATCATTTTGAATGAGATGACCACACAGAACACATGCTTATTCATGTCTACAACACTCACTGACAAGTGCAGTGAAGTCATCATTATTCACACATGCACCTTCCAGTCCACTCTCCTTGGCTGCCAGGATACATCAATGTCATAAACCATTCTTGTTATAGTTACAGTGGCTGGACTTTTTCCAGACAGACCACAAACAGTCAATGATATTGAGAAAAACATTTACAGAGTCAGGTGGATAAATGAAGGTGAGGGGACTATTCTGTGAAGTACGTGATTGTCTAACCATTTTACTGTACATCTGAAACTACAACAGAATAATCAATTATAAATTATAATTGAAAATTAAAGAAAAAGAAGGAAAAATTGTGAGAAAAATTATAATGTATCAACAGAAGGAGGGAACTGCACGAAGAAAAACACTTAAAGGAGGGCAATGCGTGAATAGCCATGGGACAGATTTCCAACAGGAGAAAAGAAATGTAGGAAAATTTGGGGGGAATATATTGTGAAAAGAGATGCTTTGTGTTTGTCCTGCAAGGTGTTATTTAAATTTAATAATTCTGCTTTAGAGAATATTGTTAGTGTTCCATGATCTAGGGAGATTCTTTTTGCTGAAATTAAGAGGGTTTTCACAAAATAAAAATAAATTAATAACAATAGTAACATTGGTAACTATAGTAATCAGAAAAACAAGAGGAAAGAATAAAGGAAAACAAAAGGGAAGAAGGAAGGACCACTGCCACTTACAAATGCAAGTGCATTTGTTCTTGAAGGACAAATGCACTTGCAATGAAAGTGAGGTCTGTAAGAAGCAGTGCCGAACATCAGCACAGCAGGCATACTCTTCTGTATCTTGGCCCCTGGGCACAAGAACTGAGGAGTGGGAGCATCTGCACAAGCATCTCAGGGTGGGAGGGGTCAGAGTAAAACAGAACCAGAGCTGGGTCAGGACCAGGCCTCTAGGGAAAAGTGTCAAGACGAGCAGGGGCTCAGATGTGGGGAGAGTTTCATCTGCAAACTGGGTGTGCCTTACCCTCCAGATTGTGCTTGTCTTTTGTCATATTTGAGTTCAAGTATGATCTTTATAAATGTTCATGCCTACTCTGTGTATATTGGGAGAAATGAAGAATGGATTCTGTTTGTGCTTTTGATGAAAATAAAAGACTGTGAAATGCACGATCACAGAAAGCATGGCAATGACACCAGGAATTCACAAACATTACCTGTGGTCGCCAAACCACAGACTGTACTTAGAATTGCTGCTAATGCATAAACCTAAGGAAGGAGCAGAGTGCTTTGATCTAGAGTCAGATACCAATGATTCTTTGGTAAGCTGTATGTGAGCTATAGTTTTGGTGTCAAGCAATTTATAGATTCAACACAATCCCTATTAAAATACCAGTGACATATTTCACAGGTATAGAACAAACATTTCAAAACTTTATATGCAGCCAGAAATGACCCTCCATAGCTTCAGCAATTTTGAGAATGAAAACAAAGTAGAAGGGATCACAATACCTAATACTAACCTACGTTACAAGGCCACTGTAATCAAAACATTCTGACACTTGCATAAGAACAGACATATACCAATGGAACAGAATAGAGAGCCCAGAAATAAACCCATGTTTCTATGGTCAACTAATATTTGACAAAGGGGCAGAAGCATACAATGAAGTAAAAATAATCTCTTAAAAATGGTGTGATCTGGACAGCCACATATAACAAAATGAAACTCAATCACGAACTTACACACAAATAAATTCAAGATGGATAAAAGACTTAAATACAAGTCACCACACCATGAAAGTCCTAGAGGAGAACACAGTCGGGAAAATCTCAGGTATTCCATACAGCAATCTTTTCACTGATATGTCCACTACAGTAAGGGACATAAAGAAAAGAATAACCAAATGGGATCTCACCAAAATAAAAGCTTCTGCATAGCTAAAGGAACAGCATTAAAATGGAAAGAAAACCAATTGTATGGAAAACATATTTGCCAAAGATACCTCAGACAAGGGTTTTGATCTCCAAAATATGTAAAGAACTTAGACGACTCCACTCTAAGAAGACAAGTAACCCAATTAAAAAGTGGGCAAAGGACTTGAACAGATAGTTCTCCAAGGAAAATATGCAGAGGGTCCAAAGACATATGAAAAGATCTTCAGTATCACTAGCTATCAGAGATTCATATTAAAACCACAATGAGATGCCAGTCACAATGGCCATCGTAAACAAAGCAATGTACAACAAATGTTGGAGAGGTTGAGGAGAAAAGGGAACCCCAGTGCACTGTTGATGGGATTGCAGACTGGTGCAACCACTGTGGAAACAGTATGGAATTTCGTCAGAAAATGAAAAAGAGAACTGTCCTTTGACCCAGCAATTGCACTGCTGGGTCATACCCTAAGAATGCTGAAACAGCAATCCAAAAGAGCCTACGCACCCCAATGTTCATAGCAGCACATTTACAATAGCCAAGTTTTGGGATAAACCTAAGTGTCCATCAGTAAATGAATGGATCAAAAAACTATGATACATTGACCAGATGGAATACTAAGCAGCAGAAAGAAAGAAGGAGTTCCTACACTTTGCAAAAGCATGGACAGAACTGGAGAGCATTATGCTAAGTGAAATAAGCCAGATGGTGAGAGACAAATGCCTTTAACAGAAACCTAATCAGCAAAATGATCTCACCTTAACAGAAACCTAATCAGCAAAATGAACAAGCGAGCAAAAATAATACCAGACACTGAAATTGAGAACAGGCTAACAGTGACCGAGGGGAGCAGGGATGGATTGATTATAGGGGAAAAGGGTGAAGGGTTTGCAGGAACAATTATAAAGGAAACATGGCAGTAATAAGGAGGGGTGGAAACAGGGTAAGGAGGTGGGAAGGTTGCGGTGGTGGGGAGGGGTGGAGGGAAAAGGGCAGAAAACTGTACTTGAAACAACAATAAAAAATGTTAAAAATAAAAATAAATAACTAGAGGGCCATTCTGGAAAAAGTGATTCAAAGAACAAACAAACAAAAAATTTTTAAGTAAACTCCCAAAAGAAAACTAAGGAAAAAGCTAGACTTTGGACATGACAATGATTTCATACATGTGATACCAGGACACAATAAACACAGTCAACAAAAGCAAAGTTAGTTAAGTGAGAATAAATGCCACTAAAAAATCTGCACAAAAAAAGGTAAAAAATGGAGTGAAAAGGCAAACTACAGATGGAAAAAATATTTGGAAACCATTTGAATAGACATTTTTCAAAAAAAAAAAAAAAAAAGACATGAAGATGACCACAGAGCAAGGATGAATAAAATACAAGATCTGACACAATAAATTACACGAAAAAATCATAGGTACTAAACTTATGGACCCTGGGCTTAGAGAATATTTTATGAATTTGACCCCAAAGGCAAGGGAAATAAAGGCAAGTATATATAAATGGAAGTCTATCAAACTAAAAACTTTCTGCACAACAAAAGACACTCCAAAAAATAAAAAATAAAAAGGCAGCAAGCTACATGGAGAAGATATTTGCAAACAATATTTCCAAAATGGATTTAATATCCCAAATATATAAAGAACTCATACAACTCAACACATAACAAACAACCCATTTAAAACATGGGCAGAGGACTTGAACACACACTTAGCCCAAAAAAGACATACATACGGCCAACAGAAATACGAAAAGATGTTCAACTTCACTAGTTATTACGGAAGTGCAAATCAAAACTACAATGAGGTACCACCTCACACCTGTTAGAATGGCTACTATCATAACTAAGACAAAGATTAACAAGTGTTGGAGAGGTTGTGGAGAAAAAAGAAACCCCATTCACTGCTGGTGGGATGGAAACTGCTAGTCACTACAGAGAACATTATGGAGGTTCCTCCACAAAGTAAGAAGAGAGTTACCATGTGACTCAGCAACCTTTTTTTCTGGGTATCTACCTCCAGTATTTGCAAACATTATTAGCAAAATATATGTACCCCTATGTTCATTGCAGCACTATTAACGGTGGCCATGAGCTGGAGACAAACCAAGTGTCCTTGAGAGATGAGTGGATAAAGAAGATGTGGTACATATATACAATGGAATACTACTCAGCCATAGGAAAAAATGAATACTGCCATTTGTGACAGTATGGATGGACCTTGAATGTATCAGGCTAGTGAAACAAATTGGTCAGAAAAAGCTAAGAACCATGTGATTTTACTCAAATGTGGGATATAAAACTGAAACTTACAGATGCAGAAAACAATACTGTAGTTACCAGAGTGATGGGCATTAAGGGAGAAATAAAGAGATAAAGGGGGGCCCAATCTATGGTGAGATGTAGGAGACCATTCGGTGAGGCATGGGCCCAGCTCCCACTCGGAGATGTACAGGATCCATGCCCACAGACAGGTTCTCCATGGAGAATCAGGCCTGCAATGTGCCTAGGCCACTTTGAGTCTTGCTCTTGCTAAAAACCTCCCTCACCCTGAATTGAGGACATTTACTGCAAAGTAACTTCCTAAAATCCATGCTAAACCTTCCAAGGATGAGTGTAACCAGTTCAACCCCTTTTGCCTTTTCATTGGCAAGTATCCCTCTTCTGTGATGTGATTAGTGGCATTGGCTCCTTGGTTTTCTGTAAAATGTAACCCCTAAAGCGAACCTGTGCATAGTGTATGAAGACCATCATGTAATGTGCCAAGAAACCCAATAAAGGCCAGCCACAGCAAGTCCCAAGGGTTTTGCTGCCCTTGAGAGAAAAGCCATGCTGTCCCTTTTCCTCCCCATAGTCTGTGTGAATGTCTCATTTTCTCCATAATGACATGAACACTGCGGGCCGGTGTCTGCATCAGTGACAGAAGATGATTTGACTTTGGACAGTGAGCACATGATGCAATATTCAGGTCATGTTTCATAGAAATGTACACTTGAAACCAACATAGTCTTACTAACCAATGTTACCCCTGATAAATTTAATAAGAAAGAAAACAAAAAGAAATACAATATGTATAGATACAAGAAAGAAAAAAAACTTAATGTCACTAATCATCAGGAAAATGCAAATCTATAGCACGATTGTACTCAGAGGCCAAAGGACTCGATTATTTAATAAATATTAACATGCAGTAAATTATTCCATACCATTTTCTTTTTAATTACCAAGTAAGTCATCATGTTGCTCTCTTGAACCAGAAGATAATTGGAGCATGTTCCCCTTGGGGAAATTCTCGTGGTTTTCATTAACAGTTGAGTAAGGGAATATAAATGATCTAAATTACTGTGTTCATAGTGTATCTAAACCCACATTTGCTGATACACAGGTAAGAAGAGAAAATTTATGTCACTTGAAAAATAGTTTAGGAAGTGTGGCCTAAAAATGTGAAGGTCAAATGTTAGAAAATCTCCAGTACTAAATACTTTAGTTGCTGCCTACTGCAACTATTGAATTGTTTGTAGAGTTAAGTAAGAGTTTAACAAATTGAGTTTATGTTTTCAGTTTTATGATGGAAAAAGACAGATCAGATAAAGCAAGCACAACAAAGAAACATTAGACCTATTCATCTACCTGGAGGCTTGTATTTGACCTAATGAAGAAACAATCTACCATCCTTTATTTTCCTAAAATTTTGATGTAGAATTCATTTTAAGATAATGCTATTTCATAATGTTTCCCTAGTCTTAATGTTTAAAATTCATCTAAATATATATCAGGAATCATATTTTATTTCATTGGGGGTGACAATAGGAGAGGACAGCTACAGATGAGGCCATGATACTACAGGAGACAGTGTAACACTGGGAAATGTGCATGTACTCTGAGGGAGATGCAGGGTTGATTGCTGGCTCTGGTACTACTTAGCTGTGAGAGTTTGCTAGAAAGGTGAAATAACCCCATGTGCAAAAAGCTCCATTTCTGCTGCATGTGCTCAGTGCATGGCTGTTATTATCTTTCTCCTTCCTTGCCCACTTATTGTTTCAGTGTTGAAACAAAGACATCTGGCATATTTTTCCTTCTTTTAAAACTTTATTTTTAGATTGTTCCATGTATCTATACCTCTGTTTCTACATTGTTAGTTTATTTTGTTCATTTGATTTCACATATAAGTGAGATCATATGGTATTTGTCTTTCACTGAGTGGCTTATTTTATTCAGAATAATACCTCCAGGTCTATCTGTTTGTTATTTAGCCTGATAATCTCCGAAGCTGTCTAAAAGGTAGGAATTATTTTTATGGCTGCATAGTATTCCATTTTGTAAAGCACCACAGCTTTTTTATTCACTCATCTGCCGATGGGTACTTGGGCTGTTTCCAGATCTTGGCTATTGTAAGTAATATCAATATGAGCATAGCTGGGTGCATATATTCTATTGAACTGGCATTTTGGTATTCTTAGGTTATATTTCCAGAAGTAGGATCGCTGGGTTAAAAGACATACTGACAGCTGTCAGAGAGGATGGGTGAGGGGATGAAAGAAAGTGAAGAGATTATCCAGAGAACACATATGCACAGCCCATACACACAGACAGCAGTGTTGCAATGGCCTGAGAGAAAGAGGGGAAGGGCTGGGTGGAGGTGTCAGAAGGAAGAAATGGGGAAACTGTAATAAAGTGAACAATAAAAAATAAAATACAAAACTGTATTTTTGAAGTGGTTTTGCATTACTTTCAAAAGCTTAAGCTACATTACTAATTCTCTATAAATTACTTATAATTCTACATGCTTTCAATATGTTTTAATATTGACTTAGCTACACTTAGTATAAATTGTATTTTGGCATCTAGTAAAATTTAGCCAAGGTTTTCACATTGTAGTCTTCACTGTTGTACTTACCCAAGTAAAACTAAGTCCACAGTAATGTAGCAAATGGAATGGTGGTGAGCTGTGTGTGAGTAGAGGTGAAAAATCACAATCAAAACACAATTCACTGGATTTAATCCTGAAAGAATAATGTTTTAGTGAATATTGTTAATCACAAAATAAATATATTAAATGTAGACAAAGAAATGTCTGGCTCAAAGCTCTGCTCATATATTTTTAGATGATTAGTTAAAAAATTAGTTTTAGGACCTAACATTTGCTACTGTTTTGAAAATAAATACTTCTGATGACAAAAGTTCAATTATTTTGGCATCTTAAGTTTATAACCAAAAATTGACTCATTTAAAGGAAATTGCTTTATTTATTGCTTTACATATTTAATAGTCTGTCTGGCTATATGCAGTTATGTCTGCTTGGACACTCAAATGTATTACTGCTTTAAAGAGAAGTAAATTTTGAAGAGAAAGCCTAGTCAGACACCTAAAATTTAACCATGAACCTGGGAACACACACTTTCAGATCTAAATCCTATGTCATTTATCCTCAACAGGCGTATCTTTAAATTGATGTCAAGAATTGTATTCAGGCTGATCCTTTCCTTGTGACTCTTGATAATACTTCAATATCTACTTCAATATTGAAGTAAATGTTAATGTTCTCTTTCCAAGGAGACTAGTTGATAGCAAATCACTTTACAGTATTACTGAAAGGTTGAGAATGCTGATGTTCTATTTCAATGTTTTGCACACTGATATGATACATCATATGTGTCAACATCAAAAAAAGTGATTTTTTAACCAGTCACTTGGTGTTCAATGTGATTTAATAAGAAAAGATCTGATAGTTGCAAACTAATGAGTTAACCTGATGGTTTTGGAAATGACATGGATTCATATAGTAACTGGACACCCCTCTTTTCCATTTAACTTTGCAGTGAGTGACGTGAACACTTGACCCATTGTCTTGTCACTGTATTACCTGAAACAGGAAATTGTATGTTGCCAAAAAATAATTATGAAGACATATCTCATATTCCCTTGCATCACAATATTGATTCACAATTATGCTTATTTTCTTTGTAGTAAATGAAGTATAATTGTATGAATTTCTTTATGTTTGATTCATGAGCGAGGTTTCAACATGAAGAATGTCACTGAAGTTTACTACATTTGTGCTGAAGGGCTTCACAGACAATCCTGATCTGCAAATTATCTTATTCTTCCTGTTTCTAGCAATTTACCTATTCACTCTGATGGGAAATTTAGGGCTGATTGTATTGGTCATTGGGGATTCTGGGCTCCACAACCCATGTACTATTTTCTGAGTGTGTTATCATCAGTGGATGCCTGCTATTCTTCAGTAATTACTCCAAATATGTTAGTAGATTTTCTGTCAAGAATAAAGTCATTTCGCTCCTTGGATGTGCAACACAGATGTTTCTTGCAGTTACTTTTGGGACCACAGAATGCTTCTCCTCTTGGCTGCAATGGCATATGATCGCTATGTGGCAATCTATAACCCTCTCCTGTATACAGTCAGCATGTCACCCAGAGTCTATGTGCCACTCATCATTGCTTCCTATGTCAGTGGCATTTTGCATGCTTGTGTGCACACAGTGGCCACATTTAGGCTACCCTTCTGTGCCTCCAATGAAATCAGACATGTCTTTTGTGACATCCCTCCTCTCCTTGCTATTGCCTGTTCTGACACGCACACAAATCAGCTTCTACTCTTCTACTTTGCGGGCGCCATTGAGATTGTCACTATCCTGATTGTCCTGATTTCCTATGGCTTAATTCTATTGGCCATTCTGAGGATGCATTCTGCAGAGGGGCGGAGAAAAGTCTTCTCTACGTGTGGCTCTCACCTAACAGGAGTGTCAGTTTCTCATGGAACAGTTCTCTTCATGTATGTGAGACCAACCTCCAACTATGCTTTGAACCATGACATGATAGTGTCGATATTTTACAGCATTGTGGATTCCTATGCTGAATCCCATCATCTACAGTCTGAGGAACAAAGATGTACATAAGGCAATGAAAAGAGTGTTGGGAAAAATACGTTTATCAGTAAAGTATCTTTTTATAGTGAGAACAAATGGAAAGAATTAAGAGTGATTACCTGTGTTCAATATTCAAAAGATATTTGAAATGTTTTGTTTTAGTTTATTAATGTATTACTGTCTTCTTGCATATTTTATAATAAAGATCATAGTCAATCTTCTGCCTATTCTGTCTTTAGTTTAAACAAGTTATGCTCTATTTTCTTCTTAATATGTTCTTGCTGATATATGCATTTACACATATATGTATGTGGATTTTGATCCTGCTCAATATAATACAAAAGCAAAACAAACATATATGTATGTAATCATTACTTTAGAAAGTTGCAAATTGTTTTTCTATCCATGTAACATAGAGGCTCTAATATTTGCAATTTAAATACTATTATGATTTACCTGACTAACTTGATCACATACCACCTAATAAGTAGTAACACCACAGCTTACATTAGCCCAGACCACTTCCAGGAAATCATTGGTATCTGATTGCAGTTTAAAGCACTCTGCTCCATCCTTATGTCCATGCATTGGTAGCTGTCTAATCATAGTCTGTGATTTGGGGGACCATAGAAAATGTGTTCAAATTCTTAGTGTCTTGCCATATTGTTTGTGAAAGTGCATTTCTCCCCATTTTGTTCTTTCATGCAGACCATAGATATTAAACCCATCTTTCATATCACAGAGAAGACAAAGTCTAAGCATTAGCATTCATCAAGATCATACTTAAATTCAAAAATGACAAAAGAAAGCACAAGTCAAAGGAAGGTGCAACTTGCTGGCAGATTGGGTCTCTTCCCAGAACTAAGCCCCAGCCCAGGGTGGGATTTCTTACAGGCCTGGTTCTGACTCAACTTTCAGCTCTCTTTTTATTCACTTCTGTCCCTCAGTAATGTCCTTGCATGTGCCACCATTAGTCCAGGCTCAAGAACCAGTGTACAAAGTAAATCTTTCCTATGCTCATGTTTAGCTCAGCTTCCAACAGACCTTGTTTTCATTGCAAAAGTATGTCTACATCAAAGAAAAAAAATAAGTTGTAGTGTTCTCCCTTCCTTCCTGCCTTTATACAAATTTATATCTATTTTTAATGATTATCTTGTTAAAACATTCTCTTCCTAAAGGGGTGTCTTTTAAAAAAATAAGCAAAATAATCTCCTCAGAATTATAGCCCAACCTAAGAATATTTCCCTAATGTGGAATAATTACGTTTAAACAACACCTCAACAATCATGCACAACAGTATGTTCTCATTTGTTGTCCCTCTTAGAAGGCTCACTCTACCATGCATCCCTCCTTAAAATGTCAAAACTAAACCATAGTCACTGATACTCATTATCCTCCCATATCTAAACCATGCACGTGATAATGAAGTTTGACTCTCAGTGTGTGTGTGTCTGTGTGTGTGTGTGTGTATGAGAGAGAGAGAGAGAGAGAGAGAGAGAGAGATTTAGCACTGAAAGGATCCTTAAACACAGTTAAAATCACAAAGATGGATAAATTTTTGCTTTACAATTGTAAATGACTGAATGAAAAATAATCACAAATACAGCAAAAGAATTAGCCATAGAGAAGGGAAAATAGATACAAGTATTCTTCTGTTAAATTAAAAAATAAGTTAAAACTTTATAGACATATGGGTAAACAATGCTCATGGACATTTCACAAAAGGAGCAACCTATAGGCCAATGAATATATTTAACATTAATAATTATTTGAAAAATATGAATATAAAATGATGTAAAACACTTCCACATTCATAACACTGGCAAAAATTAAAAAGTTTAGGATTATCAAGTGAGGAATAAAAATATGCAAACTTTATTATTACTCAATACAGAGAAGATTTAGAAGCAACTAAAAATTCCCCTCTACTCTAAATGCTTTAACTAAATATACAACAATGAAGATAATTAAATCTGAAAATAGGATGACTGAGAAATATATATACCAAGCACAAAATGATGTAAACATTTTAAATCCACAGATATAAATTTTAAAATCCAATTAAATACATTTTAGAACCATATAACTAACAATTATATGTTACATGTGCATACATTATATGTACATATTCATGCATACATTATATTCATATTTATATGTATATACATTATATAATGCGCATATGTGTATATTGTATATACCAATGTATCCAAAAGTAAGAGTATTTCAATAATGTGAATGTATTTACACAAGAGTAAATACATTCTACTTAAAAATTATGCATAAACCTTAGGACATAATAGTAGGTGAAATAGCTAGTCGTGGAAATACAAATACTGCCTGAAACCTTTTACATGAGGCATATCAAACAATCAAATACATAGAAGTGGAGAGTAGGATGGCAGTTGCCAGGGAGTGGGGGAAGGAGAATGGCTGTTGCTATTCAATAGGCATAGCAGTGAAAGAGCTGTCTCTAGATTACATCATAGAAATATGTATGCAATGGTGTGCCTATAGTTCACATTACTGTATTTGATACTTAAAAATTTTTTAAGAGGGTAGATGTCATGTTAAGTGCTCATACCACAATAACACTAAATAAAAATATTTGGAAACAGAAAAAGGTTGAAATTGTTAATAGCTGTTGCCTCTAGATGGGTTGGAGGAAATGAGAACAGGAGAGTTTGGGTCAATAGAAATTTAGCTTATGTAGCTGTGTATCACTTTAAAATAATGAATCTTATAAGATAAAACTATTGCTTAATGTGGGTGATAAAAACATGATATTTATAAGGTTATTTTTCTGTGTGTGTGTGTGTGTGTGTGTGTAGACGTGTGTCTGTTTCTTAAACATATTTTGAAGGTGAATCTTGTGATCCAATTGTAGTACTATCTTTGAGTTTTGTGTGCTTGACCAAGGTAAATTTATTAAATAGCCTAATCAAGACTTAGGAAATGGAAAATAAATAGTAAGACTTAAATGAGAGATCAAGTTGTAAAATGAAGCATCGGTAGCAACAGAAAGCATAAAAGAAATAGTCTTGAAAAAATCTTGACAATGTTATAGGAATGCTAAATAGATGGGAGGTTGGCAGAGCTGATGAGGAATGAAAGTCATGTGAACTGAGAAGAGCACAGACTGTGTCTGTGGTCCTACGAAAGGCAATATCCAAAGGACATTGGAGAGGAAGCCACCATACAGCCTTCATGGGGCTATCAGAGCCAAGTATGAAAACTTGAAGTTGGTAAAAATCTTCATAATTTCCTCTTTATTGTTCACAACTTGTGTCTTCCTTTATTAATTCTAAAGCTTAGAATGTGCCATAACGTCCTTAAATATACCAGCGTGAAGAAAGATCAATTGTGCCCTGCCCTAAAGAACAGAATATTGTAGAGAATGGCATGCATGTTATCACTGCTTCTTTACCAGAGTTAAAATTATATTAAAGTAGATTATGGCTCTGAAAATGAGAAAACTCAGTTTTTTTTCACAGTTTGTAGATAGCTGTTGTATTTATTCATTCACTTATTCATCATTTCTTAGTCAGTCTTTTGAAATATCTTTGGAACATACACTTTTTTTCTCAGTATTATTTTGGCAACTGTTAGTACAAAGGCAAACTATTAGACTTAGGGGCTAGGATATTTTACAAAACAAGAACATAAAATATTATAATATTTAATTACAATATTTATATATGCTTGAGGAATGATCACTGGATTATATAAAAACACTTTCATTTTAAATAATTTAATCAAAAACTAAAATAAGACCAGGTTCCTGATGGATGCCTTATCAATTTCAATAAAACATTAAATTCAGTCTTATAAACATTCATATTTTTAATTTATGTCATATACCAAGTGATATTTATGGCAAATACATCAGAGCTTGTTTTAGACACAAGAACAAAGGCTTTTCATTCAGTCTACTCCCAAACATTTACATTATAATTGGACTTTGGGGCCAGAATCCTGTGTTTTCTAACTGCTGGATTTTTTTCCCATACCGATGGCCAGCAACACTTCCCAAAGACAGGGGTGTAATTCAAAACAGAGGGTAGAATCATTACATGTGATTATTATTCAATATGATTACCTCAGTCCCTAGGCTATCTCCACATTTTTTATTCTTTGGGTGAAAGTTTTGCATAGAGACCTGTTTAATGAGCTTTTTACTTGTCTTCCCTTCCAAGGGGAATCAGGACTTTATCTGGGAATTCTGGTTCTCATGTTTGGGGGTTGGGGCCATACACAAACATACTTCAGTGTGAAGATCTGCAGGGACTTCAGACACTTGTAAAGCCTGTTAGCATGCTTCCTGCAACAACCTTTAAAGGGAGTCTCAGCAGATCTCTGTAAATTGGTAGGTTAAACTGAATACTTTTCTTATTACTAATTCTGGATGTGTGGAGCAAGCATCTTGGAAATTTGCTAATTCAAATCAGACACAGGACTGAAATGATAGCTGCTCTGTTCTCTTGTCTCATCTCTGCCCACTGACTGCCAAGTGGAAGTGATGGTAATAGACTTGCGAAATAGTGTCCAGCATCCCTACTGATAAATTAGACTGCATGAGCATTTATACAGAATGATGAATAGTCATTACAGAGAGTATGTTTCACCTTAATATAATAAGAAACTTTTTTTTTACCATAGAACTGGCAGAATTGATGGATGTGTTAGAGGGCACTCTATCATAAAAGCAACTGCCTTTACAATACGTCTTCAAGGAAGACTAACCCACTTACTTAACATTAATAACAACCAGTTTGTCTCCCTTTCCTGCTTTTGGCATTGCACAGGGCAGTGAACCTTAGCATGGAAAGATTCGCTGATGTTCACAGTCTCTGTATTGCTGGTGAATATGGAGAGCTCAAATCACACTGCTCAGTTTTAAAATCATATCAGAAGCTGTTTAGAAATTAATTTGCACTATTCTTTATTATAATTACAGGATAAAATTATTAAAATTAGGTACATTTTAAATATTTTATTTGCCAAGAATGTATTGTCTTGGTAGACCTAGAAGATGTTCATATTAAAAACAAATTAGAAAAAAAGCATTTGTAAAGAGGTAAAATTTCCTTTTTCAGGAACACTGGTGTATCAAACAAGATTCTGAACACATAAGAGAAAACTGAGGCTGTTCCAGAGAAACTTTATTTCAATGACAAACAGTTACCAAAATAAGGAACAACACTGTATAGCTTTGCCTTCAGTTATATTGCAGTAGAAGAGGAAATACATAACAGGTAGGATATACAAACATATTCTCCATTTCAAAAATCAATTGCACAAATTCATAATAGATAATCAATCATTGCTATTGTCGATGCTCTTTTTTTGGTTTTGTTAAATTAAGGGTAAGTATAGTAAACATATTATCTCAAAATAAAATATGTATGGAGTTACTTGATTTGTAGCAAAGAAACAATTATTTGTTTTAAGATTTTATTTTTTTCTTTTTAGAGAGAGGTTAAAGGAGGAAGAAAGAAAGGGAGAGAAGCCTCAATGTACAATCAGTTGGTTACCTCTCACACACCCCTAACTGGGGATCTGGCCTGCAAGCCAGACATGTGTCCTCACTGGGAATCTAACTGGTGACCTTTCAGTTCATAGACCAGTGTTCAGTCCACTGAGCCACACCAACCAGGGCACAGATGAAGTATTTTGATGAGGGAGTGTTGCCACTGTGTTTTCCACCAAAACTTACCTGTGCAATTCTTCTTGAATGCAGTAGTAGGAGTCAAGATATGGGACTGCTGGTTCAACAGCATCAGATCAGCACATTAGATATGTAGCTGATGGATGGGAGTAAGCATCTTTAAAACAAATAAACACCAGAGTTTTAAGAGAATGAGATTGTGAGAGAGCACAGCCTGATTTTCTTGTTCAATACATAGCTGGGTATCTGTGATCCAGTTCTTGAATATGTAAAATTATAATTCACTTGCTATTTCTATGTCAATGATAAAAGCCTTCAGTAAGGTAGGATGAGTTCCCAGGGCTGACATAAGAAACTACATTTGAAAAATCATTCGAAACATGTTAATAACATTAACTACTGGTAACAATTAATGTGCATGTATTTTTTATGGGGAGCTGTGTATCTGCCTAACCTATGTATTGCACTATCCCCAAGAATAGAAACACTTGGAAAAAAATCACACAGCTAACAATTACAGACACGACAGGCAACAAACCAACTCACCAACCAAACAAGCAAACAAAACACATTAAAGGTAAACCATAAAACCCTACCATTAACCAACATCTTATACAGACTCTTTGTTTAACCTAATCCCATTAAACCTCAGTAATATTTCCATTAGACATAGAAATAATTACAACTGTTCTCTAGGACTCCCTAAAGAATAATGACATCACTGTTTCAGAACGCCTAGCCCCACTCTGGGCACAGAGTAGGTGCACACTAAATAATGCCAGTGCTCTCCCGCATTCACTTCTCTATCCAACTAAAACACACTGATCAAGCTTTAACAAATCAAAACTGTCAGTAATAACCAAAAAAATCAAAACATGCTTTAAACTGTTTAAAGAAAAGAAGTATAAGCTGAAAAGGAAAGGAAGGGCTACCAGAACCAAAGAGCAGAGAAAACTCTGAACGGCCAGAAGTCACAGTGATAGGACCAGACTGGATTATTTGGTAAAAGAAAGGAAGTGGGATTCAGTGAAGAGCACACAGTTTCTGACTGATACTGAGCAGAAGCAGTACTGAGGTGTAGTCGGTCTGTGAGCAGCTGAAGCACGGCAGTGTGGTGGAAATTGGTGAGGAAAAACCCAGGATACTAACAGGTTCACGTGGAAATATTGAAATTTCCATGGATGATGTTGATGAGGTATGGGGTGGAGAGGAGGTCTGTGGCAGCTAAGGAAAAGTACCTGGAAGTCACTCTGGCTCACCTGGTTCTTATAGGTAACTGTGTTTTATCTTTGGAAACATAAACATACACACACTCAGAGGCATGTGTACGTAGGTGAACATACATTGGAATATATATATTCAAGAAATCACAAATATTAATATAATTAATATATGCATATCAATATTAATACATATAATGAAACAGTGTGCATTCACACAATACAAACTCTAGACAGCAGTGAATAATAAACCAGTGCCTTACTCAGACAGTTCTAAGAGTCTGAAATTGGTCTCGGGAGAGTTTGTGTTTTAGGATTTTATGAAAAGATTGAGAGAAAACAAGATGTGAACAAAAAAAGCTGATAAATACACAGATGGCATATGACAGATTCATATACTTGAAATATATATAACTTTATTAACCAATGTCACCCCAATCAATTTAATACAAATTTTATAAAAACACATAAAAGCCAATGACAAACAACAAAAAAATAAAGAAATAAACTGATTTTAAATGAACCTTTTAACCAGCTGGCATCAAACAGAGAAAGAACCTTATTGTCTCTTCATCTCTTCATTGTCCCCATTCACTGATGAAAGCAACAACATCAATGGCACCAGGGAATCTCTCGCAGGTGACCGAGTTCATTCTCATGGGTATTTCAGGCAGCCCAGAGCTCCAGATCCCACTCTTCTTTGTTTTCCTGGCCATCTATGGGCTGACCGTGGCATGGAACTTGGGCATCATCACCCTCACCACTGTCGACTCTCGACTTCAGACCCCCATGTACTTTTTCCTCCGGCACTTGGCTGTGGTCAATCTTGGCACCTCTACTGTCATTGCCCCTAAAATGCTGGTTAACTTCTTGGTTTCCAAGAAAACCATCTCCTACTATGGGTGTGCAGTGCAACTGGGTGAATTCATACTTTTCGTTGTGGCTGAGATTTTCACACTTGCTGCGATGGCCTATGACCGCTATGTGGCCGTGTGTAACCCCCTGCACTACATGGTGGTGGTGTCTCCACAGGTCTGCCTTCTGCTGGTGTTCCTTATACACTTCTGCAGCCTGACCACAGCACTGACTGTCTCTTCCTGTGTGTTCTCTGTGTCCTACTGCTCTTCCAATGTGATCAACCATTTTTACTGTGATATTATTCCTTTATTAGCATTGTCGTGTTCTGATACCTATGTTCCAGAAACTGTTGTGTTTACCTTTTCAGTAATCAATTTGTTTTTCTCTATGATTATTGTTCTGATATCCTACTTTAACATCATCCTTGCCATCTTGAGGATCCGTTCCTCTGAGGGGCGACACAAAGCCTTTTCCACCTGTGCTTCTCACTTGATGGCTGTCACTGTGTTCTATGGGACTCTCCTCTTCATGTATTTGCAGCCAAGGACCAACCACTCACTAGATACTGATAAAATGGCCTCGGTCTTCTATACCCTCGTGATACCAATGCTCAATCCCATCATTTACAGCCTAAGGAACAAGGATGTAAAGGACGCATTGAAGAGGTTCCTGCATAACCCATTGCAATCACTCAGACTAACGTAAATGTAGAACTATCTTCATGAAGGGTTTTCTTTGGCCTCTGACAATCCCGCTGTTCAGAGGCAACTAATAGTTTAAAACTCCATGAATTTTAATGGGAAAATCCTAATCCTTTTTCTTCCAACCTCAAACACCCAATTTTACCTTTAGAAAAATTCATTAGCTGACCCAAGAAAACACAGTTATGTAAGCAATAAACAGCAATATTAAAATAAACACATTTTAAAACACAGTTAAACTTATTAAAAGACTTTTATAATTTCTAAACAAGGAAGAGCAAGCCTGATAGCTGGTGGTGAAGGCGCACATGGGTCACTTCTCAGAAAGTGGTCGAGTGAGACCATCTTTCCTGCCACAGATATCTTTTGTTCAGCTATTAAAAGTTTTATTGTTTTTGTAGCATTTTTCCTTTAATTTCTCAACCTTTTGCAACCATTTTTTGTCTTGAGCTTAAAAGAAATTTCTATCACAGAGAAAAAATGAACCTTTAGAACAAAATAAAAACTGAACAAGAATGCTTCCGTAGACATGCAAACAAGAAACAGGACATGCGGCTAAACAAATAAAAAATATGTAAAAGGGGATTTTACCTTTTTAAGCCTTTCATTTTATCTCTTCACTTGGTGGATGTACCCAAAAGTGAAGTGTTGCTATTTATCCAAAAGTAACATATACTCACTCTTTCCAAATTATACTCTTACACTAAACACTGCTGTGTTGACTTTATATGCAATCATAACAATAAACACTTCTTATAGCATTTTAATTACTGTCTTTTGGAATGAATTGTTATTAAACAAAAAAAGTTGTCCTCAAAGTGACACCAAATCTTAAGGAGACCCATCACCTCCACCACTGCCCCCACTTTAGACCCTCAATACCTGCCCTAGCTCTGTACATGCAACACATTACTCACATTTAGTAAAGAGAGTGGGTGCAACATGCAAGTCAAGATTACAGAATTTGAACAAGTTCACAACCTTTTCTAATTCAAAAGTAAAACTGAGAAACTTTAAGGTTTTCCATGGAGATTTTCTGGCCCCTTAAGCTCTGGATGAATTTGGTTGGAGCACTGATGCTCTCTCACTGAAAGTCCTCAGGACTTCGTACCAGGTGTCCAGTTGTCCTACTTCACATAGATCATGGCTGCTTTCCGAAGGGTGGGTTCCACACCTCCATGAAAACAAAAAAGTCCTTTCACAGAAATCATTTGAAAATGAAGGAAACTCACTGCAGATACAGTGGAAGAAGGCCAGGTAGAGGTTATGGGGTTGCATCAGGCCTCCTGCTCAGAGAAACTGAACTCCTGAATTTCCCAGTTGCCTATCCTTGTTCCCCAGCCTTACAGAGGAACCACTGTGCTGGCTCCTCTCTCTCTCTCTCTCTCCTCCTTCTTGCCTCTCCTTTCTTTTTTTCTCTGTATTTCAATTATGGCATACATTTTTTTTCTATCCCTCTTACAAATAGAGCTATTACTTTATGGAGCTTGGGATCCTCCTATAAATTATACCCCCAGTTGTGACCTTCTATTCCAAGCTTCTCTACAGGACTGGTTTTGTTCTTTCAATACTTATAAAGACATTTGTATAAACAACCACCATTATCTATGTTGGAGCAATATTTTTGAAAAAAGGGGCTGTGAAAACAAGTCTTTACTTCATCTCACAAAATGTACATGAATTGGGGTTAACAATACTATTGAACTAAATTCTAAAATATGTATTTCTAAATAAATATCAGAATATATATTTCTTATTAAGTCAGTCTAACTACAATAGCATTTTGAGCTATAAAGGTCATAGGAGGTTACTAACAATAAAAAACACCACTTTAGAAAATAGCTCTCTCAAAGACCCAATGCAATATAAAACTGAGTGATAAAGGTAATTCATGTTTTCACAATCATAAAACATGATTATATTAAGAAATGGACGCATGATATTATATTTTATTAATTTAAACCCCATTATGAAATAAACTGAGTATGAAACTTCAATGATCAGATATGGATACTTAAAATATTGCTTCTTAATCTCTGAATACTCAAAATACCTCGTTATTAAGTTAGAATACAGTATTTGGGTGGTCCCTTATCCAATATGACTAGTATGTTTATAAGAAAGGATAATAGCACACAGACACTCAGAAAACAATATGTAAAGACACAGGGGGAAGATGGCTGTGTATGAACCAAAGAGAAAAATCCCAGAAGAAATCAACCTGCTTTAACTTGATCTCAGACTTCTACACTACAGAACATTGAGAAATAAATTTGTGTGGTATAAACCACTAACTAGTCTATTGTACTTTGTGACAGCAGACCTTACAAACTAATGTAGTCACTATCAGCGTATATGTAAATATGTGTGTGTGCTGTGTTTCTGAGAATGAATTAAGTAAGAAACAAATAAATGATACAGTTTTACTGCTTGTGTAGAATATGCACAGGTGGAAGTTTCCCTGTGACCTTAAAAAGAAAAGGTGTAAGATGAATAACAAGACACTAGTATGCTAAAACAAAACATTTTATTATAATTATTGAGAAGACACCAAATATCATTCGTATTTTATTTATATTTAATGGTTAGAGAGAAAATGTACTTTATTCATATACCCATTTTTCCCAAATGCTCTTTTCATTGCCTCCTTCACATCTTTGTTCCTCAGACTGTAGATGAGGGGATTCAGCATGGGAATCACAATGGTATAAAATGTTGACACTATCATGTCATGGTCCAAAGCGTAGCTGGAACTCGGTCTCACATACATGAAGAGGCTGGCTCCATAAAATACTGACACTCCAGTTAGGTGAGAGCCACATGTAGAGAACACTTTTCTCCTCCCCTCAACAGAATGCATCCTCAGAATGGCCAAAAGAATGAAGCCATAGGAGATCAGGACAATCAGGATAGTGACCATCTCAATGGTGACCACCAAGTAGAAGAGTAGAAGCTGGTTTATGTGAGTGTCAGAACAGGCAATAGCAAGGAGGGGAGGGATGTCACAAAAGACATGTCTGATTTCATTGGAGGCACAGAAGGGTAGCCTAAATGTGGCCACTGTGTGTACAGAGGCATTCAAAATGCCTCCGATGTAGGAAGCAATGATGAGTGGCACATAGACTCTGGGTGACATGCTGACTGAATACAGGAGAGGGTTGCAGATTGCCACATAGCGATCATATGCCATTGCAGCCAAGAGGAAGCATTCTGTGGTCCCAAAAGTAACTGCGAGAAACATCTGTGTTGCACATCCAAGGAGTGAAATGACTTTATTCCTTGACAGAAAATCTTCTAACATATTTGGAGTAATTACTGAAGAAAAGCAGGCATCCACTGATGACAGCACACACAAAAAATAGTACATGGGGTTGTGGAGCCGGGAATCCCCAATGACCAATACAATCAGCCCTAAATTTCCCATCAGAGTGAAGAGGTAAATTGCTAGAAACAGGAAGAATAAGATAATTTGCAGTTCTCGATTGTCTGTGTAGCCCTTCAGTACAAATGTAGTAACTTCAGTGGCATTCTTCATGTCGAAACCTCATCAAAAAAACTCAAAGATATTATAACATTACTATTCATAGTGTTCTGACCAAATGAACAAATTTGTGACTCAGTTAAAGTGACCTATGTCTTCATATTTCTTTCTTTTTTAAAATTTTATTTTAATTGTTGTTCAAGTACAGTTGTCTGTCTTTTACTCTCATATTTGTTTCTTTCCAGTGAATAATACCTCAGCTGCAGTTCAAGAACCAGGACCACAGCCTAGGTCAAAGGTTGATGCCGTTCACTACAGAATCAAATGGAAAATTTGGGTTTCAACTCATGTTATTTAAAAACTGTGAAGTCAAATTGGTAATTCACCAATGAATTCCATTAGTTGTTTTCCTACTAAGTGACATTGAAACACAAATAAACAACTAAAAAAACATTTTATTATTTTATTATGACATTACTTTTTATCTCAAAACAAAGTAAATATTGAAAATGAACTTATATTACTAAAAGTGAATCTTTAAAATAAGTTTAAATATGGAACATGTTAAATCAGCTTTGTTTGACACACTAACAGCGTAATGAATTGTAATATTTTGTGAGTTACACTCTACAATCTTCCCACTCTCTCATGTTATTGAATAAAAAAGAACTCCTATGTGGAATCTAAGGAACAGACTGAACTCACAAGTAAGACACAGATAGTCTCATAGATGGAGAGCAGATGACAGGTAGTGTGGGTGGGATATTAGAGGGTGCAGGGATTGAGGGAAAAGGGAAAAGGGCTCATGGACATGGTCAACAATGTGATGATTGCTGGGGGAGAGGGTGTAAGGGAATGAAATGGTAAAGGAAAAATTATGATAAAGATTAAAATAAAATAATCCATATTACCTTAAGAACATGGATAATGATTTAATAAAAAATTGTATGACAGTTTGTGTGTCATTCAGTTTGGTTTTCAAGTGTTCAGCATTATATTGTCCTTTTGGGGCAAGTATTTGTTCATTTGTATTCTTTTTGGAAATCTAAATTCTTAATACATGTTCATCTACTTTCGCAAAATTCTGTACTGAAAATGAACGAATGATTTGAGATGACAAGGAATATATTCTTTCTTTTAGAGTATTATACTTAGATAATGTTGATTTTGGTCAGTGAAATAACAACTAGATAAAAGTTGCAGTTAAGTTCAGAAAGATCAGTAACTAGACATATAACAAGAGTAAGAAATAATCATCACACCTAGACAGAAAACTTTTATTTAAAAGTAAATGAACCCAGGAAATCAGCTAGAAGGTATAGAAAAAAATCTTTCCTTCATGGTCCAATGGTTGTTTAAATAGGAGTCAACATGATACAGGAACCTGAACTGATGGTGTCATTTTTAGACCATAGTATAACACCAGTGAGAGGATGCATTTTGTTCAAGTGTGTTATCACATTCATTTATTTAATTTTTTATATCCACCCCTAGAAAATCCGAGTCAGTCTGAAGGACACATAATCTGCTGCTAATTCTATTTTTTACATTATTTTAATTCAAGCTCCATTTTCTATGTGTTAACATGAGCCCATTAATGAGAGAGGAACCATTTGGAATCAAAGACTGAGAAGTCCTACTACCTTTTCCCTAGAAAACTCTGATGGTTAAAACACTGCATTCACTTCAGTAAAGTTGTTTTCACTGTTCATATTGCTCATTTACATATTTGTCTATTTATTATATTTTCAAAAGTATACATTGTAAGCAATATATAAATCTTTGCTTATAAAACAATTCCCCAAGCGCAGAAATACAGAGAGCAAAACATGACACTCTCCTTCCAGTTCCTCCTTCCACCCGATTTGCTGTCTCCTCCAGAGATAACTGTTGCCCTGGTGGTCCTTCCACTCTGTGTCTTTTCCTATACACTTATGTGTGTTTGTCTATCTATGCTTAAGAATTAATAAAATCATCCTTTGCAAAAAAACAAAACTAGAGAACAAAGCACATACTAACAATCTTCTGGGAAAGATGAAGTCAGGACTCCCTAGAAGAATTGTCAATAGCAGGGGAAAACATCATATAATTATTAGGGAGATTAAAAGAAAGGAAACAGAAACTACTCATATCAAACATCAGAGAAAGCAGAATTTAGTTTAAATCCTGTGTCCTGAAACAAAAGCTTTGGAACATAAGTTGGAGTACTTTAACCACTCTCCCGATGAATTGAACGTTTTTGAGCTACTCTGACACAATAAAATCCTTTTCAAAACTTCATTTCATTTTAAAAATCTTTTTTTCAAATCCCAGTGTTGCTGCTTTATTTAAAAAAGAAATTCTGAAAGATTTTGTTGTGTATGAATCTGTCTCTCACTGTTTGGAAAGCATTTGACATTTTCTGTGACTTGAAGTGCATCAGCATTTAAAAATATTGCTCCCCAAAGAAATTACATGTGTGATTCTTCAATATACTATAATAGTAATTGCTTTGGGGATGACCTACACATATTACTACACAAACTTGTTGTTTTTCTTTTTCTAATTATTTTATTTTATTTTTTATTGTTGTTCAAATACGTTTGTCTCCATTCCCACCTTCCATTCTTACCAAATAGACTGAAAAAACACAGTTCTTTTAAATTTAAGGAATGCCATGGTGAAGGATAATATGACAATGATCAAAGAGAGGGTCTGATGAAAGAATCTGTGTAGGTGAGGTCAGAATAAAAGAGACAAAAGTAACAAAACAAACTTTGATAAATGTGATGCTGTCAATCCGGGTTGTAACGCTGTTAAAAATTACAAGGAAAAGCTCCACCCCAAAACAGCTCTTTTCATCAATTCCGTGAAACCCCCAGTACGAGGAAAATGATAGAATATCTGGAATTTGAAAATATGTGCTCAGCTCCATCATGAAAAATCATGTGTGATGTTAGCTTCCCTCCACAATTTACTCTTCTTTAAAGAGCAGTGAATTTAAATGGCAGAGCAGATGCAATAATGCACAGACACAGATGAATTAGATAGGATTTAAATATGATTCATATCAGTAGATATTAATTAAAACAATAAGTATTTAAAACAAGTTTTTAAAATATGTCAATTTTTATTATAAATTTAACATGCACATGTAAGTGAAGTTTGTCACCACATGTATTCACTTTTAAAAATTAGCTAATATTGGTCCACAACACTAATGGCATAACTACATTATCAAAAAACAGAGGTGACCAGAGCTTTGAACTAGATATCTTGTTTTTATCTACATGTAATATTTTCATTTTGTGATAATTACTTTGCACTCAAACATTTCTCTATTGGATTAAATCTAATGAATTTTACTATAATTTTAGTTTTTCCTCTGTTCACTCTTCTGTGTCTGGATTAGAACATAAAGAGGATTGTCAGCTGTATAATTCATTAAAACAACACCAAAGATACACACAGGTCACCATGACACATTTTTCTACATTGAAGTGGGCTTAATTTTGCACTGAGCAAATAAGATAATGAAAAGTACCATTGTAAATACTTTCCTTAAATGTCTCTCATGACCATCATTTCTGACAGATGGGTATGAATGAAATTCATAGGACATAAGGATAGGGCTCAGAGTTATAATCAGAAAATTACCATGTAACTTAAAGAGTTTAGTAATATAATATCAACCTTTATGAATTAAGGTAAACCCACTTCCAAAAATGGAACATTAATACTGGGCAGAATACCACAGAATCCTGGGCTCAGTATTGAGACACCGAGCTTGCACAGGAGGAGAGGAATGACAGCAGCCACTTGCCAAGCTGTGGGAGAGGACTTCTGCACACACCTTTGTATCTCACCTGTGTAGCAACTCTCACTTGAGAGCGTACCAGAGCCTGAGTCACTCCTAGTCACCCTCAGGGGGAAGGCACTTTTCACTGTCCCCCGTACACCATGGCTTCATTCTGCACCTGACCTCCCTGCTCTCCCCCAACAGAAATACTCAGCACATGGACTTGATGTATTTGGGTTTTTCAAGCTATTAAGACTACTGAAACCTTAGTAAGTAAGTAGTGATCTGAAGTGGCTTCTACATTACATAGATACCTAAAGAAACCTACAGAATTATTATTTTCCTCATTATATGAAAATAACACCCAGCTGGGGAATGCATCAAATATTTTCTTGCCTTCCATTGGGAAATTTACTGTTTTAGTACTTCATGGTGCTCTCACATTCTTTCATCAGAATAATGAAAATATGTACTCTATTGGGAACATTCTCAATTTCCTTAAGAAATAAATGCAATGCTTTTTTATTCTAGGAAGTATTGTCACTCAATTCTTAGTCTCTGCAGTCATCAGACTGTGATGAACTCAACTGTGCAATCAATAGGCAACAACCAAAGGGCTTAGCACTGAAATTTCATAACATATATTTGACCCATTATTTTTGATCTTTCCTATTATAATATTCTGCATACTTTCTGAAACTGCCTCTTACCTGTAGAGCAAACAGCAAATGCATGTTTAGGTACATTACAAATATGGTTTATTTAGATTGCTTATATCAACCTGTTCAACTTTGATAAAACCCATAGGAGATGCCCCAAGGGGAATATACCCCAATTACCTTCTGGCTTAAAATAACAACATGATAATTTATTTAATAACAGAAAGTAAGCAGGTCTGGAGTACTGTACTACATGTTGATATTTAGAAAATCAATACAGATATTTTGGGTTCTTTGATTAGCTAATACATATGCACACAAACAGTAAACATGCATAGGCAAAACTAGAAACAAAATAGAAAATTTTAACATAGGTAGAGAGGGAGGCCCAGTAAACATTTTATTTTTCTTCAGTTTTCCAGAAGCACTCCACCTTTACCCAGGCTCAAGCAGAGTGTCACAAAAGGACAGTGACAGACTGATGTAGTGTCAGAGGTCCCTGAGGATGTCTGAAGCAGGTGGCTCATGCTCCTGTTAAGAAGGTCAGGCCTTCACCTGGAGGGAAAAAGTGCTGAGAAGAGTATCAGTTAGTAGGGCAGGTACAGCAGGAAGGTGAGGGTTCAGCAGGGAGGGAGCTTCTGGAAGATGTAGGGCTGAGAAAGTTGTTACACGTCTTCTTGGAGAAATGTCTGTTCAGGTCCTCTACCCATTTTTACATTGCATTCCTTGTTTGGGCTTGAGTTAAATAAGTTCTTTATGTATTTTAGATTTAACCCTTTATCATAGCTATTGTTTGCAAGTATCTTCACCCATTTAGGTTGTTGCTTTTGTGTTTTGTTGGCAATTTTTTGTTGCTGTGCACAATCTTTTTAGTTCGATATAGTCTCATGCACTGGTTTTATGTCCTTTCTTCCCTTACCTTTGGGGTCACTTTCATAAAATACTCCATAAGAGTAAAGTCCGTAAGTTTAGTACCTATGTTTTCTTCTATATAATTTATTGTTTCAAGTTTTACATTAAGGTCTTTGATCCATTTCAGTGTAAAACAGCACATTAACAAAATAAAGGATATAAATCACATGATCATATTAAGAGATGCAAAAAAAAGCATTTGACAAGATATAACATCTATTTTTGATTAAACACTCAGTAAAATGGGTATGGAATGAGAGTACCTCAACATCATAGAGGCCTTACAGGACAAACCCTCGTCTCATATCCTACTCAATGGTGGAAAACTGAGAGCTTTCCCTCTAAGATCAGGAATAAGACAAGGATGTCCACTCTCGCCACTGTTTTTCCATGTATGACTAAGTGTCCTCACCACAGCATCCAGGAGAGAGAAAGAAATAAAAAGCATCCAAGTTGGGAATGAAGAAGTAAAATTGTCACTTTTTACACATTACATGATTCTTTATATAGAAATCCTGAAAGACTCCACCAAAAAATGTGTAGAGTCTGTAAACACAGTATAAAGTTGCAGAATACAAAATCACTGTGGCAATTCATTGCATTCCTATATCCCAACAATGACATTTCAGAAAAAGAAATGGAAAAAGCAAATTCATTTGCAATTGCAAAGAAAAGAAAAAATACATTGGAATACACTTAACAAAGGATATGAGGAGTATATACACTAAAAATTACAAAGCACTATTAAGAGAGATGGGAAAAGACACAAACAAGTGGAAAGGTACTGAATTAACAAAGTTAAAATATCCATATTTCCCAAAGTAATATACAGATTTAATGCAATTCCCAACAAAATCTCAATGACACTTTTTAAAGACAAAATAAAAAAGAAATCATAAGACTTGTATGAAACAAAAGTACCCTAAACAGGCAGGGCAACCCTTAGATAAAGGAACAAAGTCACAGGTAGCACACTTTCTGACTTCAAATTATACTACAAAGTGGCAATAGTCAAAACAGCAAGCTAAGTGAATGAAGCCAGTCAGTGAAAGACAAATACCACATGGGCTCACTTGTATGTGGAATGTAGTGAACACAATAGTAACAAATGCTTAAACACATGAAACACACTGACAGCTGCTGGCCAGGAAGGGGTATGAAATTTGGTGAAGTATTAACCAAAGAACATTTATGCACAACACATGGGCAAGGACAACAACATGGGCATTGACTCAGGGAGAGGAGAGTGTGGGGTTGGGTGGAGAAGGGATAGGGAGAGAAAGCGGGAACTACTGTAACAGCATAAACAATAAAAAATAAATAAACTTTTTTTTAAAAAAGTAGTATTGGTAGAAAAACTGACACACAGAACAATGGAACAGAACTGAGAGCTCAGAAGTCAACCCAAATGTGTGTAGGCTAATAATTTTTGACAAAGAAGCCAAAAACATACATACAATGAAGAAAGGAAAGCCTCCCCAATAAATGTTGCTGAGAAAATTAAAAAGCCACACACAAAGGAATGAAAATAGATTACCATTTGCCTAGATACACAAAAATTAACTCAAAATGGACTAAAGGACTAAATATAAGAGTTGAAATCATAAACTTCATAGGAGAATTCACAGGTACTAAAGTTACAGACATTAGACTTCCAGAATATTTCATGAATATGACCCCAAAGTCAAAGGGACACATATTGAAGGCCAACAGACATATGGAAAGAGGCTCAACTTCACTAGCTATTAGGGAAATGCAAATCACAACTACAATGAGCCCCCACCTGGCACCTGTCAGAATGGCTATCATCATCAAGATTAGTAATAACAAGTGTTGGAGAGGTTGTGGTGAAAAAGAAAAGCTTTCATTCCCTGCTGTGGAAATGTAAAGTGGTACAGCAGCAATGGAATGCAGTGTGAAGGTTACTCAGAATTTAAGAATAGAGTTACCATATGACTCAGCAACTCCTCTTCTGGCTATATCTACATGGATATTTGAAAACACTTATTTGCAACAATATATGTGTCCACTGTGTTCATTGCAGCATTGTGCACAGTGGCCCTATCATCATGAGAACCGAGGTGTCCTTTGACAGGTGATAGGATAAGAAGGTGTGGTACATCGGTACAATGGGACACTGCTCAGACAGGAGGAAGGACATGACCCTGCCATTTGTGTCAATATGAAGGATCTTGAGGATACCATGCTGAGCCAAATAAGTCAAACAGAAAATGTCAAGAACCATATGATTTCACTCATGTAGAATGTAACACTGAAAACAATAAACAAACAAATTAGAAAAACAAAAACTCACAGATACAGTAAGAGTATGGCAGTTACCAGCTTAAAGGGGAGTGGGATGTTAAAGGGAAAAGGGATCAAATATATGGTCACAGAAGAATATTTGGTGTTGGGTGGTGAGCACACAATTCAATATGCAGATGATGTATCATAGAATCGTATACATGCAACCTACCTAATTTCATTAACTAATGTCACCCCAATAAATTTAATTTTAAAAAGTGTATAGCCTAGTGCTAGTCTGTAGATTGGTGCATTGGGTGCTTAAGACAAGTCCTCACGCAACTCAAATTTTGATCTTTGTCTCTGCCTGATCTCTATATTCTAATGTTCTATTAAACAGAATGCTACCATTATCTGTACACTGTCCCATCTCTGCTGTCAATAATCGTGGTTCAGGTATTCATCTTATCTCCTCTACTAAATGCCAACCATCTTAACTGTATGTCTCATACCACTTACAAGTGTATCCCATTAATTTAAAAAGCACGGTAATTTTTATTAAATCACTGTGAATTCATTTAGAGCTTATGCTTTCAGATTATTTCATTATGTACTTGGTTAGAGGATTCTGAGACAAGTAAAGAGCTTATATTCCCAGATGAAACTGAATTTCAGAGCATTTAAGTTATCAACCCATGGCACAGAGCTGTTGTGTATCAGAGCTACAGATCTTTGTTCTATGTTACTCAATTTCTTTTCCAGTCTTGCTCAAAATTTTCTTCCAGTGAAATGTCACCTTATACTACAGTCCAAAGTGCATTTATGTAATCATTTTGATCATATTGCTTATTGTTCCACTATTATCCTCTTGTTTACTAGGTAACACAACAAAGTCATCTTGATACACTTTCTGTCCCAGAAGAGAATTAGTGTCTTTTCTCTGTGGAGTGTCCCTGTGGACTTCAAGAAGCGCTTGAGAACCTGGCATAAGAAGAGCTCAAATACTTCATGCTCAAAGCACATCCTCACTGAGTGAGAAGTTCATGTCCACAGGTAAGAGGAGGGAGTTTCCATCATCTAAAAATGTCAGGTGTTACAATCCTGAATCTCAAACTAGATTATCTGCTTTAATATGTAAGTCTGAGGTGGAAATTTCTAATTAACTTAGAGCTGAATTTAAAATTGAAAGAGAAAATTTAGGGAAATATCAGGGAGACCAAAAAAAGTACAACATATTATGTCAATCAATTTGTAAATTAGAAAACAGATTTAATTTTCTTGATGGAAAATAACAGAATTAAGGTAATAGAAATAAGGGACTATTTTTTAAATTTATGAAAATTGTTAAATGAGGAAAAATTACCTATCAACTAACCATTGGGTATATAACATTGTGAAATCATATTTTTTTCTCATGAAAGGACATAAATGAATGTAAAACTCATTTTGCTAGGTTGCTAATTGATCTAGAAGCCACTTTAATTTGTTTCTTTTAATAAATATATAACGGTTTACTTGTCCTTGTGGTTTTGTAAATGAACTCAGATACAGGAGGATGTTATTTTGCCTTGTTCTGGGGGATAACATTTCCAAATTTGCAGCATTTCACAATGAGACCGTTTCATGGTCACCCGAAAAGAGCTTAGTTGGAAGACAGAAACCCCTGGGCTTGAATCCTGGCTGTGCTAGTAGCTGTGAGCATGATCAAGTTATACGTCAAGCTGGTTCCCAGTTTTCTCATCTATAAAAGGGTTTTGAATCAGTTTGCAGGTTGCTGTGTACAAAACATAAGGTAATGTGCACGAAAATTCTACCACCCGGCAGCCACTTCATGACGTGTTGTAACTGCTATGATAGCTCGGCTTTGTCTCAGGCTTAGTGTTTGCACCACCATTCTCAGGGCAGGATGGTGACGTTTGCTTGCTGACTGGGTGAGGAGCTCATTCGACTTTAGTTTTCCAGAATGATCTGTTTTTGTTAAACTTTGAAATCTAATCTATGTCTCTCTAATGTCTGTCTCTTCAAGTGAAATTGTTAGATGTAAACACAATCAGTTCTAATGTCCTTAAACATCAGTTGACCAAAATGCCTGTTTGAAGAGTATCCTCAATGAAGTAGATGAACCTCACACATCTTGTCTATCATCCCTCCCATTCCCTACAGTGAGGAAGCTAATTGCTCTAATGGAACGTAATTTGGATGAAAATATACTTTCATTCATAAACCACTACCTTGCCCTACAGATAAACTCAGTGAAATCAAGAGTTATGAGAATATTATTATGCTCACAATTATCAGAAGAATGTAAGCAAACATGTTGTTCTTTTACTGTTCTGCTTAGAGTCAAAATACAACAACAGAAATGTATTTTAAAGTTCTATCTTTTTAAGGGTCTTGATACCACAGAATATTGGGGCTCACTGGATATGATCTCATGAGGAAGATATTTAAATATATCTTAAGTACCATAATGAAAAGCATATGTATAACTAAAAGAAAAATACTTAGCTTCTGGTGTGGTGATCAGTCACTGCTCAAGGCTTTGAAGAAAAACTAATTTCACAACTCCCTGTTCACAAGTTGTAGTTGAATAAAATTTGGAAGTCATGTATCCATGGATGTATCCTTCACATAAAATAATCACACTTCAATATGCATTGTAATGCACCTCATAAATAAGCACTCTGGAATCACACCATGTTCATGTTGTTGAACAAGATATGCCCGATAATTTGATGAATCTTAGGTATTCTCCAGTTTGGGGAAATAAAGCAACTTTTTCAAGGTTATACTGTCACTAGATGCTAATCAGGAATTTTTAATACAAGGTTTTAGAGTACAAATATAATGTTCTTACTCTTACACAACTGCACATCATTAAGTAAAGGTCAGAGCTGTGCTGTTGCTGAAATTTCTCCTGTGTGTAACAGTCAATGTGTATTTTGTAACAGATACCTTTCATACACTACACAATAATCCATTTTCTGAAGTTGCTTGCACACTTTTTGTTGTTTTCATTGTGCTTCCTCTGATCTGCCTGATGCCTGTTTTGTCCTTGTCCAGGCAAACATGAGTGAGAGAGAGAGAGGGAACAAGAAATTTTGTTAAACAGAAATAAATTTGTTGTAATGCCCAAATAATACACTAATACATAAATATATTTTTAATTGATTTTATATTATTTTAGTAATGTAACTATTCAAAGTAAACTGAAAATTACTATAAGACATCTGTGCGTTTGTGTTCTCAAGAGTATAGTTGTCTGTATTTACACAGAAGTTGAAATTGAGTTTAGTTCTATTTTTTTACTTTAGAATCTAAGGATTAAATGACCATTGCGTGTGGGGGGCGGAACAATTTGTATCCCCACATTTAAAAAGCCATTTATTCTTTGATGTAAAGTATTCCACATGGATCTGGGAAGACTCTTCTGGAAAATAAAAATATGCAGAATTTCTCATTTTTGTTCTTGATGTGTGAGCATTGACAAAAATGGGTTTTCCGCATCACAAATATAAGTCACTGGTATGTCCCTGGGCCCATACACTGCGGTTTTTCACTCCTTCCATCTGTGACACGCTGAAGGGGAAACAAGAGCCACACTCCCGAAATCTTGCTCCTAGATGTGGAAGATGCTGCCTTTCATTGTGTTTAAACCGTGAAGAATTCAGCCCAGGTACAGGTACGCCTCCATTTTTCTATGTACTGTCTTCTTTTTCACATTTTGCTGAATGAGAAACAGTCTAGAGGCGAAGGGAAGCATACTAGACATAAAACACTACCTTGTGGCTCTTGTAATTTTGCTTTTAACAATAGCTTTTATAAATGTTATAAGCTATTATTGGGTAGTTTTTCCTTTATAATAATTTCAGTGACTCCTTAAGAAACTGTAATATTTTGGAACTGTCATGATTTATCTGTGACATTCATAAGTCTTAAAACTGCACCCAAGCATTTTACAAGACCAATGAGTATATAAATAGAAAAATACCTCACACTGGCATTAACTTAAATTGGAAAACTATTGACAATATAATACACGGTGCAGGCCTACATGCACAACTTGGTGATAGGTGTACCAAGAAAGAAAACTGAACAACCAAACCAAACCAAACCAACGTTCTATGATGACTTGTGTACAAGGTGCCTCCACCAGTGTCGTGAAGGACTAGTGGAATGGATTCCAGTCAAAAGAGGATATACATGGCTTGGTGGGAAAAGGCTGGCAAAACATGACAAGTTAACATGTAAGTCTAATGTAGCTTTTTTTTTAGTCATCTGGAAATAATCTAAAATAATTTTACATTTTTCTCATGCAAATACAATACAATTCCAATTTATACACAATCTTGTCATATACGTGCAGTTGCTTTCCTTTTAACAGTTGTAAATGGTAAGCAAAGGCATCTCATGCACAACGTAGGAAATCTAGGGTTCCTCTTCAGATGTATACTTTCTATTATAATTTGGATTAAAACTTATATATTTCTTCATCTTTGTGAATGTTAAAGTGATGGGATATGAAACTAGGTGGAAGTAAATTTGACAGAAAATAAATTGGAAATTAAAGCACATAGGTTGAGATTTTTAAAAACATGACAAATTTATCCAATCATTTAACCAAAATTTCTTGAATTCAACAGGGTAATGCATTCATTGGCCCCAGCTTCTTCATCACTGCTTATTCCCTCACCACCAAGGATTTCATAAGCCCTTTAAGAAAAAATTCAAGGGGATAAAATACAGTACATGTTATTTTTAACAATACTGCTTTAAAATCTAGAAATAAAAACAAAATGTCACAGTTGACTTCAAATTTTGATTTACGCAAGATTCACACTAAAAATGTCACTGAGGTCACTATGTTTATACTGACAGGATTCACAGGCAATTTTGAGGTGCAAGTCCTTCTGTTTTTACTCTTTCTAGCTATCTATCTTTTCACTCTGATAGGCAATTTGGGAATGGTCATATTGGTCACTATGGACTCTCGGCTGCACAACCCTATGTACTATTTTCTGAGTGTGTTGTCCATTTTGGATGCCTGTTATTCTTCAGTGGTTACACCCAAAATGTTGGTCAATTTCCTGGGTGAAAACAAAGCCATTTCTTATTTTGGGTGTGTAGCACAAATGTTTTTCTTTGTTACATTTGGGACCACCGAGTGCTTCCTCTTGGCAGCAATGGCATATGATCGCTATGTGGCAATCTACAACCCTCTCCTGTATTCAGTCAGCATGTCACCCAGAGTCTACGTGCCACTCATCATTGCTTCCTACATTGGAGGCATTTTAAATGCCTCTATACAAACAGTGGCCACATTTAGCCTATTCTTCTGTGCCTCCAATGAAATCAGACATGTCTTTTGTGATGTCCCTCCTCTCCTTGCTATTGCCTGTTCTGACACTCACACAAACCAGCTTCTACTCTTCTACTTGGTGGGCTCCATTGAGGTGGTCACTGTCCTGATTGTCCTGATCTCCTATGGTTTAATTCTCTTGGCTATTCTGAAGATGCATTCTGCTGAGGGGTGGAAGAAAGTGTTCTCTACATGTGGCTCTCACCTAACTGGAGTGTCAATTTATCATGGAACCATTCTCTTCATGTACGTGAGACCAAGCTCCAGCCACGCTTTGGACCATGACATGATAGTGTCAACATTTTACACCATCGTGATTCCCATGCTGAATCCCATCATCTACAGTCTGAGGAACAAAGATGTGAAAGAGGCAATGAAAAGAGTGTTTGGGAAAAATGGTTTTTTCAAGAAAGTATCTTTTTACAGTTAACAATGAATTAAAAAATTGAAAGGCATGTTCAATGCCTCAATATTAAAAAAGATATAATGAACATGTTTACTTTTCTTGCCAGAATGGTTATCATCAGTAAATCAACAAACAATTGTTTGCTAAGATAAGGAGAAAAGGAAACCCTTGTGCACTATGAGTGGGAATGCAGGTTCGTACAGCTGCTGTGGGAAGCAGTATGGAGTTAATAAAAAATATAAAGATGGAGCCCTGACCACCATGTCTCATTTGGTTGGGTATCATCCCACAGACTCAACAGTCTACAGTTAGGTTTCCTATCAGGGCACGTGCATGGGTTATAGGTTCCATCCCTGGTTGGGGCATGTAAAAGAAGCAGCCAACTGATCTATGTTTCTCTTTTGCTTCCATGTTTCTTTCACTGCCTCTCTCACTCCATTCCGCTCTCCTAAAAAACTAAATAAATAAAATCTTTTTGAAATCTAGCTTACAAAAACTTAAAATTAGAACTGTAAGATAAAGCAAGGATAAGTGGTGATGGAAGGAAACATAACTTGGAGTGATGAACTCACAATCAAATTTACAAGTGATGTAGTAGAGAGCTGAACCCTGAAACCTATATAATTTTCTTAAACAATGTCACTCCAATAAATTCAATGAAAAATAAATTTTAAATTTTAAAAATTGAAAAATATTTCTAAAATATAAAAATGGAACTGCCTTAAGACCCAGTGATTTCACTTCCAGAAATATATCTGGAGAAAACTAAAAAGCTAATTTGAAAAAATATATGTACCTCTGTGTTCATTGCAGAGTTATTTAAACAGCCAAGTTTTGGGAGCAGCTAAAGTACTTATCAGTAGGTGAGAGGATAAAAAAGTTCTGGTAGTGTACACAATGGAATACTACTCAGCCATAAAAGAGAAAGAAATCTTACCTTTTTGCAACAGATGGATGGGCATCAAGGGTATTATGCCAAGTGAAATAAGCCAATACAGAGAAAGAGAAGTACCATATGATTTCACTTTTATCTGGAATCTAATGAGCAAAATAAGGTAACAAACAAAGTAGAAACAGATTCATAGACACAGAGAACAGACTGACAGTTGTCAGAGGAGAGAGAGGTTGGGGGAATGAGTGGAAAAAGTTTAGGGATTAACCAGCATAAATTGGTAGTTATGGGATAGCAACAGAAATGTGGATTACAGCACAGGAACTATGAGGTATGTCCAGAAAGTATCTATCCATGCAATACGAAAAATAGAGGCATTTATTGAAGAATATACAAGATACAAGAAACATTGTAGATAAGACAATGACATCTCAATCCTCTTCGAAGTAAGCACCTTGGAACCTCACACAGTTCTCCAATAGCCATCAGCTGTCCCCTCATAGTTTCCTGAGTCTCATCAATGGTCTGAAACCTCTTCACTTTCAAAGGTTATTTTAGTTTTGGAAAAGCCAGAAGCTGCAAGGTGCCAAATCTTGGTGGCAGGGATGAGTCACCTGGGTGATTTGATGTTATGCAAAAAAAGCCTGCATGTGATTTGATGCATGAACATGCATCATGTTTTGATGAAGCTGCCAATCACTAGTTGCCCATAATGGCGGCCATTTTCATCATATTGTATCTCTCAACCAATGAATGAATTTTGGTGTAGTACTATTTATTCATTGTTTGGCCTGAAGGGGTATACTCATGATGGGCAACACCTTCAATATAAAAAAGTTAACATGGTCTTGGTATTGCTGCACCTTGCTGATCCTTCTTGGGCCATGGAGAAGCAAGAGACTTCCATTGGGATGTCTGGATCTTTCTGTCTGGATCATAGTTGTAGATCCATGATTCATCTCTGGTTATGGTTTTCTTGAGGACATCTGGTTCATTGGTAGTGGTTTGAATCAAGTCCTCAACAACTGCAGCACGATGTTCCTTTTGTTTTGGTAGCAAAAGCCTTGCAACAAGTTCTGCCACAACATATTTCATGCTAAGTTCTTGTGTCAAAATCTCAGATGCAGTAGTTTTGGGAATCCCCAAGTGAACTCCTAGTTCTCCCACTGGAAGTCATCAATTTTTGTTGATTGCAGCCTGTACACATTCAGCATTTCAGGTGTTGTGCTTGTTGCAGACCTTCCAAAACATAGGTCACTTCCAACAGATTCTCAGCCATCTTTGAATCATTTGTGTCTCACTTTCATTTGTGCAGCAGTCATTGCATCCTTCCCAAAAGCCTTCTGAGTCATCTGAATAGGTTTTGCAGAGGAATATTCAAGCTTAACACAAAATTTGATGCAGATTCGTTGCTCTACTCAATCATTTTGAATGAGATGACCACACAGAACACATGCTTATTCATGTCTACAACACTCACTGACAAGTGCAGTGAAGTCATCATTATTCACACATGCACCTTCCAGTCCACTCTCCTTGGCTGCCAGGATACATCAATGTCATAAACCATTCTTGTTATAGTTACAGTGGCTGGACTTTTTCCAGACAGACCACAAACAGTCAATGATATTGAGAAAAACATTTACAGAGTCAGGTGGATAAATGAAGGTGAGGGGACTACTCTGTGAACTACATGATTGTCTAACCACTTCGTTGTACATCTGAAACTACAACAGAATAATCTTAATTATAAATGAAAGTTGAAAATTAAAGAAAAAGAAAGAAAAATTGTGAGAAAAATTATAATGTAGCAACAGAAAGAGAACTCACTAAGAAGAAACACTTAAAGGAAGTCAATGGGTGAATGAGGATAGAATTCCAAGAGGAGAAAAGAAATGCAGGAAAATCATTGGGGGGAATATATTGTGAAAAGAGATGCTTTGTGTTTGTCCTGCAAAGGTGTTATTTAAATTTAATAATTCTGCTTTAGAGAAATATTGTTAGTGTTCTATGATCTAGGGAGATTCTTTTTGCTGAAATTAAAAGGGTTTTCACAAAATAAAAATAAATTAATAATAACAATAGTAATATTGGTAACTATACTAATCACAAAAACAAAAGGAAAGAATAAAGGAAAACAAAACGGAAGAAGGAAGGACCACTGCCACTTAAAACTATTCTTGAAGGACACATGCACTTGCAGTGAAAGTGAGATCTATGGTAAGCAGTGCCAAACATGAGCACAGCAGGCATACTCTTCTGTATCTTGGCTCCTGGGCCCAAGACCTGAGGCGCGGGAGCATCTGCACAGGCATCACAAGGTGGGGGGGTCAGAGTAAAACAGACCCAGAGCTGGGTCAGACCAGGCCTATACAGAAAAGTGTCAAGACGAGCAGGGGCTCAGATGTGAGGAGAGTTTCATCTGCAAGCTGGGTGTGCCTTACCCACCAAATTGTACTTGTCTTTTGTCATATTTGAGTTCAAGTATGATCTTCATAAATGTTCATGCCTACTCTGTGTATATTGGGAGAAATGAAAGAACGACTTCTGTTTGTGATTTTGATGAAATAATAAAAGACTAAGCCCTGGCTGGTGTAGCTCAGTGGATTGAGCGCGGGCTGGGAACCAAAGTGTCCCAGGTTCGATTCCCAGCCAGGGTACATGCCTGGGTTGCAGGCCATGACCCCCAGCAACCGCACATTGATGTTTCTCTCTCTCTCTCTCCCTTCCTTCCCTCTCTAAAAATAAATAAATAAAATCTTTAAAAAAAAAGAAATAATAAAAGACTGTGAAATGCACTATCACAGAAAGCATGGCAATGACACCAGGAATTCACAAACATTACCTGTGGTCTCCAAACCACAGGCTGTACTTAAAATTGCTGCTAACACATAAACCTAAGGAAGGAGCAGAGTGCTCTGATCTGGAGTCAGATACCAATGATTCTGTGGTAAGTGTTCTATGAGCTATAGTTGGTGTCAATCAATTTATAGATTCAACACAATCCCTATGAAAACACCAGTGACATATTTCACAGGTATAGAACAAATATTTCAAAAATTTATATGCAGCCAGGAATGACCCTCCATAGCTTCAGCAATTTTGTGAATGAAAACAATGTAGAAGAAATCACAATACCTGACACCACACAATATTATAAGGCCACTGTAATCAAAACATTCTGATACTTGCATAAGAACAGACAAACAGACCAATGGAACAGAACAGAGAGCCCAGAAATAAACCCACGTTTCTGTGGTCAACTAGTATTTCACAAAAGGGTAGAAGCATACAATGAAGAAAAAAATAATCTCGGAAAAATGGTGTTGTGATATCTGGACAGCCATATGTAACAAAATGAATCTTAATCACAAACTTACACACAAATAAACTCAAGATGGATAAAAGACTTAAATACAAGTCACCACACCATAAAAGTTTCAAAGGAGAACATAGGCAGGAAAATCTCGGGTATTCCATACAGCAGTATTTTCACTGATATGTCCACTACAGTAAGGGACATAAAGAAAAGAATAAACAAATGGGATCTCATCAAAATAAAAAGCTTCTGCATAGCTAAGGGAAACAGCATTAAAATGGAAAGAAAACCAACTGTATGGGGAAAACATATTTGCCAATGATACCTCAGACAAGAGTTTGATCTCCAAAATATATAAAGAACTTACACAACTCCACTCCAAGAAGACAAGCAACCCAATTAAAAAGTGGGTGAAGGACTTGAACAGGTAATTCTCCAGGAAGAATATGCAGAAGGCCCAGAGACATATGAAAAGATGTTCAGTATTGCTAGCTATCAGAGATTCAAATTAACACCGCAATGAGATGCCACTTCACACCAGTCACAATGGCCATCATAAACAAAGCAACGCACAACAAATGTTGGAGAGGTTGAGGAGAAAAGGGAACCCCAGTGCACTGTTGATGGGATTGCAGACTGGTGCAACCACTGTGGAAAACACTATGGAATTTCATCAGAAAATGAGAAACGGAACTGTCCTTTGACCCAGCAATTGCACTGCTGGGTCATACCCTAAGAATGCTGAAACAGCAATCCAAAAGAACCTACGCACCCCAATGTTCATAGCAGCAAAATTTACAATAGCCAAGTTTTGGGATAAACCTAAGTGCCTATCAGTAAATGAATGCATCAAAAAACTATGGTACATTGACCAGATGGAATACTAAGCAGCAGAAAGAAAGAAGGAGCTCGTACCCTTTGCAAAAGCATGGACAGAACTGGAGAGCATTATGCTAAGTGAAATAAACCAGATGGTGAGAGACAAATGCCATATGATCTCACCTTTAACAGAAACCTAATCAGCAAAATGAATAAGCAAGCAAAATATAACCACACACTGAAATTGAGAACAGGCTAACAGTGACCGAGGGGAGCAGGAATGGATTATAGGGGAAAAGGGTGAAGGGTTTGCAGGAACAATTATAAATGACACATGGACAATAATAAGGAGGGGCAGAAACAGGGGAAGGAGGTGGGAAGGCTGGGGTGGTGGGGAGGGGTGGAGGGAAAAGGCAGAAAACTGTACTTGAACAACAATAAAAACATGTTAAAAATAAAAATAAATAAACTAGAGGGCCATTCTGGAAAAAGTGATTCAAAGAAACAAACAAACAAAAATTTTTTAAAGTAAACTCCCAAAAGAATACTAAGGAAAAAGCTAGACTTTGCACATGACAATGATTTCATGGATGTGATACCATGACATAATAAACACAGTCAACAAAAGCAAAGTTAGTTAAGTGAGAATGAGTGCAACTGAAAATCTGCACAAAAGAGGAAAAAAATGGAGTGAAAAGGCAAACTACAGAATGGGAGAAAATATTTGAAACCATTTGAATAGACATTTCTCAAAAAACAAAAGGCATGAAGATGAACACAGAGCAATAATGAATAAAATATAGGATCTGACACAATAAATTACACAGAAAAAATCATAGGTACTAAACTTATGGACCCTGGGCTTAGAGAATATTTTATGAATTTGACCCCAAAGCAAGGGAAATAAAGGCAACTATATACAAATGGAAGTATATAAAACTAAAATCCTTCTGCACAACAAAAGAAACTCCAAAAAAAAATTAAAAGTCAGCAAGCTACATGGGACAACATATTTGCAAACAACATTTCCAAAATGGATTTATATCCCAAATATATAAAAAACTCTTATAACTCAACACATAACAAACAACCCATTTAAAACATGGGCAGAGGACTTGAACACACACTTAGCCCAAAAAAGACATACATATGGCCAACAGAAATATGAAAATATGTTCAACTTCACTAGTTATTAGGGAAGTGCAAATCAAAACTACAATGAGGTACCACCTCACACCTGTGAGAATGGCTATTATCATGATTAAGACAAACATTAACAAGTGTTGGAGAGGTTGTGGAGAAAAAGAAACCCCCATTCACTGCTGGTGGGAATGGAAACTGCTAGTCGCTACAGAGAGCATTATGGAGGTTCCTCCACAAAGTAAGAAGAGAGTTACCATGTGACTCAGCAACCTTTTTTCTGGGTATCTACCTCCAGTATTTGAAAACATTATTAGCAAAAATATATGTACCCCTATGTTCATTGCAGCACTATTAACGGTGGCCCGGACCTGGAGACAAACCAAGTGTCCTTCAAGAGATGAGTGGATAAAGATGTGGTACATATATACAATGGAATACTACTCAGCCATAGGAGAAAATGAAATACTGCCATTTGCGCCAGTATGGATGGACCTTGAATATATCAGGCTAAGTGAAACAAATTGGTCAGAAAAAGCTAAGAACCCTGTGATTTTACTCAAACGTGGGAAATAAAACTGAAACTTACAGACAGAGAAAATAGTATTGTAGTTACCAGAGAGATGGGAGTTAGGGGAGAAATAAAGGGATAAAGGGGGCCAAATCTATGGCGACATGTAGGAGACCATTCTGCATCGCATGGGCCCAGCTCCCACTCAAAGATGCACAGGGTCCATGCCCACAGACAGGTTCACCCATGGGGAATCAGGCCTGCAATGTGCCTAGGCCACTTTGAGTCTTGCTCTTGCTAAAAACCTCCCTCACCCTGAATTGAGGACATTTATTGCAAAGTAACTTCCTAAAATTCATGCGAAACCTTCCAAGGATGAGTGTAACCAGTTCAACCCCTTTTGCCTTTTCATTGGCAAATATCCCTCTTCTGTGATGTGATTAATAGCATTGGCTCCTTGGTTTTCTGTAAAATGTAACCATCTAAAGCAAACCTGTGCTTTATGTAAATGAGGATCATCATGTAATGTGCCGAGAAACCAAATAAAGGCCAGCCACAGCAAGGTTGAAGGCTTTTGCTCCCCTTGAGAGAAAAGGCATGCTGTCCCTTTTCCTCCCCATAATCCATGTGAATGTCTCATTTCATCCATAACGACATGAACACTGCGGGCCGGTGTCTGCATCAGTGACAGAAGATGATTTGACTTTGGACAGTGAGCACACCATGCAATGTTCAGATCATGTTTCATAGAAATGTACACTTGAAACTAACATAGTCTTATTAACCAATGTTACCCTGATAAATTTAATAAGAAAGAAAACAAAAAGAAATACAATAAGTATAGATGCAAGCAAAAATACTTAATGTCACTAATCATCAGGAAAATGCAAATCTATAGCACAATTGTACTCAGAGGCCAAAGGACTCTGATTATTTAATAAATATCAACATGCAGTAAATTATTCCATAACCATTTTCTTTTTAATTACCAAGTAAGTCATCATGTTGCTCTCTTGAACCAGAAGATAATTGGAGCATGTACCCCTTGGGGAAATTCTCGTGGTTTTCATCAACAGTTGAGTAAGGGAATATAAATGATCTAAATTACTGTGTTCATAGTGTATCTAAACCCACATTTGCTGATACACAGGTAAGAAGAGAAAAATTTATGTCACTTGAAAAATAGTTTATGAAGTGTGGCCTAAAAATGTGAAGGTCAAATGTTAGAAAATCTCCAGTACTAAACACTTCAGTTGCTGCCTACTGCAACTATTGAATTGGTTTGTCGAGTTAAGTAAAAGTTTAACAAATTGAGTGTATGTTTTCATTTTTATGATGGAAAAAGACAGATCAGATTAAAGCAAGAACAATAAAGAAAACATTAGACCTCTTCAACTACCTGGAGGCTTGTATTTGCTCTAATGAAGAAACAATCTGCTATCCTTTATTTTCCCAGAATAGTGATATAGAATTCATTTTAAGATAATGCTATTTCATAATGTTTCTCTAGTCTTAATGTTTAAAATTTATCTAAATATATATCAGGAATCATATTTTATTTCATTGGGGGTGACAATAGGAGAGGCCAGCTACAGATGAGGCCATGATACTATAGGAGACAGTGTAACACTGGGAAATGTGCACACATTCTGAGGGAGATGCAGGGTTGATTGCTGGCTCTGGTACTACTTAGCTGTGAGAGTTGCTAGAAAGGTGAAATAACCCCATGTGCACAAAGCTCCATTTCTGCTGCATGTGCTCACTGCATGGCTATTATTTTTCTTTTGTTTGCCCACTTAGTGTTTCAGTGTTGAGGCAAAGATATCTGGGATATTTTACCTTCTTTTAGAACTTTCTTTTTAGATTGTTCCATGTATCTATGCCTCTATTTTTATTTTGTTCATTAGTTTATTTTGTTCCTTAGATTTCACATATAAGGGAGTTCATATGATATTTGCCTTTCATTAACTGGCTTATTTCACTAGCATAATAATCTCCAGGTCCATCCATGCTGCCTTAAAAGGTCAGAGGTCTTTATTTTTTATACCCCATGTAGTATTCCATTTTGTAGAAGCAACACAGCTTTTTTATCCACTCATCTAATAATGAGAACTTGGGCCATTTCTAGATCTTGGCTATTGCAAATAACACTAATATGAACATAGTGGGTGCATATATACTGTTGAATCACTGGTTTGGTACTCCAGATACATTTCCACAAGTGGGATTGCTTGGTCACAAGGCAGACTGACAGTTGTCAGAGGGGAGCAGGAAGGGAGGGACTGAATGGGAGAAGGTGATGGGATTATCCAAACAACAGACATGCATAACCCATAGACACAAACAGCAGTGCAGTGAGAGCCTGGGGGAAGTAGGGGCAAGGGCAGGGTGAGGTGTCAAAGGGGGAAAAATGGGGACAACTGTAGTAATCTAAACAATAAAAAATACAATTTAAAAACAATTAAAAAACTGGTTTTGCACTAATTTTAAAAGGCAATGCTTTGTTACTAAATTCTCCAAGAATCAGACATCTTCTCTTTATCCCTCTAAGTGCTTTCAACATATTTTAATATTGACTTAGCTATGCCCAGTATAGATTTTATTTTGGCATCTAGTAAAATGTAGCTGAAGTATTTAACACTGTAGTCTTTCACTATCTTACCCAAGCGTAATGAAGCTCACAGTAATGTAGCAAATGGAATAGTGAGCTGTGTGGGTATAGAAAGTCATCATAATCAAAATATGATTTGTTGAGTTTCATACTAAAATAATATTTCAGTTTGTGTCAATAATCACACAACAAATACATTAAATGGAGACAAAAATGAACTATCTGGCTCAAGGCTCTGGCCACATATTTTTATATGGTTAGGCAAAGTATTAGTTCTGGGACCTAGTATTTGCTGATGTTTTAAAATAAATACATCTGATGACAAAAGAACAATTATACAGTCATGTTAAATTTGCAACCAAAAATGATGTACTTAAAAGAAATTGTTTCATACATTTATTGCTCTGCTCATTTGATTAGTGTGCCTGCCTGTATACTATCATATCTGCTTGCTCATTCAAACACATTGCTATTTGAAAGAAGAGTGAAGTTTGAAGAAAAAGCCTACACTGACACACGACATTTAATTGTGAACCTGGCCAATGAACACATACTTTGAGATCAAAGTTTTATGTCATATGTCTTGCAGGTGTATCACTGAATTGATGTCAAGAATTGTATGGGGGTAACTTTTTCTTGCAAACCTTGCTTATATTTTTTGAAAATAGATTTTATCTTATTCACCAAAGTTTACTTTTTATTTCTTCATTTTGTTTAATTCACTCATGGGCCATCATCCTTATAAAAAAATCTTGATTCATTCTTTTGGATGGATCCAAGAAGATATAATAGAGTTAGAAAATTTTTAGCAATTAACTCATAAACTGTAACAGTCCAGGACACATCTATTCTACAGTACCAAGGTAATTCAACAATTCTCTGTTTACAGAATTGTCAAGATTCAAGTTTATCAATGTATTTTTGCCTTTTAATTTTTACTCCAATATTATAGAATAAATAAATATTAATGTTCTTATTCTACAGGAGACTAGCTTAGAACATTCACTTACACCATTACTGAAAAGTCTAGTATTCTGACACTCTATTCCAATGCTCTGGACACTGATATGCTACCTCATATGTGTCATTGTCAAAATGAATTTATTTTATTTTTTAAATTTTATTTTATTGTAATTGTTCAAGTACCATTTTCTGCCTTCTACTCCCATCCCAGCTGATCCGACAGTGCTCCCTGCCTCCCTCCCATTACCAACCCCCCTTAGTTTTTGTCCGTGTGTCCTTTATACTTGTTCCTGTAAACCCTTCCCCTTTTCCCCTGAAATTCCTCCCCTCTCTGCTCTGGTCATTGTCAGCCTGTTCTATATTTCAGTGTCTTTGGTTTTATTTTACTTGTTTGTTTGCTTCATTGATTAGGTTCCAGTTAATGTTGAGGTCATATGCGGTAAGGGAAATTTATTTTTAAACCATCACCCTGTGTTTTAATGTGACTTAATATGACAACAGCTTAAAAAAGAAGTTGGAAACTAACTGGTTGACCTGATGGTTTTGGAAATGACATGGGTTCACAAACTGAGTGGACACCCATCTTTTCCATTTAATTTTGCAGTGAGTGGCATGGACACTTGACCCACTGTCTTGTCAATGTCTTCTTATGTGTAAGTGGCAATTTTTACATTGCAAAAACATAAATGTGAGAACATAGCTCATGTTCCCTTGTGCCATTCAGTCAAGTTCTGTTTATTCTTTTGGTAGGAAATGAGTTTTAATTGTACAAATATCTTTACATTTGTTTTGTGAGGTTTTCAACATGAAGAATGCCACTGAAGTTACTACGTTTGTACTGAGGGCTTCACAGACAATCTAGAACTGCAAACTATCTTCTTCTTTCTTTTTTGGCAATTTACCTGTTTACTCTGATGGGGAATTTAGGGCTGATTGTATTGGGTTATTGGGGATCTCAGGCTCCACAAACCCCATGTACTATTTTCTGAGTGGTTATCATCAGTGGATGCCTGCTATTCTTCCGTAATTACTCCAAATATGTTAGTAGATTTTTCTGTCAAAGGAATAAAGTATTTCACTCCTTGGATGTGCAACACAGATGTTCTTGCTACTACCTTTTGGGGACCACAGAATGCTTCCTCTTGGCTGCAATGGCATATGACGCTATTGTGGCAATCTAACACCCTCTCCTGTATACATTAGATGTCACCCAGAGTCTATGTGCCACTCATCATTGCTTCCTATGTCAGTGTCATTTTGCATGCTGTTGTGCACACAGTGGCCACATTTAGGCTACCCTTCTGTGCCTCCAATGAAATCAGACATGTCTTTTGTGATATCCCTCCTCTCCTTGCTATTGCCTGTTCTGACACTCACACAAACCAGCTTCTGCTCTTCTACTTGGTGGGCTCCATTGAGGTGGTCACTGTCCTGATTGTCCTGATCTCCTATGGCTTCATTCTGTTGGCCATTCTGAGGATGCGTTCTGCTGAGGGAGGAGAAAAGTGTTCTCTACATGTGGCTCTCACCTAACTGGAGTGTCAGTTTTTCATGGAACCATTCTCTTCATGTATGTGAGACCAAGTTCCAGCTATGCTTTGGATCATGACATGATAGTGTCGATATTTTACACCATTGTGATTCCTATGCTGAATCCCATCATCTACAGTTTGAGGAACAAAGATGTGAAGGAGGCAATGAAAAGAGTGTTTGGGAAAAATGGGTGTATCAATACATTTTCAAACTAACTATTAAATTGAATCAAATTAAAACTAATGTACATTGTCTTGATATCAAAATGAGAATTTGTTCTATTTATTAGTGCTTTTCTCTTCTTCTTAGACCTTTTTGTATAACGATCATAGTCATACCTCCACCTCTGCTGTTTCCACACAGGCTAAAAAAACGATTCATTTGCCTTTTAAATCATTCTCAGGCATACACACACACACACACCACACACACACTGATACTGATTGTAGTAATTTGTCAGGCTGTCATAGCAAAGCACCACACACTGGTGGCCTAAACAACAGAAATTTATTTTTCACTATTCTGGAATCTAAGAACCTTAAAACAAAGTAAATCTAGGGCAGCTTTATCTGGCCTTTTTTCTTCACTAGTAGATGGTTGTCTTTTTCCTCCCTCTTCACATCATTTCTCTGACCTTTTCTGTGTCTTATCTACTCTTCTTATAAGGAAACCAGTCATATTGGATTAAGGACCAATCTAAAGATTTCATTTTAATTTAATACTTCTACAAAGACCCTATCACCAAATATAATCACATTCTAAGGTCATATATCAACATATGAATATTGGTATATAGTGCATATATTTACACACACACTCATGCACTTAATATTTACCTTGAACTATAATATGACTTTATTCTCATATTACCTAAATCATATGAGTTCCAATCATTGTAATTATGAGTGACTTTATAATTCTACCTGGCTATCTTGTGGAAATACCACCCAATCAATAACAAATCACATCTCACATATTTCCATACCACTCTCCATGGAATCACTGGCTTAGATCACAGTTCAAAGTATTGTGCCCCATCCTTAGGTCATGTCCTGGCAGCAATGCATAGTTCAGAGGTCACAGATATGTTTAAATTTATGCTGTCATTACTATGCTGATATGTGAGGGTGTATTCTTCTCCCTTTTATTATTTCATCTACAGCATGAATAAAAAATCATTCTTTAATTTTTCACGAATACAGTGACTATGCATTAACACTTATGAAAATTATGCTTAAACTCAAAAGTGACAGAAGAGAAGCACAATTCAGAGAGTCAGTACTTTGGCTGGCAGATTGGGCTATTCCCACACCTGAGCCCTAGCCCATCTTTATGAGTGAAGAAGAAAACACAGACTTGCACAAAATATGTGCTAAAGATCTATCCAATAGAGAACATGTATCTAGAATATATAAAACATCTAAAACAAAATATAAAAAACTCATAATAAATGGCCATACTCTTAATAAATGTACACAGATGGTTAATATGTCCATGGAAAAGTGCTAAATAGATCTTAAGTTAGGGAAAGAATTTCAACTGAATACTGTGATCAAATATATCTGTTAGAATGAGTAAAGTTTAAAAGTACAATAATAACTGACAATATAAAGGTGTTATTAAAGATGCCGAGAAACTGGAACTCTCATCCACTGCTGGTAGGATGCAAATGGGACAGCCACTTTAGCAAACCATCTGACAGTTTCCTAGGATGTGAAACATACACCTACCATATGAACCTGAGATCTGATTCAGCCATTTATCCAAAAGAAATGAAAACATAGATGAACACAATGACCTGGGTTCCAGTTTTATAGTGGCTGTATTCATCATATTTCCAAAGTGAAAGCAGTTCAAATGTCCAACAAATAGAGAATAAGTAACTAACTGTGCTGCATCCTTAAAATGGGATACCACTCAGCAATTTAATAGCAATAACACTATTGGTATATTCAGGTACACAAATGAATCCCATATATCCTGTGCTAAGTGGAAGGATACAAGTTCAAAAGATGACATTGTGATTACACTGTTATCACATTCTGGAAAAGGTGAAAATATAAATATGGAGAACCCACTCATGGTTGCCAGACTGACTACATAGTGATATGATGGACTTTTTAGAATGGTGCAAATGTTCTCTAATTTGATATTAATTATACAATTCGATGTGTTTTACAACATTCATATAACTTGCACCTATAATTAGTGGAGTTTTATTAATTGATATTAATATTTAATAACTCTAACTTTAAAAAACTTGGTATTATATAAGTTAATCTTTGCATTAGAATATTTGCTTTTAGAGGAGATATGATCAGAGAAATGTGTAGGGAGACATCTGAGTACTATCAATATTTTACTCCTTACACTTAGTTTTCGTTAAAGGATTACAGTCAGATTGTGAAAATTATAGGATTATGGTCATATGGTGAAAATTCATCAAGCTATACACTACATAAAAATACTTTTCTACATGTACATTTTCTTCCTTAAAAGAAACAAACCCTCATTTTGTTGCATATTTTCTAGTAAACTCAATAAGCCCTTGATACATAAATGTCCTTTGAATGTCTTATCTTGTAACTAATTGTCCTATTATTGAGAAAGTTAACAAATTTTTGCTATAGAATTTTATATTGGTCTAAGTTTTGGGGACATTTTGGAAATTACAGTTTGTGATTTTTCTCAGTTTCTCTCAGTCTCTCTCAAACTCTTTCTTCATTTCAAATTGGTTTTTCTCCACACTTGCTTTTTTCGTCTTTTCTTTAATCATGCTTTCAACAGTTGCCACTCACACTCTTCTATTTTAATAAAGTATGCCTGATTTATACATTTTTTTTTCATTTCTAGTTAATTTCTGTGTTCTCTTTTTCCCAAGGTTCATTGAGAAATAATTGACATTTATCAGTATATCATTTTAGAGTGCATAGAATAATGTGTGCTCTCCTACTCTGTTTTCAAATCCTTCTGATGTCTAGCTGCTCATATCTACTAACATGTTTTATTATTCTGATAAAACATAAGAATTCTATTAAATTTTCTTTACTATTATGTTAAGATACCAAATTGTCATATTAGTTTGCATGGGTTTGCATAAGTTTTCAACTCCTTTGGGAGTCCATACTAGCCAAAATGATCTAAAGATTCAATGGAATCCTTACCAAAACACCAATGGCATATTTACAGAAAAGAAAGGACTTCCTAACATTCTTGTGGTACTCCGGATATGTTAAGAAAGACCAAAACTGGAAAAACACTTCCACCTTTAAAAAAGATTACAAAATTACAGTAACTCAAGAATATGGTATTGCTACAAAAACAGATATGTAGACCAATGAAACACAATAGAGAGACCAGAACTAAACCCACCTATTTATGGTCAATTGATCTTTGACAAGGGTGTCAATATTACATTATGGGGAAAGGATAGTCACTTCTTAAAAAATGTGTAAGGAAACCTGGATGTCCACATGCAATGAATAAAATTTGACCCTTATCTTACAGCATAAAAAAATCAACTAAACACTTAAACAGAACACCTGAAACTTTTAAACTCTCAGAAAAATCAAAGGAAAAATCTTGACATTGGACCTGCCAATGATTTCATGGACACACACCAAGAAACAATAAGCACAGCCAACAGAAGCAAAATTAGTTAAGTGAGAATAAATACAACTAAAAATCTTCTGCAGAACAAAGGGAAAAATCAAGACAGTGAAAAGGCAAATTACAAAATGGGAGAAAATATTTGGAAACCACTTGAATAGATATTTTCCTCTTTTTTTTTAATTTTAATCATTGCTTAAGTAATTTTCCCCTTTTACTCCCATTCCAGTGCAACCACCCAACCCTCCCCACTTCTCTCCCATTACACCCTACCCCTAGCTTTTGTCCATGTGTCCTTTCTATTTGTTCCTGTAAACCCTTCCCATTCTCCCATGAAATTCCCTCTTCTCTCCCCTCTGATCACTGTCAGCCTGTCCTCTATTTCAGTGTCTTTGTTTATATTTTGCTTGTTTCTTTGTTTTGTTGTTTAGGTTCCTGTTAAAGGTGAGATCATATGGTATTTGTATTTCACTGCCTGGATTATGTTGCTTAGCATACTGCTTTTCAGCTCCATCCAAGCTGTTGCAAAGAGTAGGAGCTCCTTCTTTCTTTCTGCTGCATAGAATTCCATTGTGTAAATGTACCATGGTTTTTTGATCCATTCATTTACTGATGGGCAACTTGGTTGCTTCCAGCACCTAGCTATTGTAAATTGTGCTGCTATGAACATCGGGGTGCAAAGGTTCTTTTGTATTGGTGTTTTAGTGTTCTTAGGATATAGACCCAGCAGCGGAATTGCTGGGACAAAAGGCAGATCCATTTTTAGTTTTCTGAGGAAGTTGCATACTGCTTTCCATAGTGGTTGTACCAGTCTGCAGTCCCACCAATAGTGCACTAGGGTTCCCTTTTCTCCATATCCTCTCCAACACTTGTGGTTTGTTGCTTTATTTATGATGGTCATTGTGACCGGTGTGAGGCGGTATCTCATTGTGGTTTTAATTTGCATCTCTCTGATAGCTAGCAATATTGAACATTGTTTCATGTGTCTTTGGATCTTCTTTATGTCCTCCTTGGAGAATTGTCTGTTCAATTCCTTTGCCCATTTTTAATTGGGGTGCTTGTTTCTTAGAGTGGAGTCATGTAAGTTCTTTATATATTTCGGAGGTTATACCCTTGTCTGAGGTATCATTGGCAAATATGTTTTCCCGATATATTTCTAAAAAAAGAAAGACGTACAAATGCCCAACAGAGCAATATTAAAAAATGTAAGATTTGACACAATAAATTAAATAGAAGAAAACATAAGTACTAAACCTATGGGCCTTGGTCTTAGGGAATATTTTATGTATTTGACCCCAAAGACAAGAAAAGAAAAGGCAAAAATAAATGAATGGGACTATATCAAACTAAAATGCCTTTGCACAGGAAAGGAAACTGCCAACGAGAAAAGCAACCATCCAAATGGGAAAAGGTATTTGCAAACTACAGCTGTGACAAGGACTTCATTTCCAAAATATTTAAAGAACTTATACAACTCAATGTCAAACAATTGTGTTAAAAATTGGGCAGAGGACCTACAGACACTTCTCCCAAGAAGACATACCAATGGCCAAAAGAAATGTGAAAAGATGATCAACTTCACTAGCTATTAGGGAAATGGATATCCAAACTACAATGAGATACCACCTCACACCTGTTAGAATGAGTACTATCATCATGCAGACAAAAAATAACAAGTGTTGGAGATGTTGTGGAGAAACAGGAGCCCTCATTCACTCTTGGTATAAAAAACTATATGGAGGGTCCTCCACAAAGTAAGAAGAGAGTTACCACATGACTCAGCTACCTTCTTTTGGTTATCTACCTCCAATATTTGAAAACATTATCAGCAAAAACATATGCACCCCTATGTTCATCGCAGCACTATTACTGGTGGCCCAGACCTGGAGACAAACCAAGTGGCCTTCGAGAGGCGAGTGGATAAGGAAGATGTGGTACGTATGTACAAGGGAATGGTACTCAGCCATAGGAATAAATGAAGTACTGCCATTTGTGACAATATGGATGGGCCTTGAGAATATTGTGCTAAACAAAATAAATCAGTCCTAAAAAACTAAGAACCGAATGGTTTTACTCAAATGTGGGATATAAAACTGAAACTCATACACACAAAAACAGTATTGTGGTTACCAGAGGGATGGGAGTTAGGGGAGAAATAAAGCAGCCAAGGGGGCCAAATCCAGGGTGACAGAAGATGTTTTGACTTTGGGTGGAGAGCACATGAAGCAATATTCAGATCCTGTTTCATAGTAATGTACAATTAAAACTGACATAGTCTTATTAACCAATGTTACCCTGATAAATTTAATAAGAAAGAAAACAAAAAGGAATGCAATAAGTATAGATGCAAGTAAAAAAAACTTAATGTCACTAATCATTAGGAAACTGCAAATCTAAAGCATGATTGTACTCAGAGGCCAGAGGACTCGGATTATTTAATAAATATCAACATGCAGTAAAGTATTCCATAACCATTTTCTTTTTAATTACCAAGTAAGTCATCATGTTGCTCTCTTGAACCAGAAGATAATTGGAGCATGTTCCCCTTGGGGAAATTCTCGTGGTTTTCATCAACAGTTGTGCAAAGGAATATAAATAATCTAAATTAATTGTATTCATAATATACCTAAACCTACCTTTGTTGATACGCAGTTCAACAAAGAAAATGGTAGGCCATTTGAAAAATATTTTATGAGGAGGAGCCTAAAAATGTTAAGGACAAATGTTACAAAATCCCCAGTACTAAACCCTTTATTTGTTGCCTATTGCATAGGTAAGTAAATACAACAAAGAAAAATGAACTATTGAATTTATGTTTGTAGAGTTAAGGAAGAATTTTCCAAATTGAATGTATGCTTTCATTTTTTTCTGATAGAAAAAGGTCAGAATAAAGCAAGAACAGTAAAGAAAACACGACCTATTCAAATACCTGGGGGCTTTCATTTTGCTCTAATCAGGAAGAAATCATCTTTTTTTTTTGCCAGCTTTGTGATATAGAAGCCACTTCATGTGAATGCTCTTTTGTAATGTTTCTCTAGTCTTAATGTTTAAAGTTTATCTAAATGTTTTCCTAGTCTCACCATTTAAAATTCATCTAAATATATATCAGGAATGATATTTTATTTTGCTGAGAGTGACAATAGGAGAGGGCAGCTACAGAGTGAGGCCATGATACTACAGGAGACAGTGTAACACTGGGAAATGTGCACACATTCTGAGGGCGATGCAGGGTTGATTGCTGGCTCTGGTACTACTTAGCTGTGAGAGTTGCTAGAAAGGTGAAATAACCCCATGTGCACAAAGCACCATTTCTGCTGCATGTGCTCACTGCATGACTGTTAGTATTTTTCTCCTCCTTTGCCCACTTAGTGTTTCAGTGTTGAGGCAAAGATATCTGGGATTTTTTGCCTTCTTTTAAAACTTTCTTCTTAGATTGTTCCATGTATCTATGCCTCTATTTTTATTTTGCTCATTAATTTATTTTGTTCGTTAGATATCACATATAAGCAAGTTCAGATGATATTTGCCTTTCATTGACTGGCTTATTTCACTAGCATAATAAATCCAGGTCCATCCATGCTGCCTTAAAAGGTCAGAGGTCTTTCTTTTTTATAGCCCATGTAGTATTCCATTTTGTAAAAGTAACACAGCTTTTTTATCTACTCATCTAATGATGGGAACTTGGGCCATTTCTAGATCTTGGCTATTGCAAATAACACTGATATGAACATAGTGGGTGCATATATACTGTTGAATTGCTGGTTTGGTACTCCAGATACATTTCCATAAGTGGGACTGCATGGTCTAAAGGCATCAGAGGGGAGCAGGAAGGTATGGACTGAATGGGAGAAGGTGAAGGAATTACCCAAACAACAGACATGCATAACCCATAAACACAATAAACAGTGCAGTGATAGCCTGAGGAAGCTGAGTGAAGGTGTCAAAAGGGGGAGAAATGGGACAACCGTAATAACCTTAACAATAAAAATAAAATTTAAAAAAATTTAGAAAACTGGTTTTGCATTAATTTTAAAAGGTGATGTTTTGTTACTTAGTTCTCCAAGAATCAGACATCTTCTCTTTTACCTCTAAGTGCTTTCAACGTATTTTAATATTGACTTAGCTATGCCCAGTATAGATTTTATTTTGGCATCTAGTGAAATGTAGCTGAAGTATTTAACACTGTAGTCTTGCACTATCTTACCCAAGTGAAATCAGCTCACAGTAATGTAGCAAATGGAATGGTGAGCTGTGGGTAGAGAAAATAATCATAATCAAAACAGGATTTTTTAAATTTCATCCCAAATAATAATATTTCAGTGTGTGTCAATAATCACACAACAAATACATTAAATGGAAACAAAAATGAATTATCTGGCTCAAGGCTCTGGTCCCATATTTTTATGTGGTTAGGTAAAGTATTAGTTCTGGGACCTACTATTTGCTAATGTTTTAAAATAAATACATCTGATAAAAAAAGATCAATTATACAGTCATGTTAAATTTGCAACCAAAAATGATGTACTTAAAAGAAATTGTTCCATACATTTATTGCTCTGCTCATTTGATTAGTGTGCCTGGCTGCATACTATCATATCTGGTTGCTAATTTAAACATATTGCTATTTGAAAGAAGAGTGAACTTTGAAGAAAAAGCCTACACTGACACAAGACATTTAATCATGAACCTGGCCAGTGAACACATACTTTGAGATCAAAATTTTAAGTCACATGTCTTGCAGGTGTATCACTGAATTGATGTCAAGAGTTGTATTGAGGTGAACCTTTTCTTGCAGCCCTTGTTTATATTTTTTGAAAATAGATTTCATCTTATTCACCAAAGTTTACTTTTTATTTCTTAATTTCATTTAATTCAGTCATGGGCCCTCATCCTTAAAAAAAACAAAACCTTGATTCATGCTTTAAATGGACCCAAGAAGATATAATGAGTTAGAAAATTTATAGCCGAATGTTAAACTCATAAAATGTTACAGTCCAGGACAGAACTACTTACAGAACAAGGTAATTCAACAATTCTCTGTTTACAGAATTATCAAGATTCAAGTTTATCAACATATTTTGTATTTCAATTTTACTCCAATATTATGGATAAGTAATATTAATGTTTCATTCTACAGAAGACAAGTAGATTCACTTTACATCATTACTGAAAAGTCTAGTATCGCTGACACCCTATTCCAATGCTCTGGACACTGATATGATACCTCTGTGTACATTGTCGAAAGAAATTTATTTTTAAACAATCCCCTTGTGTTTTAGTGTGAGTTAAAATGACAACAACTTGAAAAAGCAGTTGGAAACTAACTGGTTGACCTGATGGTTTTGGAAATGACATGGGTTCACAAACTGAGTGGACACCCATCTTTTCCATTTAATTTTGCAGTGAGTGGCATGGACACTTGACCCACTGTCTTGTCAATGTCTTCTTATGTGTAAGTGGCAATTTTTACATTGCAAAAACATAAATGTGAGAACATAGCTCATGTTCCCTTGTGCCATTCAGTCAAAGTTCTGTTTATTCTTTTTGTAGGAAATGAGTTTTAATTGTACAAATATCTTTACATTTGTTTTGTGAGGTTTCAACATGAAGAATGCCACTGAAGTTACTACGTTTGTACTGAAGGGCTTCACAGACAATCTAGAACTGCAAATTATCTTCTTCTTTCTTTTTCTGGCAATTTACCTGTTTACTCTGATGGGGAATTTAGGGCTGATTGTATTGGTCATTGGGGATTCCAGGCTCCACAACCCCATGTACTATTTTCTGAGTGTGTTATCATCAGTGGATGCCTGCTATTCTTCAGTAATTACTCCAAATATGTTAGTAGATTTTCTGTCAAAGAATAAAGTCATTTCACTCCTTGGATGTGCAACACAGATGTTTCTTGCTACTACCTTTGGGACCACAGAATGCTTCCTCTTGGCTGCAATGGCATATGATCGCTATGTGGCAATCTACAACCCTCTCCTGTATACAGTTAGCATGTCACCCAGAGTCTATGTGCCACTCATCATTGCTTCCTATGTCAGTGGCATTTTGCATGCTTGTGTCCACACAGTGGCCACATTTAGGCTACCCTTCTGTGCCTCCAATGAAATCAGACATGTCTTTTGTGATATCCCTCCTCTCCTTGCTATTGCCTGTTCTGACACTCACACAAACCAGCTTCTGCTCTTCTACTTGGTGGGCTCCATTGAGGTGGTCACTGTCCTGATTGTCCTGATCTCCTATGGCTTCATTCTGTTGGCCATTCTGAGGATGCGTTCTGCTGAGGGTAGGAGAAAAGTGTTCTCTACATGTAGCTCTCACCTAACTGGAGTGTCAGTTTTTCATGGAACCATTCTCTTCATGTATGTGAGACCAAGTTCCAGCTATGCTTTGGACCATGACATGATAGTGTCGATATTTTACACCATTGTGATTCCTATGCTGAATCCCATCATCTACAGTTTGAGGAACAAAGATGTGAAGGAGGCAATGAAAAGAGTGTTTGGGAAAAATGGGTGTATCAATACATTTTCAAACTAACTATTAAATTGAATCAAATTAAAACTAATGTACATTGTCTTGATATCAAAATGAGAATTTGTTCTATTATATTAGTGCTTTTCTCTTCTTCTTAGACCTTTTTGTATAACGATCATAGTCATACCTCCACCTCTGCTGTTTCCACACAGGCTAAAAAAACGATTCATTTGCCTTTTAAATCATTCTCAGGCATACACATACACACACACACACACACACACACACACTGATACTGATTGTAGTAATTTGTCAGGCTGTCATAGCAAAGCACCACACACTGGTGGCCTAAACAACAGAAATTTATTTTTCACTATTCTGGAATCTAAGAACCTTAAAACAAAGTAAATCTAGGGCAGCTTTTATCTGAGACCTTTTTTCTTCACTAGTAGATGGTTGTCTTTTTCCTCCCTCTTCACATCATTTCTCTGACCTTTTCTGTGTCTTATCTACTCTTCTTATAAGGAAACCAGTCATATTGGATTAAGGACCAATCTAAAGATTTCATTTCAATTTAATTATTTCTACAAAGACCCTATCACCAAATATAATCACATTCTAAGGTCATAATATCAACATATGAATATTGGTATATAGTACATATATTTACACACACAGTCACTCATGCACGTAATATTTACTTTAACTGTAGAATATAGCCTTTATTCTCATATTTCCCAAATCATATAAGTTCCAATCATTGTAATTATGAGTAACTTCATAATTCTACCTGACTATCTTGTGGAAATACCACCCAATCAATGACAAAAACCACATCTCACATATTTCCATACCACTCTCCATGGAATCACTGGCTTAGATCACAGTTCAAAGTATTGTGCTCCATCCTTAGGTCAGTGTCCTGGCAGCAATGCATAGTTCAGAGGTCATAGATATGTTTAAATTTATGCTGTCATTACTATGCTGATATGTGAGGGTGTATTCTTCTCCCTTTTAGTATTTCATCTACAGCATGAATACAAAAATCATTCTTTAATTTTTCACGAATACAGTGACTATGCATTAACACTTATGAAAATTATGCTTAAACTCAAAAGTGACAGAAAGCAAGCACAATTCAGAGAGTCAGTACTTCGGCTGGCAGATTGGGCTATTCCCACACCTGAGCCCTAGCCCATCTTTATGAGTGAAGAAGAAAACACAGACTTGCACAAAATATGTGCTAAAGATCTATCCAATAGAGAACATGTATCTAGAATATATAAAAACATCTAAAACAAAATATAAAAAACTCATAATAAATGGCCATACTCTTAAATAAATGTACACAGATGGTTCATATGTCCATGGAAAAGTGCTAAATAGTATCTTAAGTTAGGGAAAGAATTCCAACTGAATATTGTGATCAAATATATCTGTTAGAATGAGTAAATTTTAAAAGTACAATAATAACTGACAATATAAAGGTGTTATTAAAGATGCCGAGAAACTGGAACTCTCATCCATTGCTGGTAGGGATGCAAATGGGACAGCCACTTTAGCAAACCATCTGACAGTTTCCTAGGATGTGAAACATACATTTACCATATGAACCTGAGAGCTGATTCAGCCATTTATCCAAAAGAAATGAAAACATAGATGAACACAATGACCTGGGTTCCAGTTTTATAGTGGCTGTATTCATCATATTTCCAAAGTGAAAGCAGTTCAAATGTCCAACAAATAGAGAATAAGTAACTAACTGTGCTGCATCCTTAAAATGGGATACCACTCAGCAATTTAATAGCAATAACACTATTGGTATATTCAGGTACACAAATGAATCCCATATATCCTGTGCTAAGTGGAAGGATACAAGTTCAAAAGATGACATTGTGATTACACTGTTATCACATTCTGGAAAAGGTGAAAATATAAATATGGAGAACCCACTCATGGTTGCCAGACTGACTACATAGTGATATGATGGACTTTTTAGAATGGTGCAAATGTTCTCTAATTTGATATTAATTATACAATTCGATGTGTTTTACAACATTCATATAACTTGCACCTATAATTAATGGAGTTTTATTAATTGATATTAATATTTAATAAATCTAACTTTAAAAAACTAGATATTACATAAATTAATCTTTGCATCAGAATGTTTGCTTTGTAGGGGAGATATGACCAGAGAAATGTGTAAGGGAGACATCTGAGTACTATCAATATTTTGCTCCTTACTCTTAGTTTTCTTTATAGGATTACAGTCAGACTGTGAAAGTTATAAGATTACGGTCATATGGTGAAAATTCATCAAGCTATACACTACATAAAAATACTTTTCTACATGTACATTTTCTTCTTAAAAGAAACAAACCCTGATTTTGTTGCATATTTTCTAGTAAACTCAATAAGCCCTTGATACATAAATATCTTTTGAATGTCTTATCTTGTAACTAATTGTCCTATTATTGAGAAAGTTAACAAATTTTTGCTATATAATTTTATATTGGTCTAAATTTGGGGGACATTTTGAAAATTACAGTTTGTGATTTTTCTCAGTTTCTCTCAGTCTCTCTCAAACTCTTTCTTCATTTCAAATTGGTTTTTCTCCACACTTGCTTTTTTCCTCTCTTTCTTTAACCATGTTTTCAAGAGTTGCCACTCACACTCTTCTATTTTAATAAATTATTCCTGATTTCTATATTTCTTCATTTCTAGTTAATTTCTGTGTTCTCTTTTACCCAAGGTTCATTGAGAAATAATTGACATTTATCAGTATATCATTTTAGAGTGCATAGAATAATGTGTGTTCTCCTTACCCTGTTTTCAAGTCCTCTTGATGTCTAGCTTCTTATATCTACTAACATGTTTTATTATTCTGATAAAAGAAAAATTCTATTAAATTCTCTTTACGATTATTTTAAGATACCAAATTAGCATATTAGTTTGCATGGGCATAAGTTTTCAGCTCCTTTGGGAGTCCATACTAGCCAAAGTGATCTAAAGATTCAATGGAATCTTTACCAAAACACCAGTGGCATATTTAAAGAAAAGAAAGGACTCCCTAACACTCTTGTGGTACTCAGGATATGCTAAGAAAGACCAAAACTGGAGTAATAACACTTCCAGCTTTAAGAAAAGATTACAAAACTACAGCAATTCAAGAATATGGTATTGCTACAAAAACAGATATGTAGACCAATGAAACACAATAAAGAGACCAGAAGTAAACCCACTCATTTATGGTCAATTGATCTTTGACAAGGGTGTCAATATTACATTATGGGCAAAGGATAGTCACTTTTTAAAAAATGTGTAAGAAACTCTGGATGTCCACACGCGATGAAATAAAATTTGACCCTTATCTTACAGCATAAAAAAAATCAACTTAAACACTTAAACAGAACACCTGAAACTTTTAAACTCTCAGAAAAATCAAAGGAAAAATCTTGACATTGGACTTGCCAATGATTTCATGGACACACACCATAAACCATAAGCACAGCCAACAGAAGCAAAATTAGTTAAGTGAGAATAAATACAACTAAAAATCTTCTGCAGAACAAAGGGAAAAATCAAGACAGTGAAAAGGCAAATTACAAAATGGGAGAAAATATTTGGAAACCACTTGAATAGATATTTTCCTCTTTTTTTATTTTAATCATTGCTCAAGTACAGTTTTCCCCTTTTACTCCCATTCCAGCCCAACCACCAAACCCTCCCCACTTCCCTCCCATTGCCACCCTCCCCCTAGCTTTTGTCCATGTCTCCTTTCTATTTGTTCCTGTAAACCCTTCCCATTCTCCCATGAAATTCCCTCTTCTCTCCCCTCTGATCACTGTCAGCCTGTCCTCTGTTTCAGTGTCTTTGTTTATATTTTGCTTGTTTCTTTGTTTTGTTGTTTAGGTTCCTGTTAAAGGTGAGATCATATGGTATTTGTCTTTCACTGCCTGGCTTATTTCGCTTAGCATACTGCTTTCCAGCTCCATCCAAGCTGTTCCAAAGGGTAGGAGCTCCTTCTTTCTTTCTGCTGCATAGAATTCCATTGTGTAAATGTACCATGGTTTTTTGATCCATTCATTTACTGATGGGCATCTTGGTTGCTTCCAGCACCTAGCTATTATAAATTGTGCTGCTATGAACATCGGTGTGCAAAGGTTCTTTTGTATTGGTGTTTTAGTGTTCTTAGGATATAGACCCAGCAGTGGAATTGCTGGGACAAAAGGCAGATCCGTTTTTAGTTTTCTGAGGAAGTTCCATACTGCTTTCCATAGTGATTGTACCAGTCTGCAGTCCCACCAGCAGTGCACTAGGGTCCCCTTTTCTCCACAACCTCTCCAACACTTGTTGTTTGTTGCTTTATTTATGATGGCCATTCTGACCGGTGTGAAGTGATATCTTATTGTGGTTTTAGTTTGCATCTCTCTGATAGCTAGCAATATTGAACATCATTTCATGTGTCTTTGGATCTTCTTTATGTCCTCCTTGGAGAATTGTCTGTTCAAGTCCTTTGCCCAGTTTTTAATTGGGTTACTTGACTTCTTAGAGTGGAGTCATGTAAATTCTTTATATATTTTGGAGATTAAAACCTTATCTGAGGTATCATTGGCAAATATGTTTTTCCCGATATTTTTCTAAAAAAAGAAAGACATACAAATGCCCAACAGAGCAATATGAAAAAATATAAGATCTGACACAATAAATTAAATAGAATAAATCATAAGTACTAAACTTATGGGCCTTGGTCTTAGGGAATATTTTATGTATATGACCCCAAAGACAAGAAAAGAAAAGGCAAAAATAAATGAATGGGACTATATCAAACTAAAATGTCTTTGCACAGGAAAGGAAACTGCCAACGAGAAAAGCAACTGTCCAAATGGGAAAAGGTATTTGCAAACTACAGCTGTGACAAGGACTTCATTTCCAAAATATTTAAAGAACTTATACAACTCAATGTCAAATAATTGTGCTAAAAATTGGGCAGAGGACCTATAGACACTTCTCTCAAGAAGACATACAAATGGCCAACAGAAATGTGAAAAGATGATCAACTTCACTAGCTATTAGGGAAATGGATATCCAAACTACAATGAGATACCACCTCACACCTGTTAGAATGAGTACTATCATCATGCAGACAAAAAATAACAAGTGTTGGAGAGCTTGTGGAGAAAAAGGAGTCTGCATTCACTCTTGGTATAAAAAACTATCCGAGAGTCCTCCACAAAATAAAAAGAGAGTTACCACATGACTCAGCTACCTTCTTTTGGGTATCTACTTCCAATATTTGAAAACATTATCAGCAAAAACATATGCACCCCTATGTTCATTGCAGCACTATTACTGGTGGCCCAGACCTGGAGACAAACCAAGTGGCCTTCGAGAGACGAGTGGATAAAGAAGATGTGGTACGTATGTACAAGGGAATGGTACTCAGCCATAGGAATAAATGAAGCACTGCCATTTGTGACAATACGGATGGGCCTTGAGAATATTGTGCTAAACAAAATAAATCAGTCCTAAAAAACTAAGAACCGAATGGTTTTACTCAAATGTGGGATATAAAACTGAAACTCATACACACAAAAACAGTATTGTGGTTACCAGAGGGATGGGAGTTAGGGGAGAAATAAAGTGACAAAGGGGGCCAAATCCATGGTGAAAGAAGATGTTTTGACTTTGGGTGGAGAGCACATGAAGCAATATTCAGATCCTGTTTCATAGAAATGTACAATTGAAACCGACATAGTCTTATTAACCAATGTTACCCTGATAAATTTAATAAGAAAGAAAACAAAAAGAAATACAATAAGTATAGATGCAAGTAAAAAAACTTAATGTCACTAATCATTAGGAAAATGCAAATCTACAGCATCATTGTACTCAGAGGCAAGAGGACTCGGTTTATTTAATAAATATCAACATGCAGTAAAGTATTCCATAACCATTTTCTTTTTAATTACCAAGTAAGTCATCATGTTGCTCTCTTGAACAAGAAGATAATTGGAGCATGTTCCCCTTGGGGAAATTCTCGTGGTTTTCATCAACAGTTGAGTCAGGGCATATAAATGATCTAAATTACTGTGTTCATAGTGTATCTAAACCCACATTTGCTGATACACAGGTAAGAAGAGAAAAATTTATGTCACTTGAAAAATAGTTTATGAAGTGTGGCCTAAAAATGGGAAGGTCAAATGTTAGAAAATCTCCAGTACTAAACACTTCAGTTGCTGCCTACTGCAACTATTGAATTGGTTTGTCGAGTTAAGTAAGAGTTTAAAAAATTGAGTGTATGTTTTCATTTTTATGATGGAAAAAGGCAGATCAGATTAAAGCAAGAACAATAAAGAAAACATTAGACCTCTTCAACTACCTGGAGGCTTGTATTTGCTCTAATGAAGAAACAATCTACTCTCCTTTATTTTCCTAGAATTGTGATATAGAATTCATTTTAAGATAATGCTATTTCATAATGTTTCTCTAGTCGTAATGTTTAAAACTCATCTAAATATATATCACAAATGATATTTTATTTCACTAGGAGTGACAATAGGAGAGGGCAGCTACAGTGTGAGGCCATGATACTATAGGAGACAGTGTAACACTGGGAAATGTGCACACATTCTGAGGGAGATGCAGGGTTGATTGCTGGCTCTGGTACTACTTAGCTGTGAGAGTTGCTAGAAAGGTGAAATAACCCCATGTGCACAAAACTCCATTTCTGCTGCATGTACTGAGTGCATGGCTGTTATTTTTCTTTTTTTTTTTGCCCACTTAGTGTTTCAGTGCTGAGGCAAAGAGATCTTGGATTTTTTGCCTTCTTTTAAAACTTTGTTTTTAGATTGTTCCATGTATCTATGCCTCTATTTTTATTTTGTTCACTAGTTTATTTTGTTCATTAGATTTCACATATAAGGGAGTTCATATGATATTTGTCTTTCATTGACTGGCTTATTTCACTAGCATAATAATCTCTAGGTCCATCTATGCTGCCTCAAAAGGTTGGAGATCTTTCTTTTCTGTGGCCCATGTAGTATTCCACTGAGCTTTTTTATCCACTCATCTAATGATGGGCTCTTGGGCCATTTCTACATCTTGGCTATTGCAAATAACACTGATATGAACATAGTGGGTGCATATACACTGTTGAATCGCTGGTTTGGTACTCCAGATACATTTCCACAAGTGGGATTGCTTGGTGAAAAGGCAGACTGACAGCTGTCAGAGGGGAAGAGGGAGGGAGGTACTGAATGGGAGAAGGTGAAGGGATTATCCAAACAACAGACATGCATAACCCATAGACACAAACAGCAGTGCAGTGAGAGCCTGGGGGAAGGAGGGGGAAGGGCAGGGTGAAGTGTCAAAAGGGGGAAAAATGGGGACAACTGTAATAATCTAAACAATAAAAAATAAAATTTTAAAACATTGAGAAAACTGGTTTTGCATTAATTTTAAAAGGCAATGCTTTGTTACTAAATTCTCCAAGAATCAGACATCTTCTCTTTATCCCTCTAAGTGCTTTCAACATATTTTAATATTGACTTAGCTATGCCCAGTGTAGATTTTATTTTAGCATCTAATAAAATGTAGCTGAAGTATTTAATACTGTAGTCTTTCACTATCTTACCCAAGTGAAATCAAGCTCACAGTAATGTAGCAAATGGAATGGTGAGCTGTGTGGGTAGAGAAAATAATTATAATCAAAATACGATTTGTTGAATTTCATCCTGAAATAATACTTTAGTGTGTGTCAATAATCACACAGCAAATACATTAAATGGAGACAAAAATGAACTATCTGGCTCAAGGCTCTGGCCACATATTTTTATGTGGTTAGGTAAAGCATTAGTTCTGGGACCTAGTAGTTGCTAATGTTTTAAAATAAATACATCTGATGACAAAAGATCAATTATACAATCATGTTAAATTTGCAACCAGAAATGATGTACTTAAAAGAAATTGTTTCATACTATTATTGCTCTGCTCATTTGATTAGTGTGCCTGGCTGTATACTGTCATATCTGCTTGCTCATTCAAACATATTGCTATTTGAAAGAAGAGTGAACTTTGAAGAAAAAGCCTACACTGACACATGACATTTAATTGCGAACCTGACCAAATGAACACATACTTTGAGATCAAAATTTTTTGTCATATGTCTTGCATCACTGAATTGATGTCAGGAATTGCACTGAAGCTAATCTTTTCTTGTGACCATTCTCATATTTTTTTTAAAATAGACTTTATCTTATACACCAAAGTTTACTTTTTATTTCTTAATTTTGTTTAATTCACTCATGGGCCATCATCCTTAGAAAAACAAACAAACAAAAAGCCTTGATTCATTCTTTTGGATGGATTCAAGAAGATATAATAGAGTTAGAAAATTTTTAGCAATTAACTCATAAACTGTAACAGCCCAGGACACATCTCCTCTCTAGAACCAAGCTAATTTAACAATTCTCTGTTTACAGAATTGTCAACAATCAAGTTTATTAACATATTTTTGTCTTTCAGTTTTTACTCCAATATTATACAATAAGTAACTATTAACATTCTCATTCTAGGAGACTAACTTAGAACATTCACTTTACACCATTACTGAAATGTCTAGTATGCTGACACTTTATTCCAATTCTCTGGACACTGATGCTACCTCATGTGTGTCATTGTCAAAAAAAATTATTTTATTTTTTTAAAAATTATTTTATTTTCATTGTTGTTCAAGTACAGTTTTCTGCCTTCTACTCCCATCCAGCCCACCCCCACAGTGCTCCCTGCCTCCCTCCCATTACCAACCCCTTTAGTTTTTGTCCATGTGTCCTTTATACTTGGGCAAACCCTTCCCCTTTTCTCCTGAAATTCCTTCCCTTCTCTGCTCTGTTCATTGTCCGCCTGTTCTCTATTTCAGTGTCTTTGGTTTTATTTTACTTGTTTGTTTGTTTTGTTGATTAGGTTCCTCTTAAAGGTGAGATCATATGTGGTAAGGTAAATTTATTTATTTACTTTTTAAAAAGATTTTATTTATTTATTTTTAGAAGGGAAGGAAGGGAGAAAGAGAGAGAAAGAGAGAGACATAAATGTGCGGTTTCTGGGGGCCATAGCCTGCAACCTAGGCATGGTGCCCTGACTGGGAACCGAACCTGCGATGCTTTGGTTCGCAGCCTGTGATCAATCCACTGAGCTACGCCAGGCAGGGCGGGAAATTTATTTTTAAACAATCACCTTGTGTTTTAATGTGACTTAATATGACAACAGCTTAAGAAAAGCAGTTGTAAACTAACCAGTTGACCTGATGGTTTTGGAAATGACGTGGATTCACACACTGAGTGGACAGCCATGTTTTCCATTTAATTTTGCAGTGAGTGGCATGGACACTTGACCCACTGTCTTGTCAATGTCTTCTCATGTGTAAGTGGTAATTTTTACATTGCAAAAACATAAATATGAGAACATAGCTCAAGTTCCCTTGTGTCATTCAGTCAAAGTTCTATTTATTCTTTTTGTAGTAAAGGAGTTGTAATTATACAAATATACAAATATCTTTACTTTTTTTTGTGAGGCTTCAACATGAAGAATGTTACTGAAGTTACTACATTTGTACTGAAGGGCTTCACAGACAATCTAGAACTGCAAATTATCTTCTTCTTTCTTTTTCTGGCAATTTACCTGTTTACTCTGATTGGAAATTTAGGGCTCATTGTATTGGTCATTGGGGATTCCCGGCTCCACAACCCCATGTACTATTTTCTGAGTGTGTTATCATCAGTGGATGCCTGCTATTCTTCAGTAATTACTCCAAATATGTTAGTAGATTTTCTGTCAAAGAATAAAGTCATTTCACTCCTTGGATGTGCAACACAGATGTTTCTCGCTACTACTTTTGGGACCACAGAATGCTTCCTCTTGGCTGCAATGGCATATGATCGCTATGTGGCAATCTACAACCCTCTCCTGTATTCAGTTAGCATGTCACCCAGAGTCTATGTGCCACTCATCATTGCTTCCTATGTCAGTGGCATTTTGCATGCTTGTGTGCACACAGTGGCCACATTTAGGCTACCCTTCTGTGCCTCCAATGAAATCAGACATGTCTTTTGTGACATCCCTCCCCTCCTTGCTATTGCCTGTTCTGACACTCACACAAACCAGCTTCTACTCTTCTACTTTGTGGGCTCCATTGAGATGGTCACTATCCTGATTGTCCTGATCTGCTATGGCTTTATTCTGTTGGCCATTCTGAGGATGCGTTCTGCAGAGGGTCGGAGAAAAGTCTTCTCTACGTGTGGCTCTCACCTAACTGGAGTGTCAGTATTTTATGGAACCATTCTCTTCATGTATGTGAGACCAAGTTCCAGCTATGCTTTGGACCATGACATGATAGTGTCGATGTTTTACACCATTGTGATTCCCATGCTGAATCCCATCATCTACAGTCTGAGGAACAAAGATGTGAAAGAGGCAATGAAAAGAGTGTTTGGGGAAAATGGGTTTATCAATACAGTACATTTTCATACTAACTATTAAATTGAATCAAATTAAAACTAATATTCATTGTCTTAATATCAAAATGAGTATTTGTTCTATTGTATTAGTGCTTTTCTCTTCTTCTTAGACCTTTTTGTATAAAGATCATAGTCATACCTCCACCTCTGCTGTTTCCACACAGGAGAAAAAAATGATCATTTGCCTTTTAAATTATTCTCAGGCATACACACACACACACACACACACACACTGATACTGATTGTAGTAATTTGTCAGGCTGTCATAGCAAAGCACCACACACTGGTGGCCTAAACAACAGAAATTTATTTTTCATTATTCTGGAATCTAGGAACCTTAAAGCAAAGTAAAGCTAGGGCTGCTTTCATCTGAGGCCTTTTTTCTTCACTAGTAGATGGCTGTCTTTTTCCTCTGTCTTCACATCATTATTTCTCTGAGTTTTCTGGGTCTTATCTACTCTTCTTATAAGGAAACCAGTCATATTGGATTAAAGACCAATCTAAAGATCTCATTTTAATTTAATTACTTCTACAAAGACCCTATCACCAAATATAATCACATTCTAAGGTCATATATCAACATGTGAATATTGGTATATAGTGCATATATTTACACACACACTCATGCACTTAATATTTACCTTGAACTATAATATAGACTTTATTCTCATATTGCCTAAATCATATGAGTTCCAATCATTGTAATTATGAGTGACTTTATAATTCTACCTGGCTATCTTGTGGAAATACCACCCAATCAATAACAGAATCACATCTCACATATTTCCATACCACTCTCCATGGAATCACTGGCTTAGATCACAGTTCAAAGTATTGTGCCCCATCCTTAGGTCAATGTCCTGGCAGCAATGCATAGTTCAGAGGTCACAGATATGTTTAAATTTATGCTGTCATTACTATGCTGATATGTGAGGGTGTATTCTTCTCCCTTTTAGTATTTCATCTACAGCATGAATACAAAAATCATTCTTTAATTTTTCATGAATACAGTGACTATGCATTAACACTTATGAAAATTATGCTTAAACTCAAAAGTGACAGAAAGCAAGCACAATTCAGAGAGTCAGTACTTTGGCTGGCAGATTGGGCTATTCCCACACCTGAGCCCTAGCCCATCTTTATGAGTGAAGAAGAAAACACAGACTTGCACAAAATATTTGCTGAAGATCTATCCAATAGAGAACATGTATCTAGAATATATAAAAACATCTAAAACAAAATATAAAAAACTCATGATAAATGGCCATACTCTTAAATAACACAGATGGTTAATATGTCCATGGAAAAGTGCTAAATAGGATCTTAAGTTAGGGAAAGAATTTCAACTGAATACTGTGATCAAATATATCTGTTAGAATGATTAAAGTTTAAAAGTACAATAATAACTGACAATATAAAGGTGTTATTAAAGATGCCGAGAAACTGGAACTCTCATCCACTGCTGGTAGGGATGCAAATGGGACAGCCACTTTAGCAAACCATCTGACAGTTTCCTAGGATGTGAAACATACATTTACCATATGAACCTGAGATCTGATTCAGCCATTTATCCAAAAGAAATGAAAACATAGATGAACACAATGACCTGGGTTCCAGTTTTATAGTGGCTGTATTCATCATATTTCCAAAGTGAAAGCAGTTCAAATGTCCAACAAATAGAGAATAAGTAACTAACTGTGCTGCATCCTTAAAATGGGATACCACTCAGCAATTTAATAGCAATAACACTATTGGTATATTCAGGTACACAAATGAATCCCATATATCCTGTGCTAAGTGGAAGGATACAAGTTCAAAAGATGACATTGTCATTACACTGCTATCACATTCTGGAAAAGGTGAAAATATAAATATGGAGAACCCACTCATGGTTGCCAGACTGACTACATAGTGATATGATGGACTTTTTAGAATGGTGCAAATGTTCTCTAATTTGATATTAATTATACAATTCGATGTGTTTTACAACATTCATATAACTTGCACCTATAATCAGTGGAGTTTTATTAATTGATATTAATATTTAATAACTCTAACTTTAAAAAACTTGGTATTATATAAGTTAATCTTTGCATTAGAATATTTGCTTTTTAGAGGAGATATGATCAGAGAAATGTGTAGGGAGACATCTGAGTACTATCAATATTTTACTCCTTACACTTAGTTTTCATTAAAAGATTACAGTCAGATTGTGAAAATTATAGGATTATGGTCATATGGTGAAAATTCATCAAGCTATACACTACATAAAAATACTTTTCTACATGTACATTTTCTTCCTTAAAAGAAACAAACCCTCATTTTGTTGCATATTTTCTAGTAAACTCAATAAGCCCTTGATACATAAATGTCCTTTGAATGTCTTATCTTGTAACTAATTGTCCTATTATTGAGAAAGTTAACAAATTTTTGCTATAGAATTTTATATTGCTCTAAGTTTTGGGGACATTTTGGAAATTACAGTTTGTGATTTTTCTCAGTTTCCTTCAGTCTCTCTCAAACTCTTTCTTCATTTCAAATCGGTTTTTCTCCACACTTGCTTTTTTCATCTTTCTTTAATCATGCTTTCAACAGTTGCCACTCACACTCTTCTATTTTAATAAAGTATGCCTGATTTATACATTTTTTCATTTCTAGTTAATTTCTGTGTTCTCTTTTTCCCAAGGTTCATTGAGAAATAATTGACATTTATCAGTATATCATTTTAGAGTGCATAGAATAATGTGTGCTCTCCCTACTCTGTTTTCAAATCCTTCTGATGTCTAGCTGCTCATATCTACTAACATGTTTTATTATTCTGATAAAACATAAGAATTCTATTAAATTTTCTTTACTATTATGTTAAGATACCAAATTGTCATATTAGTTTGCATGGGTTTGCATAAGTTTTCAACTCCTTTGGGAGTCCATACTAGCCAAAATGATCTAAAGATTCAATGGAATCCTTACCAAAACACCAATGGCATATTTACAGAAAAGAAAGGACTTCCTAACATTCTTGTGGTACTCCGGATATGTTAAGAAAGACCAAAACTGGAGTAAAAACACTTCCAGCTTTAAGAAAAGATTACAAAACTACAGTAACTCAAGAATATGGTATTGCTACAAAAACAGATATGTAGACCAATGAAACACAATAGAGAGACCAGAACTAAACCCACCTATTTATGGTCAATTGATCTTTGACAAGGGTGTCAATATTACATTATGGGGAAAGGATAGTCACTTCTTAAAAAATGTGTAAGGAAACCTGGATGTCCACATGCAATGAAATAAAATTTGACCCTTATCTTACAGCATAAAAAAATCAACTAAACACTTAAACAGAACACCTGAAACTTTTAAACTCTCAGAAAAATCAAAGGAAAAATCTTGACATTGGACCTGCCAATGATTTCATGGACACACACCAAGAAACAATAAGCACAGCCAACAGAAGCAAAATTAGTTAAGTGAGAATAAATACAACTAAAAATCTTCTGCAGAACAAAGGGAAAAATCAAGACAGTGAAAAAGCAAATTACAAAATGGGAGAAAATATTTGGAAACCACTTGAATAGATATTTTCCTCTTTTTTTTTAATTTTAATCATTGCTTAAGTACAGTTTTCCCCTTTTACTCCCATTCCAGTGCAACCACCCAACCCTCCCCACTTCTCTCCCATTACCACCCTACCCCTAGCTTTTGTCCATGTGTCCTTTCTATTTGTTCCTGTAAACCCTTCCCATTCTCCCATGAAATTCCCTCTTCTCTCCCCTCTGATCACTGTCAGCCTGTCCTCTATTTCAGTGTCTTTGTTTATATTTTGCTTGTTTCTTTGTTTTGTTGTTTAGGTTCCTGTTAAAGGTGAGATCATATGGTATTTGTCTTTCACTGCCTGGCTTGTTTCGCTTAGCATAATGCTTTTCAGCTCCATCCAAGCTATTGCAAAGAGTAGGAGCTTCTTCTTTCTTTCTGCTGCATAGAATTCCATTGTGTAAATGTACCATGGTTTTTTGATCCATTCATTTACTGATGGGCATCTTGGTTGCTTCCAGCACCTAGCTATTGTAAATTGTGCTGCTATGAACATCGGTGTGCAAAGGTTCTTTTGTATTGGTGTTTTAGTGTTCTTAGGATATAGACCCAGCAGTGGAATTGCTGGGTCAAAAGGCAGATCCATTTTTAGTTTTCTGAGGAAGTTGCATACTGCTTTCCATAGTGATTGTACCAGTCTGCAGTCTCACCAACAGTGCACTAGGGTCCCCTTTTCTCCACAACCTCTCCAACACTTGTTGTTTGTTGCTTTGTTTATGATAGCCATTCTGACTGGTGTGAAGTGGTATCTCACTGTGGTTTTAATTTGCATCTCTCTGATAGCTAGCAATATTAAACATTGTTTCATGTGTCTTTGGATCTTCTTTATGTCCTCCTTGGAGAATTGTCTGTTCAATTCCTTTGCCCATTTTTCATTGGGTTCCTTGTCTTCTTAGAGTGGAGTCATGTAAGTTCCTTATATATTTCGGAGGTTATACCCTTGCTGAGGTATCATTGGCAAATATGTTTTCCCGATATTTTTCTAAAAAAAGAAAGACATACAAATGCCCAACAGAGCAATATAAAAAAATGTAAGATTTGACACAATAAATTAAATAGAAGAAAACATAAGTACTAAACTTATGGGCCTTGGTCTTAGGGAATATTTTATGAATTTGACCCCAAAGACAAGAGAAGCAAAGGCAAGAGTACATGAATGGGACTATATCAAACTAAAATGTCTTTGCACAGGAAAGGAAACTGCCAACAAGAAAAGCAACCATCCAAATGGGAAAAGGTATTTGCAAACTACAACTGTGACAAGGACTTCATTTCCAAAATATTTAAAGAACTTATACAACTCAATGTCAAACAATTGGGTTAAAAATTGGGCAGAGGACCTACAGACACTTCTCCCAAGAAGACATACCAATGGCCAACAGAAATGTGAAAAGATGATCAACTTCACTAGCTATTAGGGAAATGCAAATCAAAACTACAATGAGATACCACCTCACACCTGTTAGAATGGCTACTATCATCATGCAGACAAAAAATAACAAGTGTTGGAGATGTTGTGCAGAAAGAGGAGCCCTCATTCACTCTTGGTATAAAAAAGTATATGGAGGGTCCTCCACAAAGTAAGAAGAGAGTTACCACATGACTCAGCTACCTTCTTTTGGGTATCTACTTCCAATATTTGAAAACATTATCAGCAAAAACATATGCACCCCTATGTTCATTGCAGCACTATTACTGGTGGCCCAGACCTGGAGACAAACCAAGTGGCCTTCGAGAGACGAGTGGATAAAGAAGATGTGGTACGTATGTACAAGGGAATGGTACTCAGCCATAGGAATAAATGAAGCACTGCCATTTGTGACAATACGGATGGGCCTTGAGAATATTGTGCTAAACAAAATAAATCAGTCCTAAAAAACTAAGAACCGAATGGTTTTACTCAAATGTGGGATATAAAACTGAAACTCATACACACAAAAACAGTATTGTGGTTACCAGAGGGATGGGAGTTAGGGGAGAAATAAAGTGACAAAGGGGGCCAAATCCATGGTGAAAGAAGATGTTTTGACTTTGGGTGGAGAGCACATGAAGCAATATTCAGATCCTGTTTCATAGAAATGTACAATTGAAACCGACATAGTCTTATTAACCAATGTTACCCTGATAAATTTAATAAGAAAGAAAACAAAAAGAAATACAATAAGTATAGATGCAAGTAAAAAAAACTTAATGTCACTAATCATTAGGAAACTGCAAATCTACAGCATCATTGTACTCAGAGGCCAGAGGACTCAGATTATTTAATAAATATCAACATGCAGTAAAGTATTCCATAACCATTTTCTTTTTAATTACCAAGTAAGTCATCATGTTGCTCTCTTGAACCAGAAGATAATTGGAGCATGTTCCCCTTGGGGAAATTCTCGTGGTTTTCATCAACAGTTGTGCAAAGGAATATAAATAATCTAAATTAATTGTATTCATAATATACCTAAACCTACCTTTGTTGATACGCAGTTCAACAAAGAAAATGGTAGGTCATTTGAAAAATATTTTATGAGGAGGAGCCTAAAAATGTTAAGGACAAATGTTACAAAATCCCCAGTACTAAACCCTTTATTTGTTGCCTATTGCATAGGTAAGTAAATACAACAAAGAAAAATGAACTATTGAATTTATGTTTGTAGAGTTAAGGAAGAATTTTCCAAATTGAATGTATGCTTTCATTTTTTTCTGATGGAAAAAGGTCAGAATAAAGCAAGAACAGTAAAGAAAACACGACCTATTCAAATACCTGGGGGCTTTCATTTTGCTCTAATCAGGAAGAAATCATCTTTTTTTTTTTGCCAGCTTTGTGATATAGAGCCACTTCATGTGAATGCTCTTTTGTAATGTTTCTCTAGTCTTAATGTTTAAAGTTTATCTAAATGTTTTCCTAGTCTCACCATTTAAAATTCATCTAAATATATATCAGGAATGATATTTTATTTTGCTGAGAGTGACAATAGGAGAGGGCAGCTACAGAGTGAGGCCATGATACTACAGGAGACAGTGTAACACTGGGAAATGTGCACACATTCTGAGGGAGATGCAGGGTTGATTGCTGGCTCTGGTACTACTTAGCTGTGAGAGTTGCTAGAAAGGTGAAATAACCCCATGTGCACAAAGCACCATTTCTGCTGCATGTGCTCACTGCATGACTGTTAGTATTTTTCTCCTCCTTTGCCCACTTAGTGTTTCAGTGTTGAGGCAAAGATATCTGGGATTTTTTGCCTTCTTTTAAAACTTTCTTCTTAGATTGTTCCATGTATCTATGCCTCTATTTTTATTTTGCTCATTAATTTATTTTGTTCGTTAGATATCACATATAAGCAAGTTCAGATGATATTTGCCTTTCATTGACTGGCTTATTTCACTAGCATAATAAATCCAGGTCCATCCATGCTGCCTTAAAAGGTCAGAGGTCTTTCTTTTTTATAGCCCATGTAGTATTCCATTTTGTAAAAGTAACACAGCTTTTTTATCTACTCATCTAATGATGGGAACTTGGGCCATTTCTAGATCTTGGCTATTGCAAATAACACTAATATGAACATAGTGGGTGCATATATACTGTTGAATTGCTGGTTTGGTACTCCAGATACATTTCCATAAGTGGGACTGCATGGTCTAAAGGCATCAGAGGGGAGCAGGAAGGTATGGACTGAATGGGAGAAGGTGAAGGAATTACCCAAACAACAGACATGCATAACCCATAAACACAATAAACAGTGCAGTGATAGCCTGAGGGAAGCTGAGTGAAGGTGTCAAAAGGGGGAGAAATGGGACAACCGTAATAACCTTAACAATAAAAAATAAAATTTAAAAAAATTTAGAAAACTGGTTTTGCATTAATTTTAAAAGGTGATGTTTTGTTACTTAGTTCTCCAAGAATCAGACATCTTCTCTTTTTACCTCTAAGTGCTTTCAACGTATTTTAATATTGACTTAGCTATGCCCAGTATAGATTTTATTTTGGCATCTAGTGAAATGTAGCTGAAGTATTTAACACTGTAGTCTTGCACTATCTTACCCAAGTGAAATCAGCTCACAGTAATGTAGCAAATGGAATGGTGAGCTGTGTGGGTAGAGAAAATAATCATAATCAAAACAGGATTTTTTAAATTTCATCCCAAAATAATAATATTTCAGTGTGTGTCAATAATCACACAACAAATACATTAAATGGAAACAAAAATGAATTATCTGGCTCAAGGCTCTGGTCCCATATTTTTATGTGGTTAGGTAAAGTATTAGTTCTGGGACCTACTATTTGCTAATGTTTTAAAATAAATACATCTGATAAAAAAAGATCAATTATACAGTAATGTTAAATTTGCAACCAAAAATGATGTACTTAAAAGAAATTGTTCCATACATTTATTGCTCTGCTCATTTGATTAGTGTGCCTGGCTGCATACTATCATATCTGGTTGCTAATTTAAACATATTGCTATTTGAAAGAAGAGTGAACTTTGAAGAAAAAGCCTACACTGACACAAGACATTTAATCATGAACCTGGCCAGTGAACACATACTTTGAGATCAAAATTTTAAGTCACATGTCTTGCAGGTGTATCACTGAATTGATGTCAAGAGTTGTATTGAGGTGAACCTTTTCTTGCAGCCCTTGTTTATATTTTTTGAAAATAGATTTCATCTTATTCACCAAAGTTTACTTTTTATTTCTTAATTTCATTTAATTCAGTCATGGGCCCTCATCCTTAAAAAAAAAACAAAACCTTGATTCATGCTTTTAAATGGATCCAAGAAGATATAATAGAGTTAGAAAATTTATAGCAATTAACTCATAAAATGTTACAGTCCAGGACAGAACTACTCTACAGAACCAAGGTAATTCAACAATTCTCTGTTTACAGAATTATCAAGATTCAAGTTTATCAACATATTTTTGTATTTCAATTTTTACTCCAATATTATGGAATAAGTAAATATTAATGTTCTCATTCTACAGAAGACAAGCTTAGAGCATTCACTTTACATCATTACTGAAAAGTCTAGTATGCTGCCACCCTATTCCAATGCTCTGGACACTGATATGCTACCTCATGTGTACATTGTCTAAAGAAATTTATTTTTAAACAATCACCTTGTGTTTTAGTGTGAGTTAAAATGACAACAACTTGAAAAAGCAGTTATAAACTAACCAGTTGACCTCATGGTTTTGGAAATGACATGGATACACATACTGAGTGGACAGCCATCTTTTCCATTTAATTTTGCAGTGAGTGGCATGGACACTTGACCCACCGTCTTGTCAATGTCTTCTTATGTGTAAGTGGCAATTTTTACATTGCAAAAACATAAATATGAGAACATAGCTCATGTAGCCTTGTGCCATTCAGTCAAAGTTCTGTTTATTCTTTTTTTTAGTAAATGAGTTCTAATTGTACAAATATCTTTACATTTGTTTTGTGAGGTTTCAACATGAAGAATGTCACTGAAGTTACTACATTTGTGCTGAAGGGCTTCACAGACAATCTAGAACTGCAAATTATCTTCTTCTTTCTTTTTCTGGCAATTTACCTGTTTACTCTGATGGGGAATTTAGGGCTGATTGTATTGGTCATTGGGGATTCCAGGCTCCACAACCCCATGTACTATTTTCTGAGTGTGTTATCATCAGTGGATGCCTGCTATTCTTCAGTAATTACTCCAAATATGTTAGTAGATTTTCTGTCAAAGAATAAAGCCATTTCACTCCTTGGATGTGCAACACAGATGTTTCTCGCTACTACTTTGGGGACCACAGAATGCTTCCTCTTGGCTGCAATGGCATATGATCGCTATGTGGCAATCTACAACCCTCTCCTGTATACAGTCAGCATGTCACCCAGAGTCTATGTGCCACTCATCATTGCTTCCTATGTCAGTGGCATTTTGCATGCTTGTGTGCACACAGTGGCCACATTTAGGCTATCTTTCTGTGCCTCCAATGAAATCAGACATATCTTTTGTGACATCCCTCCCCTCCTTGCTATTGCCTGTTCTGACACTCACACAAACCAGCTTCTACTCTTCTACTTTGCGGGTGCCATTGAGATGGTCACTGTCCTGATTGTCCTGATTTCCTATGGCTTAATTCTGTTGGCCATTCTGAGGATGTGTTCTGCTGAGGGCCGGAGAAAAGTCTTCTCAACATGTGGCTCTCACCTAACTGGAGTGTCAGTTTTTCATGGAACCCTTCTCTTCATGTATGTGAGACCAACCTCCAACTATGCTTTGAACCATGACATGATAGTGTCGATATTTTACACCATTGTGATTCCCATGCTGAATCCTATCATCTACAGTCTGAGGAACAAAGATGTACATAAGGCAATGAAAAGAGTGTTTGGGGAAAATATGTTTATCTGTAAAGTGTCATTTTATAGTTGAAAATATTTTGAAGGAATTGAGAGTAATTACCTGTGTTCAATATCAAAAGATATTTTGAAACTGTTTTCTTTTAGTTTACTAGTATATTTCTGCTTTCCTGGATATTTTATAATAAAGATCATGGTCAATCTTCTGCCTATTCTGTCTTTAGTTTTAAAAATGTTATTATCTATTTTATTCTTAATATGTTCTTGCTTATATATGTATTTACACATATATGTATGTGGATTTTGATCTTTTTTGGTATAATACAAATGCAAAACAAGCGTACATGTATGTAATCATTACTTTAGAAAGTTGTGAATTATTTTATCTCTCCATGTAGTATAGAGGCTCCAATATTTGCAATTATAAATAGGATTTTGATTTACCTGCCTAGCTTGATCACATACCACCTAGTAAGTAACAATACTACAGCTCAAATTAGCCCAGACCCCTTTCCATGAAACCATTGGTATCTGACTACAGTTCAAAGTACTCAGCTCCATCCTTATGTCCATGCATTGGTAGCTGTTTAATCACAGTCTTATTTGGAGGGACCACAGAAAATGTGTTTAAATTCTTCATGTCATTGCCATGCTGTTTGTGAAGGTGCATTTCTCCCCATTTTGTTCTTTCATCCAGACCATAGATAGTAAACCCACCTTTCATATCACACAGAAGACAAAGTCTAAGCATTAACGTTCATCAAGATCATAGTTAAATTAAAAATGACGAAAGAAAAGCACAAGTCGGAGGAAGGTGCAACTTGCTGGCAGGTTGGGTGCTTCCCAGAACTAAGTCCCAGCCCATCTTCCTGGGATTTCTTACAGGCTTGGTTCTGATTCAACTTTCAGATCTCTTTTTATTGACTTCTGTCCCTCTGTAATGTCCTTGCACATGCCACCATTGGTCCAGGCTCCAGAACCAGTGTACAAAGTGAGTCTTTCCTATGCTCACATTTAGCAAGCTTCCAGCAGACCTCATTTTCATTGTGAAAGTATATCTACATCAAAGAAAAAAAAATTAAGTTGTAGTGTTCTCCCATCCTTCCTGCCTTTATACAAATTTTACATTTATTTTTACTTATTATTTTATGAAAACATTCTCTTCATAGAGGGGTGTCCTTTTTAAAAAATTAAGCAAGATAATCTCCTTAGAATTAAAGTCCAACCTAAGAATATTTCCCTATATTGGGATACTTATGTTTAAATAACACTTCAACAATTATGCAGAACAGTGTGTTCTCATTTATTGTCTCCTCTTTAGAAGGCTCACCCCAACATGCATCCCTCCTTAAAATGTCAAAATTAAACCATAGTCACAAATATTCATCAACCTCACATAAACTAGAGAGTGATTTGGTGTCACAGACACTGGCCTGCAGTGTCCACAGCATTACGGATGAAACAAGATACATTCACACAGTCTACCAAGTCCTATGGAGGAAAAGGAATGGCACGGCTATTCTCTCAAGGGGAGAGCACCCCAACCATTGCCTTGACAGGTTGTCAATGGCTTTCAATTTACACAGGAATACAGGTAAAAGCTCACTAATCATTGTTAGGCAGTAAGGATCAAACAATAGAGAACATACAAAGAACTACTAGGGCTTATTCTGAGTCAGGGTCTATTAGCTAAAGGGCTATAAAACTTTGGGAAAGGAACTCATTTTCTGCTTGGACCCTTTGAGACCATTCTTAACAAAGCAGGTTTCACAGGATTTTACATATTATTTCTTAGGCCTGATCACTGCTGAACCCGCTCATTAAACAGACCTGTTTAATGAGCTTTTTACTTGTCTTCCCTTCCAAGGGGAATCAGGACTTTATCTGGGAATTCTGGTTCTCATGTTTGGGGATTGGGGCCATACACAAACATACTTCAGTGTGAAGATCTGCAGGGACTTCAGACACTTGTAAAGCCTGTTAGCATGCTTCCTGCAACAACCTTTAAAGGGAGTCTCAGCAGATCTCTGTAAATTGGTAGGTTAAACTGAATACTTTTCTTATTACTAATTCTGGATGTGTGGAGCAAGCATCTTGGAAATTTGCTAATTCAAATCAGACGCAGGACTGAAATGATAGCTGCTCTGTTCTCTTTTCTCATCTCCGCCCACTGACTGCCAAGTGGAAGTGATGGTAATAGACTTGCGAAATAGTGTCCAGCATCCCTACTGATAAATTAGACTGCATGAGCATTTATACAGAATGATGAATAGTCATTACAGAGAGTATGTTTCACCTTAATATAATAAGGAATGTTTTTTTACCATAGAACTGGCAGAATTGATGGATGTGTTAGAGGGCACTCTATCATAAAAGCAACTGCCTTTACAATATGTCTTCAAGGAAGACTAACCCACTTACTTAACATTAATAACAACCAGTTTGTCTCCCTTTCCTGCTTTTTGCATTGCCCAGGGCAGTAAACCTTAGGATGGAAAGATTCGCTGATGTTCACCATCTCTGTATTGCTGGTGAATATGGAGAGCTCAAATCACAGTGTTCAGTTTTAAAATCATATCAGAAGCTGCTTAGAAATTAATTTGCACTATTCTTTATTATAATTACAAGATAAAATTATTAAAATTAGGTACATTTTAAATATTTTATTTGCCAAGAATGTATTGTCTTGGTAGACCTAGAAGATGTTCATGTTAAAAACAAATTAGGAAAAGAAATATTTGTAAAGAAGTAAAATTTCCTTTTTCAGGAACACTGGTGTATCAAACAAGATTCTGAAGACATAAGAGAAAACTGAGGCTGTTCCAGAGAAACTTTTTTCAATGACAAACAGTTACCAAAATAAGAACAACACTGTATAGCTTTGCCTTCAGTTATATTGCAGTAGAAGAGGAAATACATAACAGGTAGGATATACACATATAGTCTCCATTTCAAAAGTCAATTGCACAAATTCATAATAGATAATCAGTCATTGCTATTGTCTATGCTCTTTTTTTGGTTTTGTTAAATTAAGGGTAAGTATAGTAAACATATTATCTCAAAGTAAAATATGTACTGAGTTACTTGATTTGTAGCAAAGAAACAATTATTTTTTAAAGACTTTATTTTTTTCTTTTTAGAGAGAGGTTAAAGGAAGAAGAAAGAAAGGGAGAGAAGCATCAATGTACAATAGGTTGGTTACCTCTCACGCACCCCTAACTGGGGATCTGGCCTGCAAGCCAGACATGTGTCCTCACTGAGAATCTAACTGGTGACCTTTGGGTTCACAGACCAGTGTTCAGTCCACTGAGCCACACCAGCCAGGGCACAGATGAAGTATTTTGATGAGGGAGTGTTGCCGCAGTGTTTTCCACCAAAACTTACCCATGCAATTCTTCTTGAATGCAGTAGTAGGAGTCGAGATATGGGACTGCTGGTTCAACAGCATCAGATCAGCACATTAGACACGAAGCTGATGGATGGGAGTAAGCATCTTTAAAACAAATAAACACCCGAGTTTTAAGAGAATGAGATTGTGAGAGAGCACATCCTGATTATCTTGTTCAATACATAGCTGGGTATCTGTGATCCAGTTTCCTGAATATGTAAAATTATAATTCACGTGCTATTTCTATGTCAATTACAAAAGCCTTCAGTAAGGTAGAATGAGTTCCCAAGGCTGACATAAGAAACCACATTTGAAAAATCATTCGAAACATGTTAATAACATTAACTAAAGGTAACAATTAATGTGCATGTATTATTTATGGGGAGCTGTGTATCTGCCTAACCTATGTATTGCACTATTTCATGTAATTCACATAATACAAGAATAGAAACACTTGGAAAAAAATCACAGAGCTAACAATTACAGACACAACAGGCAACAAACCAACTCACCAACCAAACAAGCAAACAAAACACATTAAAGGTAAACCATAAAACCCTACCATTAACCAACATCTTATACAGACTCTTTGTTTAACCTAATCCCATTAAACCTCAGTAATATTTCCATTAGACATAGAAATAATTACAACTGTTCTCTAGGATTCTCCTGCGGAATAATGACATCACTGTTTCAGAACGCCTAGCACCACTCTGGGCACAGAGTAGGTGCACACTAAATAATGCCAGTGCTCTCCCGCATTCACTTCTCTATCCAACTAAAACACACTGATCAAGCTTTAACAAATCAAAACTGTCAGTAAAAACCAAAAAAAATCAAAACATGCTTTAAACTGTTTAAAGAAAAGAAGTATAAGCTGAAAAGGAAAGGAAGGACAACCAGAACCAAAGAGTAGAGAAAAGTCTGAACGGCCAGAGTCTGAGCGATAGCACAGGACTGGATTATTTGGTAAAAGAAAGGAAGCGGAATTCAGTGAAGAGCACACAGTTTCTGACTGACACTGAGCAGAAGCAGCACTGAGGTGTAGTCTGTCTGTGAGCAGCTGAAGCAGAGCAGTGCAGTGGAAACTGGTGAGGAAAAACCCAGGATACTAACAGGTTCACGTGGAAATATTGAAATTTCCAAGGATGATGTTGATGAGATATGGGGTGGAGAGGAGGTCTGTGGCAGCTAAGGAAAAGTACCTGGAAGTCATTCTGGCTCACCTGGTTCTTATAGGTAACTGTGTTTTATCTTTGGAAACATAAACATACACACACTCAGAGGCATGTGTGCATAAGTGAATACACATAGGAATGTATATACTCAAGAAATCACAAATATTAATATAATTAATATATGCATTTCAATATCAATACATATAATGAAGCAATGTGCATTCACCCAATGCAAACTCTAGCCAACAGTGAATAATAAACCAGTGCCTTACTCAGACAGTTCTAAGATTCTGAAAGTGGTCTCGGGAGAGTTCGTGTTTTAGGATTTTATGAAAAGATTGAGAAAAAACAAGATGTGAACAAAAAAGCTGATAAATACACAGATGGCATATGACAGAATCATATACTTGAATCATATAGAATTTTATTAACCAATGTCACCCCAATCAATTTAATACAAATTTTATAAAAATACATAAAAGCCAAAGACAAACAACAAAAAAATAAAGAAATAAACTGATTTTAAATGAACCTTTTAACCAGCTGGCATCAAACAGAGAAAGCACCTTATTGTTTCTTCATCTCTTCATTGTCCCCATTCACTGATGAAAGCAACAACATCAATGGCACCAGAGAATCTCTCTCAGGTGACCGAGTTCATTCTCATGGGCATTTCAGACAGCCCAGAGCTCCAGATCCCACTCTTCTTTGTGTTCCTGGCCATCTATGGGCTGACCGTGGTGTGGAACCTGGGCATCATCACCCTCACCACTGTCGACTCTCGACTTCAGACCCCCATGTACTTTTTCCTCCGGCACTTGGCTGTGGTCAATCTTGGCACCTCTACTGTCATTGCCCCTAAAATGCTGGTTAACTTCTTGGTTTCCAAGAAAACCATCTCCTACTATGGGTGTGCAGTGCAACTGGGAGGATTCCTACTTTTTGTTGTGGCTGAGATTTTCACACTTGCTGCAATGGCCTATGACCGCTACGTGGCCGTGTGTAACCCCCTGCACTACATGGTGGTGGTGTCTCCACAGGTCTGCCTTCTGCTGGTGTTCCTTATACACTTCTGCAGCCTGACCACAGCACTGACTGTCTCTCCCTGTGTGTTCTCTGTGTCCTACTGCTCTTCCAATGTGATCAACCATTTTTACTGTGATAATGTCCCTTTATTAGCATTGTCGTGTTCTGATACCTACATTCCAGAAACTGCTGTGTTTACCTTTTCAGGAATCAATTTGTTTTTCTCTATGATTATTGTTCTGATATCCTACTTTAACATCATCCTTGCCATCTTGAGGATCCGTTCCTCTGAGGGGCGACACAAAGCCTTTTCCACCTGTGCTTCTCACTTGATGGCTGTCACCGTGTTCTATGGGACTCTTCTCTTCATGTATTTGCAGCCAAGGACCAACCACTCACTAGATACTGATAAAATGGCCTCGGTCTTCTATACCCTCGTGATACCAATGCTCAATCCCATCATTTACAGCCTAAGGAACAAGGATGTGAAGGACTCATTGAAGAGGTTCCTGCATAACCCATTGCAATCGCTCAAACTAACGTAAATGTAGAACTATCTTCATGAAGGGTTTTCTTTGGCCTCTGACAGTCCCGCTGTCCAGAGGCAAATAATAGTTTAAAATTCCATGAATTTTAATGGGAAAATCATTATCCTTCTTCTTCCAACCTCAAACACCCAATTTTCCCTTTAGAAAAATGCATTAGTTGACACAAGAAAACACAGTTATGTAAGTAATGCACAGTAATATTAAAATAAACACATTTTACAACACAGTTAAACTTATTCAATGGTTTTTATAATTTCTAAACAAGGAAGAGCCAGCCTGATAGGTGGTGGTGAAGGCGCACATGTGTCACTTCTTGGAAAGTGGTCGAGTGAGACCATCTTTTCTGCCGCAGATATCTTTTGCTTAGCTATTAAAAGTTTTATTGTTTTTGTAGCATTTTTTTCCATCAATTTCTCAACCTTTTGCAACCATTTTTTCTTGAGCTTAAAAGAAATTTGTATCATAGAGAAAAAATGAACCTTTAGAACAAAATAAAAACTGAACAAAAATGCTTCCATAGACATGAAAACAAAAAACAGGGCATGAGGCTAAACAAATAAAATATATGTAAAAGGGGATTTTACCTTTTTAAGCCTTTCATTTTATCTCTTCATTTGGTGGATATACATAAAAGCAAAGTGTTGCTATTTATCCAAAAGTAACATATACTCACTCTTTCCAAATTATACTCTTACACTAAACACTGCTGTGTTGACTTTTTTATGCAATCATAACAATAAACACTTCTTATAGCATTTTTATTACTGTGTTTTGGAGTGAAATGTTATTAAACAAAAAAAGTTGTCCTCAAAGTGACACCAATTCTTAAGGGCACCCATTACCTCCACCACTGCCCCCAATGTCGACACTCAATACCTGCCCTAGCTCTGTACATGCAACACATTACTCACATTTAGTAAAGAGAGTGAGCGTGACATATAAGTCAAGATGATAGAATTTGGACCAGTTCAGAACGTTTTCTAATTGAAAAGTAAAACTGAGAAACTTTAAGGTTTTCCATGGAGATTTCCTGGCCCCTTAAGCTCTGGATGAATTTGGTTGGAGCACTGATGCTCTCTCACTGGAAGTCCGCAGGACTTCGTACCAGGTGTCCAGTTGTCCTGATTCACATAGACCATGGCTGCCTTCCGAAGTGTGGGTTCCACTACCACCTTCATGAAAATGAAAAAGTCCTTTCACAGAAATCATTTGAAAGTGAAGGAAACTCACTGCAGATACAGTGGAAGGAGGCCAGGTAGAGGTTATGGGGTTGCATCAGCCCTCCTGCTCAGAGAAACTTTACTGCTGAATTTCCCAGTTGCCTGTCATGTTCCCCAGCCTTACAGAGGAACCACTGTGCTGGCTCCTCTCTCTCCCTCCTCCTTCTTGTCCCTCCTTTCTTCTTTTCTCTGTATTTCAAGTACGGTGTAAATTTTTTTTCTATCCTTCTTACAAACAGAGCTATTACTTTATGAAGCTTGAGATCCTTCTATAAATTATACCCCCAGTTGTGACCTTCTATTCCAAGCTTCTCTACAGGACTGGTTTTGTCCTTTCAGTACTTACAAAGGCATTTCTATAGACAACCACCATCATCTATGTTGGAGCAATATTATTGAAAAGGAGGCTGTGAAAACAAGTCTTTACTTCTTCTCACAAACTGTGCATGAATTGGGGTTAACAAAAAATCCAACTAGGTACTACAATATATATTTTTAAATAAATATCAAAATATATATTTCTTATTAAGTGATTCTAACCACAACAGCATTTTGAGCTATAATGGTCGGGGGTGGGGGGTGGTTACTAACAATTTAAAAAAAACACTTTAGAAAATCTATCTCTCAAAGATCCAGTAGGATATATCACTGAATGATAAAGGTTATTCATGTTTCTATAATCATAAAACATGATTATATTAAGAAATGGACTCATGATATCACATTATATTCATTTAAACCCCATAATGAAATAAACTGAGTAAGAAACTTCAATGTTAAGATATGGATGCTTAAAATATTGCTTCTTAATCGCTGAATAATCAAAATAGCTGCAAATACTTCTGTGGTTGTGGTGGTGTCTTCACTTCTGTTGAAATCATTTTTCTCATTATTTGCTTCCTCCCACACAATGTTTCAACAGTTTACTAACACTTTATGATTCAACACTAGGAAACTGCCAGCTCTAAAACAGAAAGTCACCCTGGAAAGCCACTCAGGACAAGAACACCGTGAGGCTTGTGGAGAGGAAGCTGCTGTGGCACCACCCACGACTTAGTCTAGAACCCAGCCACCGCCTCATACCTGTGAGGAAGACAAGCAATAGTCTAGCCTTGGGCCCAATCCTAGCCTTGGGAAAAGTAGAAAGGTCTGGTGGTGAGCCAGCCCGCCTCTGCTACTGGGTGTCAGTGTTCTGTGTCACTTTAATAACTCCTTCATCCGCATTATCCCAAATGGCCGATCTTATCACTATTGTGAGCATCCAAATATTAAAATTATATTAAAATTATGTTTTTATTTATCTCTGACCTTTGTTGTTAACACAGATTGTGCTTAGGGCATCTACTCTTTCAAATCCAAAAGTTTATTTGGATTATTTTTTAAATTATGGATTAATACAAGTAGGAGAATTTTAGTCTTAAAGATGAAATTGTTTCTATAATTGTATCTGATTTAATTATTTACTGCAATCCCTTATAAGCAGCACATATTCATAAATGTCCACAGCGTGAAATTCTAGGGTATTGGTTGTAGAATGAGTATTGATCAAAGAAATCTTGAAATAGATCTGTCTTTACTTAAATGAGTTAAACATGCTTATTTTTTCCCAAATCAGGCACCCATTTCAAGAGAGATTCATTTATGGATCAGTGGGGATCACACACACAATGTTGATAATTGTGGTGATACATGCAGAAATCAAGAGATGGTCCTTTACTAAATGCCTATTACTATTTAAACAAACAGACAGCAATGTGGTAAAGGTGGGGGGATGGGATGCTGGGTGGTGAGAAAGAAGGGGAAATGGGGGACATCTGTAATAGTCAACAACAAAAAATATATTAAATAGTCGACAACGAAAAATATATTAAAGAGGCCTGACCCAGATTATAGTAATTTTGTGAGACAGAAGTCATTCAAATATTATAAATATTTATGTAGTATTTATATAATATTTATTATGTAAATATTTATGTAATTCAACAATATATAGTTGAGTGAGAACTTTTAAATACAAAATGAATTATATAACAACACATGTGCACATTAAATATACATTATATTGACACTAGAAAGCTAGACTTCTTTTTAAGGACATATTTCAGCTTCTACAGGGAAATGTCCATATGGCGAAGGGAAATTGAAGATAGGAAATAAAAACTATGATGATTATGGCTATGGAATTAGGGTACACTAACTCAATGTAGTCCTTTACATTAAAAAATAGAAGAGTTACACACATATTCTTAAATTTTACTTTTTCTGAATCTTTAAAATACTATGGGACACATTTAAAGAGTTTTCTCTTCATCCTCAGACATAAAACCTGGAAGAACTCATTATGGAAAATGCTAAATATTGAAATAATTTATAGTATGCTTACATGCAGATATTTGAATGGATGCAGTAAAAAAGATAATAACAAAGGAAAGCAGGTAAATTAGGTAAAAGAACATTTCCTCATTAAAAAATATAAGGTACCCAGGATAATTAACAAAGACCGTGGTGTAATGTCCTATTCTCTGATGCTTTGGCAATAACCAAGAAATTGGAACCAAGCTCCCAGAAAGTGTCTTACACGGGAGAGACACTCATAAATTCATCTGATTTCAGTTATGTTTGTAATCACATGGGGGAACAAGAATGCATTCTCCATTTTAGGTAAGTAGGTGGTACTAAATATTACCTAATTAGTAGATTAGCTCCAGTGACAATTTTCAATGTCTGTCTTTAACTTAAATTTTAGAGATGAGTATAATCACCAATGCCAGTTTTAATACATTATACCATAAATATCAATAATCTCTTTTTATAACTATGTTTTCTGGAGTACTTCTATGTTTGTACCCCTATATTATATTCTCTGACAGTAGTAGTAAGGGCCCTCATTTTTTTTCTTCTTTTTTATTTCTTTATTCCCTTTATCCCCCTCCTCCCTGCACCCCATCATCTCCAGCATTCCCCCCAATTTAGTTCATGTCCATGGATTTTATATATAAGTTCTTTCGCTTCTCCATTTCCTACACTATTCTTAACCTCCCCCCCATCTCTTTTGGTTTTTAAATCCTCACTCAAGGATATATTTTTATTGATTTTTGTTGATTTTAGAAAGAGAAGAAAGGACAAAGAGACAATTACTGATGTGAGAAAGAGACATAGATTGGTCGCTCCCCTACCTGCACCCCCGCCCCCCCAACATACACTCTTCTTCGACCAGTACCAAACCCACACCTAGCTATGTGCACTGACTGGGAACCGATTCTGCCACCTTTAGGTGTATAGGACAATGCTCCAACCAACTGAGCTCACCCCACCAGGGCAAAGCATCCTCATTTTTTGTTATGACTTCTACATTTATAGTGTGATTCTAAAGCATAAATCATTTTCTTTTTTCATGTTATTAAATGTATTGGGTGACATTAGTCAATAGGACCATATACATTTCAAATATATATTTCTATGATACATGCTCTGTATATTGCATTGTATGTTCACCACCGAAAGTTGAACCATCTTCTGTTACCATATCTTTGGCCCCCTTTATCCTTTACAACCCCCCAAGTTCCTTTTCTCTGGTAGCCATGATATTGCTGTATGTGTCTATGAGTTTCAGTTTTATATCACATATAAGGGTGAATCATATGGTTAGGGGTAGGGGATAGGGGTCAGTTTAGGGTTAGGGTTACAGTTAGGAGGGGGAGAAAGAGAAATGAGTAAAATGCAATACTAAATGGAAAACACCAGACTTCCCCAAATTATACAGGTAATAGGAAAAATATAAATGATATTGCGCTGTACCATATGGGCACTTTATATAAGTTATACATTTTGTTTAGAATGTGTAGTAAGTTTTTAAAATGCATTGCCTATATGTAAGAATGCAAGGTTGATTTTACAGTTGAAAAACAATTACATAAGTTAAACCAATGGCATTCTCATTAGTTTAAAAAAATAGGTCTGTAATAAATTGGATATAAAATAAATTTAGAAAAATCAAATTTATTTCTATGTCATATCCAGAAAAAGTTTAAAAATAAAATTAAAGAAAATATAATGTTTATGAAACCATTAAAAATAGAAACCTAATTTAGGAATAAATTCAATTTTAGAAAAATGTAAGGCCTCAGTAATAATCTGAATAAAAAATTAATGCTGTATTCAAAAGAGATATATCAAAAAATTCATTCCAAATTTATCCACAGAATGAAAGACATAATTTTGTAACAAAGTCAAATATCTTTAGATTGATCTATAGGTTCAATATAATGCCAGCATAAATCCTTTCTACTTGATTTACACCCACCTTCCCTTCTCCCCTCTATACCTTATCCCCTCCCTCTTTCTCTTTTTCTCCTTCCTTCTTTCTTTCTTTCTTTGTTTTACTTCTTACTTCTTCCTTTTAGAACTTTGAAAGCTAATTGTATAATTTATTCAGATACGTAAAACACCTAAAAATAGCAAAAATGATCTTAAAGAAAGAGAATAAAGTTTCAGGAGTCACAGAACCTACTATTAGCTGTAGTAATTTTTTAAAAACACAGCATTTTCCTGAGAACAGATATTCTGATCAATGGAATAGAAGAGTGACTCCAGAAACCAATACACCCACACACACAGTCACCTAACTTATAATAGAGACATCACTGTTTTCCATAACAAAAAGAGTAGTCTTTTCAATAAAGGATATTAGGTAATTTGTATATTTTGTTTGAGGGGGAAAAAGTATCTAGACACTTGTTAACACTCTTGACAGTTTCAATTCTACCTGGATTTAAGGTCTAAATGTAAAATCCAAACAATAAACATTTCAGAGGTAAACACAGTGGGATATCTTTATGATACAGAATTATTGTACTAGAATATGTACAAATTTTTAAACAGAGCACACAGAGCAATAAGTACATAAGATTTAAAAAGATTACTTCAACTAATTTAAGAAATCAGAGGGGAGGAGAGAGGGGGTAATGGGGGAAAGAAGGGAAGTGTCTAGTTAAGGAACATGTATAAAGGACACATGGACATGGACAACAGGGTGGGGATTGACCTTGGGAGCTGGGGGTGGGCTGGGCAGGGGAGAGCAACAGAGGAAAAATTGGGACAACTGTAACAGAACAACAATTTTAAAAAAGAAATCTGTTCATCAAAATCAATAGAACAAAAAAGGAAACTCATAGTGGCAGATGATAGTTTATCAGAACTACATATTTAGACACACATATTTAACAGAGGACTTATGAAAATATATAAATAACTTACAAATCAGTCAGTGGTCAACATGAAATATAATATAAAGTGATAAAAGACATGCATGAGCCCTTTTCTAAAGAAAATATCAAAATCCCATTGAATGTATGAAAATGTCCTCAATTTCATTTAACATTAGGATAATGCAAACTAAAACCACAACACCCACGCACATCATGCACAATGGAGACAAAGAAAACAGTGAAAATGTTAAATCTTGACAAGACGTCAAGCAATTATAACTGTTTCTGTTCCCAGTAAAAGTGGGGTTATTTCATGGGATCAAGAGAAAAACATTTCACAGACTCACACACAAGAACTTCTGGTGTGGCAAGATTTATTTGGGTGGGAATGGAAGGACACCCCTGTGTCCCATCCTTGTCCATGATACCTTGGAAGAAGTCCAACCATGTCTTCAGCAAGGTCCAAACAAAGGCCAATGTCCACTTTCTGTTTCACATTATGGCTTAGTCCTTCAGAACTCACAGTTGGCTGCTAAGCGATCTCAGCCCCCATCGGGGTAGCTAGGCACTGTCCTGGCCGCTGCTCTACCCAGGCTCCCACCTAAAACCTGTGTTTGGAGTCCACATCACTGCTAGTCCTTCATGGTCACTACAGAGAATATGCACAAACTAACAGGGCCTTGGGCAGGACTAGGTGGTTTTTTGTTTTTTGGTTTTTTTTTTTTCAAAATAACCAACCAATTTCCCAAGCATTCCCAGGCTCCTGATGAGTCCACCCTCTAGACAAGTGACCACTTTCCCAGGTTAGACTGACAGGTCTCTATGGTCAAGCACCACACTCTGCACCACTGTGACTTTTATTGTGTCTGTGCTCACCTCCCACTGCTTCTGCCGACAATCTGGTGCTAGAGGGGTGAAGACAGGGTTTTAATCCTTGATGCAACATTGTGATCCTCTGGTTTCTGGGAAGATGTAGCTTCCTGGTTATGCTTCACAGCCCGTTAGGCTCAACAATATCCAATTCTTTTTGTTTCCTTCCTTATTAATAACTAGCTAACTAATTATGATAACATGTGCACTACTGGTGGGGATGCACATTTGTATAAACACTCTGAAAATCCATTTGGTAGTATTTACTAATGCTGCAGCTCAGCAATTTTAGGGTATTGACTATGCCCAAATGAAAATACATTGAAGATTAAGCCAGTATATATCAAATATTGATGTGAACATAAGGGGTGTGAGAGTAGTTTTTATTACCATTATCAGGGAACCCACATGTATATCAGGACAATATTTTTATCAGTGAGTATCTTTAAATAAATCCAAATTTTATTACTTTATAAATACCCAAAGATATGAAAAAATTTTATTTTATTTTCAAAATATAAAATTGAATAGAGTGTTAATAATATCACTAATCATAAGACCTCCAAACTGGAACCAATTCCAATAATTTAAAAGAGAACAACAGATAAATAATTTGTGATATATTTATAAAATGGAATTGTACACAAAAATAAGAATACGCAATCTAGAAACACCTATGACAATATATCAAGTGAAAAAGCCCAGATGCACAGAAAACACATGCACAGGATTTCTTTTATAAGAAGTAACATACATAGGTGAAAATAATTTATGTTGTTAGAAGTCAGAGTAGTAGTTACTTTGGTGTGTGGGGAGAGGTGTGGGGTATAGTCATAACAGAAAAGAGAATGAAGAATGATTTTAGAGTCCTGATAATATTTTACTTATTTTGGTGGTTGTAATTTCTGTTTAATCTGGATTCTGGCTACACAGATATGTTAATTTTGTAAAAATTATTCATGATGTATATATTTGTTAATACATGTATTATACTTTAATAATAAGCAAAAGGCACCATGAATAAGGGGGAAATGGCTACACATATATTTTCCCTTGCAAATTTTAAAACAATGCAATAAATGTTCAAACATTTCTCTGTGATGTCATCACTCCTTTTAAAGGAGACAAAGCTTGCAGGAAAAACTAAAACCCCCCTCTTACAGAAATAATGTTTTGGTTACAGATGTCTGTGTTGCATTAGAAAAGACTTAACCTAGAGAACTGAGGAAAAGTACCTAATTTTATTTGTATGGGCATATAAAGATATCCTGGATAATTAACAGCTATCCCATTGGTTTTGTTTGAAGCATTCAAATGCTTTAAGCATGATTAACTAATTGTGTCCTTTCTCCTCAGGGAGGACCTCAAGGGACCAAAGAATCCTATAAATTCTTCTTACTGGGTTATGTTAAGAGTACATGAGGAGCACAGAGAGGTTCCCCATGAGAGGTAAATAGATGGTACCTGTTTCTCCCACTTTCACTGTCAGTCTTTGGTACCCTACCTTGGGCATTCAGCCACAGCTTTAACAACCTGCTTCAATAACTGAAGTTTCTGGGCAAGTATGCTGTTGTAAATATCTTTATTATGATTTTTTACAAAAGTTAGACATTTATGTTGATGTGGTTGTACTTTTTGAATAGTAAAAAACAACAGCAAAAAAAAAAAAACAAAAACAACTTCTGAAAAGGGAGTTACATTAAAAAAGTCTACCCCAAAAACCTTAAGATAGTTATGTTTTTTTCACCCGGACCCATAATCCAGATGTCAAATTTGATATTATCTGTAGTTAATTGGGTATGTTTCAGAACTTTTAACCACAAATAATAACATATTCATAATGTTCTCTAGTTACCTCTAAATGAAAATTGTTATATATCACTATCTTTTAAATCCTTGCAATTGTCATTATCAAAAATGCCATATGTTTCCAAATTCAAAATTATCATTGAAAGCATCAATATCATGTGCAAATCACCACTTTTAGTGGGAGGTGAGGCCTAAGCCAAACACCAAAGTGTGCATTTCACTGCCTGGCACCACCATCCCACCATCATGCCTCGTATGAGTTCTTAGTCTCTTCTTTAGCCTTGGGAGAGTGTTTGAAATCTCATCAAATTGTCTTTTAAATGACTGGATACACATCTAATAGACACTGGAAGCAAGATTAAAATATTCACTAATACAGATTGTGTAAGCAGGAATGAATGTGTATTTTGCCTAAAATTAAGATATCTTTTCCACTCTATATTTACTTAGAGGTTCTTTCTTAAACTCCCTTTATTCCAGCTGAAAAAAATATGGAGGTGTCTAAATATATGCATCTAAATGCAAATTTTATTGATTTCTCATGGTGGAATTCATTTGTTGTCACTTATGTTAGTGTTGAAAGCTGTATTTTGCACAGGGAGGGAGGCAGGGCTGGGGAATGACAACTTCTATGAGCTCTATATTTAGGGCAGTCTTATAGCAAATGCCCAATGTTGAGTTCTGCCCATTGTATATTTTACATGTTTGAAAAGTATTGAGAAGAAAAAGAAAACAGATTTAAAAGATCAGAATCAAGGCATCTTCAAAAATCACATAAAATAATATAAATGAAAGTATTACAATGTTAAAAGAGGTTTTGTGCTTTACATACAACTCTAAAAATGAGGAGGAAAATATCTTTTCTTACATACAGGGCTACTGGTATTTACTAGGAGGGATTTAGAAAAGAATACAATTTTTAAAACTCATTTATTCCCTGAGATTTACAATGTTTTAGATATCCAGTAAAAAAAATGTACCTGAGTGTATTGTCTCTCAAGAATTAATTCAGTGTTCCTGAACAAGCCATAAATTTTCTGCTATCTCTACAAATATGCTTATTCTGGATTTTTCATATGATGCAGTTGTACAATAGGTACAAGTGGCTTTTATTAGTTTCACTTACCATTAGATGTTTTAACACCTAATCCTTGTTGTAGCATGTAGCAATACTTTTTCCTTTTTCTAGCTTATAAATATTCTATTTTATGTTCATGATACTTGTGTTATCTGTTCACCAGTTCATTGACTTTTGGGTTGTTTCTATTTTTGACTGTTGTGAACGATGCCATTCTGCATAACTCTTCTCATGTGGCTGTTTGATTTTACATTACTTACAAAAAGTGTTCGAAGGTTCATTTTGAAGAAATATGTAAATTTTGCCTGTTTTTAAATTTGGATTGTTCATTTTTGTTGTTGAGTAGCAAAAGTCCTTTGATATTCTAACTATTAAGCCCTTACTAGATAAATAATTTGCATTTTTTCTTGGTGTGACAAAAGTTGGTTTCAAAAATTTTGATAAAGTCCAATTTACCTATTTTTACTTTTGTTCTTTGTGCTTTTCATGTCAGATGTAAGAAACCTGTCAAGAGCCTCACTGAGCTGAGACACAGAGAATTGAGCTGCCAAGTATTAGAGAGTAGCCAGTTGATGGGACAAGCTATAAATGAACAATTTAAGCCTTTAATCACTTGTTACAATGGTAATCTCAGTCATAACTCATGAGAGTTAATTATTATTTTTATATTTTTTTCCTGTTACAGATTCCCTGGAAAGCCTGGATGGACAAACACAATCTAACAGTGTTGGATGGATTTATTCTACTGGGGGTCACAGACCTCCTAGAGCTGCGGGCTCCATTATTTGGGCTTTTCTTCGTTGTATACATGGTCTCCTTGGTGGGTAACCTGGGCTTGATCATCCTTACCAAGATAGACTCCAGGCTACAAACACCCATGTACTTCTTTCTCAGGCACCTGGCTTTCAGTGATCTCAGCTGTTCGACTGCTGTAGGACCCAAAATGCTCGTAAATTTAGCTGTAAATCAGCATACAATCTCCTATAACTGGTGTGCTATCCAACTCACTTTCTTCAGTGTGTTTATCACTAGTGAAAATCTTATTCTGTCAGCAATGGCCTATGACCGCTATGTGGCCATCTGTAACCCTCTGCTCTACAGAGTCATCATGTCACGAAGATTATGTCACTTGCTGGTGGCTATACCCTACCTTTACAGTGTCTTTTTATCTTTGCTGACCACCATAAAAATTTTCATTTCATCATTCTGTGGCTCTCCGGTCATTAGGCATTTCTACTGTGACAGTCTGCCATTGATATCTTTGCTCTGCTCAGACACACGTGAAATTAAACTGATCATCCTGGTTTTTGCAGCTTTTACTTTGACTTACTCTCTTCTGATAGTCCTTATGTCCTACATTCTGATCCTGGTTGCCATCCTTAGGATGAACTCTGCAGAGGGCAGGCACAAGGCTTTCTCTACCTGTGGATCTCACCTGACAGTCATTGTCATATTCTATGGTAGCCTATTATTTATGTATGTGAGACCCAAGTCCAGGCATTCATTTGATACTGATAAAATGGCCTCTTTATTTTACACTTTGGTCATCCCCATGCTGAATCCATTGATTTACAGTTTGCGGAGCAAAGAGGTGAAGAATGCCCTAAATAGAACTTGGGGAATGTGTGCAAATATTCTGTTTAAAATTCACTGTAAGATACACTAGCAACTGATATATCGGCCAATGTGTTCAATGACTGGCATTGCTTTAAACTTATACTGTTATCTCCATGGGATGAGAAAAAATAGATGTATGATAAACCTAGAAATAAAAAAAATTGTACATAATTTTCTTTTTTAAAAAAATGTATTGCATATTTTTCTATCACTATTTACCTCCCTTATATTTCTCTTCCCCTATAATCACTACACTGTTGTCCTTTTTCCTTTTTTACTTGATCCCTCGACCCTCTTACCTCTCCTCCCACCTAGGCTGCTATCCTCCTCTCTATCTATGAATCTGTCTCTATTTTGCTTGGTAGTTCAGTTTGTTCATTAGAGTCCACATGTAAGTGAAATCATGTAGTCTTTGTCTTTCTCTGATTGGCTTATTTACTTTAGCATAATGTTCTCCAAGTCCATCCATACTGTCACAGAGGGTAAAATTTTCTTCTTTTTTATGGCTGAGTAGTATTCCATTGTATAAATTACCCAAAGTTGTTTTATCCACTTATCTATTGATGGACACCACTTGTCCTGCTTCCATATCTTGGCCATTGTAAATAACATTGCAATGAACACAGGGGTGCTTATGTTCTTTTGACTTAGTGGTTTGGATTTCTCTGGATATATTCCCAGAAGTGGGATTGCTGGGTCAAAAGACAGATCCATTTTCAAATTTTGAGGTATCTCTATACTGTTTTCCAGAGTGCCTGCAACAGTCTATATTCCTATCAACAGTGTATAAGGGTTCCCATTTCTCCACATCCGCATCAACAATTGTTATTCATTGATGTATTGATAATAGCCATTCTGACAGGTGTGAGATGATACCTCATTGTGCTTTCTCTGATGATTAGTGCTGCTGAGCATTTTTCATAATCTTTTTGTCATTTGTATGATAAAAAAATACATCACTAACAAATGGCTAATTCCTGCCCATACTTCAGACATTAACCTATATTTAATTTCAAATCAGATTGTTGCTATTCTTCATGTATAGCCAATTGCACTTATCCTGCACTAGACATTTATTTGTAGAAAGCCATGGACTCTGGATGTCACATTCGTAGTTATATCTGTAGTGCCTAACATGGTAAAAGGCATTAAAAAGAATGCATAATAGATTTTATATAAATGGGTTCATTCAAAGTAATAAACACATATTGTCAATTAAATAACCAAAATCTCTCTCTTTATGGGGCTTAGAGAAAAGACAGAAATAGGCAGAGTGAGAAGTGGGAAATATATTTAAAGACAATGTTGTGAAAATTTTCGAATGTGATAAAAATGTAAAACCCTCAGACTGAAGAATATTAACAAGCCCTGGATACAAACAGCATGTAAATGACTATGTAAAGGCAAATCATAATGAAATTCCTCAGAGCTATTGATAAATGAACACCTAAGCAGTCAAGAAAAGACTCTGTTACAGAGGAACAAAGAGTTTATAGATGGTGTAACTAAACAAAAGCAGGGGTTTGGTTGCCTGTCACCACAAAAGCCAAACGTGTGAGGCAGATGCTGGCGCAAAAGGAAAGAGGTTTTACTCAGGTGCTGCATGACCTGGGAGAATGGAGAACTCTTGTCTCAAAACCCATCTCCTCAGCAAGACCAAGACAAAAGCCAGTGTCTGGACTTCCTACTCTAATTCAAAGTACAGTCCTTTGGAGACCACGGGTGACTGCTAAACAGCCAGAGTCCCCACGCAGGTAGCTTAGTATGTTCCTGGCTGGTGTTCACTTTAGGCTCCCTCCTGGATCCTGTGTGTGGAGACTGCACAGCCATTGAGTCATGTAGCTGCCAGGCCTGCAGAGTCACACACTGTCAGGAGAGTGCAAAAATGCACCAGCGGGTACATCGCCAGATGGTCAAGAGAGAGTGAGACCTGCTAAGGTCACATGGCCCATGCAGAGAACAGGTGAGGGCCCTGTGCAACTGCAGGTCACCAGCAAAAGAGCCACGAGCCCAAGCCTCTTTGTTATATAATCCCCTAGGATTATATTAACTTGGGTGTGAAACAGGCCAAGTGCTTTCTCAAAATGACCAATCAGCTTCCCACTTTTGCATCCTTTGTGTGGGTCCACCTCCACACCAATCCCTTCTTTTCCCAGGCTAGACTGACAGGCCTCTTTGATCAGCACCTCCCTTTGAGTCATTTTGACTTTGATGGCACAGGTGCTTGCCTTTCCCTGGTCCCACCCACAATTTGATAGTGGGGGAAGGGCTTTCTCTCTATCCAATTATCTTGCTGGCTTTTCACATTCAGGTCCTATCCATTGATGTTTCTAGATATCCATACATTCAGTGTAAGAACCTCCTCCTACTGCCATCTTGGCCAATGGGGAAGGCTCCCTGGCACTTCAGACAGACAGTTTACCAATAACAAATGACATCAAAAGCATAACCTATAAGACAACAGCTTGATATTTGGACTTTGTCAAAATTAAAACAACCTACCAATCACACTCTTGGGAGCTCATCCCAAGGGAATGAAATTTATGTTATATAATCATCTTTAAGTAAATGTCACGGGAAGTTTTATTCATCATAGTTGAAAACTGGGAAGAACCCACATGTCTTTGCATGAGTGAATGGCTAAGAAAACTGAATCATCCATATCATGGAATACTACTCAGCAACAATAGAGGAACAAGTGATTTATACACACAAAAGGACAAATGAATCACAAGAGAATTAAGTTGAGTGGAAAAAGCCAGTCCCCAAAGATTGCAAGTGATATATTATTCACAAACATCCTTCAAAGGACAAAAACAAAGTGATGGAATCAGATTAGTGATTGCCAAGGGTTAGAAACAATGGAAGAGGAGGAGGAAGTGGGCACAGTATGCTGTAAACCCTGGCATTTTTTTCTTTTTTGTAATACAAGTGACAGATTTAAGCTTTGATTGCCCCAGGCCCCTATTCTCCTTGTAACAGGGTGCAACCAAGACGGGGACCCCAAATAGGGATTTGGAATGGGGTACAGAACTCAGAGTGTCCAGGGAATATTAGGATGTCCTCACCTCCCCCCCCCAGGTGTGGGTTGGGGGAAGGGACAAATGGAGCAGGGCCATTGAGAGCTGTTTTGCATAGCAACAGCTTTGCAGCTAACCTCTGGGGTCATTTAACATATCTATAACCTTTAACTGGTTGCACAGATATGTTAAATAGCTGTGGCCATGCTCTGAGCCAGAGGGATGGAAGTAACTTCTCCACCAAGATGTAACTGGGAGGCAGGTCCCCCGAGTCACAGCACCTGTGTGGGAGCTTGGAGAAGATTGGCTCCATGACATGGGGCACACCTGCCCAGACTCAAGATGGCAGCCCAGTAAAGCTGGAAGGATATGAGAGTGCCAGCAAGTGTAGCTGATGGTGGGAGGAGTCGGAAGTGGAGCTGCAGAGGAAGATTGGTGCAGGGATTTAAACCCAGACGTGGCAGCCATTGAGGAGAGGGAGAATCATGCGGTTTTGCCAGAGTGGAGACTCCTGCAGCCATTGTGCAGGGAGGACCACGCATCTGGGGCAGTGGAGAGAGAACCACAAGGCTTTGCCAGAGTGGGGACCCCCACAGCTTTAGAAGGAGGAACCACCACCCAGCTTTAGCAGAGATCCTGGAGACACAGCTGGTGGTATGGGAACCGAGGGAGGCCTACCAGCTGAGATGGATTACTGAGAAGAACCGGGGGCTGCCTGAGCCATGGACTTCTATTTCTTTTCCTGAGATACGGTACCCCAGACTGGGCAAAGGGGGGAAGGAAGGACTTGTGTATGTTTGTAGGTGTTTTAAGGGACTTTGGGATTTTGATGAAGATATTAGGTCACTACTTTAAGTCTGTACAGCATTAAATAAACATTTCCTTTCCTGTCCACAAATCTCTGGCATTGAGACACATCCTCTGGCGGCAGACATAACAAACCTGGGGGGTTCCTTCTGGGTAATAGTATATCGTCCCAGGCCCCCCTTTGTTCTGTAACATCCTCACCTTCCTCCTCTCTCCTCCCCTCAGCTTTCCTTCCCTTCTCCCCCACCACCCAGAACTCACTGTGTGGCCCAGGTATGCTGTGTAATTTCCAGGTCTTGTAAACAATAAAACTACATTTTCAAAGTTCCCTGGAGGTTATTGCTGAGGGCATCTTTCAATCAATCATAAAAACCACAAGGGCTGGTCCAGCACAATATCGACTATTAATAGGCTAAGACCAGTACAAAGCATGTGGCTATAAAGGAGTAGCCAGAGGGAACTTTGTTTTAAAAGAGTGTGTCTATATTAGAGTGGGTCTGCACAGCAAAGAGTATTTGAAATTGTGCAATAAGCTGTAAAGAAAAAGACAAATTGTGAAAAGACCCATGATGAAAACTCACAATGAAATGAGAAGTAACAGCGACTAATTTCTGTCCCTTAGGGCAAAAAAATCTACATTGCAACAGAGGGAAATGTTCAGTGTCTCTAAATATTATTCAAGCCTGCATTGTTCTCATGGCCTCCAGGCTAATAGCGCCTTCTTTGTCTTTCCTGTAGACATCCTAATCATTAGCGGAATCCTGCTTGAGGCTTGGTTTTCCAAAATGCCCCTCCCATTTTCCCTTCCCTTGACAAAAAAAGAAGCCAGAACTCTGTACTTTCTTAAGATGAAGTTAAAGATTAAAGCTCTCATCTTCTCAGGGGCACCTTCTCAATCAATAAAACTTTCCTCACTCCAAATTCTGATGATTTGAGTTTTGGCCTCTTAAAAGTGTTGGGATATGGACTTTAGACCAGTATCAACATGAGAAGCCAATCAAAGAAGCAATAAATTATTTTAATTCCCTAAAAGTTTTCAAATAGTTGGACAGTATTTATACATTTCTACAGTGTCACTCACTTGAGGAGACATTGTGTAAATGAGGACTGTTGACGGGCCTGCCTACAGATACAATACTGCAGTCAGGAGTCCTGTCTAGTACAAAAGGAAAGTTAAGAGTGAAACATGGAAGGAAGGAAGGGCAGGAGGGAGGAAGGGAGGAAGATGGAGAGGAAGGAAAACAAGGTGAATACCAATGGTCCATAACAATTAAAAGACAACTTGCAGGCATGTAATTGCGCTATTCAATACTGTAGGGATGATCACCAAATTGCTTGGCATCTCCTCAGGGACAGTCTCCAAAGGTGAAGAACATCCATAAATAGTCCTCACTGAGCCATGTTAGAAACACATGAGGGAGTCAAGAGAGGGATTTCACTACAGGTAAAAAGGTAGAACATTTCATGTGGTGTCCTATGTTACCAATATTGACAATGTTTCAGTGACATATGCCAAGTTTCACTGTAATTCAATGACGAAGTTCTAGCAAAATGTTCCCATTTCTGATGCACTTCTATTTGCTGTCTACTACTCCCTGATGCCTGAGCAGGAATAGAACCCCTTTCCTCATCTTAACATATTAATGTGTTTGAGTATTTTCACATGGGTTGATGGACTAAATGTTCAGAAGGGTCTTTGAAATATCATGATGTGATTGCTTATAACATATTTATTTTACATGAATAATTGTATTTGTAATGCAGGCCAAAACTGAGTGCAAATGAAGCATAACTAAATATGAACTTTTAAAAATTGGCAGTTACAAAGCTGCAGGTGTTCAAGCTATCATTTTGATGTCTTTCAAACTTTTAGTTATTTAGTGGTTCAAGGATCTTTTTTGTGATACTCAATATAAGATAATATTTAATAATTAATTACTCAAATAAATGTATAAATAGGATTCTTTACACATCATATTGAGATGTGAAAGACATTACATGGATATTAGAAAACTTTTAAGTATCTAGTATTATGATAATTTAGCATGTTTTTAAATTTCAGGTGGAATCTGACAGAAAGCAGATATAATTATCTGAAAGAGTATAGCTTTTAAAAAGTAGTAAGTCAATATTCAACAAAGATGTTAAACTATGAAAAAAGCAATTTGGTGTGAGAAAAAAAAAGATACACACACTTTTATCTTTCCTTACCACATAGGAAAACTGAAACTGAACAAGTAGGATTTTTCTCAGCCTTTGGTATTTACAAAATGAAACAAAACACTCAAAACAAGATTTATACTGCTTTTTAAATTTATTGAAGATATTTTTCTAAAATTACTACCTACTGATGCACATTTCCACATTTCAGATACGAGAAAAGTGAAGCAGGGTAGGCTGTCAGGAGGTCACACAGTTATGAGCAGTACTTTAAGTGATTTAAATGCAGATTCATGCAATAGCTTCTATATTTAATGTTATAAAATTATTATTATTTTCTTTTTTAGACTACTGGAGGACTGCTGTAACTGCGGTTTTTATGTAACCAGTATTATTTCTATTTTTTTAAAGGAAACATTCATGCTCACAATATTTTAAATCATGCTCACAATATTTTACCTGAAGCTACCATTCACCACTTACTGTGGTATATATTTTTTTATTGTTGTTCAATTAAAGTTGTCCCCATTTTTCCTGCATTCCTCTCCCCTGCCCTGTCTACCTCCATCTCTGATCTTCAATCTTCCCCTCCCGGTTGTCTTTGTCCATGGGTCCTTTATACATTCTTAATCTGTCTATTATTAAGGGTATTCAGATACATTTCTATTTGATTTTATAAAATGTTTATCTGTTTTTTGTATTAGGTCATAGTTTGAAGGCATACTTGTGGCCTTACGGTGTAGAAGAATTTAAAGTAATATTCAAGAATCCATGGATCTTTCATCTTTAGTGTGTTTTATTTCTCCTCTGCAGTATTGTGTAATAGAGTAACTTTAAACTATTATATTCGGTGCACACACCTTTAAATGTACATATAGTATCTCTTTATCCAAAGACAGTTTTTAATACATTTTCACTATAAACAATGCCAGTACTTGCTCACAGTTTTGTTAGGAGGGATAAATGAAGATTGAATGATCCAAAGTATTGGTTTTTCATGTGAGAGTATTGAAAAAGTTAAATTTTGCCCAAATTTTTGTGTTTACCAAAAATGGAGATATAACTGACATTTTATATATATATATGTGTGTGTGTGTGTGTGTGTGTGTGTGTGCGTGTGTGTATAAGACATTTCAGTTGTCACATGTGATATATATATATATATATATATATGTATGTATATATATACACACACAATATTTCTCCATATAAAGGCAAATAATTCTCACTGCAATCTGTTATAGTTTTCTTATTTATACACTGGTGTAATTTCTGTCAATTGTATTAGGGTTTCAACCTGTATCACCTGTAGGCATGAGGAATTTTATAGGACTATGTGTTCAAGTAGTGGGTTCTACATATTTTTGGAATTGGTGATTTCAAATTGTTATTATAACTATTATTGAATTGTACAATATAATTTATTATAGACTTAGCATATATATTAAGTCATTATTACATGTAATTTATAAGTGCTACTAGATGATTATAATTATATAAACGACTAAAGAAAACTCTAAAGAATAGCACAATAATAATTTATACAACACCCAAATTTTTAATGTAGTTTTAACTTCTCTTATGTTTTCTTTATATATTTATGTATATGTCTGTATCTATATGTATATGAATTTCTATCTATATACTGTATATGCATATCTATCTATGTATCTATCTGTGTTTCTTTGTATCTATTTATCCATCTACCTGTTAGTCATCTATTTCTATCTGTCTATCTATCTGTCATCCATCTATCCTTATCATACATTTAGCTCTACCATTCTGATTTCTCAGCCTTGGCACTGTTGATATTTTGGGCTAAAAATTGGGTATTACAGAATGTTTAAAAGCATAACTGACTTCTAACAAATACTACATGTCCTTTTCACCCTACATCTGAATTGTGATAACTGAAATGTCTTCTAGATATTGATCAATGTTCATTGTTTAGTAAAATCACCTCCAGTGGAGAACCCCTGACTGTTTCTAGCTCTATTTGTGAATATTATTTTTGTGGAAAATAGGATTATTTTCATATATTCTACATTAGAAAATTTGGATGTATCTTATTTATACTAGCTTTGCACACTAAATATCAGCCAGGTATAAAACATGAAATCTATTAATTATGCCAATGTCTTTTTCCAGAATAACTTTCCTGAAAAACCTGCATGGAAACACAGAATTTAACAGTGTTAAGTGAATTCATTCTCACAGGGATCACAGACCGCCCTGAGCTGCAGGCTCCATTATTTGGGCTCTTCTTCCTCATCTACGTGATCTCAGTGGTGGGCAACTTGGGCATGATCATCCTCACCAAGGTGGACTCGGGACTCCAGACACCCATGTACTTCTTTCTCAGACACCTGGCTTTCACTGATCTTGGTTATTCAACAACTGTAGGACCTAAAATGTTAGCAAATTTTGTTGTGGATCAAAATACAATCTCCTATTGTTTCTGTGCTATCCAACTGGCTTTCTTTCTTGTGTTCATCGTTAGTGAAATTTTTATTCTATCTGCAATGTCCTATGACCGCTATGTGGCCATCTGTAACCCTCTGCTCTACCCAGTCATCATGTCACAAAGGATATGTCAGCTGCTGGTGGCTATTCCCTATCTCTACAGCACATTTGTTGCTCTTCTAATCACCATCAAGATTTTTAATTTATCTTTCTGTGGCTACAATGTTGTCCATCATTTCTACTGTGACAGTCTCCCCTTGTTATCTTTGCTCTGCTCAAATACGCATGAAATTGAAATGATTATTCTGATTTTAGCAGGTTTTGATTTGATTTCATCCCTTCTGATAGTTCTTGTGTCTTACTTCCTCATTCTTGTATCCATTCTCAGGATGAACTCTGCTGAGGGTCGGCACAAGGCTTTTTCTACCTGTGGATCCCACCTGACTGTAGTCGTTGTATTTTATGGGACTTTGATATTTATGTATGTGCAACCCGAGTCCAGTCATTCCTTTGACAGTGATAAAGTGGCTTCCATAGTTTATACCCTTGTGATCCCCATGTTGAATCCCTTGATCTACAGCTTGAGGAACAAAGATGTAAAATGCGCACTACAAAGGGTATGGAAAAAGCTATGTAACACTTTTTCTTAAGGTTTACATACAGTATGATTCCTATAAACTAGGACCTAGATTATGGACTTTAAATTTTGCTGTATGTACCTCCTAAAGAGAGAGCAAGCACAAATGAGTTCAAGATACATTTATCGATTTTCTTACAGATGCTAGGCACATCTAATTCCTGTAAATAGATTAATGAACAAAATAGTAAAAAAAAAAAACTTTTCTTCAGTATACATTATATACTTAAATTACATAAGTGTTATAGTATAGCAGAATGTGTTAGGTGGATATAGAAAAAAACTGTCAAGGATTCTGATGTTTCTTTATCTATTAGAATAAAATCACAGCATAAATATGTGTGAGTATGTGTGCCTTTTTCTTTCCTTTGGTTTTAGCTTTCATACCCTTCTCCGGTATGTTGCAGAATTGTACTTACTAATGGTTATGTCTGTGATATCTGATGATTTGAAGTTCTCAGTCATATTACTTTGCTCAAATACCCCTTCCAAACGTTGGGATCCCACTTTTTCCATATTTGAGTCCATTAACTGAATATACTTTTTTAAAAATATTTTATTTATTTATTTTTAGAAAGAGGGGAAGGGAGGGAGAAAGAGAGGGAGAGAAACATCAATGTGTGGTTGCCTCTCCCGTCTCCCCTACTGGGAACCTGGCCTGCAACCCAGGCATGTGCCCTGACTGGGTACTGAACTAGCAACCCTTTGGTTTGCAGCCCGTGCTCAATCCACTGAGCTACACTAGCCAGGGCCAATAACTGAATATACTTTTAATTCAGCAGTCCATAGGTTCTGATTGGCACCTAATTTTGTTTTAATTGGTCTATTTTGTTGATAACAGAATTTAAATTAAGAGAAACTTCTGAGACCACATAGAAACTCCTATGTTTGTACTGTTTTCCCCTCAACTAGTTGTTTTTGCTTAATAACTGGCTGTTTGGTTTTCAAGATTGTAGTATTTATCTCTTAAGAAAAGTAATATTATCCATGTTTAAAAGTTATTTTTGGTATCCTTGGATAAGAGAACTATCCCATGAAAATTGTGTTGTTCCCCTTTTCTCAAGTTGATATTTCTCAATATTTTAATTATATTTTATGATTATGCTATTACAGTTCTCCTGATTTTTCTCCCTTTACCCCCTCTATCCAGCACCTTCCACTCCCTCAGGCAATGCCTCCAACATTGTTCATGTCCATGGGTCATATGTATAAGTTCTTTGGCTACTCCATTTCCTATACTGTACTTTACATCCCCATGGCTGTTCTATAACTACCTATTTGTACTTCTTAATCCCCTCACCTCTTCACCCCTTCTCTCCCTCCCCCTCCCATCTGTCCACTTTCGGGTAATTAACTAACTTACCTTTCTTTCTTTCTTTCTTTCTTCCTTTCTTTCACATATCTTTATCTTTAAACTGTGACCTTTTAATAATGATGTTTCTTGGACTGGGCTTCTTTGTATCCATCATAATTGAAACTCTCTGTGATTCTTGGACTTGCATGTCTATTTCCTTCACTAAATTAGAGAAATTTTCTTTCACCGTTTTTTTCAGATAGGTTTCCAGTTTCTTGCTCTTTATTTTCTCCTTCTGGCTCCCCTACAAAACAAATATTGAACCTCTTAAAGTTGCCCCAAAGGCTAATTATACTATCCTCAATTTTTTTGGATTCTTTTTTCTTCGTGTTCCAATTGGTTGTCTTTTGCTTCTTTATGTTCCAAATCATTTATTTGATTCTTGGCTTCATCCATTCCACTGTTTTTTCCCTGTAAATTGTTCTTTATTTCAATTAGTCTGACTGGGTCTTTTTTATGCTGCTGAGGTCCTAAGTTCTTTGAACATTGTCATAAACAATGTTTTGAACTCTGCATCTGACAGGCTTATCTCCATTTCATTTAGCTCTTTTTCTGGTGTTTTGATTTGTTCTTTCATTTGGGCCATGTTTCTTTGTCTCCTTATTTTGGCAGGCTTCCTATTTTTGTTTTTATGTATCAGGTAGAGCTGTTTTGACTCTGTGTTTGGCATAATGTAGTAGGTGTCCTGTAGGGTCCAGCGGCATAGCCTTCCCTATCACTCAAGTTGATTACTCAAGATGCACCCACTGTGTGGGCTGCTTATACCCTACTCTTTTTGAGCCTTGGTTCTATTTGCCAATTTTAATCGATATTGATTATGCGTTGTGTTTTAACTACCTTTTATTGCTTAACTGTATTGATTGATTATTGTGGAAAACAAAGAAAAATAATCCTGCTGTTTGCATGATGCCATATTTCTAATGTAAGTGAAGCCTAATACATAACAAGGGCATAGTCATTTTGCCTTTTGTGCATAGTGGCTCCATGTAACTCTCCAAATTTTTCCACATGCTTACTTTTAATGTTATTTTTATTTTGTTTACTTTTATTTTTCCTAATATTCCTGGGATGTTATGGAAGCTATTTATTTACAATATTTGCTTTGTTAACTATTCTGCAATAACATTCAATGCTTAGCCAAAGAGCACTTAAAATACTTCACTAGAATAAAATTTTAAAAGTGCATCATACAAGTGCAAGTACAAGATGTCCTTCAACAGGTGGAGAAGCAATAAACTATAGTACATCCCGACAATGATATTTTATTGAGCACTAAAAAGAAATGAGCTATCAAGCCATGAAAAAAATGTGGTAGAATCTGAAATGTATATTACTAAGTGAAAAAGCTAATCAGAAAGGGATATATATTGCATAATTCCAGCAATGTGACATTCTGGAAAAGGCAAAATTATGGAGACAGTAAAAAGATTTGTGGTAGCCAGGGGTTAGGGTATAGGTAAGGATGCATTGAGGAAGCTGGGAGAAATTTTAGGGTAGTAAAAATAATTTGTATGAAGCCATAATTGTAGATACAAGTCATTATATATTTATTCAAACCCATAGAATGTACAACACCAAGAGTGAATCCAATGTAAACCATGGAGTTGAGGTGAGAATGATGTGCCAGTGTAGGTTCAATGGATTGTAACAAATATACCACTTTGTTAAGAGCTGTTGACAATGGGATGAGCAGCTATGCATGAGTGGGTCAGGGAATACATGGGAATCTCTGTACCCTCTCACTTTTGTTGTGAACACAATACTTCTCTAAAAATAAAGTCTTATAAAAAGTGCAGGATACAGTTTCATGTAAAGATAAATATCAAAGTGTAAATGCAGTTAAAAAGAATCTTTAAGATAGTCTGTATTACTACCAAGTAATAATACTTCATATTTTTGAGGATTCTTCATGTCTTGGTGAATTTTATCACAACTCTGTGAGATCCTATTATAATTTCCATTTTTCAGATCATGAAAAGGTGATTCAGGGAGGCCAAGTACATTTTCAGAGCCCACTAAGGTATTGGGTGTTAGAACCAGATTTCAAGCCAGGTTGTCAAGTTCATGCTCAAGACTTTATGCTCTTAACAAGGTCCCTAAATTGTCTCTTAATATCATCTTTATGTTTCACTGATGTCACCCCAGAGATGACAGGTAATGAAACTTCACTTTGGAAGATATAAGAGGAGAAATAACAGAAAGATTCAAAACAGTGAAAACTGTATCTGGCACAGAAAAACAAATTCAAGAGAAATATAATTATTCAATTGTAAATGAATATTAGCTCACATAAATGTAAATGTGAAATGTTAATCAGTCCTACTTTTAATGAGTGGCTTTGCTCTCATAGAAAACTAAAACAAAATGAAGGCAGGACATAGTCTAAGAAATAGAGATTAAGGAGAAGCAGAATTCAAAAAAAGCCAAATGTCTATTGCTAATGATTTGTAGAGGTAATTCTTCCAGGAACAATATAAGAGATAAATGTTCTTTCCAAAAAAGAGAGGTCCGTGAGGGAGATATTTATTCTCTATTACATTCTGCTTCTCAGACTTTGAAGAACCTTTCTATGTGCACTTCAACCATTTCAGAAATTAATGTAAGGGCTACAGAATATAATGACTCTGATATTGTTAAGTTACTGAACAAATAAATGCCATGAGGCCCAACATGTGATCATTTTTTTATTTTAAAGTAAGCCCTCTTCCTTGAGCCAGTGTTTGTTAATGACCTATTCATGCATGAGAAAGACATTCCTGAATGATACCAAGAAAAACCATAGAGCACCACATGCAGCTGTGAAAACTGAGCATCATGCTATTTTAGGTTGTGCCATTCATATGGATGCAGATGTGAAATCTCCGCCCAAAAGATATTCAATTAATAGAATATTGTCCTGATTCATGTAAACATGCAATGGCTGCCTATTACAGTGACTAGACTGATAAAGAGAATTATATATCTCTCAGAAATATTTACCAACGTATGAGGAGAAACATCACTAATCAAGACACACAGTCTGTCATTGGAAGTTTGTCCTGAAATATGAGAGAGAATACTAATTAAGAAGCATGAATATGAAAGTTAAATGTTAGTATCTGTAGAATAGAAATAATCTCTGATTCATTAAATTGTTAACCATTCACATAATCATAATATTCCCAAGTTTCAAATTGTATCTATATGTGGTTTCTTATTGGAGAAAGTAACTAGTGCATTCTCTGGAGAATATATCTGTGTAATCTTTATCTATCTATCTACCTATCTACTTATTTATCTACCTAATTTATGTGGATTCCCTGGATAAATTGCAACCACCAAAGAGCTGAAAAGGAACGCTATCAGATAGGGAGGTCCCAGAAGTCATATAACAGGAGGGTCTATATTCTAATGTCTAGTATGTGAATGGCACACTTTGGAACAATAAGGGTGATGCCCTTCACAAAGCCATCTGGTGTTTCTCTGGTTCCCTATATGTCATATTTGAGCAGAAGTTTATGTTTATTTACTGTCTATCTTACCTTTATTAGCTCCTGGATGATAAGGATTAAAATATTTGTATGACAGTATTTAAATCCCAACAAACTTACATAACATAAAACATGAAATAATAGCAAGGTATATAATCCAATGTGTCTGTCTATTTATATAATCCATAGCTCAATATATTAATTTGTAACTCAGAATACTATAAATCAACCAATCATGGAATAGACAAAGTAAGATTCATTTTTTTCTGGCATAAAAAATCTTGGCATTTTTAAAGTTTGCTTCTTCATGGAATTATTTATTGGCTATCACAGTCAACTTTAAATCTATAAAAATTATGGACTTACTTTTTAAAAAATCAATTTCGAAGTAGAACAGTACAGATATTTCTTCCAGTGCTTTATTTTTTTATAGTCCTTAAATTTTTATGTGTTTTCTGTAGTCACAAAGAATTTAATACCTGTTGAATAAATGTGGTCTCTATTTCTTGCAGAAATGATTATACCAAATTACCTTCTTAATTTCAGATCTAGTAATAATCACATAAATTAATTTTTTATTTTTTGCTAATTTTAAGAATTTTATAGCAATTTATAGAGATATAATTCACAGACCATATATGAGGTTTATTTTGAGAATGCAAGCCCAGTTCAATATTCAAATATCATTAATGTAATTTATCATATCAACAGAATTAAGAAGAAAAATATGAATTTCTCTATTGATACAGAAAGAGTACTTAATGAAATTTAGTATCTATTTATAGCACAAAACTAAACACTCAGCAATTTAAAATGGAAAGAAACTTCCATCTAGCAACTTTATTGTAGAATACATCTACAATAAAACTTATAATGAACACCCTATTTAATCATGAAAGAATATATGTCTTCTGAGACTGGAAAAAGAGAAGGCTTTCTTTTGTCACTACAGCTATCATATATCATAATCAAAATCCCAGCTTGTGCTGTAAGATGAAAGTAATAAATAAAAAGACAATGATTTGAAAAAAATAAATAAAATGTTCTATATATGAAGATGACTTGATAGTTTATGTAGAAAATGAATCTTCAAAAGTTAGCATAACTAATAATTGAATATAACAAAGTCACAGTAAGCAAGGCCAACACACACAATTCCAATGCATTTCAGTATAGAAGCAGTACATAGTTTGAAGTTTAAGTAAATATCTATAAATCTAAAAGAAGTTCACTGACTGGATTGCCAGTTTATCACAAAGGATATCAAAGAATATGAATCAACAGCCAGATGGAGAGATACATAAAGCTAAGTTCCAAGTGCAAGATCTTCTGTCCTTGAGTTTGAGGTCCAGCAGGGTGACACATGGAAGCATTCTGGTTCAACAACCTGGAAGCTGTCCACACCCCCTCTTTTGGGCTTTTATAGGGGCTTCATTCCACAGGCAAGTGTGGTTAAATCATTGGTCATTGGTGATGGATTCAACTTTCAGCCCTCTTCCCTCCTTGGAAATGGTGGGTGGTTCCCCTGGTAACCAGCCCCCAAACAGATGCACTTGCCAAAATCACCTCAGTAACATAACAAAAGATAGCTCCCAGGTTCTCAACACTTAGGAAATTCTACCCAAGTTTATTGTGTTCACTAATGAGTTAATCATTCCACATGTCCATGACCAGCCCTACACACTTCCTCTTCAACATGACCACACTGTAAAGCAAAGGATTTGCAATCACCATGTAACAATTATATGCCATTACTGACAGCAAGAAACCTGTGGTAACAAACACCCCAAAACACAAATGCTGTACCATGAAAACAAAAAAAAAAAAAAAAAAGAAGAAAGAAAGAAAGAAAGAAAGAAAGAAAGAAAGAAAGAGAAAGAAAGAAAAAGAAAGAAAAAGAAAGAAAGAAAGAAAGAAAGAAAGAAAGAAAGAAAGAAAGAAAGAAAGAAAGAAAGAAAGAAAGAAAGAAAAAGAAAAGAAAGAAAGAAACAGTTCTCTTTACAACCAGGAGCTTTATCAGCATTTGGGTGATAAAAGGATTTTAGGAGCTGTGCTGGAATCCAGGACTAAGACCAAATATATTTTTCTTATTATAAATTGCAATATCATAGCCACTTTTTAAATGAGTTAAAATATAAGTCAATGAAGGCAAATTTTAGCTATAGCATATCTGTATTCTTAGAAATCTGAGAACCAATACACTTTTTTCTTTGTAAGTACTGTGTTGTTATGTCCTTAAATGAGAGTATTATCGTATAATTGTTTTCTACAAATAGCAGAAAAATATAAATGTAGTACTGAATTTTGTGTTGATTTATAGATTGATAACCTTGACTATCAGACGACCAATGTCTTAGGCTATTGTTTTTGTGAGGCAGCTATGTGAATTAAACAAGTTTTGCTTATTGGCTGCCTCCTCACATGACCCTGCAGGTGGGTACTTCAAGCAGGGCAGACACTACTCTTCAGAGTGCATGCATTTCCGGCTACTTTGCTGTACATCTGAGACTGGTATAGAATGATATTGCATATAAACCATGGTTGAAAAATTTTTAGAAATTTTTAAAAAGAAAAACTTTGTATATCCATAGAGACTTTACATTCATGGAATTATAGAAACTGAGAAGCAACTGGTAGAATGAGGTAGGATGTAGTATGACATAAACTCAACAGGGGAAATGTTTCATTTCCAAGGCCCTTTTCACAGCCTCCTTTACCTCTTTGTTTCTCAGACTATAAATCAGTGGGTTTAACATGGGAATAACTAGTGTATAGAACACAGAAACTACCTTCTCTTGTTCTACAGAATATTGGGAGCTTGGCTGAATGTAACTAAAGCTTACGGTACCATAGAATATGGTCACAGCAGTCAAGTGAGAGGCACAGGTGGAGAAGGCTTTCCGTCTGCCTGCTGCTGAGTGGATTCTCAGGATAGCTAGAACAATGAACATGTAGGAAATCATCACAACCAAGAAGGTGCCTATGGCAATGACTCCAGAGAAAGTTAAGAGCAACAACTCATTCACGGCAGTGTCAGAACATGACAGCTTTAGGAGTGAGGGAATATCACAGAAGAAGTGGCTGACAACATTCAGCCTACAGAAGGACAGTCTGCCCAAACTTACTGTGTGTACTAAGGAGTTAACTGTTCCACATATCCATGACCCAATGACCAGCCCTACACACTTCCTTTTAGACATGGCCACACTGTAAAGCAAAGGATTTGCAATCGCCACGTAACGATCATATGCCATTACTGACAGCAAGAAACCTTCTGTGGTAATAAACACCCCAAAACACAAATGCTGTACAATGCAAACAGAAAAAGAGATGGTTCCCTTCACAACCAGGAGGTCTGTCAGCATTTTGGGTGCAATGGCAGATGCATAGCAGGCATCGACAAAAGAAAGACAGCTGAGGAAAAAGTACATGGGAGTGTGGAGCTTGGAAGTGATTCGGATTAAGATGATCATACTCAGATTTCCCACCAAGGTAATGACATAAATCACCAAGAACAACACAAAAAGCACAACTTTCAGTTCAGCATGGTCTGTCAATCCCAAAAGAATAAACTCAGTCACAACCGTATAATTCTTTTCAGTCATTGCTTTGTTTCTTTTCACGAGATCTGTTGTGAAAAAGCACAGAAATTACAATTTATTAGGGAATATATATATACCATATATTATATATTATTAGGCAATACAGATGCAGACAATTATTGATGATTGGCTTTAGATAAAAAATATCCTTTCTTTCATCTGAGATTTTTCATCAACAAAACTAATAAGCGGACAAAATAGTCTCTAATTTCATTCCAGTGATGTTGCTTTACATGGTTATATTCCATACAAACCAGCAGGTGAAAAAACAGTTTGTCTCTCACAGCTTCACTCTGCCTCTAACACATCCACTTGAAGACTAAAGTTATACTAAGGACTAAGACACTAATGATGATTAAAATTAATAGCATGCATAATATATACCATTAGAAAAGTAAATAGCTATTCTATGATATTCTCCTCTGATTTTGTTTTGAAGTAGGAAATTATTTAATGAGAAGAGTCTGAAAATTACATTTATTTTGAACTTAGATATGGCAGGGATCTACAGTAACATTATCATAGATGGCAAAATGGCCACCTCATGGATTAAGAAGGTGCAGGTACCTGGAGTAATGACATTTAAAAATGCCAAGGATTCTGGCTTCTGTTGCCATGGGAGGTGTTTGAGTGTCAACACCTACTCTAAAATGCATGAAACAAAAGCCTGTCTCTGGCATGATAACTATTAAAATTAGCCAGGATTCCTGCTTCAGGACAATCTTCCCCATGTTGATGGTAGAAGAACAGCCTTGGAAGGTCATTCAGTTTGAGACCTATAGCACAGAATGCTGTACCTTGCCTGTTTGGACCATATAGAGGCTTTCAGCTTTCCCTGAGATCTCAAATAATTTTAGGAAATTTTAAAAACACAAGAATTAGGAATATGAACACATATACTCACCAAATGCTCTGTGACACTTCTTCATATTTTGCATCCTATAATACATAGTTTAAGCAACTTAAGTCTTTCTAAAAATACAATTTCCATTGGATTGTTGGATACCTATATTTTTTACTCAAAGCTGTTCATAATTTGTCTCAGAATTAACTGTCTCTTGCTTCTTCTCTATCAAGTTGGAGTTTCATTTTAGAAATTATTATAAAGAAACTATGATTATGTTGGTTTATCTGTAATTTATAGCATCTATCTATTTTAATTAATACATTTAATTGCCACAATAATGAGAAAGTTAGAACCCATTAACCCTGGGTCGTATCCTATTGTTGACAAAAATTGGTTTTATTTCACTGAACAAAGTTATTTAACTTCCCAGATTCACAATGTAATTATACTTAGTTCTCCAAGATTGCTGAGAGGATTGAAAATGACAACTCCAGTAAAGTATTTACTGTTCTTTGAGTACACTAAACACTTAATAGATAGTTTCATAGCTATCTATTTAACTAGTTGAAATAGAGCTAGATAAAATAGTGACATACATTTAGTGTATTACATATTTTGGAACATGGTGATCAGTATTAAACTTTAAAACCATTGTAGTTGAAGAATTTCTTTTTTATCATTTCTGCAATTCTTAAGAACTATTTTTATTTATTTGTTTATTTTAGTAGTCAAATGGATATCTCAAGATATCATTTGCAAACTAACCTTGCTAAATGTGTGATAAATAAAATAAATACCTATGTTTTTCATATCTAATGTGCTCCTTGAAGATCATGAACAGATTTGACAATATGGAAGAGTACTTTCAACAACTATTCAGAACTGCATTTTTTATCAGAGCTAACACATGTTCTTTCTTCTTTTAATCTTAGAGACATAACTGAAATTGTTAATAAAATATCACTTGTGGAATTTTATTGTGAACCATAATTTAGGAAACAGCATCTTTAAAAGGTATTAGAAATTAACTACCCAGATATAAAACTAATAACTTTAGTGGCAAAATTTGGTGGCAACATTGTAAACTGAATTACGTAATAAAATATGGACTTAAATTGCATGAACTTTGGTAATCAAAACACTGATAAGATTCTGTCACATTTGAAATTTTCAATCATTTGTCAAATGAGTTCTAAATGTAAAAAAATTAGAAGAATAGAAAGACAGTAAAAACAATTTAACTTACCAATGATATTTAAAGTTTAAGATATTAGTTTATCCATGTCCAAGGCTCCTTACTCTCCTCTCAGAAATGAAATCAGTTAATATATTTTTTGAAATTCAGAATAATCAATATTTTAGTGACAGATAACTGAATAACTCTAGGTTTTAGATAGATATATATATCAAATTAAAAACAAAAAAGAAGTTAAAAAAATGTAATGATGGTGTTCCATCTGTAATTCTTTCTTCAATGAGGACAGACTTTAAAAAAGAGATAAGTATGTATGTGTTTATATATACATACACACACACACACACACACACACACACACGCACATATATACTTCTAATGAAACTAGAATCCCTGTGGTCCAGACACCAATTATACTGAAGCAACTACAACAAAAATTATGCTCTGGGTTGCACTGTGGTTTCTCATGAGAGTCTCTCAAGGTATCTCAGTGGAACCAGTTTCCCTAAGTTGTGTGATATAAAAAATCTTACAAACAATAGAAGGCCACATAGCACCAAGGGTGAAAACAGAGCAGAAATGGTGATTGTAAATAATGTACATAAAGTGGATAGTATTTTATTAAGATATAATATGGACTGGGCCTGCCTTTGTAAGGCTAGAATGTGTTAGGTGGAATCCAGCTCAATAATGGCTATTCTTTCTAAAGAGTAGGAGAGCAATACCCGCAAACATTATAAATAAAATTGCCCATGATGATCAGGCATCTTGTCAGAAAAAAAAAAAAAACCTCATCTGCAAATCAGTAACCACAATATTTCCTCACACAGGTTGAAATTTGGATTTTGCCATCTGCACAAGTGAGGAAGCTCCACACTGAAAAATTAATGTAAAGTGGTCTGAGTAGTAACACTGTGGCCACTAGAAGTGACTTTATAGGATTGTCACAGAGGAGGTCCCATAAAAGACATAATTTCTCAGTATGTTTTACCATCCAGTTGCAAAACATAATGAGAAAGAACATCTCCATATCAAGACTTTAGAAAGCAAAAATATATTTAAAGTGTTTTAAGTCAAATGGAAAAAAAGGGGGGAAAGGCAAAAAGAATAAGGCTTTAGCAAAAAGACCAGGGTTATAAGTTAATGTACTAACAATGGTCTAAGCAAGGATCAGGAGGAATGAGTGAATGAAGGAATGAAGGAATGAACAATACCTATGACAAAACTCTAGCTGGTCAAAGGAAGTTGTGTCTTGGTGTGGGAAACAAATGTAGCCCACTGTTGCAGGAGGATTAGATCATAATAAGTAACTATTTTGCGGAAGAGATGTTGAAGCCAGCCACTAATAATTTTTCAAAGTATCCTTCAGAAAACAACAGGAAGCATTTCTCCACCCCTCTGCAAGTGCTCACAGAACCCAGTTAACACCTACTGAACCTAAGTCTGTGCAGTTAACAGTCAAATGAACCTAATCTGACCTCCAGAGCACAGTGCAACCATGGAATTCAAGCAACGGAGGTGCTACTGTTTGCCATCCAGAGCCCATTAAAAAGTGTGAGGTCCCCCAATAAGAAATATCTGGTGCCCAGACCAATTCTTATACATATAGAAGTCATAGAGGAGGAGGGCATGATTAACATTTATGAGAGATGAATTATGCAATCTTATCTTAGATTTTGCTCTCAGTGAGGTTGTATTGACCATTATCCTAGAGTGGTGAGATGTCAACTCAGGAACACTACTATGGAGGCAATCATTGAGCACATTGCATTACACTAACTGTTACAGGTTTGTTATATGAAAGAACAAAAGTATGTATATTACTCATTTAAAGGTGAGGCATTAATTTCCAATGTCCTAGTTATCAATCATGGGACTTTGGGCAAACTACATGGGTTGTATGATCTTGAGGTCCTCTGAATATGAGAATAGTGTATCTACCTCACACAGGTCTGTGATATATTTTTAACCTAGTGTTTACTACATATTTTTATTTCAATAATAAGTTCAAAGAAAAATCACATCCTATGTGATGTCATTTATAAGTTTACCACAACTTTTGGAACAACACCAGTTTTATTGGGCTGAAGTTGGTGTCAAAGTATTTTCCGTAGTTACTTTAATCATCGATGACTCTGTGAGTGAGTGAGTACCTTTATGTCGTGTAGGTCTCCATGGACTGTTCAGATCTTTTCTGTTGTTTAGTTGCTTTCCTTGCATTGTCCCTCACATGTTCTCACCAGGGAATGTGCAGGGTGTCCTGGGTAATCAGCAGGCACCATGAGGCAACATTCTAAAAATCTCTCAGGTGACCTGAGCATGAATTATATGCCACTTCTTCAGGGAGTATCTCAAAGAAGGACAAGAAGCATAAATTCTCCCTACTTAAAGTAAAAGTAATTTAGGAGAAGAAAATCCAATTTTTCATTAAAGGTCAGTGTATAGGATTTGTGTTTTTATTATCACCTGGGTGTTGGTAATTTTCCATGATTCCTGGCTTCTGATTATGGACATGCTTATAGCTACTGACAGCTGACGCTAAACTACCGCAACAATTCGTTTTCTTCTTTGTTAGCTGGGATTCCCTGGCATCGAATGGTATTTTTAGGGCACTAAATCTTATGAGTTGACTAGATTCATATTTTATTTATGAAAGTTGATAGTGGCATTTGGATATTGCAAGTGAACAGAGAGTTATTGATATCATAAAAAAGCATCACTAATCTCATCTATTAGAATTTATTAAAGTTAGGATTTCCAAATAAAAACAGGATTCCGAATTACATTTGCATTTCAGGTAAACAACAAATCATTTTAATATATGCTATATAATATTTGAAAAGTATTATATATAATAAATATCTTCAATGTGATTTTTGACAAAAAGCATTTAATACATGTATTACTCATGTAATATTTTATAAACTGCAAATAATATTAATATAAGGATATACATATCTTATGTATACAGATAAACTCCCAATATTTTTTAGTTATTTGCTTTTTTTCTCAAGGCTGCTTACTACTTGGTTTGTTTTTTCAGAATAGGCTTTACAAACCGACTGTATTGTACATTAAAAATCTTTAACAGAGTATATTTCATATTAAGCATTCTTACCACACTAAAATGAAAAGGTGAATTTTAACAAACAAAGAATGAAAGTAAAAAAAATTAGATGTTTTCTAATAACTGACACTAAAAAATGTAAATAAATGAAACAAACACTAGAATAATTATGTCAATGTAAGATACTTTCAAACGTGTATGAATTTTTATGAGTTTTATTCGAGCAAACTAATGACAATTGCCAAGAAGCAAAACCTCAAAGGACTGAGAAAATGCTCTGGAAAATGGCAGTTTTGCACTTTATTTCATACATTACAATCAAGAGAAGGCATAAGTGGGCTGCATGAAATCCACTGGTGATACATTAGAGAGGCAGAAGAAAGCAAAGTGAGGAAACCTCTGGGATTGGATAAAAAATTAAGTGATAGACACAAACTTCTTTTACACAAGTGGGTAGAGAATAGTTAACACTCAATTACTAACTTAATAACAATAACAAAGACAGGATTTGTGATCTACCTCTGGTATGGTGTGTATGCTTTGAGGAGTCCAGAAAAAGGAAAGTTGACATTGCAAAGGAATGTTATTTCAGATGCAAAAAGACATCGGATAGGCTCAATTAAGGTAAAGACTGACTTTTGTCAAGGAATTTTCCAGCCTAGGGCATGACTGCTTGCTATGACCTGCTTTTCGTTAGAAGTTTTTAACTTCAGAGCATTCTATGAGGTTACTTTCGGTCTGGAAGTGTTGACGGGAGAGCTCTGGTGCTTCTTGCTGACACAGGTAAAGAATTACATGTCAGCAAATCTAGTAGTATGTAATCAGTTTATTAGTGGTCCGCTTCCATGGAAGAGAACAGGACCGGGGAGAGTAGAGGGTGAAAGGCAAAGTTTCAGGGCAAATCAGGGTGAGAAAAGCAAGACGGCTGAAGACCAGGGTGGCAAGCGCCCTGGGCAGCCTGAGGCCAGATGGCCAGAGGCCCTGTGGCTGGAGAGCCAAGAGCACCCTGAGCCCCCCAACAGAGAGAGAGAGAGCTAGTCCTTTGTTCTCAGGACTTACATAGTTGGTGGGATAAGAGGGAAAAAAGTTACAAATTGATTAATGGGTGAAGGTGGTGCCAGCTTTCCTGGAAGGATATGACTACCCAAACTTAGGTATGTGTGGAGATCCGTTAGTCCAAATTCTTATCTTGCTCTAGACTCCATTTGGTCATCCTGTTGTAAAACAAATACGTGACAGAGGGCAGTTAATTAAAATTGGGGCACTTTCCAAAGTTATTTATGGGCTTTTTCTGTAAGCGTCAGGAACTCCCTCATAAAACAGATAGTGACCAGAGGTAGGCAATTAACCAAAGTTGTTTTATGGGCTCTTTCTTTGGGCACTGGGGACCCTCTCCCACATTCAGGCCTTGGGATGAAAGCACAGTTTCAAGGCTTTCTTTCCCAGATAGTGGAAATGTTACATAAAATTTCAAGGACTTTCTTTCTTGCTTGCTAATATAGTGTTTCTTGTGATATTGGAACACCTGGCAAGATTATCAGACTAGGCTCAGGACTGCTGAGTTAGCATGTGAGAGTCTCCTTCCTCCTCCCTGCCTCGGTTTACTATTTATTCTACCTAATTGGTAAAAGGTGTTTTACCTGGCAACCAGGGGGCTAAATGCTGGCCAGTAACAGTATTGCAGTCTCAGAGTTCTTCCTGTGCTGCCTCCTGCTTCAGAAGGGTGTTGTTGTTGTTGTTGTTGTTTAAAAGAATTTTTATACAGCTATCATATGACTTTTTCAATGAAAACTTTTTTATTGTTGTTCGATTACAGTTGTCCCCATTTTCCCCCCATTACTCTCTCCCACCCTACCCACCCCCCACGTCCCACATTCAGTCCTCTCCTCCTTGTGTTTGTCCTTGGGGCCTTCATATATGTTCCTGGATGACCCTTCCCTTTCTTTGCCCCCGTTTCCCCCCTGGAAGTTTGCAATGCCGTCACGCAGGCCTCCCTGAGGTCATCAGGCTTAGCAAGCAGCCCCTTTTCATCCACAACACTTAGCAAATCATCGAAGACTTCAACATGGCACTGGAACTCTGAATTTCTTTGCTTAATCCAGTGCATCTGCAGAAAATCCAGGCGAGCAGGCCCTGCAGCACTTGTTCTCACTTGTGAAAGAGGGAAGAACTCGAAAGCAGAGCGGGCTCAGTGGAGAAACAGCAGACAACGTCATCCAGGAAAGTGGGATAGACGTGACTCAGGAATCTTCTCAGTCACCTCCCCCTGTCCCTCCTACTCATTATGCCTTGAATCAGATTGGCTAAATGGACACCCCAAAAACAGATTCCTAGAATTCTGCCAATAGCCATAGAGGGTTCCTGACTCCGCTGCTCTAAACTGTAGGTTTGGACCTTCTGCTGGGCTCCCAGAAGTTTTTGCCTGATACTTGTTCAGTCTAAAGCTGAGCATTTCATCACAGAATTCTATTTTGTATGTTAACTGGCTGAATATTTTAAACTCCAATTACTCCTCCATTGAGAATCACACTTACAGAGTTCCAGATTTTCACTGAAGGGAAACTCAACGTGAGGGGCAAGGAATACGAGTGGATTGAGCTAAAGCAGCTTCTCTATCTTTAGTCAGAACAGTTCTGCTTTGTTTTACTGACTTCCCAGGTAAATTTTATGAAATGAAGAGGTCAGTACTTATCACTGAAATATTTGAAAATCACAGTGTTATATTCTGTATACTCCATTGTACAATTCAAGAAATAAATTAACAGTAATATGAGATATAATAAATGCTCAAATAAATATTTTAAATGCTTTACAAACTTCATCATATTCACAATGGAGAAATTAATGAATGCTTATAAATAGCATATTAAAGGAAGTATATAAAATTAAATATTCAAAATGCCTAAATATTTATATAAACCATGTATTTTATCAGAAATAGATCCAGATCTTGTGCCTCTTAGAATTTATACTAATTTAAGGATTTTCTTCTTAAAAAAAGAATAAAAGTTATACATGTAAATTAAGGCATAAATGTGAATAATTATTAGAATAAAAGAAGAGTTTTAAAAGTTTCAGTGGTCAGTGAACAAGTAGTCACATACATCACAAAACTATAAGTATATTATTTGTATTAGTAAAATTCCAGACACATCTCAGCATTTTGGGTGATGAGAGAGTTCTTAGAAGCCATTACAACATCAGAGTGGATAGCATTCCTCAATGATAAATTTAACTCTTGCAAATACACCCACTACGCATCAAATAAAGTATTATTAACTCAATGTCTCTTTAGCTGGACACCACAAATGTTTGTATACATGTCAAGCATAGTTAATATTAGTTGATATCAACTACAATATTAGTTGAATGTGGAGTAAAGTTAGAATGGAAAGAGAAATTGGGCTTGGTTGAGGTTAAATATCTTACATTTGCAACTTTGACAAAAATAAATCACTTTGTGAGTGTATTGTTAAGGCCCCACCTAGGTCTTAAAAGTGCAAATGAGGGACCTAAAATCTTAAACTTCATTCGCTTCTTGTTATCCCTGCCTCTCTCATTTAGAAAATCAAATATTCACAAGGATTCTCGGATAGAAATGTAAGTGTACTAAAGTTGTGATGTTATTATGTAGATTAAATAAATATATCTAATATTTCATGGCTTTTAAAAAATCAGTGGATATGTTCCAGACATTGTTGACTCTAATGAGAGTTTGATCTGTGATAACACTTCACATGTTTCCTGTGGATCTTTTTTCTTGAGAAGCTAAAGATTCTATCACTTATTTTAATTTTAAAATCAGATGTGAGAATTATTTTCTATCCCCTATTATAAAAAATGTATTTTTCAATGTGTCTGCAAAGATTGTAATTTGTTTAATGATGGTACATGGAAGCTAATAACAACCCCTCTATTTCTTTCCAGAAGAGCCAACTGGACTAGATGGGCCAACAGAATTTAACATCATTGACTGAATTCATTCTGATGGGAGTCACAAGGCAACCTGAGCTGCAGATGCCACTTTTCATGGTCTTCCTCATTCTCTACACAGTCACAGTGGTAGGCAACCTGGGCATGATCATCTTAACCCATGTGGACTCCCGCCTACACACACCTATGTATTTTTTTATCAAACACCTGGCTTTCATCGATCTTGGTAATTCTACTGTCATTTGTCCCAAGATGCTGGCAAATTTTGTTCTGGATCAAAATATCATTTCATATTATGCATGTGCCACACAGTTGGCTTTCTTCCTTATGTTTATTATCAGTGAATTTTTCATCTTGTCAGCCATGGCCTATGACCGCTATTTGGCCATTTGCAACCCTTTGCTCTACAATGTCATTATGTCCAAGAGACGCTGTCATATGTTGGTGGGCATTCCTTACCTCTATAGTAGCTTTCAGGCTCTAATGTTCACTATTAAGATTTTTACGTTGACCTTTTGTGGCTCTAATATCATAAATCATTTCTATTGTGATGATGTTCCCTTGTTACTTTTGCTCTGTTCAAATGCACAAGAAATAGAATTGCTGATTATACTATTTTCAGCATTTAATTTGCTTTCTTCCCTGCTGGTAGTTTTGGTATCGTACATTATGATTCTGAGAGCCATATTTCAAATGAGTTCTGCAGAGGGCAGGAAAAAAGCTTTTTCCACATGTGGTTCTCATCTGACTGTGGTGGTTATATTCTATAGCTCTCTGCTATTTATGTACACACAGCCCAAATCTACTCGCTCCTTTGATACTGACAAAATGGCCTCTGTGTTTTACACTTTAGTGATCCCTATGCTTAATCCCTTGATATACAGCTTAAGGAACAAAGAGGTGAAAAAAGCCTTCCATAGGGTCTTTAAGAATCAGTGCAATCTTTGAATTTAATATTCAATATGGAATATTGTTCTAACAAACTCTGATAAAGGCAAATGTCAAAATATTCCTAATATGTGTAATTATATTCTTTTGATTCCAGAGCAAAAACTAATTATAATATACAAGTAGATTTTTCCCTAATATTCAGCAAAATTAATCCTCCTATTTCAAATCTCAATTAAATAACACTTCTTCCTTAGCATTTCTTGTTTTTAATTCAATATTTCTTCTAGTACAATCATAGAGCCTGACATTTCTCCCAGTTGAAACACTAAATTCTACCTCAATAAACTGTATGTTTGTTTCTTTTACTTTTAATTGCTATTATTTTTAGCTCAAGGATTTTTTCAATTTTGTTTTTATTTTGTTTTCTGAATCTAATACAACAGTGTAAATAAAGTAAGTCTCTCTCTCTCTCTCTCTCTCTCTCTCTCTCTCTCTTTTTTTTGCATATAGCTGTCCACATCTCCCAACAACATTTGTTGAAGAGGCTATTTTTTACTCCATTGTATGCTTCTTCACCATTTGGCAAATATTCATAGACCATAGAAACATGGGTTTATTTCTGGGCTCTCTATTCTGTTTCATTGATCTATGTGTCTGTTCTTATGCCAGTACCAGACTGTTTTGATTATTGTGGCCTTGTAATATAGTTTGTCAGGTACTGTGATCCCTCCTACTTGTTCTTCTTTCTCAAAATTGCTGCAGCTATTTGTGGTTGTTTGTGGTTCCTTATAAATTTTTGAAATATTTTTCTGTATCTGTGAAATATATCATTGGTATTTTAATAGGGATTGAGTTAAACCTATAAATTGCTTTGCGTAGTATGGACATTTTGATGATGTTATTTCTTCTAGTCCATGAACACAGTATACGCTTCCCTTTGTTTTTGTCTTCCTTAATTTCTTTCTTCAGTGTTATGTAGAACATTATGCTAAGCGAAATAAGCCAGGCAGTGAAAGACAAGTACCATATGATCTCAACTATAAGTGGAACCTCAACAAAACAAATGAGCAAGCAAAATATAACCAGAGACATTAAAATAAAGAACAAAGTGACAGTAACCAGAGGGAACTGGGGGCAACAGGGGGGAAAGGGGAAGGATCATCAAGGAACATGTATAAACGACACATGGACAGAGCCAAAGGGGGAGGGGTAGAATCAAGGCTGGGAGGAGGGGATGGGTGGGGTTGGGGGAGTGACGGGGGAAATGGAGACAACTGTACTTGAACAATAAAATAAAATAAAATAAAATAAAATAAAATATCTCTTGCAGACAGCATATAGTTGGATTATAATTAAAAAAAAACAAACATTCTGCCAATCTCTACTTTTGGATAATTTAATCCATGTACATTCAAAGTAATTACAGATAATGATGACATACTTCTGGCATGTTGCTCTTTGTTCCCCACACATCATCTCATTCTCTTCTTGCTCGTCCTTTCCTCCATTAAAGGTCTCCTTGAGTTTGTAGCTGAACACTAAACTGGGAATGCCTATAGTCAAAACCCACAAGGCTGTTAAAAGAATGATGAGGGACGTGTAAGCTGAACAGTTCAGAGGTCACACAGGGCAGGAAGACATTAGAGTTCCGAAATCCAGAGAATAGAGTCCCTGTTCAAAACCAGGGCACCTGGTAGAGACCTTGGAAATAAAAGTTACTTAGGACTGCTACTCACAGAGTTTGGAAATAAGCCTCAAGAAAGAACCATCTGATCCTTGTTAAAAAAAAAAACACTGAAGTTTTTTTTTAGGAAGACAGATATTACAATATCCATTAACATAAAATTAACAAAATTCACCATCCAATCACAAGTACTAGACATATGTGAAAGCTGGACCATGTGATATCACCCAGGAGATGATTAACATAGACCTTGAAATAACAGTGATGAGTGGAATTATCAGGCAGACTTTAAACATATATGTGTGTGTATGTGTTTGTGGTGTAAGCCCTGACATTAGTGTTTGCTTTTCATCTTCCTTTTGTAATGTAAGTTCCGGACTTGAGTTTTGGATGCCCAGGCATCAATTTCAAAGAGGCATCCTCTTCAAAAACTGCTCTTATTTTTTCAATTACACTTTACATTCAACATTTTTTATTAGTTTCAGGTGTACAGCATAGCAGTTAGATAATCAAATGCTTTACAAAGTGGTCACCCCAGTATTTCAAGTACCTACATAACTGTTACAATTATTGACTAATTATTAATGCTGAGTTTCTATCACTGTGATTCTTTTCTTAGTGCCAATTTGTACTTCTTAATTTCACCTTGTTCAGGGAACCCCTGTGCACTATTGGGAATGCAGATTGATGCAGCCACTATGGAAAACAGGATGGAGATTTCTTAAAAAATTAAAAATGGAACTGCCTTATGACCCAGCATTTCTACTTCTGGGTGTATATTTGAAGGAATCCCAAGCAGTAATTTGAAAGTATATGTGCACCCCTATGTTCATTGCAGCATTATTTACAATAGCCAAGTGATGGAATCAACCCAACTGCCCATCAATAGATGAGTGATTAAAAAATTGGTGGTACTATATATATATACAATGGACTATTACTTGGCCATAAAAGAATGAAAATCTTACCATTTTTGATGGCATGGATGGACCTAGAAGGTATTATGCTAAAGTAAGTAAAATGTCTGATAGAGAAAGAGAAATACCAGATAATTTTACTTACATGTGGATTCTAAAGAGAAAAAGAAATGAACAAATGAAATAGAAGCAGGCTTATAAATACAGAGAACAGAGTAGTAGTTGCCAGCAGTGAGGGATTTTGGGGGATCTGGGTGAAAAATACTGCTATTTTGAATAAATATATTGCCAGCCACACAATTAGTTAAAGAGTCGGCATGCCTCCTGCCATTGAGGCTCCTTTGTTTTGCAGATCTTGCTTGATTTCAATAACTGGCAATTTGGGCTACATGCTGTTTTCTCTTCCAGTGCTTTAAATTCCCACTCTTATGTTTTAAATTAACCAATGAAGAGTAGGCCAGGAAACCCTGTATTCCTACCCTAGAGTACCATAAAAGCTGAACCCCAGACCCTAGGAGTTCTTCCTTTCCACCTGCAACCTTGATGTTTGGCCCCAGATGCGCTATGTAATTTCCAGGACTTGTAAGTCATAAACCTATACCTTTGTAAAGTTTCCTGATGGTTATGGCTAAAGAGCATCGCACAGTAATAATAATTACAAGGGCTGGTCCATCCACAACATTGGGTATTGGTGGGCTGAGACCAGTACAAAACAATGTTCAGTATAACTGAGTGGTTTAATAACAACACTAACCTTCTGGGAGCCCCAGAGATTAAAACAGCATATTAGATATGAACAAATAGTTATTGAATGAAAGTAATAGCATATTATACAGAGAAAAAAATGATACCTACACTTAAACATACCTCAGTAGAAACTATCCAAAATGAAGCCAGAGAGAAAATGAAATACCAAACAAGCACCATGAAAATCATCCAAGTGGTCTGCAGAACAGTAATAAGTTACATACTGTACATTTAAATGTGGGGCCAATTTGGAAGACTATACTATATTGGGCAAAAACCATTGGAAGAAATGTTGGCCAAAATTTCTTCTAAATTTATTTTTTTAAATCCTATAATCCTAAAAATATAAGAAGCTAATATAACTCTAAGCAAAATAAACAGAAAGGAAATTAAATCAAATATATCATAATTAAATTTTTGAAAACCAAGGACAAAGAGAAATCATTAAAAAACAGGTAAAAATGAAATAAACCTTATAAACAGATGCTTTTACTACTGCTTTATTGGCAGCCATAATACAAGTCATAAAACATTGGTTTATGCCAATCAAATGTTGCATAATCTTTTTTAAGACATCCATTTCATTTCCTCACACATTGTGTGTATATGTAGGTAAATGTACCTAATATGTGCATGGTATTGTGCAACTAAGATACTGACGAAGACATATTTATAATTCCAGTGTTTAGTGATATTGCATAATTTATTTTTCAGTTAGACTCACATAAGAAATATTTTTGACTTTTCTTAATGGACCATTCCCAGAATAATGAACAGAAACTAGAGCGCTCTCTCCCTTGGGTAACATTATGCAATATTTGCAATATTTGTTATCCTTTAAGCAGATTAAAACTTCAACCAAATGAGTGTCAAGAGGGTAGAACACTTAAATACATTCTCTAACGACTGATGAGGATTTAAAAAGTAGGAAATCAAATTCTCCACTCAGGTGAGTAAAAAACACTGGTTTGAAAATTTCTGGGGGTAGACAGCTTAAACCAAAGACCCTGAAAGCATTATGTGCTACAAAACTGTTTTTTCTTAGCAATATACATTTTGTGTCATTAATTGAATTAATGTGTAGGACATGTACATTTGTACCACCTTAGTTTTCAGATGAACTTACCATTTCAGTCACCTCTTGTAGCAAGGGTTTTTGTCTATATTTACAAAGTGTCCCTTTTGTGTCACTTTTTTATTTTCTATCTATTTGAGGTGATATTAATAAAAAGAAAACACTGTGTTTATAAAAATGTATTCTGAAGACATAATGGCTTTATTTGGATCCTGATTCCACCCTCTGTTATCTGAGTGACCACCGTTAATTTATTTCACTCTGTGCTTTGGGTTCCTTGACTCTCAAATGGATACGGTTTCACTATCTACTTCCTATTGACTATGTGGACCACATGAGTTAATATATGTAAAGTGCTCAAGAAAGTGCCCGGCACACAGTGAGTCCTGTACCAGTGCTCCTTAGTCACTTGTATTCTTCTTTCCACGCATCTCCATTAAGAGTTCCTGAATGCTCAGAATGGCTAAGTTCTTTGTGCGCTAAAGAGGAATGTATGATTGGAAAATAATTAGGAGTGATTCAATAGGCAGAAACAACAGACGTGCCAAATAAGGGATAAGCTATTAATAACAAAATCCTAAAATTAACATATCAGGCTTAGATTTTGTATGGGATAAACAAGCTGAATTTATAGTGAGGAGTGCTGAAATATATGTGTATATAATGGTCAGATTTCCCCCCATCACTGCCTGATTCATCATTCCACCAATAGTTTAGAAAGTCTTTTGTCTTGCTACTTTAAACAGATATGGTCATTGTCAATAAGGTAAGGTATACAGTTTAGATGCCTCTGTTTGTTTACAAATTACTTGAAATATTGAAAAAGCTTAAAATAGATCTGTCTTTCAACATACTTAAAATGACTTTAGATCAGAAAAGGAGGTCACAATAGATGTATCAAAGCAACCACTTCAAAATATCTTGACCCTTTAAAGCATACTTTACCAAAGGCTCAATGACTGTGTGTGTCGTATCAGTCTTAACTACCAACAGCAATGCTATAAGCTAGGAATGCTTGAGAACACCCACCTGGCCCTTACTACTGTGGCAAGCCTCCCAGACACTTCCCTACCAGAGCCAGTGTTGCAGCAAAGTGCAGGAAGGCACGATTGGGGTTATTCAAGCAGTCAGTTACTAGGTTACCCAGGGCTTTGTAAAACTGACCTTTACAGGTGAGGCAGCTTAGCTCTTTTTCTAATTGTGTAGTTGCAATACATTTATTCGAGACGGATGCCATTGAAATGAATGTCTCAGAAATCAAAAACCTACTGTTGGAACAATACAATCGAGAAAACTAATTGTCAGGCACTTACACTACAATGTGAGCATAGGTATTATAGTTTTGCCTTGATGAGAAGAGTTGTCCCTATTTATAATTTAAGACAAAAGAAATGTCTTTGTATCTTACATATTATGTATTAAATTCTCTTAGAAGATAGCATCTCAAATCTAAGTATTAATTTTATACTTTACACAGGTTCCTAAGAAATATGGAGAAACGCAATCATACTGCAGTGACCCAGGTGACGGAATTTATTCTCATGGGTATCACTGACAACCCTGCACTGCAGGCACCTCTCTTTGGGATCTTCTTGGTCATATACTTGGTCACAGTAATGGGCAATCTAGGCATGGTCATCTTGACCCATTTGGACTCCAAACTACATAATCCCATGTACTTTTTCCTTAGACATTTGTCCATTACTGATCTCGGTTACTCCACTGTCATTGGCCCTAAAATGATGGCAAATTTTGTGGTGCCCAAAAATACAATTTCCTACAATTGGTGTGCCATTCAGCTAGCCTTGTTTGAGATTTTCATCATCACTGAACTGTTCATTCTGTCAGCAATGGCTTATGATCGCTATGTGGCCATCTGCAAACCTCTCCTCTACCTGGTCATCATGGCAGAGAAAGTGCGTTGGGTGCTGGTACTCACTCCCTATCTCTACAGCACATTTGTGTCTTTGCTTCTCACAGTTAAGTTATTCAGGCTGTCCTTCTGTGGCTCTAACATCATCAGTTATTTTTATTGTGACTGCCTCCCTCTGATATCCATTCTCTGTTCGGACACACATGAACTAGAACTGATCATTTTGATCTTTTCAGGCTGTAATTTGCTCTCTTCCCTCTTGGTTGTTCTTGTATCTTACACATTAATTCTTGTGGCCATTCTGAGAATGAAGTCAACTGAGGGGAGGTACAAAGCCTTCTCCACCTGCAGCTCCCATCTGACAGTGGTGGTCGTGTTCTATGGGACATTACTGTTTATTTACCTGCAACCCAAGTCCAGCCATACTTTTGATATTGATAAAATGGCCTCTGTGTTTTACACCCTTGTGATCCCTATGCTGAATCCATTGATCTATAGCCTAAGGAACAGAGATGTGAAAGAGGCACTGAAGAGAACTTTAACTAATTGGTGCAAAATCTCCACTTAATATCTTAAGATTAAGTTGCAAAGGTGGGTTTTTTTTTTAATATTCTATCAGTCCAATTGTAGCATCAAAAGGTAGGAATGTTCAATGATTAAAATAAAATTTTTTAAAAAAGGTAGAAATATCTTATCAGGCGAATTTTCTTCCTCTGGATAAAACACATTTCCCCTTACATCTCCATGTACTTTTCTTCACTTTAATCAGATAAACAAATATAGTAGCCAGATAACTTAAGTTCTAAAATATTTTTCAAGATATAGAAACAAAGTACATCACACCAAATTTTTGGTAGAACATAAACTTGCAGAGGTAAATAAAAAGTCTTAAAATTAACCAGAAAATTAGTAATATGTATTTTATAGTAGCCATGTTGTATTAAGATAAATGAGATTGAATGGTGATGAATGTGTAGGCAAGACAGAAGTCAAGAAAGTAAATAAATGTGTGATTGCTTATAATACAGCAAGAACAAACTGTTTCAAGAATGTAGGCTTATTAATCATTGTCACCCCAATGAATTTAATTAAAAATAAAGACTCTACGCTAAATAGAAAACAAAGCATGCTACCTTGGAGTGAAATTTTCGAATCAGACTGAGTTAATATTTTTCACTTTTGGCAAATGAGATTTTTACATGAGGAACCATAAACATAATGCTGGCTGACTTGGGGCCCCATGCGACAGGTCCTCATAATATGGCTAACTCTGGTTTATGATAGCCTGATAAACAAGCTGACTTTGCATTGGCAAACTCAAGACCAATGAGTTAAGTGGTCATCTGCTGAAACCACATCAATATTTTAAAAAATCTATAGACAACAATGATTGAAGATAAGATACAACCCAGGGTTAATTGCATTTTCGTTCCTGTCTATTTTGTCTCTTTTACAAGCTTGTATGCAAAGAGACAACATTTTGGGTGGATTTTGTGCTAACATAATGTTTCGTTCAAGTGTACACACTCAGCAAATGTATGATTCCTTATGTCTTAGTATTCTCCTTGTTGTTTAAATAAGCATTTAAAAAAAATTTTAAATACATACACTACCCCAATCATTTTTGTTTCAATCTACCCTCATATACCAAGTAAAGAATGTGAAGAATTAAACCAGTACATTAGCAGGTTTTTTTAAATCTCTGATCCATGCATTTTATTTCCCCCATGTTAATATACTAAAGTTTATTTTATAGTTTTATTTTAATAGTTGACCTTAAGTGTCCTTGTCTGACACACACACACAAAGATGAACAATATGAGGTAATGGATGTGGTAATTAGCTTGATTATTGTAATCATTTCCTAATATATACATATATCAAAATATTATGATGTACACTTGAAATATATATAATTTTATTGCTCAGTTGTAACATCAATAACGTTTGATTTTTTAATTTTTAAAAACAAAAATGAAATAAAATAAAATAAACTGAACAAACTAAAAGAAGTACAAAAATGTGTTCTTCAATCGTATCAGTTTTGTTTACCATGTTATCTTCAGATTTTGTTCCTGAGCATGTTTATTGTTATGAATGAATTTTATTTTTTAGAGTAACATTTTATACTATACTGTATAATCTTGGTCATGTATCCCTTTCCCAAACTCTATTATTTCCATTACTTTTCACAGTTGACAAGTTAAATAATATTAATAGCATTCTCTGGTAGCACCCATATAAAAAGGACTTTTAAAAATAATATAACACACACACAATCTAAACCTAAAAGGATAAAAATCAAACTGTTAATGGCAGTTACCTCTGGGGAGCAGAGTGGGATTGGTTGGGAGACAGGAATAGTGGAGGTGAGGGAGCACTTTTACTTTTTAGTCTACATTCTTCTAGTTTACTTGCATTTGTATCATGATAATGTTTCTATTGTGTAATTTTAAAAGGGTAATCAAAATGTATTTTTTTAAAAAGTTAACTGCGTTGTATGAAAAATCTGTTAGAACTAATAAAAAATTCAGTAAAGTTGCAGGATAGAAAAACAATACAAATCAGTTGCATTTTTATATACTAACAATGAACAATCTGAGAACTACAAAAACAATTTCATTTATAATAGCATCAAAAAGAATAAAATACTTGGGAATACACTTAACCAAGGAGGTGGAAGACTTATAGATTGAAAGCTACAAAATACTGCTGAAGGAAATTAAAAAAACAAATAAATGTTTATTAATTGGAAGATTTACTCTTATAATGTGCGCACTACCCAAAGCAATCTATGGATTAGATGTAATCTCCATCAATATCTCAATGATATTTTTTCAGAAGTAGAAAAATCCATTTTAAAGATCATATGAATTTCAAAAAGCCCTAAATTGCAAAGACAAATATGAAAAAGAAGAATAAAGTTGGAGGCCTCAATTCCTGATTTCAAAACTTACAAAAAGTATAGTGATGAAAATGGTATGATAACTAGCATAAAGAAAGACTTAGAGACCAATGAGATAGAATACAGGACCCAGAAATAAACCCTAATATATATGGTCCAATAATTTCAATAAAGGTGCCAAGACAGTAGGGGAAAGGACAGTATTTTCAGCATGGATGCTGGGGAAACAGGATTTCCACCTGAAAAAGAATGAAAAAAATGAACTGCAAATATGCTTGGGGGATATACGGGTTGCAGGAAAATAGCAGAGCTATAAACATGCTTGAAAATAATTTGCATTTAAACCTAGTCGAAAATGAGATATTTCAGGATTTCTCACTTTTGGCAAAATTCACAAAATTGAATGACATTAGAATTATTACGTACCAAATATTACATGACTGACTGATCCAAGATTTAGATATGCATGTATTTAGATAAGCATCCATGGTAACATTGGAGCTCAAGTTCTGCATTCATGCTCTCTCTGGATATGAAGGGGCCAGGCTTAGAAAAATTTGGTAATAGTTGGCAAGCAAATAAAATTCTGTTACTTAGAAAAAAAGGAAAGTTACACGTTATGTTCCCTGTAACTTTCTTACTTGAGAATTCATCATCGACATCTTTCTTAGCCAAAAAACATTATTTAACTGTTTTAATTTTTAATGTCAGCATACAATTGTGAAGTGCAGATCAATCACTTTGTATCTGGCCCAGCCTTTGGTTGGTGGAAACTTCATTTGTACGTTTTTATTTTTTGCCACTATGTAAAAATACACACTGTAATAAGTACTCTTGTGCTGATGATATAGTATTGTTTGTTTTTATTTCTATTATAAATGACAAGGGTTCTTTCACATCCTAATAATGTTTTACATATATGCACAGTAACTTGGAAAAAATAAAACAATAAGAAATAAGGCTGTGCATTGTGACTTTTTTCATGTAATTTTTTTTTATTTTTAAGAACAGATAGTAATATTTATTGATCATTTTCATTGCATGATGATAAAATTTCAAAAGGGCAATAGTAGATGAGAAACTTCAATAATATGGGTCTGGACTGCCACAAAGGAGATTCAAGGGGTGTCTGACTGAACTCCTAGAGGAAGGTCTGGTGATGGCAATCCTGGGTGGCATCTTCCCCAAGGATGTAACAGGCAACATGGGAATTCCAGAATCATCTGTGCTTCTGAGTTTTAAGCTCTCAAAGGTTCATAAGGGCCTATAAACTCTTACTGCCACAGCCACGTAGAGATTCTCACTAAGAAGCTGAAGCAGACTCTCCATTAGAGGTGGGTAGAAAATATTTACCTTATTTTTGTATAATGGCCTTCAAAAGACCTCAATCATCCATCAAATGGAGCCACCCAGCTCTTATTTTGGAAAGAACTGGACATCATGTATAATCAAAAATATAATATTTAAAGTAAGGTTTGTTTTCAAGATACATAACTTGTTTCCAAGATTTATAACTTGTTTCCAGAATACAAAGTGTTAAATGTGTTTCTAAATCAGAACTGAAAACATTACATCTTAGATACTGAAATAAATTATGCTACTCCTGAAGCAATGGATATTTGCTCACTGAGATTATTTATTTCATAGTTTTATCTCAGCAGTACTAGCTAAAATGAAAACTGTATGTTTCATGGTGGAACCTGTGAAAGAAAACTGGGTACACAGTACCCAAGCTGCAAATGATAACTCCTCTTTGAGAATGTAATTAGCCATCACGAATTTTCTGAAGAAAAATTTCCATGAAATTTAACAGCACACAGGCTAATACAGAAGTAGAAGCCTAATATATAATCAGTGCAATGACACCTATTTAGATAAACCATCTATCTGATAGTAAAATAAATCTGCAAACATTTTAGTGGAGAAGACCTCATAAAAAAGAACTCCTGTTTGACTAGAGGCTCTGCATAAGCAGTAGTAAGACGTTAAGAACTGTGGATCGCTGGGTTCCTGGACAGAGCTTTTATTCCTTCCTCAGTGAGAAAATAAAACCCAGGAAGAGAATGTTCATTAAGGTGGTTGCCCTTAAATTCAGTGTCCTAAAAGAGGATGTTCCAGAATAAATTTACTTTCTTTATACTTAGCCTTATCATTTTATATAAAAATACTCAAGGTACTTAGGAACTATTTCACACACATTTTAAAAAGACTAACATTACTCATTCACCACAAAGCACTGGTGGTAATAAAGACAACTCACCTACTTTTTACCCTCCCAATTACTCCTTAGTATTCCTTAAAAGATTGAAAATGCCTAGAGTATGATAAGAATGCCATTCTTTTTTTTTTCTAAGAATTCATTCATTTATTTTTAGAGAGGGAAGGGAGGGGGAGAGAGAGAGAGAGAGAGAGAGAGAGGGAGAGAGAATGAAACATCAATGTGCGGTTGCTGGGGGTTATGGCTTGCAATCCAGGAATGTAACCTGGCTGGGAATCGAACCTGGGACACTTTGGTTCCCAGCCCAAGCTCAATCCACTGAGCTACACCAGCCAGGGCTTAAAATGCCATTCTTAAACACTGTGAGATTTAACTCTGTAAGCCTCATTACCACATTCCTTTTCAGTCCCTGACTGCAGGGAGCCACTGCCACAGACGGTGGGCAGGCTTCGTTCAGATAACTTGCCACCTCTAGAAAAAAATGGAGTAATCTCAGAAGAGTCAATATGAGTCAGGAACGAAGGGCCAAAACTTATCTTCAGTGCATTCCTAGCAGGTTAATGTGGCTATAAATTTCATATGGATATGATTGTGAAATACATTGAAAATGAGGCTAAAACATTATCTTAATTATTCAAACCATTTATCTTAATTACTCAAAAAGCTTTAATGATTGCCGTTTGCCCACCTCTGAGAATCTCAGAGAATCATGATATGAAGACTAAGAAGGGTGCAGTAGCCAATGAGAGTGTGAGTGAAAGCCTGACCCAAGGAGTAGAAGAGCAGAATGCTTAGGATGGGGAAGCATTTCTAGAAGTGGGCAAATAATGCAGCATGGGGCTTGAAACAAAAAAAAATGGGTATGGATATATTGTTTGTTATGTAACATGGTTTCTAATTAAAATTTATTACTGAAGGGATTAAGGAAAAGGGACTCATGGAAGGGCAACAGTGCGGTGGTTGCTGGGGGAAGGGGGTATAAAGGGACTAAGTGGTAATGGAAAAAATACAGTAAAGATTAAAAAATAATTATTGCAATTTAAAACCCAGTATAGCCCTAATCTGTGTGTCTCAGTTGGTAGAGCATCATCCCACAAAGTGAAAGGTCACCAGTTCAATTCCCGGTCAGGAAATGCCTGGGTTGCCAGTTTGCCCCCTCATCAGGGTGCACAAGAGAGGCAGCTGGTCAATGCTTCTCTCTTATATCAATGTTTCTCTCCCTCTCTTTCTCTCTCCATTCCTTTCTCTCTAAAAATAAGTAAATAAAATCTTTTAAGAAATAAAATGAAATATATAATCAAGAAAACACTAGATGTTAGCAGAAATAGAGGAATTGACATAATTCAGAAGCATCCGTGTTGGCTGATAGTTGATATGTTTGCTAAACCAGACAATGAAGAGAATGAAACCTACAGAGAAAATACTAACAAATGTAAACACACAGAATGCAAGATAGATTAGGTACTGGAAACAGTGGGGAAACACCACTGAGGAAAAGTACATGAAAGTAAACTGTAATTGAAAAAGGAAAAAGAAGCAAGGGAGGGGACACAGACACAATGTTCTGCAGTGGAGTGTTTGGGGATAAAAGGAAAGCTAGACTCTCAAAACAGTGTTATCTCCACAAAGATTGATTGAGGGATGTACTAGGAATTTTTGTTACACATTTTGCAACAAGAATCTTGACATAAGTAGAAAAATATGGAATCATTATCTAGGTTGATGTTTCCTAAGTATCTACAAGCCTAACCACACAACATGCTCTACACTTCAATATTAGCTTGCCCAAATAATTGTTTAAATGACTCATCAGCACCTAAAGCTTACCATGTTCAACTTATCACTTTGATCACTTCATCTTAAACCATGTGCTCTAAAATGCAAAAGGAACAAAAACAAAGAAGAGATAAGGACAGAAAAGGAAAAAGAAAATGTGATGGCTACTGACCAACTGCAAAAAAGAAACATCACAAACTTCTTTCTTGGCCAATCCCCCCAAGCTGTCGTTCCCTACTACCTATCTTATACAATTCATACTATACATTAGGTTGGAGATTACATCTTGTTTCTGCTCCCATCTGTTAAATTTACATCTATGTCCAGATTCTCCACTTTGTCCCAATCAGCATTAACTTTCACCAATAATCACACAACTGCTTAACTAATTTTTAAAAAAAATTTCCACCAATAATTCCTACCCCTTTCTAATTCTATAATTTATTGTCATTATTACAGCAAAAGTCATTATTCGTCTACTTTAAAATTTCTCAATGGCTTACAATTCACTTAGAATAAAATCCAGATATTGTAACCTACATTATTTGATTTGACTGATCCTATCTACTCATTATTATCCAGTCTTTCTGGCTTCCACTAGGTTTCCCCTCAAAAACAAATAACAAAACCCTAAGTTATTATCTCTCCCAGAGCAGGATTCCTGCCTGGAATCCTGGAATAGTCTTCCTGTGATTTTTTAAATAGTGGGTTTCATCGAGTGCATTATGTTTCACTCACATGTCACCCTCTCAGAGTGTCTTTCCCATAACATCCCCCATGAAATAATTCTCCCAGGTTGCTCTGGTGTATCTTCTTGTTTAATTACTTATGACACTTACTGTAATCTGCAATGATTGTGTTTACATGTTTCTTTATCAACCTTCTGTCTCTTCCTTGTTATTGAAATAGAAAGTCCATGATGTAAGAAACAAGTAATTTATCTGAAGCTTGAACATTACCTGGTACACAAAGGACATCAGCAAATACTTGGTGCAAAACAAGAAATAAATAAGTAAATAAATAAACAAATAAATAAATAAATAAAATCAATGGGGGAATTATATTTGGTGTCAGAAGCAAACAGATATCAAAAAATCAAGTAAAAATACATTAGATGTTATTTTTGTTTTACTTCTCTAATTATTTTTATGCTTCACTATAGAATAGTCTTCTATTATTTTATTTTTTATAGAGAGAGAGAATGTCAACAACTCCAAGCTTTTATAGTTCAGCCATTTTTGATATATAGTATTTTTTTAAACTATTTAGGTATGATTGGATATAAAAAGCTGTACATATTTAATGTACAATATACGATTTGATGAATTTAAAGATAAGTCTGCATTACAGAAACCATCACTACAATAAATATCCATCACACCCAAAACTTGTCTCTTGTCTTCTTTATTTTATTCTATTCTTGTCATTTTATAATTATATATACTTCTGTAAGTATATATAAAATTTAGCTAAACATTAGATTTTGTGATAAATAATGATATAACCTTGGCTCTCTGGAACTGAACTTCAAATCTTCAGACAAAAGAGTATTATAGGGCTTCTTTGGACCAAGTGCTTACCATTTGTCAAATTGTGATGGTGAAAAAAACCCTAGTTGGCTTAGTTAGGAGCAGGTTAACATCCTTAATACAAAATTCTCTCAAAAAATAGTCAGTCACATTACAATTATAGCATGTGGATTTTTTGGCAAATACATGTAATATAATTATCACAGAAGATCTTTAAAATAAATATTTTCTATTATAATAATGAAAAATAGTAAAAATGTTAAAAGTGTTAAGAAAAAGATTAACTAAAATTAAGGCTGGATATATTTTATAGAATTTTAAAATAATATTATGCAATTATATAAATAAAAACACTGGTTAAAATAAGAACAGTGGAAAGCATATGAGGATTTGTATAAACTTGTGGGGCAAGAAGGAAAAGAGTTATGAGAGAGAAGAAAAAGGAAGCTGTATCCAGTAAAGCACAGAAATGATGAAATTTTCAGAGATAATTTTTTAAGCTGTAAGGATAATCATAACCTGTCAAATAAACCTGTAGACACACCTCTATGTAATTCTGTTTGAGTTAATTACACAGAAAATGAGTAAAAACAGTAAACAAATGTGGGTGGTAGAATATGCAAGTTCACCATGCTAATAGAAGTTACGGATGATAAAGAAATAGGACAGAATAGTAACTCACACCTACTCTGAAAAGAAAGCAAGAAGTCTCTGATGAAGAAATTATAAGAAGATGTTGAATTATTTTGGGATATACAATTCCTCAAGCTGTTTTCACACTCAGTGCAAGGGACATAAGATAAAGTGTTTGTTTGCTCGCTAATAATATAATTTAATGTGATGGTAAAGAAGTAAATCTTCAAAGTTCATGATGCTGGATCATGTGTTTAAATTGACATACTTGCTTTTTTTCTCTCTGAAATGATTGGAAAGCTTATATATTTCACCTAGAACCTTGAGTTTAATAACTGAGTTAGAATAATACATGAATCAGGAAATGTCTCCCAAGGAATTGCCCCTGCCACTTAAAGGCAGTGCCAAGAAATGGGTCCTTAAACTTTCTAACCACTTCTCCTTTTCTTCTCCAAACAGATGAATTCCACACTTTTTCATGGCTCCTGAAAATTTCACCTGGGTCACTGAGTTTATTCTCACAGGTGTCTCAGACCGCCCAGAGCTCCAGATCCCACTCTTCTTTGTTTTCCTGGTCATCTATGGGCTGACCATGGCAGAGAACCTGGGCATCATCACCCTCACCACTGTCGACTCTCGACTTCAGACCCCCATGTACTTTTTCCTCCGGCACTTGGCTATGGTCAATCTTGGCAACTCTACTGTCATTGCCCCTAAAATGCTGATCAATTTCTTAGCAACGAAGAAAACCATCTCATACTATGAATGTGCCACCCAACTGGGAGGGTTTTTGGTTTTCATTGTAGCTGAGGTTTCCATGCTAGCTGTGATGGCCTATGACCGGTACGTGGCCATTTGTAACCCCCTGCTCTACATGGTGGTTTTATCCCGCCAGGTCTGCCTTCTGCTCGTGTCCCTCACTTACCTCTACAGCTTTTCCACAGCTATTGTGATGTCATCGTCTGTGTTCTCTGTGTCTTACTGCTCTTCCAATGTAATCAATCATTTCTACTGTGACAGTGTCCCTCTGTTAGCATTGTCTTGCTCTGATGTTTCCTTTCCAGAAATGATCATTTTTGTATCTGCAGGTACAAACTTGGTTTGTTCCATGACTATAGTTCTAGTATCTTACTTCAATATTGTTCTGTCCATTTTAAGGATACGTTCATCAGAAGGAAGGAAAAAAGCCTTTTCCACATGCGCTTCACATATGACAGCAGTCATAGTGTTTTATGGGACACTATTATTCATGTATTTGCAGCCTCGAAGTAGCCATTCATTGGACACGGATAAAATGGCTTCTGTGTTTTACACACTTGTGATCCCCATGCTGAATCCCATGATCTATAGCCTGAGGAATAAGGACGTGAAGGCTGCCTTAAAGAGATTTCTGACCAATGTGTGCTGTTCTATTAAATCAATGTAATTTCAGAACCTGTAAGTAAAGGGAAAGATGGGTAAGATAGGCTGCCATTGTGTCAGAGAAAACAAAGGTCAGGGGGTGACTTACAGGTTTTCAAGTAATGCTGTAAATTAAAAGGGGCTAGGATTTGGGAATTAAAAAAATAAACTAAATGTCTTGTAGTTTAGAAATATACAGAAATATACACTTAGAAATATACAGAAATGTACACTTAGAAATACACAGAAACTAAGTAACTTTGTTAAGGAGTATGCAGGTAGCTAGATTGAAAGAAGTATTTCTAGGAGTCAGGAGAATCTAAGTTAACAACAATTAAGTTAAAACTACGCAATAATATATAGAAGAGAGAAGTAAGTCAATCTTTTTTAATTTTTTACTTTTTTTTTATTCCTGGATATGTTTGGGTACAATGGATCATTTTATCTTGCAGAATTGTAATTGCAGATGGCTAAAAACCTTCTTACAGCTAAGTCAGCAAAATTAAAGTGATAGTGTATTTAAAATAAAACTCTCTAAATCTTTCTTAATATCATTCGAATGAAAAATATACAGTACTAGTGAGTTCGTATCCTAAATGCTAACCAATACATGGTTGAAATGATTTTTATTCCAATTCATATAATTTATACAACTTTTTAATGAAAGACACATAATAGCATCATTTAATATGCCTCATTCTGTGTACTATTTGATAAACTTTGTATATAAATTCTAAAAAACTTTTCTTTTTAAGTATGAAATGTACTGCATTGTGACTTACCATATCAGAATTGGGTCACCCAATGTGATAATAAATTAATGGAGTATTATTATTTATATAGTGCACTTAACTATGCTGAGCATTTCCAATAAAGAACAATAATCCTTCTTCAAATTAATTAACCAAAAATATGTAGAGCTCTAGATAAACCATGTACCTGATGCATTAAGACTATCCTAGAAAATATTGTATTTCATTTGGACCCTTGAGTATAGAGAGAATGATAAATGCTCAGTGCTTAATGATAAAGTGTATTATGTCCATTAAAATAGCATGCACAAACTAACAATGCTATGACTAGTACTTTATTTATAAGGATATTCTAAATATCTTTCCTACTCTTCCAAAGTTTCTTCATAAAACCATTAAGTGAGTACTCACCAATCTTATTTGTTTTATACCTCCTCTGTCCTGCGGATCAGAGTACTTGGGTTTCAGTAATTACTTGTCACATTTTTTAAAAAGATGATGTCTAGAGTAAATATATGATGAACAATGAATTTACTAACCTATAATTGTACAGACCCTAGTATTATATTTTACATAGAAAAAGGAGATCTTGCTTAAAGATTACTATTTTTAAAAAGAAATGAAAGAAAATCTTCTTATACTGGCAATCAAAAGTAATATTGTTTTATGCCAAACAACATGATGTGAGAGGCAAAAAGTGGCATCAAGGATGGAAAGGTCAAATGTCAATAAGAGAATGGGGTGGAGAACAGGTGGAAAGCATGAAGACATTTTGGTACCCTTGTGCCCTGTGCTTTATGTCTGCATAGCCTTCATAACATATGTTATATGTATGCACAGCCTAAACATCTCTTAAGGGCCACAGATTATTAGAAATACAACACCGGAGTATCATATTACAATGACAAGCAATATGACACAAGAAGACTGTGTAGTATTTCTGAATTATGACTTGAGAAACTTAACTACAGAAGGAGGCAAAAATAAAAAAACAGAAACCAACATATCAGACTCATAAAACTGCCCTAAAAGCTTAGTTGCTTCTCATGTTCAATAGGGACTGACATAATTTATTGTTACCTACTTATGATGACAGAGACAAACTACAAGACCTCAAGTATACAACAGGAGCAAGATTATGACCATCAAGGGAGGTGTGGGAAGGTAGAAGAGAATATGGGGGGATACATGGTGATAGAAAAAGACTTGACCTTGGGTGATGAACATACAATACAATATACAGATTACATTTTATAGAATTGTGCACCAGAAACCTATGTAATTTTATCAACCAATGTCACCTCAGTAAATTCAATAAAAAAAGAAAGATTATGGCCCACAAAAAAGCAAAGCTGAAACAATTTCTAAACCGGCATCAAATGTCATCACATTTCCTAAAACAGGAAGATAACAAAGCTAAGAATCAAAAGTTTTACATCACCTATTATGACCAGTTTTGATACAAAGAATTCATTTCTGATCTATAAATTAATTTATGTGAACAGACTTAACTTAAATAATTAAAATGGTTTCACTCATATGTGGAATCTAATGAACAAACTGAACTAACAAGCAAAACAGACAGACTCACAGATGGAGAGCAGATGACAGCTAGAGGGGAGGGTGGCTAGGGATGGAGGGATTGAGTAAAAAGGAAAAAGGGCTTATGGACATGGACAACAGTGTGGTGATTACTGGGGAAAGAGATTATAAGGGGACTAAATGGTAATGGAAAAAAAATAACAAAGATTAAATTTTAAAAAATTTAAGTGCACATTGGTAAACAAAAGAAACCAGCCTGAAAAGACTATAATATTTATATGACATGCAAAAGGCAGAACTAAAAAGATGGCAAACAGATCTTTAATAATGCTTCTATAAAAAATGAATTCTAAAAGGGATGCGTTGTATGAAATTTGATTTCATCTGTATTGAAATAGAGTTCACAGACAAATTTGGGCTTCCCAGGATCGCACTTTTCTATTGTTGTCATAATCATTTTCTAAGCATAAAAAATCTCTAATTTATCAGTAAGATAAGAGTTTTCCCTTAATTACATGTAGGCTCAAAGAGCTTGTCCAGAGACATAACTAACATTTCTAAGCCTTTTTTATTGTTTTCTGTTTTTGTTTTAAATATTGTACTATATACAATGATCAAGCATCCAATACCAAATCATAGCATTTTATTACAAGGCACAAGCAGAACAGACATTTAGCCAATTGTACCAGATATGTTTCCTAGGTGCAAAGACTAGGAGAGGGGCAATAGAAGAGGGTATGTTTATTAAAGAGTTATTATCTGGAACATAGAGTTTAAACATATATAATTCTTATCTTGATCATAACTTATACAATTGATCTAGGCTGTGATTTCTAAGCATTTTCTATATTTTCTCTTTTAATCAAAGTGTCCTGTTCATATACCATAAAAAAGAATGTAAGATTCTATCCTTCTCTCCCTTAGATTGTAATCCAGTTTTATAATGAAAGATTTATTTAAATAAAAATAACGGCAAATTTTAAATTTGTAATTAGTATATAAAAATACAAATCCACCCATTTTCCCAACACACTAATTTGACAGTATATTTCTTATTCACCATCTAGTTTGGAGTGACTAGGCTGCCAGCTAAAGCACAAAACTTTTACCTAATGTCCTGTGCACACAGTATGGAGGGGCAGCCCTTGGAGAAACTGGCTACACATTTCACAGAAAGGTATCTGTCACATTTTTTAAAAGGTAATTCTTGTCTGATTTTAAAAGTGAAATCTGATGGCTGACACTGATAATCTACAACAAAAATAATTTTTAAAAATAATCATAATATTTTAAGAATTAGGGGAATCTTAAAGCAATAATGTTATGCTCCAGGCAGAGCTGTAGATACAAAGTTTTTCAAAAATAGGGAATTCGATGAATAAATCTTCAGCCTTCCTCAGCATCCCGGGGGAGCTGGGACTGTACTTTTCCTGATGATTTTGCTTGCATCTTGCATCATGTTTTGAGGTAAGATCCTTTGGGACAGAGACATTGACAAAGCCATGGAGTCATCTGCTAACCAGGACCATTATGAGGAGACACAGGAGCACCCTCTATGCAGGTAGGTTAGGGAGGATATTTTTAAATGGTGGCTTTCACTCACTGATGTGAAATAACATTGCTATAGTAGCTGAAGATGAAAATTTAAAAATTAAAGATGAAATACAATGGGCTAGATAAACAAATTTGAAGTACATGTCATAGGTTAAAGATAAACAGCGTTTTCTCTGATTTTATATTTATCTTGATGGAAGTACCATCTAGGTTTAAAACTGAAGGTCTGGAAGAAAGTGAAGAGATAACCTACTCAAATCACGTTTTTACATATGTAACTAACTTGAGTTTCAGTACATCCTAGTGATTTTCCCAAGCTCATGCAGTTAATTAAAGTCAGAACCAGGTCTAGAAGTTAAGGTTGAATAAGCATTATTGTATTCATATATTTAGGATTTATAGAAATTATACATGTACTTAATTCCATTTTTTGCATGTTCTCTATTTGAAACCTTCTTTGCCTTAATCATTTCCCTATTGTTTTCAATCATGTTTTCCCAGGGAAACATTATCTCTACCAAGTCTCCTTAAAGTCTTCAAGTTATAGGGCCTCCTCTCATACATTCCCTTTGTATCCAGCACTTAGCTCCATCAGATTATTAGAGCTCACTATTCTCAACTTGTTTGATTGCTATCTTTCTCTCCTTGCACTGTAAGCTTCTTGATGGCTGAACTCTGACCATTATTTGTTGTCACCTCAAAACCCAGAAAGATATTTAATACATAAGAAACAGTCAATCAAGATTATTTTTTAAATATTTTATTTTTATTGTGTTCTTTCCATTACCATTTAGTTCCCTTATACTCCCTCTGCCCAGCAATCATCACACTGTTGTCCATGTGCATGAGTCTTTCTTCCTTTTTGTTTAGTCCTTTCAGCCCCTAAGCCCCCACTAGCTGTCATTCTGCTCTCCACCTATGAGTCTGTCCCCATTTTCCATTTAATGCATACAAAATTGCAAATTAGGTATCGACTTATATTGCTCATACATATCATCTATAAATGTATATAAATCTAAATATATACACATATACTTAGATTATAGAAAATAAAAATTCCAGTTTAGAATCTATAAGGAAGTTTGGAAAAAGCAGGCATATGATTGACCAAATTATAAACCATGTCAAACCATGCTTTCTAGATTGATAGTAGGTAGAGTTTTTACTCAGGATTAGTGCCAACTGTGTTAGACAAAGGTCACCACTATGTTCCTATGGATATTTTCCAAAGCAAAGAATATGACTTAAGAATGAGGAGAAAAAAATATTTAAGTATAATTATCATGATATCAATCTTAATCTTAAATTAGTCTTTTATCCTATACTACCTAACATTTAGAAGAGACTACAATAGTAAGTAAGTAAGTAAATGAATAAATAAAGCAGGATGACCCTCGATCATAAAGTATTTTACATCTATCAAGGGAAGCAGTATGGAAACAGATGACTTCTACAAATGTGAGAAGAAATATAAGTGACGTGTGTCTACAGTGATTCTAGAACACAGATATAAGCTGTGGTAACTCAACATGGAAAGTAGTTCTTCAAAGAGGAAGTGATATTTCAATAGGCCTTAAAGGATAAATAGAATTTTTCCTTCAACCATTTTTTTGATAGGGAAAGGGACTAGGAATGGTGAGGACAAAGTTAGAGAATCAGAGAAGGGATGTTGTTATCAATGGGTGGAGACCAGTTATATTAATTGCACCAATGGAAGTCCACTAATGTTAGGAGAGTTGAATGGAGCTGGGGTTATAAAATTGTTCAGGGACAAGATTGTGAAAAGTCACACATGATTTCAAATGTAATTCATCTTTTATTTTTTACAAATCAAAATGGTTAGTGTGTACAGATGTCAAGATATTTTTGTTTTGGAAGTAGAAAAAACAAATGAGAGAAAAAACAGATGAGAAAACTATAGAAAATTTGGATAAAGCTTTCTTTCTTTCCAGTTTAGTCTATTGTCTGCTTTTTCAGGGCTCTATCTTCAGACTCTGGTGTCTGGAAATTAATAATAGCTCCAATACATGTTATTGAATAAGGAAATGAGTAATTTGAAATAGACTCCTAAGGAAGCAGCAATTAGGCATAAACAAGAAAAAATGTTAAGAATAGAACATGCAAATCAAGTGGGACATGACTCTTGGAGCTATTTATAAGTAAATTCCTTATCTACTTGTATTAGGGAAATGGTGATGGTGTTCTATGGATAAAGTATAGCTTTTGAAACTGTGTAACTACTAGTAGATTATGAGTTCACTTTTTAGAATCTAGATCAGTATTATTTGATATAAATTAAACAGAACAGAACGTAGTAGAGCACAAAAGAGCACACAAGAGCATACAAGGGTTCCTGACAGCATTAAGACAATGTGGAATTGTGTCTGCACAGGTACAATGACATCTGTCAAAATGATGCCACTATAGATTTGTCTTCCTTTGTGCTATGTTAACATTTTTCAGCAAAACGATAGCTTACACATTTTAACAAGGCAGCTTGTAGTTTTAAACGCCTCACTGAATAAGACCTTTGAATAGAAGCCAAGGCAATGCGGACTGTTCTACAGCAGCCACCTTTGTATACACAATGGATTTGGGAGAGATGTGTGCCTGCCCCACACATACCTCTGCCCCCTCTCCATCCTGCTCCCAGAATACCAATCTGATACCACTCTCTATTAGCAACAAAATCCCTACAGAGTACTCAAGTATAAAAGCACCATGTATGATAATGCAACTTGAATTTCCCTCTTTTCTCTACTTCCTCGTGCAGATACCTTGAAGAGATATGGCCCAGATCAACTGCACCCAAGTAAAGGAGTTTATTCTCACGGGCCTCACAAATCAAAAGGAGTTGAAGATGCCTCTCTTTGTGGTTTTCTTAACTATCTACCTCTTCACAGTAGTAGGCAATCTAGGTTTAATTTTAGTCATTAGAACAGATGCAAGACTCAACACACCAATGTATTTCTTCCTTAGCAACCTGGCTTTTGTTGATTTTTGTTATACATCAGTCATTACACCCAAAATGCTTGGGAACTTCTTGTACAAACAAAATATTATTTCATTCTATGAATGTGCTACTCAGCTAGGTTGTTTTCTCACTTTCATGGTATCTGAGTGTTTGCTACTTGCTTCCATGGCCTATGACCGATATGTGGCCATTTGTAACCCCCTCCTCTATAAGGTTGTAATGTCGCCAGGGATCTGCATCCAGCTGGTGGCTGTCCCCTATAGCTATAGCTTCCTAATGGCACTTTTTCATACCATCCTCACCTTTCGTCTCTCCTATTGCCACTCTAATGTCATCAATCATTTCTACTGTGATGACATGCCCCTCCTCAGGCTAACTTGCTCAGACACTCATTCCAAACAGCTATGGATCTTTGCCTGTGCTGGTATTACATTCATTTCCTCTGTTCTGATTGTCTTTGTCTCTTACGTGTATATTATTTCTGCCATTCTGAGGATCCGCTCAGCTGAGGGCAGGCGCAAGGCTTTCTCCACATGTGGCTCCCACATGCTGGCGGTCACCATATTCTATGGGACCCTGATCTTCATGTACTTACAGCCAAGCTCTCACCACTCCCTTGACACAGATAAGATGGCCTCTGTCTTCTACACAGTGATCATTCCTATGCTGAACCCCTTGATCTACAGCCTCCGGAACAAGGAGGTAAAAAACGCCCTGAAGAAAGCCACCGTCAGCAGAAAGAAAGCAGGCTTCTGTGGTCCTGAGGTTTAAAAAATGGTTTGACTCTACAGAAGTGTCTTATCCTTCATGATCTGTTTTCTCCTCTAGTAATCAAACTAGCAGATATCTTATTCTCAGTTGGTTCTCAATAAAGATTTATCCTCTGCAAAATGAAATCATTCTCCAAATTCTTTGTAAGCAAGTTTGGCTTAAAATAATAATTTGTGTTTAGCAAGTATCATAAGAATTTACACTGTGTTATTTCTCAAGTGAAAAAAATTACATATTAAAATTCCATGATCTCATCTGTTAGTTACATAACTAGTTGCGGGCCAAGAAGAGACAAAGTGAAGGCTCTTGGAACACCAAGTTTAGGCTTATAAGAGTATTTAAATAATATATTTATGAATGCTTTAATAACATATTTCTGATTAAATGCCAAGAGGCCACTGTAAACTAATGGTGTCACCAGGAGTGATTCTTCGTCCAGGGGACACTGGGCAATGCTGCAAAACAGTATTGATTTTCATCATGACAAGGCGTGTAAAGGACAACCTTTGCTATCTAGAGGGTTGAGGCCAGGGTGTTGCTGTTTAACCTACCAGGCACAGGAGGGCCTCTCACATAGAAGCTTACCCAGTCCAAAATGGTAGCAGTGTCAAGGTTGAGAAAGCCTGCCCTAAACAATTGTTTCCTAAACAATTATTGAGGCAATAATCTCATTCTAAAGGGGAAGTTGTAACTGTACTGTTCCTCAGAACCAGAGACAATGTTAATTGATCCCCAGCCTGCCTGAGGGTCCCTGTAGGTTCTGGTGATCTTACTTGCATCCAGCTCTTAAGTGTGATCCCTGGAGATAGAGTCTCTGACAAAACCTAGCAGTTTGTTGCTGCCAAAACTCATTTGGAGAAGAAGTAGGAATGCCAGCTACTCAGGTAGATTCATAGGCTGTATTTTGAAGTTGGGATCAAGTTAGACATTTTTATAAAAAAATAATTAGAAGAGAATGAATTTTTTAATAAAACATTTTAAGTTGTATTTTCTGAAAATAGAGTAAGGAGTGTTTTTTTTCTAATGTTATTTCTCTCTCTCTCTCTCTCTCTCTCTCTCTCTCTATATATATATATATATATATATATGATATTATATAATATATAGCTCTTATTAGTTTGAAATGAAAATGAGACTTGAGCTCTCCAAGATAGAATCTATTATACTGTTTGGATAAGTTAAGCACCAAATTTACTAGACTATAATCTATACCAAAAACTCTTCTCATTTTTGCAAAAGCTAATAATTGTACTTAGAGAAGTGACATGCCCCTTGACAAATTGAATGTAAGTAAAGGACATTAATTATGAGCAAGGGGAATGAATATTAAAAGACTATTACAAAAATTAATCTTTAACTCTCCATTACCAAGCATCTACAAGGGGGCTATATTAGGAAATGTATGAAAAGTCATGACTTATGCCCATGAAGTTTACATTCTATCAAGAGAAGAAATGTGGAAACAGATGGCTGCTGTCAGTGTGAAATGTTATGGAAATGAGTTATGTGTAAAACATTTCTTGAACACAAGGAAGAAAACTGTTAGATATCAGAGCCTGGGAATTAGAAATGAGGGAGGTTTTTATAGGAGAGGTGGGATTTCAGTAGGCCTTGAAGGATAATTAGTTTTCCCTTCAACTCTTCATTCTCCGCACAACCTGTTATGGTAGAGATGAGAATAGAAACAAGCATATATGAAAGGAGGGAAATGTATAAGGGCATGTAGCAGTCAAAGGCTGCAAAACAATTGTTCTGATTAGATTACTGAGTGTTAGTGGTGGCAGAAGAGAAGAGATGTGAGTATAATTTAAATACAAAAATTATATTCAATATGTTATAATTTTAAAAAATAAATATTTGGGTTAGATGGTAAAAGGACGTGCACAATGAGCTTTCAAGTTATTTGCACATGTGTGCCTCAAGGTCAGGGGAGATGAGTTGCTGAAGGTCTTAGAGCTGCTGAGCAGGGAGGCTTCTCCCGGTGTCTTGGGACTTGAAAACCAAACTTCCAGTCAAGTAGTTGCTTGTTTGTTTCAAAATGAATTTTAAGTATTTGAGGGATCACAATTTGGGCTTTTAAAATCTTTAATGTCCTACCTATCACATGATGGTCATTGGCAGCAATGATCAGTGTTAGTGTATTCATTGTCTTCAGATAAATGCCCAGAGTGGAATTGCCAGATCACATGGTAGTTAAGTTCTCCATTTGTGTGAGGAAACTCCATACTGTTTTCTTTACTCTTTGTAGCAATTTACATTCCATCAATAGTGTGCATGTTATCTTTTCTCTATAGTCTTGCCAACCCCTGTTATTTCTTGTCGTTTTGATAATAGCTCTTCCAACAGGTGTGAGGAGGTATCTCATTGTGGCTTTGATTTTGATTTCCCTGATGACTAGTGATGACCAGTGACCATCTTTTCATGTGCCTATTAGCCATCTGTATGTTTTCTTTGAAAACATGTCTAGTATTTAGATCTTCTTCCCATTTGTTAATTGAATTATTTAGGTGCTTTTTCTTTTCCTATTGAGTTGTACAAGTTCTTTATATATTTTGGTGGATATCAAATCCTTATCATATAAATGATTTAAAAATATTCTCTCTCATATGACAGATTGCATGAGAACTTTTTGAAATTACCTGAGCAAGAGATGCTGCATATAAAGATGGGGAATATTAATTATTTTATCTGTCCTATATACCAAGTCATGTCCATTGTGTACAAAGCAAGTTATTATTAGTTTCTGCAAAATTGTATTTAATGTTTCACATGGAAAGACAGGTGACAATGACATTATAAATTTAGTAACAGAATCTTTATTCTTATATATTATTATCCTGTCCTAAACTAAAGCTTACATTAATGGTCATATCATATTTATGAACAGTAGTTCAAAAGACATGAAAACGTATGAAGAGATTTCATTTAAAATAATATAGTCTAGAAATAAAAATTAACATAAAACATAATCCAAGACTATATGTTTTTAAATAAATGGCAAATTGGTAAGAGTCGTATATATATCTCAATATAAATCTATTAGAAAGCATTTATCACTTTTATTTCAATTAATCAAATGTTTTTAAAATGTGCTGATCTTCATTGCTTTTCATCAGGTAAGTTGCTGCTTTACATATAGAGATATCTGTGAAATATTATAATAAGAAGCATTTGGAGAAATTTAGGCATAAAGAGACAGAATAAACTGGGCATGCTGAGAATATAGTGGCTGGTGGGCTCCTGCATCAGACACACACAAGGTTGAACTCCAGCTGTGCTACAGACTCCCTGTCTGAGCTCACTCCAGGACTTCCCCTCTCAGAGACAGCTAGCTCTCCCTCATCTGTAAAATGGACATAGTAAGCCAGGAAATAAATAAACACCTATAAAACATGTTACTGTGTTTTTCACAAAGTTATCCTTTTTGAGTATGTGCATTATGCACACAATTAAGAGGATTCTGTGGCAACCAAAAACGGTGAGCTCTCCACAGTAAGGAACGAGCGCAGAACAGACAGACAGCGTTCTGCATCTGTCAGCTCGGCTGCAATGTGGGGTTTATAAAATGGGCACAGTGACGGGTTTGTCAGAGCACTATCACTACAGAAGATTCATTTTTCCTTTGAGTTATTAATGTTAAGACTTTTAAAATGCCAATAATAGTTTCCAAGTTTTGATAAATTGATATTAAATTTTAAATAACGTAATTCTCAAGAGCTTGGAAAAGAGAGCCAGCCTGGACTAAATCTTACCATATAGCTCAACTTTATAAATGCAGTTGATGTGGGTAGTGAAAGAAATAAGTCTTTCCTCTAAAATATGTATTTTTGCCCTTGTCTCATCCCACAGTTCTAAGTATACTACTAATCATTTTAATATTAGTATTTTTACATTAATAATACAATTGATTTTCAGTATGCTGAGGTTTAAATAAATTATTAAGGTTGAAAGGTTAATTTAATTAACATGGATTCTCCTCTCTCCATCCAGACACAATGAAATCCATGGCCCAGATCAATTGCACTCAGGTTAAGGAGTTTATTCTCATGGGCCTCACAGATCGTCAGGACTTGAAGATGCCTCTCTTTGTGGTTTTCTTAACTATCTACCTCTTCACAGTAGTGGGCAACCTGGGTTTGATCCTAGTCATTAGAACAGATGCAAGACTCAACACACCAATGTATTTCTTCCTTAGCAACCTGGCTTTTGTTGATTTTTGTTATACATCAGTCATTACACCCAAAATGCTTGGGAACTTCTTGTACAAACAAAATGTCATCTCCTTCAATGCCTGTGCTGCTCAGTTAGGCTGTTTCCTGGCATTTATGACAGCTGAATGCTTGCTACTCGCTTCCATGGCCTATGACCGATATGTGGCCATTTGTAACCCCCTCCTCTACATGGTTGTAATGTCCCCAGGGATCTGCATCCAGCTTGTGGCTGTCCCTTATAGTTACAGCTTCCTGGTTGCATTGTTTCATGCTATCCTCACCTTTCGTCTCTCCTATTGCCATTCTAATGTCATCAATCATTTCTACTGTGATGACATGCCCCTCCTCAGGCTAACTTGCTCAGACACTCATTCCAAACAGCTATGGATCTTTGTCTGTGCTGGTATCATGTTCATTTCTTCTCTGCTGGTTGTTTTTGTCTCTTACGTGTATATTATTTCTGCCATTCTGAGGATCCGCTCAGCTGAGGGCAGGCGCAAGGCTTTCTCCACATGTGGCTCCCACATGCTGGCGGTCACCATATTCTATGGGACCCTGATCTTCATGTACTTACAGCCAAGCTCTCACCACTCCCTTGACACAGATAAGATGGCCTCTGTCTTCTACACAGTGATCATTCCTATGCTGAACCCCTTGATCTACAGCCTTCGGAACAAGGAAGTGAAAGACGCCCTGAAGAAAGTCGTCATCAGTAGAAACAAGGCTTTTCTGTTCATGAAATTAAGAAAGTGACTTAAGCAAATAAAAAGGTTTTCTGTTTATGGTCTAATGTTTTTACTACCAGAAAATATCAGAATGTCTTGTCTTTTTAAAAAATTGGGGGGGATTACATTGGTTAATAAGGTTATATATGTTTCAAGTGTATATTTCTTTAATATATTATCTTCATATTGCCTTGTGTATCCACCACCCAAAGTCAAATCTTCTTCCATCACCATAGATTTGACCCCCTCTACCCTTTACTACCGCTCTCACCACCCTTCCCTCTGGTAAGCACCATATTGTTGTCTGTGTCTATGAGTTTTTGTTTATTTTTCTTGTTTGTTCATTTGTTGCATTTTTATATCCCACATATAAGTAAAATCAGATGGTTCTTAACTTTTTCTGTCTGACTTACTTAACTTAACATGATATTCTCAAGGTCCATCCATGTTGTTGCAAATGGCAGTATATAAGATCAGTGCTAAAAAGGTCCAGCCATTTTTAATAAAATGAGAATGGTTTGTGCAACATCGATGTAACCTGGCAACCAAGGATAGTGGACTAGAATGCACATGTGTGAACACTGATGACTTCACTGTACTGGTCAGTGGGGGTGGTAGGTGTCATTGAGTGAGCATGTGTACTGGGTGGCCATCACATTCAAAATTACTGAGCAAGTACAGCAATGAATCTGCATAAAATTTTGTGTTAAGCTTGAACGTTCCTCTGTGGAAACTGCATAATTTTGAAGTCCACAGCTATGGGCACCTGGTGATTGGCAGCTTCTTCATGACAATGCGTCCACTCATGTATCACATCTCCTACAGTTTTGTGGCAAAATATCAAATCACTCAGTTGACACAACCCCCCTACAGCCCAGATTTGATGCCATGTGATATCTGGCTTTTCCCAAAACTGAAATCACCTTTGAAAGGGAAGAAATTTCAGACCATTGATGAGACTCAGGAAAATATAATGGGGCATCTAATGGTGATAGGAAGAACTGTGTGAGGTCCCAAGGTGCATTCTTTGAAGGGGACTGAGGTGTCATTATCCTATGTATAATGTTTATTGTATCATGGATCTTCTTCAATAAATGTCTCTACTTTTCATATTATATGGCTGGATAGCCTCTGGACTGACATTACATATATATATATATATATATATATATATATCATATCTCTTGTATCCAATCATCTTTCAAAAACATTTTTGTTGTTTTCATGTCCTTGTCTAATCTTAATATTCTGTAAAGAATAAAATTTCTAAAAGTGACAGTAACCATAAGAATTTACCACCATAATCTCATTTTTCAAATGTAAAATGTATGAAAAAAACAAAGTCTTAAGTTCATAAAAATGTATGCCAATTTCCTAATTTCTCAAATGAAAGAATGCATAAAAAGCCATTACCTGAATATATAATTAGTTACGGACAGAACAGGGACCAATGTTCAGACTGTTCACTCCTCCAAAACCCTAAATTCAAATCCTCTGGTTGCATCAACAATATCCCAGACTATGCAAAAATGCATAGTCTGAATTTTTTCTGATTTGTTAGTTTCTTGAAAAAAAATTAAAACTTTTTCTTATTTATACAAGTAATAAATTGTCTTCATTAAAGAGAATAGTGCTATATCATAACTTTATTTATATCATTAATTTAACATGTTTTTCTACTTACCTGAAAGTCTGGTATGGTCTCAAAAGACTCTTTGAGAGAACTACTTCTTTTAATACCTATGAGACTTCATTATGTTTTTTTCAGTTATCTTCAAAAAATAACAATAATCTAATTCAAGCATAGAATCCCAGGAGGACATCATTCATTCTAAACAAATATAATCAAAATAATTGAAACATTAGACCATTTTTCCAGTGACAAGGATCATATGCAGTTATACTGGGCAAACCTTGGGTAAGTTGGTGATTGTCGATTCACTTACAGCTTATAACACAATAAGCCCAGCAGACACCTCAGCTTAGTGAAATAAACACATGCTTCTTGTCACAGAATGGCTTTGGAATATATGTGGGTTTTCATGAATTTATCGAATAAATAAAATGTTCCTGAGTTGGAAGTCCTTTTAAAGATAAACAACAGGGGAAAAGGTAATAGTAAAGTATAAACATTTGCATGTTATCTTTTTTCTTTCCATGAGCTTAAAGACCTGAGTTCTCATCCCAACTCTACTAATGAACTTGAAGGAGCAATTGATAAATGAGAATTACAACACACAACTAATAACTGTGATAGAGTTATAGCTATGGATATTTGAACACATTTTTCAAATAAATGCAATGATAACTTTACAATTTTTAATCACATAGAAAATGGTTTTGAGTTTATGATTCATTCATACCATTTAATGATTTTTTTAAATCTAAGGGTCATATGTATGCTTAATGACAAAAGACTAGAAATATGCTATGCCTAGATAGATATTACATTCAAATAAAAATATTTCTTTAAGAAATTCTTAAATCATGGTCCACTTTGATTTTCCTATATATTTTGATGGATTGTAGAGACACAGGGCTAGTCTGATCCACAGGTCTCAATGTTTCTTTCCTCATTTTTTTATTTAAACACATTTACCTCCCATTTGAAGATTTCAGTTGCTCCTATTTTATCACAAAGCTCCAGAAGCAAATTTTGAGTCAGTATTCCATATACCAAAAACTATAATTAAATCAAGGAAATTCATAACCTCTCAGCAGACTGGTGCATGCACTGTGTCACAGCTGTTGTACTAAAGAGTGTGAATTCCTTGGAGTTTAACTTTAATGTGAACCCTGGGTCTAACATTTGCTACATCACATCTCAGACAGTGTATTCCATTGAGGCATGCCTTGGTTTCTGTAGCAATATGAAGATAAAAAAAGAATATCAGCTGCTAAATTTATTGTTATAGGATTAAAACAGAAAATGGATAAAATGTTTAAGAGCAAAAGGTATTTTAAAATGACAATTTTTATATTTATGCTAGTTTTGAAATGTTGAACATTTAGAAAACTATATGGAGAGCCCATGGGCACAAACAATAGCGTGGCGAAGTCCAGGGGAGAGGGGAGTGAGGGCTGGGTAGGAGGGGGCAGAGGAGCAGAGGAAATGGGAGACATCTGTAATAGTTATAACTAAAGAGTTAAAGAGTTTAGCTATAATTGGTAGGCTTAGGTGACTGATTCATGTGGAAAGTTGTTATTCCAAAATTGTGTAGCTTTTGAATAAAGACTCTTTTGCTTTATCACCAAACCTTTGCCTCTGGAATTTTGCCCAGAGGGTGGTGGTGGGCAGCAAGACGCCACTTGTTGTTATGTAACAAAATGATGTCTCTTCATCATTTACAGTTGTTTTACAATCTAAAACAAATTATTCACTGGTGCGTATTTTGCCAAAAGACCTAGCTAGAAAATCTACAATCTTATTTTTCCTCAATGTCAATATTATATGTGAATTTAAAATAATAAAAAATGGAGATGAAAAAGTAGAAAATAAATTGATTATAACAAATAGTATGCCTAAAGTAGTGTTAATATTTTTATTAAATTTATTAGTGATTTTGGTTAATAAGAGTATATTGGTTTCAAGTGTACAATTTTATGATACTTTATCTGTATATGGTATTGTGTTCCCACCACCCAAGTAAAATCTTTTTCTGTCAACATATATTGTATTTGACACCCATTACCATTAACTACCCCCCAAATTCCCTCCCCCTGGCAACCACCACACTGTTGTCTGAGTCTATGAGTTTTTATTTATTTTTCTTGTTTGTTTATTTGTTACTTTCAGTTTATATCCCACATGTGAGTGAAATCATTTGTTGTTTTTTTTTTACTTTTTCTGTCTAACTGGTTTCATTTAGCATGATATTCTCAAGATCCATCCATGTTGTCACAAATGTCATTGTTTCATCTTGTGTATTGTGTATATGCACCATATCCACTTTATCCAATCATCTAATGAAGGATACTTCAGTTGTTCCCATGTCTTAGCCACTATGAATAATGCTGCAGTGAACATTGGGGTGTATATATCTCTGTGAATAAATGTTTTCAAAATTTTTGGAAGAGGGGTTACTGGGTTATATGATAACTCTATTCTTAATTTTTTGAGGCACCCCTGGCTGTACGAGTTTGCATTCTTGCCAGCAGTGAATGAGGGCCCCATTAGGCCCACAAGCTCTCCAACGTATATTACTTATCTTCTTGATAATAGGCATTCTAACAGGTGTGAAGTGGTATCGCATTGTAGTTTTGATTTGTATCTCCCTATAGCTAGAGAAGTTGAGCATCTTTTCATATATCAGTTAGCCATTAATATGTCTTCATGGGAAAGGTGCTTGTTCAGGTCCTCTGCCCATTTCTTTTAATTGGATTGTTTGTTTGCTTGTTTGGTGTTGAATTGTATGAGTTCTTTATATATTTTGGATATTAACTCCTTGTTAAAGCTGTTTACTGTGACTTTTATTTTCTATCTTCCACACCTAATTTTTGTAATTTTTAATGTTCTTAAGAAATGATGAAATTATAATTTTATGAGATAAACTTATGGTTTAAGAAATAATTTTTATATGTGCTGTCCAAACTACTTACATTTTTACTGTTCTTTTTTCCTTTATATTTAAAGAAAAGTACAACATAGGCTGTTGTATTGACTGTAAAATTTTAATTGATCCCTTTTTCTTTTTTTTACAGTGAATTTCCTATCTTGGAATTTCTGCCCGGACCAAATCCTTTCCCACTGAAATCATGAGTAACATCCACACATAGTTCAGAGTGCCTATTAGGAGCCTGTTTTGAGTGAATTTAACATAACAGAGCACTGTCTCGCATTTAATTGATTATATCTTAATAGAGTCAAGATTATTTGGAGCTTGTGTTCCAGAGGCATTTATTGAAGAATTGTTTGTTTGTTTGTTTTTTAATGGCAAAAGGCAATCATTCAGTAGTCACTGAGTTTATCCTCTTGGGCCTAACAGATAATCCAGAGCTTCAAGCCATTCTTTTTTGTGTATTCTTACTGATTTACATAGTTACTGCCTTGGGTAATCTGGGTTTGATTGTGCTAATTCAGGTCAGTCCTCAGCTTCACACACCTATGTATTTTTTCCTCTGTCATCTAGCTTTTGTTGATTTCTATGGTACCTCCACCATCACACCAAACACCCTTGTGAGCCCTTTACATGAAATTAAAAGTATGTCATTTTATGCATGTGCCACTCAAGTATGTTGCTTTATCACATTTTCAGTTTGGGAATTGTTCATGCTCTCTGTTATGGCATATGATCGGTATGTGGCCATCTGCAACCCTTTACTTTATATAGTTCTCATGCCTAGGAAACTCTGCATTCAAATGGTCGCTAGCTCTTATATTTATGGATTCACTGTGGGACTCATACAAGCAGTGGTTACCTTCCACATGTCTTTCTGTGACTCTAATGTGGTCAACCAGTTTTACTGTGATGACGTTCCCTTGATTGCTCTGGCCTGTTCTGATACCCAGGTCAAAGAGCTGATGTTGTTAATTATTGCTGGGTTCAATATTTTCTGTTCTCTTACTGTTGTTCTTATATCCTATGTCTTCATTCTCTTTGCCATCTTAAGGATCCGTTCTGCTGTAGGAAGACAGAAAGCCTTTTCTACCTGTGCTTCTCACCTGTTTTCTATTACTATATATTATGGGACCCTCAGTTTTATGTACCTTCAGCCCAAGTCAAGCCACTCACTAGATAAAGACAAAGTGACCTCAGTGTTCTATGCAGTGGTGATTCCCATGCTAAACCCATTGATCTACAGCTTGAGGAATCAGGAGGTTAAAAATGCTGTGAAAAAAATTATTGAAAAAGTATGTTCTAGTAATTAATAATGAGTTATGTTGTAACTAAAGAAATTCTGAATATGAAGTTAGGAAACTTTAAATCAAGGCTTGTACAGTGATATAGGGCCATTAGGTACAGGAATCTTCATCCCCAGGGACTTTAGTTTCCTGATCTATTTTTCCTTGAAAATAGGTATTTTATCGCTTTTGCTTATACATAGTAGATATTTTATCATTATTGGCTTAATTTTTGAATTGGAAAAGAGATAAAATTATCAGCTCTTTTAACCATGAGATGTTTCCACAATGGAAATTAAAAAAACCCTTAAAATTATAACTTCATCTTATTTCACTGTGATTTTGAGAATTTTAGGTTTTCTTGAACTACATAAATAATAATGCAAATATTGGGTAAGATTTTCTTCCATAGTTGAATAGGAAGGAAAAAATAACAAGGTGCTTGGTTGATGAGTTTTGACTTTAAAACAAGGAAAGTGACCTTACTTTTCACTTTACAACATCCCTATTAATGTGGTTGAACATTTCTTAAAAGACTTCACTTAGAACTGTTTGGGTTTACAACAAAACTGACAGGGAAGCAAGGATTTGTCGTATACCCTCTACTAACACACATGCACAGTCTCCCCATTATCAACATTATTTACCAGAATATGGTATATTTTTTGCAATTGATAAACCCATAGTGACACGTCTTAATCACCCAAGTTTACCTAAGGGTTCACTCATGTTGTACATTGTATGAGTCTGAAAAAAATGTATATTGACAAGTCCATTATTGTAATACTATTCAGAGCACTTTTTACTGCCCTAAAAATCCTCTGTGTTCTGTCTATTCATCTCTCCCCTACCACCCTCAGCCCCAGCAACCACTGATCCTTTCATTGTGTCCATGGTTTTGCCTTTTCTAGAATATCATAGAGTTGGATTTACACAATAAGTAGCTTTGCTTTTGCTAAGTAGTGTTCATTTAAACTCCCTCCATATCTTTTCATAGCTTAATAGCTCTTTTTTTTTTGCACTGAATAATATTCCATTGTCTGGATGTACTACAGTTATTTACCTCTTCACCTACTGAAGAATATCTTTGTTGCTTCCAAGTTTTGACAATTACGTATAAAGCTCCTATGATTGCCCATGGACAGATTTTTGTGTGGATATATTTTCAACTCATTTAGAACACAATTGCTATATTGTATGGTAAGACTATGTTTATTTCTGTAAGGAAGTGTCAAACTGTCTTGGCTGAACATTTTAACATGATCATTCAGGCACTACCCCTTCTAGACTTTCCTCACATGCAACCAGCACTTTAGCTATACTGATGGAAGCTCTTAAAATGCCATGTGAATTTCTGTGTTCCAGATATATTTTCCTTGGAACCATTGTGCATTGGCACCCTTAACTTCTTACAATAATCGGAGTTGATTACTTTAGCCAGCACAGTAACCCACTCCTTGCCTACTGATCCACTGGTATGAAGTACTCACAGATTTTATACCTTCACGCCACAATTTCTCCATCTGAAGTAGAAATTCAAATGTTCTACCCACTGGAACAATTAGCTTTACCACTATCCTTCATGGCCACCTCTTAGTGGGGCCACAATGAAACAAAAATCCCATTCTGACTATTTTGTGCACAATGTGGTAGTCCTTCTTTGCACTAGACCCAAATCTTGCTGGGAATTTTTTCATAGTAGCCTATGAAACCACAACACCTATTGACAGAAAGGAATCTGAGAAACAGAGATAAATGATATAAGAATCTGGGCTACTTGTCCATGTAATTTGTTAATGCCGTTTCAACCAGATTGTAAGTAAATCACTTTCATTTCCAATGGATTGCTATTCTGCCAACCTGAAATTATGAGCTGGAAGATTTTTAACATCTAACACATGTTGGAAAACTGATGTTAAATTTTCATTTGGTTTCTTTTTTCTGCTAAGGCATGGTAGAATATGGAAAGCTTTTTTATTTCATCAGAAAGTCTGGCTTTGTTCCAAGGTCTGTGTGGTAATGTAGATTTGGACATTCTAAAGGCTCAGACATTATTCTTTTTCAATACAGATATCTCCAGTGTCACTGGATCACTTGCAGAGCTTCCTATTTCTCTAGAACTGAATTATATCAGGTATTCTGCCGAAATATTCAATAAAGGCTCAGAGCTATAGACCCAAGCATAGTATATGTTACCTGGTAAGCCCAAATTATTCCAAAAAGTACCATACATATTTCTGGGTTATGGTAAATTTGTGGCGCAAAATATGTTCTTTATTTTGAAGATGTGCAAAGAGTACTATTTATTTAACTTAAAGCAAATGTACAGAGGAAATCACAGGACCCTGAATCTTTGTGGGGATATCTCTCTCCTAACTTCTGACTCCTATATGTTACCAAGGCATCAAGGGATTTTGCCATTAACAAGTCATCAGGGACACTTAGCAACATTCTAGAAGTGTAGTGAACCTACATGTTTTATAAAATATCAATGTGATGAGAATCTTAAAATCAGCAAGAAAAAAACAGCTAGTTACATACAAGGGTATTCCCATAAGACTATCAGCTGACTTTTCAACAGAGGCTTTGCAGGCCAGAAGGGAGTGGCATGATACATTCAACATGATGAAAAAAGAAAACCTACAAACAAGAATACTGTACCCAGCAAGCTTATCATTCAGAATTGAAGGAGAGATCAAGATTTTCTCAGACAAGCAACAGTTAAATGAGTTCATTACCACTAAACCATCATTACAAGAAATGTTAAAGGGAATTCTTTAAGTGGAAAAGAAAAGAGCCAACATGAGAAATAAGAAAATAGATGAAAAAATATCTCTCACCAGTAAAAGCAAACATATAGTAAAGATAATAGGCCAACCACTTATAAATGTAGTATGAAAACAATTAAAATGGCAATAAGCACACACCTACAGATAATTACTTCAAATAGAAGTTGACTATGTACTCCACTGAAAAAATATAGGATGACTGAATGGATAGAAAAAAAACAAGACCCCTACATATAGTGCCTACATGAAACTCCAGACTGAAAGACACACAGAGACTGAAAATAAAGGGATGGAAAAGATATTTCATGAAAATGGAAATGAGAAAAAAAGGAGAGAACTGGGATAGCAATACTTATATCAGACAAAAAGACTTTAAAACAAAGGCTTTATAAAAAGAGACAAAGAAGGACCCAGTGATTCTTTTCTTCAGATAAGCCCCCAAAAGTGGAACAATTCAAAAAGATATATGCACTTCTATGTTTACTAAAGCATTATCTACAGTTGCCAAGTTATTGAAGGCACCTAAGTATGCATCACTAGAAGAATGGGTAAAGAAAAAGTGGAATATTACACAGCCATGAAAAAGAAATAGATCTTGCCATATGCAACAACATGTATAGACTTAGAGGGTATTATGCTAAGGAAATTAAGTCAAAGAAAGGCAAATGTTGTATCATTTCACTTAGGTGTGGAATCTAAAAAACTGAAAAAATGAACAAACAACTGACCCATACAGAAAAACTGATAATTGCCAGTGGGTTGGGCAGGAGAGGTATGGGCAAAAAGGTTAAGGGGATTAAGAGCTACAAACTTATAAATAAGTCATGGGGATATAAATTACAGCATAGAGAATATTAATAATAGCAATAATATCACAGTAACATTGTGTGGTGACAGGTAGATAGTGGACTTTTTGTGGTGATCACTTTATAAACTATATGCTTGTGAAATCCCACTATGTTCTATACCTGAAACTAATATAATACTATATGTCAACTGTGCTTTAGACATTTCAGAATAAAAATTAGACAGGAAGCTAAAAAAAAATCAAGATGACTAAAGTCCACATTCACACAAATTTCATCTTCATTGAGGTATAATTGCAAATAAAAACTGTGTATATTTAATGTATGTTACTTGATGTTTTTATTTAAGAAAACATCATGAAATACTCGCCACAATCAGACTAATTAATATATCCATCACCTTACATAATTACCACTTTCTTTCTTTTTTTTATATATTTTTTTAGTTTTTGATTACAGTTGACATGCAATGTTATATTAGTTTCATGTGTACCACATAGTGATTAAATATTTATATAACCTATGAAGTGATCACTCCAGTTATCTAGTATCCATCTGACTCCTTCCTCCTTCCTTCCTTCCTCTCTTCCTTTCTTCCTTCCTTCCATCCTTTGTGGTAAGAACATTTTATATCTACCTTCTTAGAAAATTTCAAGTACACCAAATATTATTGTAGACTAGAGTCACATTGCTGCACATTATATCTCCAGTTAGTATTCATTAGCATAATGAAACTTTGTATCCCTTGACTAACATCTCCCTATTTCCTTGTCCCCACCCCCAGTCTCTGGAAGTTACCATTCCACTATCTGCTTCTAAGACTTCAGCTGCATTCCATTATACATTTAAGTGAGGTCACGTAGTATTGTCCTAATGTGTCTGACTTATTTGACTTACCATAATGTCCTCCAGGCCAATGGACAACACTTTGACAGAGAAGAGTTCACATATGCTGAGGAAGTCTGAGATTATTTTTCTTCTTATTTTTTTACTTAATTATGTTCGGGTAGGAAAACTAAGGTTAGGGAAATTAACAAAGAGAATACAATATCTGATGTCAAACTTGGGAAATAATTATTGTAAGACTTTTTTTACTTAGGTGAGGCTATTATCCATTAGTAAATAGAACAAAACAAAACAAAACCTTCTGATTTAAAAAATATGATAGGTCAGCTTATACTCCTAAATGTAATGATTATAAAGCAACTACACTTTATTGATCTGATTTATCATGTATATTATTCTCAAGTTAAATAATTGTTGTGAATCCCTTTACCTACATTCAAATACTTGTGTAGTTATCCCCCTTAAGGACCCTGACCTTGTGACATGCTTTATCAAACAGAATGTTCAAAAGTGATGTGACATTGTACAGTTTCGAAGGCTATATGTTTTTCCTCCATATGAATATTTTTTCTCCATAGGAATATTAAATATTTGGACCCATTCTCCATGCTGTTGGAAGCACAAGGTAGACACATAGAAATGTCCCATTGGATTAAAAAGCAAAGCACTCTAGGAGACAGCCACACCAAGTGCCAGCCATGCGAGTGAGGTGATATTGGTCCATATGACCATCCTGCCACCCCAGCCACTACCACGTGGACAAGGATGACCTACTTAGCCCACAGAGTCATAAGATATAACAAATTATTGTTGCTCAGGCCACTGAAGTCTGGGGTGGTTCTTACACAACATATAGTTAAACAACAATAATCACAGAATAAAGTACATATTTTTTTGACTTTAGGTAAATATCTCAGTGCTATTACCTTTTATTTTTTCTTATCAGAAGCAATCCCAAAAATAGATTTTATGATTTTGACAGAAGAAAAAAATAAAATATCTTTCTAAAATATTTGATGAATGTATTCTCAGAGGCCCATAGCTGTGTACAGACTTTCTTGAATTTCTTCCAAGTCTCCAAAGGAAACTTAGCATAACTATTATATATTAGTTAAAGATGAAAATGCAAAATAAATATGGTGGCTTATTTGCAATTTATGTTTAAGATATTTTTATTGTTGTTGTTTTTAATTCTGTTAAGCAGAATAGCATTATAAAACTCCAAACAATGTTTCTAAGGTAAAATATCTGCACTCAGTAACACTTGATATTTTTGGAAAAATAAGGAACTGTATACACATTTTATATCTATGTTTCTATTTATCATTCTATACATAGGTGTGTCTAGAATGGGGATAAATATATTTTGTTAGAGAGTTTAAAAAGTGATTTGCATATTTTTAAATATTTCCCAACAGACTTTAGGAGACAAAATAAAGTTTACTTTAAATTATTTTCCTCTTTGAACAGAACTTTCCAACAATAGTTTCCTGAGTTTGAGCTAAAAGAATAAAGGACACATGGACAAAGCCAAAGGGGATAGGATCAAGGGGAGATGGGGATGAGTGGGGTGGAGAAGGGTGGAGGGGTGGAAATGGAGACAACTATACCTGAACAATAAAAAAATAAAAATAAAAAAATAAATGCACCTCCAGGTTGATAAGAACTTTCTGGCTTTGTTATTTGCCTACAGCTCAAAAAATTATTACATTTCAAATATAGAATTAGATCTTTGGTGCCATCTAAATCATTTCTTGCAGTCTGCAAAGTACAATAGCAAGTTGACTCACTTTGATCTAATGCATACCTCGGTCTCTTACTAAAATTCAAAACTTAATGAACTCAATGCTAAAACATAAAATGTAAATAAAAATAGTTCAATATTTTGTGATTTGTTTTCCCATGAGTTAAAATAATTTTTGCTTTTAGCAAATAACTCTTTATTGCCCTTGTTGTGTTCACTACAGAGATCTGAACTTTCAAGTGATGGCGCCTTACCTGTTAAGCAAATTGGGTCCCAAAAGATTAACTATAACATAATTGCTCATGCTTGTGAGACCTCATTGCATTTTTTTGTTAGAAACTCTTTAAAGTGATGTAATACAAGGAAAATGTTCCAGAGGAGCCAACAAATACTACAAAGCAAACAACATTTAAGTAATGTTAAGTATTATTGGTATTAGCAGAGTATGGACAGGTTTTGCTGCAGGTCACTCAAAGGCGGCATGTAGTGGAGGAAAATCGAGGTAGCTGAGGTAGTAAAAAAAGGGTTTAGAGTAACAAACTTTGCATTCATTTGTTCCATTATTCTACTAGTATATTTGGAGCATCAGATTACTAAGTCCTGCTAGATATTGTTAAAAAAAATGAGAAAACAGAACTATATCTGCTTACCAAGATTTTTAAATTTAGAGTAGGTCACAGACAAATTAACAGGTGAATAAATAGTTGGATGTAACATGGTGAGAGGTAATGAGAAACCTCTAGAAGAAAGTAAAATTTCACCTGACTTCTGAGGGATAAATAGAATTTTAGTTGCCAACTGGGAGCAGGAAATACAGGGAGGGATATTCTAGCCTGACCTCATACAAAATCTGTGATAACAGCTGAGAAAGTGGTAGCATGCAACATGACTGAAGTATGGCAATCACATGAAGAATGTCAGAGGAGGTGAGGCTGGTTTGCAAAGATAGGTTTGCTTATCATAGGTTGGGTTAACCATGATAAGAATTTTGGCCTCTAGTCTAAGGTAAGTGAGAAACAACGAGCCAAGATTACCTGTTTAAAAGTACATTCAAGGTGTGATACACACAGAAAGGGTGGTGAGACTGATAGCTAAGATAAATATTACAGGGTAAGAAACCAGAAAAATGTGAAAGAAGGCTAAACAAATAAAAGAGTACAGAATGTGTTAGAACTAGACAGATCTTAAAAAAATAGGTTAAATAATTAGTAGCATTTAATAATTATTTGATTATTGGTGGAAGTTAGATACATGAAAAATGTTTTTTTCTTCTTATTAAATTTATTGGACTGATGTTGGTTAATAAGGTTATACAGGTTTCCAGTGTAGGACACATGATCTTTATATTGCACTGTGTGCCCACTCTCCAACATCTTTCATCACCAGATATTTTACCACCTTTACCCTTTACTACATCCCCCACAACCCCCTTGTCTTTGGCACCCGCCACACTGTTGTCTGTGTCTATGATTATTTTTTGTTTTTCTTGTTTGTTTATCTGTTGCTTTTAGCTTTACATTCCACATATGAGTGAAATCAGATGGTTCTTAACATTTAGCATGATATCCTCAAGATCTATCCACACTGTCACAAAAGACAGTATTCAATCTTTTCTAATGACTGAGTACCATTTCATTGTATGTATGCACCACATCTTTATCCAAACATCTATCCAAGGATACTTCAGTTGTCTTCATGTCTTGGGCATGATGAATAATGCAGCAGTGAACATAAGGGTGCATATGTCTTTGCAAATAAATGTTTTCATTTTTTTTTAGGTAGATAACCAGAAGAGGGTTGCTGGATCCTGTGGTAACTCTATTCTTAATTGTTTGAGGAGACTCCATACTGCTTTTCATAGTGGCTGTATCAGTTTACATTCTTACCAATGGGTTTCTTTTTTCTCTACAATCTCTCCAACACTTGTTATTATATGTCTTGTTAACAATGGCCATTCTAACAGGAATGAGGTGGTAATCTCATTGTGGTTTTGATTTGTATTCCCCTAATAGCTAGTGATGTTGAGCATGATTTCATATTTCTGTTGGTCATTTGTATGTCTTCTTGGGAGAAGCATCTATTCAAGTCCTCTGCCCATTTTTTAATTGGGCTGCTTATTTGTTTGCTTTTGAGTTTTATGAGTTTTTAAATATAATTGTGGATATTAACCCCTGTTGGAGCTGTTGTTTGCAAATATCTTCTCTCATTTGGTTCATTGCCTTTTTGTTTTGTTGGCAGTTTCTTTTGCTGTGCAGAAGTGGTTTGGTTTTATATCCTCCCATTCATTTATTTTTGCCTTACTTCCCTTGTCTTTGGGGTCATATTCATAAAATACTCTCGAATGCCAAGGTCCATAAGTTTAGTACCTATGTTTTCTTCTATGTCATTTATTGTTTCATATCTTATATGTAAGTCTTATATATTGAGTCTTGATTCATTTTTATTTAATTTTTGTATATGAAGACACACTGTAGTCTAGTTTCATTCTTTTGCACGTGGCTTTCTTATTTTCCAAGCACCATTTATTGAAGAAGGTTTCTTTTCTCCATCATATGTTTTTGGCTCCTTTGTCAAAGATTATTCATCCTTACACATGTGGGTTTATTTCTTGGCTTTCAACTCTGTTACACCATTCTATATGTCTGCTTTTCTGCCTGTACCTCAGCTAATACCATACTTAATGGTGAAAAACTGAAAAATTTTCCTCTAAGATCAGGAACAAGACAAGGATGGCCCCTCTCACCACTCTTATTTTAACATAGTACTGTAAGTTCTAGCCAGAACAATCAGGAAAGAGAAAGAAACAAAAGGCATCTAAATTGGGAATGAAGAAGTAAAAGTGCTGCTTTTTTCAGATGACATGATTATACAAAACCCTAAAACTGCACCAAAAAACTAATAAAAACAATAAACAACAATAGTAAAGTTGCAGGATACAAAATCAATGTACAACAATCCACTACATTCCTATATGCTAACAGTGAAAATTCAGAACAAAAAAATCCCCTTGCAATTACAACAAAAAGAATAAAATATCTAAGAATAAACTTAACAAAGGATGTAAAGGACCTCTATGCTGAAAAAAAGACACAGTGAAATGGAAAGATATTATGTATTCATGGATTGGAAAAATCAACATAATGAAAATGTCCACATTACCCCACACAATATATAGATTTAATGCAATCCCCATCAAAATCCCAGAAATATTTTTTTAAAAACAGAACAAAAAAATCACCAGATTTGAGCCCTGGCTGGCGTAGCTCAGTGGATTGAGCATGGGCTGGGAACCAAAGTGTCCCAGGTTCGATTCCCAGCCAGGGTGTATTCCTGGGCTGCAGGCCATAACCCCCAGCAACCGCACATTGATGTTTCTCTCTTTCTCTCTCTCTCTGTCTCCCCCCCTCCCTTCCCTCCCTAAAATAAATAAATAAATAAAATCTTAAAAAAAAAATCACCAGATTTGTATGGAACCACAAAAGACCTCAAATAGCCAAAGCAGTCCTGAGAAAAAAATAACAAAGCCAGAAGTATTACACTCCTTGACTTCAAATTATACTAAAAAAATAGTTTTAACCCCATAATATGGGGTTAACATTTTGTTTAAATATTCCAATAATTAAAGGATGTTTTTGCTATCTGTGTTTAAACACCCCTTGATCTTCATTTTTTATTAAAATAGTTATGGGATAGATTATTCAATTATGTAAAATTGTTAATAAAATAAATTTTTCTGTCTTTACAAATCCCCACAGAGTTTTGCGTTTTGAAAATTCTGCCTAGAACATGTGACTTCATTCTGCATTCAGAACTAATATGAAGATGCTCCTTTCAGTGCGATTATGGTGGGTCAGTATCAGTTCCTAACATCTGCTTGATGATTGCCAGTGAAGACCAGACTACTAAGACTGTGTGCTCTGGAGGGTTTTGAGATGTAAAAACAAAACTTTCAAATCTGTTCCATGGCACCAGGCAACCATTCAGCAGTGTCTGAGTTTATCCTCTCAGGACTCACAGATAATCCAGACCTTCAGAAGATTCTTTTTGGTATATTCCTAGTGATCTATTTAGCTAGTGTCCTGGGTAATCTTGGTTTGATTATGCTCATCCAAGTCAGTCCTCAACTTCACACACCCATGTACTTTTTCCTCAGCCACCTGGCTTTCGTGGATTTTTCTTTTACTTCTTCTGTCACCCCAAACACCTTGGTGAATTTTCTGCGTGAAGTTAAAAGCATAACATTTTATGCATGTGCCATCCAGGTGTGCTGCTTCATCACATTTGTAGTTTGTGAACAGTACCTGCTCTCAATCATGGCATATGATCGGTATGTTGCCATCTGCAACCCTTTGCTCTATGTCATGCTCATGCCTAGAAAACTCTGTAATCAAATCATTGCTAGCACATACATTTATGGATTCACTGTGGGGCTTGTACAGACAGTAGCAACATTCCACTTGTCCTTTTGTGACTCCAAGGTGATCAACCACTTCTACTGTGATGACGTTCCCTTGGTTGCTCTGGCCTGTTCTGACACCCAAGTCAAAGAGCTGCTGCTGTTAATCATTGCTGGATTCAATACCCTTTGCTCTCTCCTGATCGTGATCATTTCTTATGCCTTCATCCTCTTTGCCATCCTGAGGATCCATTCTACTGAAGGAAGACAGAAAGCTTTTTCTACCTGTGCTTCCCATCTGACTTCCATCACAATATTTTATGGGACAGTCATTTTTATGTACCTACTGCCCAAGTCAAGCCATTCTCTGAACACAGATAAATTTGCTTCTGTGTTTTATGTGGTAGCGATTCCCATGTTAAACCCCTTCATCTATAGCTTGAGAAACCAGGAGGTAAAAAACTCCCTGAAAAGAATAAAAGATAATTTGTGTTTAGCTATTAAATAACTGAAAATTCATTGGACAAAGAGGGATCAGAGGACTTTGAGTTACATCTTGTCTAGAGTCACAATGCTGATAAATAGTAGAGTCAAATTCCCCCTTCAGGGGCTCGGAGTCACTCAAAATATTTCTCACCTACAGTCATTTTCAGTGATTGCCATATGAAAGGAATTCTGTAAATTTTGAGTTGTTGAATTGTAAAAGGAGAGAGAGAAGGAGAGAGAGAGAAATGTGAATCTTGTCTGACTATCACTTTACCTTCATAATTAAAGAAACAGAAAATGAGAAAATAGTAGCTGTATCTGAATGTTGTATCATTTTGGGACATTTCAGTAGTATTGAAATAGATCAACAGTGGTATCTTGTATTTCAATTCAAGCTTGCTGCAGAGATAATCTGGAAGATGTGTCAAAGTTTAATAGTAAGAATTTTTGGTTTAAACACTCTGGATAATTCTCTGCATTTGACTGAAAGAATAGCACCAGCAGAACTACCTTGACATTAAGCATTTAGTGACACTGAGTCTGTATCAATTTAGGTCATTGCAGCCACTCAACACCATTGTAATTCATTGGTTATTCTATGTAAGTTGTGGATAGGAATGTGGACTCTTCATTCTCACAGTGTGGTTGAAATGTCAGCTTTTCCAAGTAATAGCTATCGCCATTGATAAGTTACATTTGTGTATCTTGCTTTCCTCATCTTCCAAAAACAGTAATATTTCCTTTCTCTCGGACTGATTATAAGATTAGATAAGATTATGAACATAAAAAGCATTGCACAGTTCCTAGCACATAGCAAGCACTTCATAAATGTTGACTATTATATTTAATTATTAACACGGTTGCACCAACAATCCCTTTTTTTTTTTTAGATACACAGAATAGGGTACTAGATTTTTTTAATAACTGGCAACATAATGTTCTAACCCACAGACATAAACACCAGTGTGGTGATGGCCAGAGGAGGGGTGGGTAGGGGCTGGGTAGAGGTGGACAAAGGAGATAAAAATGGGGACATCAGTAATCATGTCAACAGTAAAAATTAAGTTAAAAATAAAGTGAAAATGGAAATATAAAAGTAAGGGATTATTTTATTGTGATCTCTAAAGCAATTGAATTCTTTTACATTTATTTTTGTGTGTATGAACATATTTTAAACTGAATTTTTTAGGTTCCTCCATTACTGCTATTAAAATAAGCATCATTTATTTTCTTAAGAAAAGAAACCACTTTTGTTACCTGTAGTAAAGACTGCATTAGTAAATTATGGATTTTTTTTATTTCTAAACTTTTCAAAGTAAAAATAAAACTATGATCTAGTAAATATTTTTCTGTGTGTCAGATGCCATTTGAGGTGCTTTAAACAGGCCATCTCACTTAAGTTTCATAACACCCTTCTAAGATGGGTATTTTATAGAATAAAGAAATTCAAAGACAGTTCCATAGTTTATTAACACACATGTTGCTAGTAAATGGAAAAACCAGAGTTCACTTTTTCCAATTGCAAAGTTTACATTTTTAGTGACTATCTTAAATACCCAACTGCAATTATGCAACATTAAAAAAACTGAACAGTGACTCACAAATTATCACTCAACACTAGATTTAAATTAAATTTTCCAGATGTCAAACATATAATTAAAATGGTACATGAGCCTGAACATGGCACAACAAGTGGGTCCCCCATATTACTCGCATACTCCGACAAAGAGAGTAAAGGGAAAAGTCACCATATAAGGGGCAGAGGGCCGTCTGCCTTTATCATCTTGTTGCCTCTCAGTGATGTTAATTTCAAATGTTCGAGCCTCCCATCTCCCCTCAAAGCCAGATTGTTAGCTGTTCTTATAAAACCTAACCATACTTCACTTTGACACTTTGACATCACTGGGTCCTCTTTGCTTACATAACTGCTTTGGTTTTAGAACCCAAGAAAAGGACCTGAACAGCTCTGGGGCATTATTTTCTCATGTAAATTGAGACTTGGAGAAATCATCTCAAATGGACATTAACATGTGCGATTATTTACATAACAAAATGCCAACACTTTATGTTTAATTTAATTATGTACAGACCAAATTAAGTACCAAGAAAGTCTGAGGAAAAAAGAGGCCTATAAATATATTACTCACTCATGATTCTTTATAGATTGCACTCTAATTTGCTGGATGAGGTAAAATTATGTAGAAAAAATGGGCATCTCTGAACTAATACATAAATGAGAAATAAAATTGAGAGAATATGAGGAAATTATACACAAGCATAAAAAGTATATATTACATTTATCAGAATCCTTATATTCTAGATGTATTTTTAAATTTTCTGTTTCTAAAGCAAATGTTTTTTAATGTGCTAAAATAATTTCTTTTTTAAAATATATTGTTGTTCAGTTACAGTTGTCCCATCTTTTTCCCCATTGCTCTCCCTTCCTCCTCACCCTCTATTCCTAGAGTCAATCTCCTCCCCCCATTGTTCATGCCCATGAGTCCTCTATTCATATTCTTTTGCTTGTCCCTTCCCCCTTTCTCCCCTGCTATTCCCCTTCTCCCTCCCCTATGGCCACTGTCAGTTTGTTCTCGATTTCAATGTCTCTGGTTATATTTTGCTTGTTTGTTTGTTTTGTTGTTTAGGTTCCACTTTCAGGTGAGATCATATGGTATTTGTCTTTCACCACCTGGTTTATTTCACTTAGTGTAATGCTCTCCAGTTCTATCCATGCTGTTGCAAAGGGTAGGAGCTCCTTCTTTCTTTCTGCTGAGTGGTATTCCATTGTGTAAATGTACCACAGTTTTTTGATTCACTCATTTATTGATAGGCACTTAGGCTGTTTCCAGCACTTGGCTGCTGCAAATAATGCTGTTTTGAACATTGGGGTGCATATGTTTAATTAAATTAAAGTATATTTTAAAGAAATTTTAATTGTATGCTTTTTACAATTATGCTTTTTTGAACGTAAAATGGGTTAAAGACTACTTAATTTGTAAATTAAGTATAAATATAGATCTACTTTGTAAATCTTGATTTTAACATATTAAACTTGATGCACGTGACATTTGTTAGGATTGATAAGAGGACTAAATGAGTTAATAAATGCTACACATGCAAAATTAAGTCAAGCAGAAGTAAATCCCAGATAAACCTCAGCTATATCTTTTTCTGTTAATGTTAGTAGAGAAATTTTAGTATTGGGTGACAATCTTTGATTTAAATAAAACAATTAAAAACAAGTGATATAGAAAGGGTGCTGTTCTTAGAACAATTAAGTCTTCACTTAAGGTGAAAAGAATGGAAGCAAAACTAAATCAAAGAAAATATTAGAAAGTCTAAAGCTTTAAATATTACTATGCAAGAATAATTGCTTCAATTTTCATTGAAAATAGACCACAAATCAGTTGTAGGCACATAAAAAATACATTTTATTTATAGGACAATGTCTTCAAAATGATCCATGGCACTGGCCATAATGATGATAAAGCTGCTATTACCAATGCTATATTAGTTCTCAATGACTGTGTCTTGGACCTTACATGTATTTCCACCTAAATGTTTATACACCCATTGGTAAGATGAGATTTTTCCTTATTTTACAAGTAATTGCGGCTTTTTGTGCCACCCAGCTCAGAGGAGCAAGCATCAACTTTGGGGCCAAACTTTTTGAAATCAATCATGTTCTTCACTAATCTTGGATACCACCAATGATGGGTTATTATTTTCTTTAAATCAGCCTCTTCATTCTATGTCCAGATACAAAAACAATATGGAGACCACAGAAGGAAGGCAGAAAATGCAAACATTTTATATTAATATACCTGGAGACAATGGGAAGAATATTGATTTTGATACTTTGACTGAGGGACTGGAATTTCATGGACGAGCCCTGCTGCCTTGCCCAATGGCCGGCATACAGTTCCAGAGGCGGCACAGAACTATATGCACCTGCCCAGTAAGAAGCTGAATAACATGTCTATCAAGTACACTTGAATGCCTTGATTCCTGAGAAAAACCAGATTTCCATTAAGAAGTGATTGCTGATAGTAAGGAATTAAAACTGTGTAAAGACATGAAACTTGAATTCAATTAGTCTGTTGCTGTTGTTGATCATTTTATGAAGCAGGAAGGCACAGAGAAACACCAGAGGAGCTGTGTGTATTTCTCGGGTGAGGGACCAAGATTCCTCAGGTGTGAATTTCTTTACCTGTAAAAAGAGAGACTGTCTATGATGTTTCCATGTGTCTTGTGTGTGATATGTGAGAAAAGGCATGTATATCTGTTCATACGAATATGCATTCAGAAGACAAACTGAGGTGAATAGAAACATGTTTCTCTGCCAAAACTTCTTTGAAAACTTGAGAATTCAGTCAATTCACAAAGTTCTAAAAGTACCTGCTGGTAGAACACCTGAATTTTTACAAATTAAGTGCAAGAAGACAAAATAACTACCCAGTATTGCAAACCTCAAACTGTCCTTGTTACAGCTGCAACTATCACAGTTTCTTTCTAAAATAGTAAAATAATAAAATAATATTAAATCCCTACTTCGTATTTAATGAAATGTCAAAGTAAAGGCATACCAAATTATCGATTTTTTCTAAATTTCATGTCATGATCCTGTAAGACTGACTGAATAAATAAGAGGCACCTAAGCTTATTTCTATTTGAATATGCAAATACATTGAATTTATTTATTTAAAAAAATTTGTTACAAATCATGTTCTTCAAATTACATTTAAAAATCAGATAATGACTATTAAAGTCTAGATAATCTACATTATAGTACCCCTACATTATTAACAGCCACAGAGTTAGGAAAACAAAATTCAGATAGCCTTGAATTTGCATTTAGAATTTTCATACAAGTAGTTATGTGACCTTAGTCAATTTATAAATAATTGAGGCCCAGAGGTGAAACCTCACACACTTCTATGTTTTTTAAAAAAAATTTACTAAGACTCCTTGGTTAAGTGTCAGGCAGATAATAAAAACCTTACCAAGTGTGAACTTACTTCAACACTAAGTATCTTTGAGTGCTTAGTGAGTTAAACTTTAATTACATATAGCACACATTTATATAACAAACATTTACTTAGCACTTATTATCACAAAATATTTTTCTAAGCATTTCATAAATATTAACTTCCTTAGTCTTCACAAGAAACCAATGAGGCAGGCCCTCCTGTTACTGGATACAGGTTCTGCTGCCTGGTGCAGTAAAAGCTAACTCGTGAGACAGGTGCTGGTGAAGAAGAAAGAGACTTATTCATGTGCCGGCCACCTGAGAAGATTGGGGACTGTTGTACCAAAGCCCGTCTCAACATCCCAGTGCAGGCAGAGGTTTTTATAAGGAGGGAGAGGGGAACAGGACAAAGGGATAAAGGGTAGGGGGTTGAAAAGTTCTCCATGTGCAGACAAGCACAGCCCAATCCAGAAAGGACCTCGAAAGTGGTCAAGCAATGGTCTGGTTGTGTCATCCTGGTTTTACAATTGAACATCAGCAAACCTCCCAGAGTTGGGATGACTCAAGGTTGGAGTCTGTATCTTCTGAAGTTTGTTCCTAGAATTCTTACAAACATGCTGCTTCTCAACAAGTGGGATGGGTTACAATTCCCCACTGTACAACTATTATTTTCTAAAACTGGGGAAAGAGTCAAAGAGTTCAGACCAATTGTCCAAGGTTGCACAGCTAATAAAGGAAGGAGATAGAATTCAAACTCAGGCAGTCTTGGTCCCAGAGTCCTGAGTCTAACAAAAACACGCCACTGCCTTTGCTTGACATCCACAAATGTGTGTCTGTGAGTGTTCCTGTGTTTGAACATCATCTCAGTGGTCTCTAAAGGCCAAACAAGTGTCTGAATCATACTGAGCTTCCAGGATTGGCCTACATCTTTGTAGAAAATGTCAAGGTCTGTCAAAGTAACAATCACATTCTCAGTTTCATACTGCAAGAAATACATGAAATGTCAGCAAAAGAAAGCCTGATGTCCTTCCCTTTTGACATTTAATAAAGCATTTATTCTTATTTTCTTAATTTTAATATTTTGAAGGTTTCACATCCTTTACTGAAGACTTTCTTGGAGGCACCTTTCACCTCTTTGTTTCTGAGACTGTAGATGAGAGGGTTCAACATGGGAATCACCACCGTGTAAAATACAGATGCCATTTTGTCCGTGTCCAGGGAGTGGTTGGATTTGGGCTGCAGGTACATAAAGATCAAGGTGCCATAGAAAATAGTAACAGCCACCATATGGGAGCCACAGGTAGAAAAGGCCTTGCGTCGCCCTTGGGCGGAGCGCATCCTTACAATGGCGGTGAGGATAAAGGTATAGGAGATGAAGACAATGGAAGAGGAACAGATCACATTAAAGCCAGCAAAGGCAAAGATCATAATCTCCTTCATGTGTGTGTCTGAGCAGGACAGAGCCATGAGGGGGATGTCATCACAGTAAAAATGATTGATGACATTGGGGCCACAGTAAGTTAGACGGAAGGTGAGAATGGTATGGTACAGGGCAACCAGAAAGCTGTATATGTATGGAACTGCCACCAGCTGAACACAGACCCGTCTGGACATCACCGTTGAATAATGCAGCGGACTACAGATGGCCACATAGCGATCATAGGCCATAGAAGATAGAAGGAAACACTCAGTAATCATGAAAGTGAGAAAACAACCCAGTTGAATGGCACAGGCATGGAAAGAAATGGTGTTATATTGCACAACAAAATTCACCATCATCTTCGGCGTGATAGCAGAAGAGTAACAAAAGTCAACAAAGGCCAAGTGACTGAGGAAATAATACATAGGTGTGTGGAGTCGAGCATCAGTTTGGATTAAGGTTATCAATCCAAGGTTACCCAGCACTGTCACCAGATAGATGAGTAAAAACACCACAAAGCATGGGGCCTGAAGCTCTGGCTGGTCTGTAATTCCCTTGAGAATAAATTCAGTGACATAAGTGATGTTAACTTCCATCATTTATTGTGGCAGGTGTTGTTGCAAGTTGAAGAATAAAAAGGACACTTGTCATGGCCCCAGCCAGCTTTGGGGAAAGGTGATCGCTTGTGTCTTCTCACCCTAAATCATGTCCTCCTGTGGCCAGAAATGCACCTCAGCTCTCTAATGACAGGGGAGACTGGCCCAGGGAGAGGAGTCTTTTACTCTCAAAATGGTCTTCTTAACAGCTATTTTGCTTTGCAATTTTAGAAGATAAGGAAAGATGTTGTTTAAAAGTTGAATACTATTTGAAAAAATCTCATGAAGCAACTAACACTAACATTTCAGTGTTTTTGTTGAAACTATATTTATGCATATATAAATATGGTCGCATAAAATGTGCAATTCATAAATGAAACTATATGATTTCCTTGTGTTTCAATTTTGTGCATCTTCCCACACCTTTAAAATGTACCAAAGTAATCTGACTTACCCATTTTTCTCTATCTCATTTCCAATTATATAGATTAAGTACTTTATGCTCTACCAGCGAAAACAATTAGCTTATTACAAATTTATTTTTGCAAGCTAACATACAATTCTATTTACATAGGAGTTCAAGAGACATGTGATTTCTGTTCAATTCAAAATCCACATTTTGAAACTGGTTGCCCAATGAGTTACTCAAGTAGTGTATCAGTTTGCTAATTATTTTAAATTGCATGTAGACAAACATGTTTCTCCATAAACATGTCAATCTTTTTCAAAGCCTTCAAAAATCCAAAGCACTTACTCTAGTAGGTTGCAGTTTTTAGTAAACACATCCTAAGGAAATATCCAGTTGTGAGCACAATTGTATGGAAACATAAATATGTAAGTGAAGTTCTTGATGTGTGCTTCATAGTAATTGTAATTATTTGATTTTTTCTGCCAGCCCTGAAAAAAAGGATTAGCCACATTAAGCCCCCATTAGCCTCTGTGAATTTTATTTTGGCTCCTGGCTTAATTTTCCACAGAAAAGATCCACAAAATATGAACAAAGAAAAGGTTTGAGAGCTCATCATGTTTAATTCCTTCACATTTCAGGTTTTATTTACACTAGTATGATTATTTCTGTTACAACTAAATGCAAGCACTCAGTCACAGGGAAGAAGAAAATGGTCATTGGGAAACCTCCTCTCTCCTGTCCTCTACTTAATTAGTTAAGGTGTTTCCTGGTTCACTCACAGTCTAGCATTATTCGGGACCTGCCCTGTACTTTATCAGGGTCTACGTGGCTCCTTCAAGCCAAGCATCATGCTTCCCAGGGTTCACCAAGCTGGGCTTTACACCAGAGCTCACCAGTGGCCTGCAGAGGCTCACAGTCTGCCACCAGCATACTGTATGTGTGCAGACATGGTGCCTTCCACTGACAGATGCACCCAATGTGCATCCCACAACAAATACAAGTGACACAGCATGATATTGAAAAAAGGTTGTGAAGTACTGATTTGACTTTGATCACCTTAGATCCCTGTTTGAGACCAAACATTTTTTCTGAGAAGCAATGTTAGGGAAAGCAAATATCAACAGATTTATGTTTTATTTCAAGATTCAAAAATTATAGTGACTATCTTTTCCTTTTCTAACAGAAAAACCTTTTATCTTATGCTTGGGGTTTTGCAAAGGCCAAGGATAGACTTTAAAAACCACTGTTTCTGGCACTTAAGTGTAGAGCTACTCATACATATCCTCTCCTTCATCAACCTTCCCCCTAATGGTTTTAGCAGCCATTAATGTTCTTTGCCTGAGGTGATTATTTCAACAGGCATTGGAAAGTAGTATTTGCATCCTTCTGATATTGCACCAAGGCGTTATAGTTGAGTGAAATAATAAAAAGAAGGAGTAAATGTAAAGCCATTCTTGGTAACTCACCCTCAAAAGAAAATTTTAGGCAGGAAATGTTATCTGCCCCTTTTATTTCTCCTTCACAGCCACATAGTAACTCTGGGTTGTGGGGACCACTGCAGGATGGAAGGTAATTCTAATAAGTTATCTGACAAACAAAATATGAGGACATTTAAGAGGTGTGTGTGTGTATGTGCGTGTGTGTGTGTGTGTGCTTGTAAGAGAGAGGGAGTTGGAGATTGATGGAGTAGTAGTACAAGTTACAAAGGGAGATCCTTTACAAAGTATTATAGAGCAGAGAGTATGAGAGTGAAAAATGCAGTTATGGTATTAGAGGTATTATCTCCAAGAGCAGACTGATTCCATTTAACACCACAGCTCATCAAAGAGCGAGGTTTCCTACGGGAAGCTAGGGTAGAGTGGAGGTGTGGCAATCCACTCAGTAGACAAACAGCACACAAACTCCATATGACTCACCTGCTTAGCCATGATCCTTGCTCCCTATGAGCTCATTCTGTAGTTGTGTGGGTGATTTATTAGTTCCTAGTTTCTTTGGGATCTAAAATTGAACCTCTAGAGATATCTGAAAGCTGTAGTATTTTCTTTCCTGTTTATCTCAAAGTGTGATGAGATAGACAAATTATGATGAGGTTTTTTTAATCATTTAATTATCTGTATTTATGAAGGAACCATGCTTCAAGCATACCTTGCTATTCCTGTGAAGGCAAACCTGGCTATACTACTGAAAACAACAAGAACAAAAAAAGGCTACAAACATTTGTTCATTTAAAAAAACCCTCAAATTTTGTGAAAGGATGAAATTATCACTTCAATCCTGAATAACATACTTATGATACCTTGGACAATACAGTCTTTTTTATGCCTCAATTTCCTGAACTGTAAAAATCAATGGAAATGTGCATCTTTTACTTTTTTGTGAGTATTGAATGAATTAATATATGTGAAGGGTTCTATAAACTCTATGGAAATTAGCAAATGTTCAAAATATATTTGCTTTAAAAAGTAAGAGCAATCAGACACATAAATAAAACCAAACTCTTCCAAAAACATACCTAAAAAATAAGTCTGCTTGTATCATAGTTTCAGACTCTGTCTTGGTGAATCTATATGAAAAGGGTATTGTGTTTGTATTCATGGTAAAGTCCAGTTTCTCATTAAACTTCAAACTAGAAAACCATTTAAAATCTGGAGAGCATTATGCCAAGTGAAACAACACAAGCAGTGAAAGACAAATACCATGTGATCTCACCTATCAGTGGAACCTAATCAACAGAACAAAGAAGCAAGCAAAGTATAAATGGAGACACTGAAATAAAGAAGCAACTGATAGTAACCAGACGGGTGGAGGAAGAGGGACAATATGGAATAGAAAGAGAAAGGTCATGAAGGCACATGTATAAAGGCCCATAGACAAAGTCAAAGGGGGAAAGTAATGTCCTTGTGTTCACTACAGAGATCTGAACTTTCAAGTGATGGCGCCTTACCTGTTAAGCAAATTGGGTCCCAAAAGATTAACTGTAACATAATTGCTCATGCTTGTGAGACCTCATTGCATTTTTTTGTTAGAACCTCTTTAAAGTGATGTAATACAAGGAAAATGTTCTAGAGGAGCCAAAAAATACTACAAAACAAACAATACTTAAGTAATGTTAAGTATGATTGGTATTAGCAGAGTATGGACAGGTTTTGCTGCAGATCACTCAAAGGTGGCATGTACTGGAAGAAAATCGAGGTAGCTGAGGTAGTAAAAAGGGTTTAGAGTCACAAACTTTGCATTCATTTGTTCCATTATTCTACTAGTAAAAACCTCAGCTATATCTTTTTCTGTTAATGTTAGTAGAGAAATTTTAGCATTGGGTGACAGTCTTTGATTTAAATAAAACATTTAAAAACAGGTTATACAGAAAGGGTGCTTTTCTTAGAACAGTTAAGTCTTCACTTAAGGTGAAAAGAATGGAAGCAAAACTAAACCAAAGAAAATATTAGAAAGTCTAACATTTTAAGTATTTCTATGCAAGAATAATTGCTTCAATTTTAATTGAAAGTAGACCACAAATCAGTTGTAGGTACATAAAAAATACATTTTATTTATAGGACAATGTCTTCAAAATGATCCATGGCACTGACCATAATGATGATAAACCTGCTATTACCAATGCTATATTAGTTCTCAATGACTGTGTCTTGGACCTTACATGTATTTCCACCTAAATGTTTATACACCCGTTGGTAGGATGAGAATTTTCCTTATTTTACAAGTAACTGTGGCTTTTTGTGCCACCCAGCTCAGAGGAGCAAGCATCAACTTTGGGGCCAAACTTTTTGAAATCAATCATGTTCTTCACTAATCTTGGACACCACCAATGATGGGTTATTATTATTTTTTAAATCAGCCTCTCCATTCTATGTCCAGATACAAAAACAATATGGAGACCACAGAAGGAAGGCAGAAAATGCAAACATTTTATATTAATATACCTGGAGACAATGGGAAGAATATTGATTTTGATACTTTGACTGAGGGACTGGAATTTCATGGACGAGCCCTGCTGCCTTGCCCAATGGCCGGCATACAGTTCCAGAGGCGGCACAGAACTGTATGCACCTGCCCAGTAAGAAGCTGAATAACATGTCTATCAAGTACACTTCAATGCCTTGATTCCTGAGAAAAGTCAGGTTTACCTTAAGAAGTGATTGCTGATAGTAAGGAATTAAAATTGTGTAAAGACATGAAACTTGAATTCAATTAGTCTGTTGCTGTTGTTGATCATTTTATGAAGCAGGAAGGCACAGAGAAACACCAGAGGAGCTGTGTGTATTTCTCGGGTGAGGGACCAAGATTCCTCAGGTGTGAATTTCTTTACCTGTAAAAAGAGAGACTGTCTATGATGTTCCATGTGTCTTGTGTGTGATATGTGAGAAAAGGCATGTATACCTGTTCATATGAATATACATTCAGAAGACAAACTGTGGTGAATAGAAACATCATGTTTCTCCATCAAAACTTCTTTAAAAACCTGAGAATTCATTCAATTCACAAAGTTCTAAAAGTACCTGCTGGTAGAATATCTGAATTTTTACAAATTAAGTGCAAGAAGACAAAAAAATTACCCAGTGTTCCAAACCTCAAACTGCTTTTGTTACAGCTGCAACTATCAGTTTCTTTCTAAAATAGTAAAATAATAAAATAATGTTAAATCCCTAATTAATTGTTAATGAAATGTCAAAATAAAAGCACATCAAATTATCAACTTTTTAAAAATTCATGTCATGATCTTGTAAGTGATGGAATAAATAAGAGGCAACAGACTAATTGAATTCAAGTTTCATGTCTTTGAACAAATATGCAAATACATTGAATTTATTTATTTTTTTTAAGTAAAGTGTTTTTTAAGATTTTATTTATTTATTTTTAGAGGGGGAAGGGAGAGAGAAAGAGAGAGAGAGAAACATCAATGTGCAGTTGCTGGGGGCCATGATCTGCAACCTAGGCATGTGCCCTGACTGGGAATTGAACCTGTGATGCCTGGGTCGCAGGTCATGCTCAATCCACTGAGCTACACCAGCCAGGGCTGAATTTATTTATTTAAAAACAATTTGTTACAAATCATGTTCTTCAAATTATATTTAAAAATCAGATAATGACTATTAAAGTCTAGATAATCTACATTATACTACCCCTACATTATTAAAGCCACAGTGTTAGGAAAACAAAATTCAGATAGCCTTGAATTTGCATTTAGAATTTTCATATAAGTAGTTATGTGACCTTAGTCAATTTATAAGTAATTGAGGCCCAGAGGTAAAACCTCACACACTTCTATATTTTTTTTAAAAATTTACTAAGACTCCTTGTTAAGTGCCAGGCAGAAAATAAAAACCTTACCAAGTGTGAACTTACTTCAAGACTGATTATTTTGAGTGCTTAATGAATTAAACTTTAATTACATATACACACATTTATATAACAAACATTTACTTAGCACTTATTATCATAAAATATTTTTCTAAGCATTTCATAAATATTAACTTGCTTAGTCTTCACAAGAAACCAATGAGTCAGGCCCTCCTGTTACTGAATGCAGGTTCTGCTGCCTGGTGCAGTAAAAGCTAACTTGTGAGACAGGTGCTGGTGAAGAAGAAAGAGACTTATTCATGTGCCGGCCACCTGAAAAGACTGGGGACTGTTGTGCCAAAGCCCGTCTCAACATCTCAGTGCAGGCAGAGGTTTTTATAAGGAGGGAGAGGGGAACAGAACAAAGGGATAAAGGGTAGCTGGTTGAAAAGTTCTCCATGTGCAGACAAGCACAGTCCAATCCAGAAAGGACCTCAAAAGTGGTCAAGCAATGGTCTGGTTTTGTCTGGTTTTACAGTTGCACATCAGCAAATCTTCCAGAGTTGGGATGAATCAAGGTTGGAGTCTGTATACAGACTCTTTCTGAAGTTTGTTCCTAGAATTCTTACACACATGCTGCTTCTCAACAAGTGGGATGGGTTACAATTCCCCACTGTACAATTATTATTTTCTAAAACTGGGGAAAGAGTCAAAGAGTTCAGACCAATTGTCCAAGGTTGCACAGCTAATAAAGGAAGGAGATGGAATTCAAACTCAGGCAGTCTTGGTCCCAGAGTCCTGAGTCCTAACAAAAACACGCCACTGCCTTTGTTTGAGATCCACAAATGTGTGTCTATGAGTGTTCCTGTGTTTGAACATCATCTCAGTGGTCTCTAAAGGCCAAACAAGTGTCTGAATCATGCTGAGTTTCCAGGATTGACCTACATCTTTGTAGAAAATGTCAAGGTCTGTCAAAGTAACAGTCATATTCTCAGTTTCATACTGCAAGAAATACATGAAATGTCAGCAAAAGAAAGCCTGATGTCCTTCCCTTTTGACATTTAATAAAGCATTTATTCTTATTTTCTTAATTTTAATATTTTGAAGGTTTCACATCCTTTACTGAAGACTTTCTTGGAGGCACCTTTCACCTCTTTGTTTCTGAGACTGTAGATGAGAGGGTTCAACATGGGAATCACCACCGTGTAAAATACAGATGCCATTTTGTCCGTGTCCAGGGAGTGGTTGGATTTGGGCTGCAGGTACATAAAGATCAAGGTACCATAGAAAATAGTAACAGCCACCATATGGGAGCCACAGGTAGAAATGGCCTTGCGTCGCCCTTGGGCAGAGCGCATCCTTACAATGGCAGAGATGATAAAGGCATAGGAGATGAGGACAATGGAAGAGGAACAGATCATATCAAAGCCAGCAAAGGCAAAGATCATAATCTCCTTCATGTGTGTGTCTGAGCAGGACAGAGCCATGAGGGGAATGTCATCACAGTAAAAATGATTGATGACATTGGGGCCACAGTAAGTTAGACGGAAGGTGAGAATGGTATGGAACAGGGCAACCAGAAAGCTGTATATGTATGGAACTGCCACCAGCTGAACACAGACCCGTCTGGACATCACCGTTGAATAATGCAGCGGACTACAGATGGCCACATAGCGATCATAGGCCATAGAAGATAGAAGGAAACACTCAGTAATCATGAAAGTGAGAAAACAACCCAGTTGAATGGCACAGGCATGGAAAGAAATGGTGTTATATTGCACAACAAAATTCACCATCATCTTCGGCGTGATAGCAGAAGAGTAACAAAAGTCAACAAAGGCCAAGTGACTGAGGAAATAATACATAGGTGTGTGGAGTCGAGCATCAGTTTGGATTAAGGTTATCAATCCAAGGTTACCCAGCACTGTCACCAGATAGATGAGTAAAAACACCACAAAGCATGGGGCCTGAAGCTCTGGCTGGTCTGTAATTCCCTTGAGAACAAATTCAGTGACATAAGTGATGTTAACTTCCATCATTTATTGTGGCAGGTATTGTTGCAAGTTGAAGAATAAAAAGGACACTTGTCATGGCCCCAGCCAGCTTTGGGGAAAGGTGATCACTTGTGTCTTTTCACCTTAAATCATGTCCTCCTGTGGCCGGAAATGCACCTCAGCTCTCTAATGACAGGGGAGACTGGCCCAGGGAGAGGAGTCTTTTACTCTCAAAATGGTCTTCTTAACAGCTATTTTGCTTTGCAATTTTAGAAGATAAGGAAAGATGTTGGTTAAAAGTTGAATACTATCTGAAAAAAATCTCATGAGGCAACTAACACTAATATTTCAGTGTTTTTTGAAACTATATTTATGCATATATAAATATGGCAGTGCAAAAATGTGGAATTCATAAATGAAACTATATGATTTCCTTGTGTTTCAATTTTGTGCATCTTCCCACAGCTTTAAAATATACCAAAATAATCTGACTTACCCATTTTATTATATCTCATTCCCAGTTATATAGATTAAGTACTTTATACTTTACACTTTACAAGTTAAAACAATTAGCTTGTTGCAAATATGTGAAAACATACAATTTTATTTACATAGGAATTCAAGAGACTTATGATTTCTGTTCAATTCAAAATCCGCATTTTGAAACTGGTTGCCCAATGAGTTAATCACATAATTTTTCAGTTTGCTAATTATTTTAAATTTCATGTAGATAAGCATCTTTCTCTTTATATATGTCCATCTTTTTCAAGGGCTTCAAATTTCCAAAGCACTTACTCTAGTAGGTTGTACTTTTTAGTAAACACATCCTAAGGAAATATCCAGTTGTCAGCACAATTGTATGGAAACATAAATATGTAGGTGAAGTTCTTGATGGGTGCTTCCAAGTAATTGTAATTATTTGTTTTTTCTGCCAGCCCTGAAAAAGATTAGTCTCATTAATCCCACATTAGCCTCTGTGAATTTTACTTTAGCTCCTGGCTTTATTTTCCACAAAAAGCATCCACAAAATATGAACAAAGAAAAGGTTTGAGAGGTCACAATATGTAATTCATTCACATTTCATATTTTATTTACACTAGTATGATTATTTCTGTTGCAAATGAATGCAAGCACTCAGTCACAGAGAAGAAGAAAATGGTCATTGGGAAACCTCCTCTCTCCTGCCCTCTACTTAATTAGTTAAGGTGTTTCCTGGTTCACTCACAGTCTAGCATTATTCGGGACCTGCCCTATACTTTATCAGGGTCTACGTGACTCCTTCAAGCCAAGCATTGTGAATTCCAGGGCTCACCAAGCTGGGCTTTACACCAGAGCTCACCAGTGGCCTGCAGAGGCTCACGGTCTGCCACCAGCATACTGTATGTGTGCAGACATGGTGCCTTCCACTGACAGATGCACCCAATGTGCATCCCACAACAAATACAAGTGACACAGCATGATATTGAAAAAAGGTTGTGAAGTACTGATTTGACTTTGATCACCTTAGATCCCTGTTTGAGACCAAACATTTTTTCTGAGAAGCAATGTTAGGGAAAGCAAATATCAATAGATTTATGTTTTATTTCAAGACTCAAAAATTATAGTGAATATCCATTCTTTTTCTAACAGAAAAATCTTTTATCTTATGCTTGGGGTTTTGCAAAGGCCAAGGATGGACTTTAAAAACCACTGTTTCTGGCACTTAAGTGTAGAGCTACTCATACATATCCTTTTCTTCATCAACCTTTCCCCTAATGGTTTTAGCAGCCATTAATGTTCTTTGCCTGAATTGATCATTTCAACAGGCATTGGAAAGTAGTGTTTGCATTCTTCTGATACTGCACCAAGGCATTTTACTTGAGTGAAAGAAGGAGTAAATGTAAAGCCATTCTTGGTAACTCACCCTCAAAAGAAAATTTTAGACAGGAAATGTTATCTGCCCTTTTACTTCTCCTTCACAGCCATGTAGTAACTCTGGGTTGTGGGGACCACTGCAGGATGGAGGGTAATTCTAAGAGGTTACCTGACAAACAAAATATGAGGATGTATAAGAGGTGTGTGTATGTGTGTGTGTGTGCTTGTAAGACAGAGGGAGTTGGAGATTGATGGAGTAGCAGTATAAATTACAAATAGAGATCCTTTACAAAGTACTATAAAGCAGAGAGTGTGAGAGTGAAAAACGCAGTTATGGTATTAGAGGTATCATCTCCAAGAGCAGACTGATTCCATTTAACACCACAGCTCATCAAAGAGCGAGGTTTCCTACGGGAAGCTAGGGTAGAGTGGAGGTGTGGCAATCCACTCAGTAGACAAACAGCACATAAACTCCATATGACTCACCTGCTTAGCCATGATCCTTGCTCCCTATGAGCTCATTCTGTAGTTGTGTGGGTGATTTATTAGTTCCTAGTTTCCTTGGGATCTAAAAATTGAACCTCTAGAGATATCTGAAAGCTGTAATATTTTCTTTCCTGTTTTTCTCAAAGTGTGATGAGCTTGACAAATTATAACAAGGTTCTTTTTCATTGTTTAATTATCTGTTTATGAAGGAACCATACTCCATGTATACCAGGCTATTCCTGTGAAGGGAAACCAGGCTATACTACTGAAAACAACAAAAAAAGGCCACAAACCTTTGTTTCTTTAAATAAGAACTCAAATTTTGGGAAAGGACAAGATTAGCACTTCAATCCTGAGTAATGTACTTAGGAGACCTTGGACAATACTGAGCCTCTTTTTTATGCCTCAGTTTCCTCAACTGTAAAATCAATGGAAATGTGCATCTGTTATTTTTTGTGAATATTGAATGAATTAATATATGTGAAGGCTTCTATAAACTCTATGGTAATTTGAAAATGTTCAAAATATATTTGCTTTTAAAAGTAAGAGCAATCAGACACATAAATAAAGCCAATCTCTTCCACAAATGTACCTAAAAAACAAATCTGCTTGTATTATAGTTTCAGACTCTGTCTTGGTGAATCTATATGAAAGTGATATTGTGTTTTTATTCATGGTAAAGTCCAGTTTCTCATTAAATTTCAAACTAGAAAACCATTTGAAAATCTGGAGAGCATTATGCCAAGTGAAATAGGCCAGGCAGTGAAAGACAGATACCTTATCATCTCACCTATAAGTGGAACCTAATCAACAGAACAAAGAAGCAAGCAAAGTATAAATGGAGACACTGAAATAAAGAAGCAACTGATAGTAACCAGAGGTGTTGAGGAAGAGGGATAATGGGGGATAGAAAGAGGAAGGTCATGAAGGAACATATATAAAAGGCCCATGGACAAAGCCAAAGGGGGAGCGTATTGAGGGTGGAAGGTTGGGGTGAGTGGGGCAGGGGAAAGTCACAGAGGGACATGGAGACAACTGCACGTGAACAACAATAAAAAAAAATAAATACAATCTAATATATATCATATATACCAGATATATGTCTGTTGAACCAAATTCATAGCAGTTGCCAAAATTCATTGAAAAGCTGTTTCCAGCTTCTAATTTTTCACATTCATTTGATCTTTCCCATCCAGTTTTCTTTCTCCACCCCTGAAGCCAGTTCTTTATAGCTTGCCTATTATGTCATTGATAAATATAATAAACATTTTTTAAAATGTACATTCCTCTGAAATTTGAAAATGTGTATTGTCTCATGTCTTGTCATTTGTGATGCCACACTTTCTTTTTTTAATGGTGGCAAGAATATTAACATGAGATTTACCCTCTTAACAAATTTGAAAGTACACAATATTGTTAACTCTACAAAACATTTTGTATGACAGGTCTCTATAATGTCTTCATCTTATATAACTGACCCTTTTTATCCATTGAACAACTCTCACTTTCTTCTCCCCCAGTCTCTGGAAACCACCATTCTGTTGTGTCTATGAGTTTGACAATTTTCAATACTTCATATAAATGGAATAATACCATATTTTTCATTTGGTGACTGGTTTATTTTACTTAGCATAGCATCCTCCAAGTTAATCCGTGTTGTCACATGTGGCATAATTCCTCCTTTTTTGAAAGCTGAATGATATTTTATTATAGGTACATACCACATTGTCTTCATCCATCACCTATTGATGGATATCTAAATTGTTTCCACATCATGGCTATTGTGAGCAATGATGCAATGAATATGAAATGGGAATATTTTCCACAACATGATTTTAATTCTTTGGATACATATTCAGAACTGCACAGTGGAAAGAACTGATATAGTGGTTCTATTTAATACTATTTTGAGGAACTTCCATACCATTTTCCATAGGGGCTGAGACAATTTACATTTCCACAAACAGTGCGTAGATTTCAGTGTTTCCACATCCTCACCAACATTTAGCATTTTTAAATAATAGCCATACTAACTGGTGTGATGTGATTTCTTATTGTGCCTTTGATTTGCATTTCTCTCATGATTAGTGATGTTGACCATATTTTCATACACCTGTTTGCCATTTGCAGTCTTCTTTGGAGAAATAGCTATTCAAGTCCTTAATTGGATTACATGGGTTCTTTTGCTGCTGAGTTATAGGAGTTCCTTATATGTTTTGCACATTAACCACTTATCAGATGTATGAGTATATTAAAAATATATTCTTCCATTCTGTAGGTTACCTTCCAAATCTGTTTAATTGTGTCTTTTGCATGCAGAGAAGCTTTTTAGTTTAATGAAGTCCTGTGTGTCTACTTTGTTTCTGTTCCTTCTATTTGTGGTGTCATATCTAAGAAGTCACTGCCATGCCCAGAGCCATGATTTTTCTCTGTATTATTTTCTAGGAGTTTTACAGTTCCAAGTCTTACATTTAAGTCTCTAGTTCACTTTGAGTTGCTTTCTGTATAGTGTTAGATAAGCATTCAGTTTCATTCTTTTGCATGTGGACATACAGTTTCCCCAACACCATTTGTTAAAGAGACTGTCCGTTTTTCATTATTCATCTAGGCATCCTTGTCAATAGTCAGTTAACTAGATGTTTGTGGGTTTATTTCTGGGTGCTTTGTTCTGTATTATTGATCTATATGTCTGTTTTTATGCCAATATCATATTATTTTAATTATTGAATCTTTGTAATATATTTTGAAATCAAAAATTTTATTGCCTTCAGCTTTATTCTTGTTTCTCAAGATTCTTTAGCCATTCAGGGTCTTTTGTTGTTCCATATGAGTTTTAAGATTATGTAAAATGCCATTGGGATTTTGGTAGAGATGACATTTTTGTTGTTTTTCTCTTATCACACTGAGTTACTGTTTGTCTCTACTTTTCTGCTATTATTTCTTCTAGTTCCTCCTCTCTTTCAGAATCATTTTTTATGCCACAACATCAATTATCAATGAATTTCAAATTTATTTTTTTATCTTAGATATCTCCTTTCAGTTTTAGTTTTATATTCAAATGTCTAGATATGAGTTTCAGTTGGATGTCTTAAAACACCTCAAGTTCTATATGCCAAAGACCAGATTCTCAAATCTGATTTTCATCCTGTGTGCTTCATCTTGGTGAATGCTGCCATGCAGATCAAATAATAATACTCATCTTTGAACTTTTTACATTTCCTTTCAAATCTTGTGTTTATTTTACTTTTTAGATATTGTCATTTTTCTGACTTTTAATCTCTATTACCACTCTCCAATCTCAGTATCATTTCTTGTACTGAAATTTATCAGATGTGATTTAAGGCAAATTATTTAAATTCTGTGAGCATCTCATATGTAAAAGGCAACAACATTTTGCATAGGCCACCACATTTTGTGAAGAAGAGTGATATAATATACATAGACCCTTTTAGTACCTTGCTTGGCACATAGCAATTGCTCAGTAAATTCTAGTCAGTGCTGTTATTATTGTTTATATTACCATTCTGCTCATAATCATTAGAATATGCAGCTTTCAAAATGATTTAATATCCAGTATAGACTTATGCATCAAAATTGCCCTGGGCTGTAAGTAGTATTGTCACTTTTCAGGCTCGAGGCTCGGAGTTTATGACTTTCCCCAGAGGACATGGGTTGATGGTAGGAGAGCCAGAGCACAAATGTAGATCTGGCTTCAAATCCTCTTCTCTTCCCACGATACTATCTTCTCTCCCAAAGGAAGATGCTTCACGGTAGAGCATATGACCATCCCTGAGGAATCAGATAATTAACTCCATACACTCAAAGTAAATGCAAATTCATTAACCTTAAAGTAAAACTTTCTGTTTGTTGAAATTGGTTTTGGTTAATATGTCCCCATGAAAAAACTGAGAAGCGTCGTTTTAATAAGGCCCCTTGAAACTGATTAGCAAGGAAACTCACTTTCAGCAATTGCAGTGGGGAATTTTGTTTGCAGTAAAGAGTATTGTAACAAGACCCAGAGAGACAGTTTCATCATCCACACTTTTGCAAACTCTGACTTCAGTTTCTCTTTACTTAATGATCAGCATTTTCTTTAATTAAAATCAACAGATGAAGAATGGTAGCTAGTGGAAATTATACTTTTCTCAATTTTCCCAGATACTTGAAACTTTTGCATCCTGACTAGAAATGCAAACACTGACCTAATTGCTTCCATATTACATAGTACGGGCAGGCAGTGGGCACTGGGGAACTTCTAAATTCTGTGATGAGATAACTGCATGTAAACCAGTCCCAAACAATTTGGAAATATAATTACTGATTAATTTTTTTTCAAATACTGTGTCCAACTACTACTTTGTTCACAGTTAAGGTTTTTGACATAAGGAAACCTTTACTAAAGACATGCAAAAGTCAGCTAGGTCAAGTCCTATTCAAATGTAAATAGAATAGAAATATCACATGTCTGGCACACATTCTAGCAATAAAAGATAACATGTGCCATGTGTACCCAGTTTGGGTGGAGGTGATGCTTTGCTATTTGCAATAATTAGGCAAAGAATTGGTTTCTGCAAACCTCCAGAATACAGGTTATGAAGTGAACTATGACAAAATGCTTATGACTGCAGTTTGATTATTTTTCAGAAATACAGTAAGATACAAGAATCTCATCACAATAGAAATACTATATTAAAATATATCAAATCAAGTCACTCCAGTAAAAACAAATATAATAAAGTTGCTTGCAAAAATATCAAATTTATTATTTAAAAGCACCAAGAAAATAATTGCATATGTGTATGTATTTAAATAAACCTAAAGAAATACAAAGGAAAGCATATGCAGAGGATTGTTCATATGTCGACATAGGAATTAAGTATCAAAAATTTAGTGAAGAAAAAAAGTGTATGTGAATTAAGTCAGGAATTCAAAATAAAAGTAGAAACAACTAAACAGGAGTTTCTTTTTAGCTACTTTATCTGTGGCCCCTGACACAAACTGGGGATTGAGTACATCATAGTTAAATAATAAATGCATTTTACAGGAAGTTTTTGGCAATTTGACTCCCAACAGTGCCAAGTTCATTGTATTAAACTGGTTCCCTTTATATATATATATTTATTTATTTAATCATTAGTAAAATATAAATTTCATTTCTATGTATATAAATTATATATGTATATATAAGTTATATGTATCTATATTATATGTATGTATACACACATGAATTTGTGTATATATTTAATCACTAGTAAAATAAAAAGTTTACTACTAATACTCATTTTATTAATGATTAAATAAATACACATAAAAGAGAAAACACCATTTTTAAAGAATGAGCTTGGCAAAGTGAAATACACATATCCATTAAAGGTAGCGCACAAAGTTCATGCACATCCAGCGCTGTTGGAAGTTAAGTTGCGAAAAGCTTGTTGAGAGATTTATTTATTTGAGAGTCGGCGACTGACTGAGTCCCCAGTTTGTGTCAGGACCATCAATAGATAAAGCCACTATAAAGAGATGAAAACCCCTGCCTACCCAATATAAAACAGACACAGCAAATTACACAAGCAAAATATATGTGTAAGTGATATGGAAGGGGAAAAAGAGGAAATTGGGGAAGAGAGGGAGTAATAATAGTAATTCGTGCTTTGTAACACTTACGATAGATCATACATGATTCTAGCTCTTTACACTCTTTAACTCATTTAAACCTCAAAACAGCACTTGAGGCAGTTACTACATTGTTTTAAAGATGATGGCAGCAAGACACAGGATGTTATGTGACCCAGATAATCTTCACCTCTGCAGAAGGGCCCAGGGGTGAAGAAGGCATGAGATTAAAAAAAAAAAAAAAGCATTCCAAGTAGAGGGAACAAATAGAAATATCTAAGGCTGGCGTGCCCAGGAGTACTATAAGTCAGTGTGGATAGAAGGATGCAAATAGGGATGTAGGGATTAAGATCATTGAGGTCAGAAAGCCTACCGATGTCCAAATGCTTCTGGATCTTGTGGGCCCTAGAAAGATTTGTGGATTTTACTTGGGATGAAATCCACAACCATTGCAAGATGCTGTACCAGGGAGTGAGATAATATAACTTTACTGTCTAATTTATTATTTAAAATAATTACTCTTTTAAAAAATCAACTGGAGAGGGCAAGGATGCATACAGCAAATTTACTTACAAGGAAGGTAGAAACAGTACATTGAACGATGACATCAGAACCCCTCTGACTCAGACCGCAGGGAAAGAAAAGGGACAAGTGTAAACAAATGGTGACAATATATTAGAAGTGGTTTCAATACTTAAATCACTTGCCATTTATTTTTGCTTTTCTCTGTTTTCATTATACAAATTATATTCCATACACATCACCAAAGACTAGTGATTTCACAGTGAGATTATTCTAGTTCAAATATGAACTAACTTTACCTTTGTTTTTATAGGCTGATATTTGGATATTTCTAATCACAAGGGCAGTAACCTTGGGGCAGTCATGTCTGGGGAGCCTTAGGCATTAATACTCTAGGGAATAGGGACTCAGTCTGTCAAGGCCTGTGTCACACATTCACATCCCCTCCCTATCCCAGAGAGTCACTGGGGAGGAGACCCCTGTGGAAACAGTCAGGGGGAGATTTCTCCCACAACCAAGTAGGTTAACAGGTCGTTTCCACAGCCCCCTTGCCTCAAGTCACCCACCATTTTTTCCTCTAAAAAGAAAGTAGATGACCCTGTCTTACTCTGCTCCAACTAGTAAAGCTGACATCTATTCTATCCACCAGAATGAAATAACCTTCGTAACTCTCCCAAAATGTTTCCCTCACTGGCCCCTTAAGACTTAGGCACTTTTTTTTGGAAGAAAAAAACTTTTTTTAATCTGTTAATAAAACTTCAGAAGCCAATTCCTGTGGAAGAAGAGCATTTGTGTGTGTGAGAGAGTTGCCTCTCAGGTGAAAATTTGGGTGGTTTAAAAAAAATGTGTATCAAACAGACATTCACAGGTGAAATGATATGCAAAAATGGAAGCTAGTCTTTTCAAAATTTGAAATTGATGAGGGTGTATATGTTTTCATGTTTTTCTTTTTACTATGGATGTAGAAGGAAAGAAAATTAACTGGTTACAGTATGTGTGCAAAGAACTTCAATGCTAAAACTTCATTAATTGCTTATAAAACATCAAAAGTGATGTTTATCGTGCAAGACTGCAAGTAGGGCCAGAGTCAACATGTTCCTATGTCTGGAAGTGGAAAAATGCTGGCCAGGCCAGTACTTCCTCAGTTCCCCCTTTATTCTACACCAAGATAGTGAGCTGTGGTTCCAATAGCTGTGTTTAGATGCCAGTTCAGAAAGACAAGACAGTTCAACAATTTCATCCAAACACTCCTCCCACAAAATAGGCTTTGGCTCCACCAACAAGAAAGTAAATGGATAAGAGAGAAAGTTGTTTCATGTCAGATTTTATGTGTATGCATGTATGTGTGTATTTGTATATACACATACGTGTGTGTGTGTGTGTGTGTGTGTGTAGAGAGAGAGAGAGAGATTGATTTTGGAGAACACACTAGGTATAAATTATATTATTAAATTGAGTCAATAGAAGGAGAAGAGAATTTCTGAGCACTTTCACCAAACTGTTAAAAAACGTTTCTTTTTGGACAATATTTTTGGGAAAAGAAGGGGGGTATTCTTTCTATTTATACACTTTTTTTTAAGATTTCACTTATGAAGATTTTTAATGAGGTCCGAAGGGATACCATTTTGACCTGTATTTATTACATTGGAATGCATGCTCTGTGCAACAGCATTTAGTTAACAGTGTTTCCTATCTGGGTGATTCAGTCCAGCTGCTAAAAACTTGGTTTAAGCTGCAAGAAACAGAACCAAAACATTGAACATGAGTAGAAAGAACTGGAATCAAATGACAGTTTCAAATTATGTCAACCAAAGGTTTAATAGCACAAAGGTCAGATTTTAAATATCAGAAAGCTTATACTGATCTATTTTTTATTATAATGAGGGCAGGAAAACCTTTAGTCATAAATATTTAACCCTGTTAACATCAGGGAATTTATACTACAATCTAAAACAAAAAATAAGGGTAATTAAACAGATTGTTGAAATACAAACCTTATTTACTATAAAACAATACATACTGAGGACAAATCTTATGATTGTATTGAGATAGTAGTTGAAGATCCTGAAAACAATTTCATTTTTAAAAATCCATGTGTAAGCCCTGGTTGGCATAGCTCAGTGGATTGAGCATGGGCTGGGAACCAAAGTGTCCCAGGTTCGATTCCCAGCCAGGGTACATGCCTGGGTTGCAGGCCATGACCCCCAGCAACCGCACATTAATGTTTCTCTCTCTCTCTCTATCTCCCTCCCTTCCCTCTCTAAAAATAAATAAATAAAATCTAAGAAAAAAGACATTTAAAAAATCCATGTGTACATAACACTATAGAATACTTTTTTGGTAAATCAGTGTCTATCAGCTTCCTGTATTCATAGAAAAGAGATGAATTCTTACTTGTTCTTTCTCTCATGAAATATATATGCAAAATATATCATAGGAAACTATGTTTGATTTCAACAAGAGTGCCTCCAAATTAACATTTTCTATCTAAACTTATTTATTAGTTTTCCAATGACTACACTTAGCACAATCTTGTATACACTGTGAATGACATTAATATTCAGATTCAATAATATGGTTGCATATAGAAGATGAAGTAAGCTAACCATTCAAGTCTATTCTTGGGGTAAAGCATCACTGTATTAGTTTAAGCCTTTAATCATGTGTAAGAGGTGTCTTTAGAAAATCTTTTTCGAGCTAGGACTTTTATGCCTGGGCATTTATAATAGGTAGCAACACACCACAAAAATAACTATTGTAGTTTCACTTCCCCAAGTTTGCCTTAATGATTGCTTTGTTGACTGCCTCTTTCACATCCTTGTTTCTCAAACTGTAGATCATAGGGTTCAACATAGGGATCACCGTGGTGTAAAATACGGCCACTATTTTCCCCTGCTCCACAGATTCTTCGGTAGGCCGCCTAAGATACATGAATATGAGAGTCCCGTAAAACATGGTAACAGCTGTCAAGTGGGACCCACATGTGGAGAAGGCTTTCTTCCTTCCATCAGCAGAGCTCATGCGTAGCACAGCTATGACAATGAGGGTATAGGAGACGAGGACCACTGAGAGGGAATATGTGAAGTTAATTCCAGCGATCACAATCATTGTGTATTCTTTGATGTGGATGCCCCCACAGGCAATCTTGATGAGAGGAGGGTCTGCACAATAGAAGTGGTTGATTTCAAAGTTTCCGCAGAAGTACAAGCCATATGTCCATAGTGTGCATATTAGACTAACAGCGAATCCGTAGACATAGGGCACAGAAATGAGCCGGACACAGACAGTCCTGGACATTTTGCTGCTGTAAAGCAAAGGGTTGCAGATGGCCATGTAGCGATCAAACGCCATCACAGCCAAGACATAGACCTCCACATGGACAAGGGCAATGAAAAAGTAACACTGCACCAGACACCCTGCATAGGAAATGGTTTTTGTCTTTGATAATAAGTTTTCCAGCATTTTGGGGGTGACATTGGAAGAGAACCACACATCCACAAAAGACAAATGACTCAAGAAAAAGTACATAGGGCTCTGAAGCTGGGGACTGATGCTGATCAAAATGATCATACCAATGTTTCCTAGTAGAGTGATTATGTAAACTACTAAGAACACCACAAAAAAAAGAACTTGAAGTTCCTGGTGACTGGTTAGCCCCAGAAGAATAAATTCTGTCACATCCGTGAAATTTGGCATTGTCGTCACATAGACTCAGTCTGTTAAAGTCTGTGGAGAAATTAAAAATAATAGAAAATATAAATGGGTTTGTTGTATTTTTGAAATTTTAAGTCACATTTATCTTTTTTCTAATTCAAATAATCTAAACATTGATGTGAATTTCTCACAATGTCCAAGATAAGAATATATAGGCATAATTGTTTTCTTTAACAGGTGTTATAAGTAGTTACCATCAATATTTATCAGTTTTCTATTTGTAAAAGAAAAAATTACAGTAGTTGCTAATGCATTTTAAAAATAGGCCTTTATATTTTGGGAGATTATGACACTAATGTTAAAATAACAGGGAACACCTGGCTGGCGTAGCTCAGTGGATTGAGTGTGGGTTGGGAACCAAAGTGTCTCAGGTTCGATTCCCAGCCAGGGTACAATACTGGGTTGTGGGCCATGACCCCCAGCAACCGCACATTGATGTTTCTCTATCTCTCTCTCTCTCCCTTCCTCCCTCCCTTCCCTCTCTAAAAATAAATAAATAAATAAATAAAATTTAAAAAAATAACAGGGAACAAATATGACTAAAGTCAGACTGAAGGTTGTCAAAGAATGGTTAAATCCTATTCCATATGGACTGGTTTATTTAAAAAAAGTGTTCAATATTCATATGTACATGGATTTTTGAAAAAATAATTGTAGTCAGAATCTTCAACTAGTGTCTCAACACACTGGTGTTACAATCTAGTTATTAACATATTTGTCCCACTTAAGCCAGCATATGACATCACAGGCTTCCTAATATGAAATTTCTAGTCATATTTTATTTTGTTTAGCTAACGTTATGCTTGTCTGATTGCCACTGTTTGCAGGGGTGAGGTAAGAGGGACTTCACAGCATAGGCTCTCTCAGTTGTACAATTATCTCAGAAAAGGAAACTACAAGTGGTCTAATCACCTAGCACTCACTATCAAAATCACATCAATAAATGTCTTGGGGTAAAGTTTAAGTAACATGTTTTAATGACTAGCATGTCTCATTTCAGGGAACCATGACTTATTATCCATATCTAAGTTTGGTGTCACTGCAAGAAAAAACTCTTCAAACAACATATTCCTGTTTTACTGCTCTTCTCCAAGAACTAAACACTTACCATGAGTTCTCAAGGATCTAAATATAGGATTAGCACAATCTTGAGAATTTAAGCTCTGCACAATAATAGTATTTAAAGGGTATATTGCTGAATTACAAATGGGCCTGTTTGCAATTGCTTACATTAATTTATTTTACAAATATCAAAGCTAATTACATGTCAAATATATTTGTTGCATCTACAAGTAATACTTGTAGATAAAAATATGAGGGTGAACAAAGTGGATAAGAGTCTGCATTCCATTACACTTTATTCTTGTTGAGAATGTATAAGTAATCAATATACAAGTAAGATAATTTAAGGATGGAATTGCTGTGACAGAAGAATAGCTTACTAATAAGATAAGAAGAATCATGGGCACAGACAATGGGGGAAATTGACTTTTGGAGGAGGGGTGGGACAGGTTAGGGGAGAGCAACAGGGAAAACACATGACATGCTTAACTGAACAACAATAAATAAATTTTAAAGAGAAGCATGCTCATTTCTGAATATTGACTTTGCATCCCCCTGTTTTGCCAAATTCACATATTAGGTCGAGTACTTTTTTGATGGAGTCTATTGGGTTTTCTATGTATAGTATCATGTCATCTGCAAACAATGATATTTTTGCTTCTTCTTTCCAATTTGGATGCCTTATTTTTCTTTTTCTTGTCTGATCACTGTGGCTAGGACTTCCAATACTATGTTGAATAGAAGTGGTGAAAGTGAATATCCTTGTCTTGTTCCTGATCTTAGTGAGAAAGCTTATAGTTTTTGCCTATTGAGTATGATGTTGGCTACAGGTTTCTTGCATATGGTCATTATTATGTTGAGATATACTCTCTCTACTACCACTTTGCTGAATATTTGTATCATAAATGGGTGCTGTACCTTATCAAATGTTTTTTTCTGCATCTGTTGATATGATCATGTGATTTTTATCTTTCCTTTTGATGTACTATGTTTATTGATTTATAAATATTGTACCATCCTTGCATCCCTAGGATGCATCCCACTTGATCAAGGAGTATGACCTACTTAATGTATTGCTGAATGCAGTTTGTCATTTTTTTTAACATTTAGCATCTATTCTCATCAGCAATATTGGCTTATAATTTTATTTCCTTGTTGTGTCTTTAGCTGGTTTTGGGATTAGGATGATGCTGGCCTCAAAAAAAAAGTTTCAGAGTTTTCCCTCTTTTTGGATTTTTTGAATAGTCTGAGAAGGATAGGGATTAGCTCTACCTTAAATGTTTTATAAAATTCTCCTGTGAAACCATCTGGTCCAAGGCTTTTGTATGCTGGAGTTGTTTGATTACTGCTTCAATTTCACCAGATATTATTGGTCAGTTCAGGCTTTCTGCTTCATCTTCATTAAGTTTTGGAAAATTATATTTTTCTAGGAATTTTCCCATTTTATACCAACAATGAAATATCATAAACAAAAATCAGGAAAAATCCCATTTGCTATAGCAAAAAGAAAAATAAAGTACCTAGGAATAAACCTAACCAGGAAGTAAATGACCTGTACTCAGAGAACTAAACAACACTGAAGAAAGAAATTAAGGAAGACACAAACAAATGGAAGCATATACTGTGTTCATGGATTGGAACAATCAACATCATCAAAACATCCACCCTACCCAAAGAAATTTATAGATTCAACACAATCCCTATTAAAATTCCAATGACATATTTCACAGATATAGAACAAACATTTCAAAAATGTGTATAGAGTCATAAATGGCCCAAATAGCCACAGCAACTTTGAGGAAGAAGAACAATGTAAGAGGGGTCACAATATCTGATAACAAACTATATTACAAGGCCACAGTAATTAAAACAGTCTGGTACTGACATAAGAACAGACACATAGACCAATGGAACAGAATAGAAAGCCCAGAAATAAATCTATGCCTCTATGCTCAATTAATATTCAACAAGGGGGCAGAAGCATAAAATGGAGTAAAAATAGCCTCTTCAACAAATGGTGTTGGGAGACCTGGACAGCTACATGCAACAAAATAAAACTTGACCACCAACTTACACCATACACAAACTCAAGATGTAGAAAAAACTTAAATATAAGTTATGAAACCATAAAAGTCCTAGAGGAAAACACAAGCAGGAAAATCTCAGATATTTCACATAGCAATATTTTCACTGATATATCCCCTAGAGCAAGGGACATTAAGGAATGAATAAACAAATGGTACTTCATTGAATTAAAAAGCTTCTACACAGCTAAAGAAAACAGCACCAAAATGAAAGGGAATCAACTGTGTGGGAAAATACAGTTGCCAACGATACCTTGGACAAGGGTTTGATATCCAAAATATATAAAGAACTCACATGACTTCACACCATGAAGACAAACAATCCAATTAAAAAATGAGCAAAAGACCTAAACAGACACTTGTCCAAGGAGACCATATAGAGGGCCCAGAGATATATGAAAGAATGCTCAGCATAACTATCCATCTGAGAGATACAAATTAAAACCACAATGAGACACTCTTTCACACCAGTCAGAATAGTCAACATAAACAAATCAACAAACAAGTGCTGGCAAGGTTGTGGAGAAAAGGGAACGGTAGTGCACTTTAGGTGCAAATGTAAACTGGTGCAGCCACTGTGGAAATATTATGAAATTTCCTCAAAAAACTAAAAATAGAGCTGCCTTTTGACCCAGCAATTCCATTGCTGTGATTATACACTAAGAATCCTGAAACACTAATTCAAAAGAACCTATGCACCCCAATGTTCATAGCAGCACAATTTACAATAGCCAAGTGCTGGAAACAGTCTAAGTGCCCATCAGTAAATGAGTGGATCAAAAACTGTGGTACATTTACACAATGGAATACTACACAGCAGAAAGTACTGAGGAACTCGTATCCTTCTCAATAGCATGAATGGAACTGGAGAGCATTATGCTCAGTGAAATAAGCCAAGCAGTAAGGGACAAATACCAGATCATTTCACCTTTAAGTGGAACCTTATCAACAAAACAAATAAGCAAGCAAAATATAACCAGAGACATTGAAGCAAAGAACAAACTGACAGTAACCAGAGGGGAGGGGGAAGGGGAGTAACAAGGGACAGAAGGGGAAGGGTGGTCAAGGAACATACATGAAGGACACATGGACAAAGCCAAAAGGGATCAGGATTAAGGATGGGAATGGGGGTGAGTGGGATGGGGGAGAGTCATGGGGGCAAAATGGAGACAACTGTACTTGAACAACAATAAAAAAATAATAAATAAATAAATTGAAAAATTGAAAAAATTAAAATTCTCCCAAAAAGAAGAAACACACTAAAAGTAAGCAAGGCATGTAGAGCCTAGAAAATGATGAGCAATCTAAAGCTTCTGAAAAGAAACAAAAACACATGTATAACATTCTAAAAAAGGCTAGGAAATAAGGGGAGGCGGAGTACAGACAGACTCATCAAAATGATCTCTCTGAGGAGGTGACCACTGAGTCAGTGAGAAGTAGCCAGCTGTGTAGAAATATGAAGGAAGCAGTGGATGCAAATGCAAAAGCTCAGGAGAGGAAATATTAGCCTGGCATGTTCACAAAGAGTGCTGCTAGAGGCAATCCTTTATATATTAAAAAAACGCATGAATTCTTTGATGATATCATGGCACCTTCCATTATTAGCAGGGCCCATTTGAGAAGTTCATTAATCTCAATAAACTATTTTCTTACCGCTGAAATGCTTAATACATAAATTAAATATATAATACATAAAATGAATTGAGCACCTTGCAGACGAGACACTGCAGCCTCAGTTCTGATCTCAGTTTCCCCTTCCTGTAGAGTTCCATGATTGTATCTCATCTGTTTTGCTCTTTATAAGTGCGGAAATGCTTAGGCAGATGAAAGCTCAGATCAGGGGTTTTTCTGTGTAAACATTACTGACTTCGCTGGAGGATCCCATAATTCTCTAATGAACAGAGTTTCGCTTTGGTTAATGCTACTATTATCTCATTGTCAGTATAAAACATATAAAAGGCATCAAAGTATCAGAAAACATAAATTAATACTACTTCTCTAAGTTTGTTTCAGTCCTTGTGTGATGTGTTTATTTCTCTTCCTCTACACATAATTACTGGCTTTGTGGTAGTAGAGTTTACCTCATTCATCCCGGGGCTCTTTAAAATGCCTAGCTCAGATGTTACATAGAACAAATATTCAGAGATATTCACACATATGATTTCTTCAAAAAGTGTCCAGATACCTAGATCTTCATATAATGTATTATAATATTCCAATATTATTAAAACCCTCTGAGAAAAAATGTTCTAGTGACAAGCATCTCAACTTTATAACATTAGTAAGAATATTCACTTTTATTGAAGGCTCAGGAAACCTCTTGCATGCAAATGTTACAAACAGGTTCTATTAGCACTGTCACTTTACATATGAGGAAACAAGTTCACTGAAAGCCAGGAAAGCCTCCATGGGCCAGACATCTACCAATTGACCGGACTGAAGTACAAGCCAATTAATTTAACTCCAGGGTGGTACCCCCTAATAGCCTTATATTGCTACCTCTCTGATAACCTATTATTCTATTTTTAAACATTAAAAATTCAGTTTGATTATCCTCCAAGACTGAATAAACCTATCCTTTTAATATGAAACCCTGGATGGAAAGAGCTTAGTTTGACCCTAGAACAGGCTGAACTACAGAGATAGTGGACCTCTGCTTCTCCCTATCTTCCCTTGCTTCGGTAATCCCAGAGACCCAGGATCAGATAAGCAAGGCACTTCTGAGGTAGAGCTAGGTTATTGCACAAGCGTGCATCATCTATGAAAACGATTAAAAATACAGAATGTGAAATTTATAAATAAAAAACCAAATTCACTTTTATTAATCTTTCTGGAATTTTTTCATGAAGAAAAATTACTTGTGCAATCGTACTTACTGACACAATATCCTCAAACTTCATTAACGTATATTTTAAAATAATAATGTGCAAATCAATGGAATTTGTAAAGAATAATGAATGAATGAAAAATGAGTAATAATAAATTTTGTACATACTTATTTTAGCAAGATCAGTCTTAGGAAGTTTTGAATAAACTCTGAATAAAAATAAAAATATTTACCAGTAATATAATTTCACAAAATTAAACACTGTAATAACAAATAAATCTACAAATAAGGTTTCAGTCTTCTCTTCAAAATAGGGATAAAAATTAGACTTGCATTCATCTGTATTGCACAGAATACAATTTAAGGACCTACCTTCAACGGAGAAGACAAGCAGATGATAATTTATTACAATTTATAATGGAATCTGGAACATTAATAGCATCTCCCCCCAAGGAACAATCCAGGTAATTATGAAAGAAATAATGATTACAATTCTAGAAACATCTCAGGGGTAGGAGAAGCTAAAGGGTGTTAATTGGAAAAACAATTATTTTAATAAAATTAAGAAATAAAAATTTTTGATACCATAGTACAATCTCTCACTTTCATATTTGTTCTGTCCTCCTTCATTCACACTTTGGTGCTTATGCACGTCAGAAAAATATTCTTGGCTTGCATTATGCAAAACTTTAAGCAGTCACTTTCTTTTCTATTGTATTACAGTTCTAATAAACATCATGTGTCAGGATGCATGATCATAGCAACCCATGCCCTGTGCTTACTTTTTTGTTTGTTTACAGGTGCCAGAAGCATCAAAAGTATAGGTCACTTGGAAACATTTAGGGAGAAAGTATACAATTAAAGGTCTTCATGAAGTAGTCAATTGTAGAGCATTTTGGCTTGTGCAGTTTAGGCTTTTCGGGAAGTCAGTAAAGCATCAACTTTGGTCAGACATATCAGGAATCAAACCATAGTTCTACCACTATAACTACATGACTGTGAAAAAGTAACAATTCCCAAGCTCCATACTTACCTGCAGAGTGAGGAAACTACTACGTTGCAGTGTGACTTAAAGATCTCAGTTGACATATGGATAACTTTCACAACAATGCCTGTTTCACATGACACACTCAAAAAACTGAAATTATGCAATTTCACCTCTAAACACTTTATAAGTATGATCCCACCATCTCTATTGTTGTGACTAATACTATCCATATGTTGAAGAATGAAAATATGCATAGGGGAAGTAACTATGAGATTAAGTGTTTCTACCAGGTTTAGATAGCTACCCAGATGAAGACCCAGAATGCTACCTTGACTTGTTCATAAACTCTAAACTGTATACTACCTCAGTGTAACCTGAAAAATTATAGACATAGTTGTGCTCAAGCAGTTTTCTCCTGAATTCTTCAGTTCCCAAGTACCCAGAATTCCTGAGTTCCTCCTAATTTACTATGGAGAAAATGCATCCAATGAAATTTTCGTACCAGGCTATTATTATATATTATGTACCCTTTTCAGAAAATGTAGTTTTGAAAAGAAGAAAGTGTGTGTGTGTGTGTGTGTGTGTGTGTGTGTGTGTGTGTGTTAGAGACAGAAAGAGCATGAAAGAGTGACAAGGGAAGATGTTGAAATATAACAAAGTTGATAAATGTAGAAATTACTGTAACAATAAAATCGATCTTAAAAAGTGTTTTCTAGAAATATCCTGAATTTTCAGCTAATGTCAAAATTTCTTTTTAAGTTCTGCCAGCTCGTGGAAATTATGAACCAGAAGAAATATTGGACATAATAGCCTGCAACCTAAAAATTAACTAGATGAATAACAGAAATTGAATACTCCAAAGCCACTCACAAATTAACTTTCTAAATTTTCAGTGATCTAATTATTTTAGCTTTCCCTTTCTCTTTTTTTAAACTTGACTTTTCTTGTTGACACTACTACAGATGTCCCCATTTTCCTCCCCTTTGCCCCCTTCCATGCAGCCTCTGCCACCCCCCTTCCCTCAGACAGTCACCACACTATGTCTGTGTGTGAGGATAGGCTCTTTGGCTCATCCCTTCACCTTCTTTCATGCTGTCCCCACCCCCCACACTGTCCACCAACACAAATTAATTTAAAATTTGGAACATGACTTAACATTGATCTTGGGTGCCATCATTCTTCATGTAACATTAAAGTAATTCTCTCAAAAAGTCAGTTGGGAAAGCATTTAGCCTTTGAAAAACAGAAGCAACAAAGGTTATCCAAATTTACCTGCTAACAGATTATGAATACTAAAATGTGTTGGGGACCGCCCTGCCTGGAATCAGAAGCTGTAACCCCTGCCAAGGCTAAGGCTGAGGGAGTGGCCTTGGACCCTAAGCCAGCAAGGAGACAAAAGCTTATCTCCCTGGCAGGAGCGCTGCTTCTGCTGCTTCATTCATAACTGAACCCCAATGCTTGGTCGGTTAGCCAATGATGTATAAGATTCCCCAAAGCGGGGGACCATCTAGGACAGGCATGATCACGTGGGACGCCCCCAAGAAAGGACTTTGGGGGTTACAGTAAAAAGGGGTTATGGACTCTCACCCCTCGGCCTTGACATAGCCTGAGTCCTCATCCTCTGGGAGAAAATCTCCTTATCTCTTGGTTGCCTTAGTTCCCTTGCTCCACCTAAGCCTGAAACAATGACAGGGTGGTGCAGCTCTGTGCTGAAAAGGGCAGGTTCCCTGGGTGATCAGGCCTAAGAAAGAATATGTAAAATCCTGTGAAACCTGCTTTGTTTAGAATGCTCAGTAGAATGATAAGGGTCCAAACAAGAAGTAAGTCTGTTACTCAAAGTTTTACAGCTCTTTGATCCTGACTCAAAATAGGCCCTCAGACTTTCTTGTCATCTATGGTTTGATCCTACTTCCCTGCAATGTTTAATGAGCTTTACCTAAATTTCTATGCAAATGAAACCAATAAAAAGCCTCTCCAGAGGGGGAACGGGGTGCACTCTCTCCCCACCAGAGACAGTGGCCATTTCGTTCCTACTTCCCGACAGGACTTGGTTGTCTCTGTGTATGTTTTTCTCAAGTGTTGATGAGTCATCCACAGTGTTCCAGGGTCACTGCCAGCCAGTGATCGCATCAAAAATGCTTTCATATTATATTGTGAAGTATATTATAACACGGCTTATCAAGAGTTCAACAATAAACGCTTTTAATTTCAAAAGAAATTACTTGTAACACATTCCAAAAGTAATATTACAGAAGTTAGATCTTAAATTCTTTATGGAGCTTATGATTTGTAATCAGAGACACAGCAACACTACAATTTAATCTAAATTAATGGTTTATTTATATGTGAATAGCTTTGAGGAGTTGCCCATGATATATATGTGTGTATGTGGAAATGAGTTCATATGCATTTTGGGTTTCCCTTGGAGAAAATAAGAACAGAAACAGATAATGAAAAATGTTTTTCCTCATGTTGCAACCATATAATTTTATATTTTTTATCTTTGCAGATAAATTTGTAGTTACTTAAATGTGTAGTTTAAATCTGTGAACTACATTTCTGTAGTTATGCATGTCTGCAACAAAACATCACGTTATTTGTGCAGCTACTGAGGACAAAGAGCCTTTAAGGAAGTTCTAGTTGTCAAGTTGTTGCTTCATGCTGGTACTTCACAAAATGAGGCAAAACAGAGATCCCAATCATGTTAACACTATCCTGGCAGGACAGGTTATTGGTAATAAGAAAGAGAACACCCTAAATGTTACTTCTTTCAAATGCAAAAATTATTTTAAAATATTTAAGTACTGTATTGACACAGATGTGCATAATATTCCATGTCAGCATCATTTTAATGTGTTAAGTGGAATCTGGAGATCAGTGCTTTCAAAATGGCCCATCCATCCAGGAGTCCCACCCACTCTTCATTCAGACTGGACACCCTTGGCAGAGGCACATGACACGTGCACAGTGTGGTGTTTGGCAACTTTGGGGATGAATGACAGAAGTCATTAGAATCTGTAAAAGAGAGACATCATGTTGTATCTCTTAAAAACCAAAAAGTTGAATAGGAATTAAATACCATAAGATTGTTATTTTCAAAGTAGTTGTCATTAAACACACCTGCACTTCATATTCAGAAAAGCACTAAACATCACAGAATCTCACAAACTTTACAAGGAATATTGTAAGTTCTCATTCTAAAAAATTAAATAAAACATACTATTTTTTTCTACCCCAGTTTACTCTCTCAATAAGCACATTGATATTTCCCAAATTCATCTAATGCATTTAATAAGATAAACAAAACCAGTTCATTCTAGCTAAGAATTTGGACAATTGCAATTAGTGTGCTAGTGAACTTTGACTCAAATAACCTTTCATTAGTTAATTTATGAAGTTTTAGTTATCCTCACATCTTACATCAACAGAAATGGGTCAATCTACTATTTTTCTTGTAATGTGAGTCTTTCTTTTTTTCTTTTCAATGTACAGTCTCTATCTTCTGTAAAAGGTCTTTAGCTATGTACTAAGCCACAATCTGCTGACAAATATAACATAGAAGACAAAATTCACTCAATTTTATTTTAATTTGTTACACATATTCTGTTCATCACTTTGTTCACAGCCCCTTTCACATCCTTGTTCCTCAGACTGTAGATCATGGGGTTCAGCATGGGGATCACTGTCGTGTAAAACACAGCCACCATTTTCCCCTGCTCCACAGACTCCTCTGTGGGGCGTCTGAGGTACATGAAGATGAGAGTCCCATAAAATATGGTGACAGCTGTCAAGTGGGACCCACAGGTGGAGAAGGCCTTCCGCCTCCCTTCTGCTGAGTGCATTCGTAGAATGGCGATGAGAATGAACAGATAAGAAGTGACAACTACAGTCAGAGAGTATGAGAGGTTAATGCCTCCAAGTATGATCATGGTGAACTCTTTGACAAAGGTCCCAGCACAGGCCATTTTGATGAGAGGTGGGTCTGCACAGTAGAAGTGGTTGATCTCAATTTTCCCACAGAAGTATAAGCCATAAGTCCATAATGTTGCTGCCAGACTAGTCAGAAAACCATATATGTAAGGGAAAGAGATCAGTCGAATACAGACAACCCTTGACATTCTGCTGCCATAGATCAGAGGCTTCCCGATTGCCATGTATCTATCAAAGGCCATCACAGCAAGGATAAAAAATTCTACATGGACAAGGGCGATGAAGAAGAAGCACTGTACCAAACAGCCATTGTAAGAAATAGTTTTTGTCTCTGATAACAGGTTTTCCAACATTTTAGGGGTAACATTGGAAGAAAACCACACATCCACAAATGACAAATGACTGAGAAAAAAGTACATGGGGCTGTTGAGCTGTGGACTGACCTTAATTAACAAAATCAGGCCAATATTGCCCACTAAGGTGATAATGTAGACCACAAGAAAAATGACGAAGAAGAGAATTTGCCATTCCTGATGACTGGTTAGTCCCAAAAGAATAAACTCTGTCACATCAGTGAAGTTGAGCATTTTCCCAGTTCTAGGTCAGTGTTAGTCACAAATCTCTGTGATAACAAAAAGGAAATAAATTTGAAAACCAAGTGTTAATTATTTATTAAGTTATACTTTTATGGAGTCCCACTTTTGTTGTTTTCCTTGTTACATATCTATGACTGCTTTTTCCATTATTTTCAGCAGATCTCTGGTAGTCACTAAGATGAATAAATACATGGGCTCTACTATATAACAGTTACACTAACTATTGTGATTAAAACATGCTAGTATTAAATATTGTGATTAGCCAGATTCCAAGACTACCTTTTAGACATCTCTCCTTTCCAATGCTGGCATGTTTTGGTAGTTTCACATTTTTTAGATATTGATAGAGAGTTATATTTCTCTTTTCATCATAAGTCAAAAATAAATTTTTACACCATCTCTTTGTTATTATAAATATATTCTTCATAAGAAAGCCAATTAATCAAATGAACCATCAGCTACAAATGCCAGATAAAAAAATATTTTTAATCTAATCACACACTTGTACTCAGTTAAACTGAAGTGACAGAAACTAATCACAGTCATCATCAAAACAAAGTTAAAATGGTGAAGCACTTATTCATGTTCATATGTATTCATACATTATACATATTTCCTGTTTACTGACTCTTTTGCATATCACATGTAATTACAGTCTACTAGGTAGAATCTACTGTAGTGTCCTGGAGATTCAAAAATAAGTAAAAACAAGGAGATTAGTGTTACTACTTATAGTGGTATTAGGTAAGTAAATGTTCTGAAACCATGATACACTCTTACAGAGTTACACCAAGGGAAGAAAGTAAGAAATGTTTGACTCTTCTTTTGAGATCCATTGGAGTTATAAGAAAGCTTCCTGGATGTTTTGCAAATTTATTTTCCAATTCTAGGTTGTATCACATGCACCTTTCTCCAGAACAATATTTTACAAATTATTTTCCTAAGAAAATGCTAGTTTCTCTTATAATGTTATTAGGGATTATAAAGAAAAATCCACAAGTGTCCATTCATCAAATAATAATAAGAAATCTTTATATCCTATCCAATCATTTAGAGACACACAATCTACCTAGTAAAATTACACCATGAGAAGTTTTATGGCAAAAAAAATCTATTAATTTTAGTTTAGCTTGCACTGACTTTTCTCAGGAATAGAGGAGAGAGAGAGGGCCCATCAGCCTCAGTGAACATGGAACACAGACTGTAATTCTATCCCATAAGAATCTTGAGACAGCTTTTCAATGGCACAATGAATGTGTGATGGAATGGTGCCGTGCCCTTCAAGGTTAAATATCATTTCTAAGACACAATATTGTTCCAAAAACTCTTGTTTTAACCTCCAGAACTACACTTTGTTCAATTACAATTTGATGGGCCCTATCCATAGGTATCTCTGGGTAGTGACCAGGAAAGACAAGAAGAGGCAACAAGATAAATCTCACTGCCATAGGGAGAATAAACAGATGTGTACACAAAGGTGATGCACTACCTCCCATTCACCTCATTTGGAAAGGAAAGTTTTCTCTGGAGAAAGGAGACTGCTAACAATCAAAGTAGATCAGACCAAGACTGCATAACTCCAGAGTCTCGGGCTACTTAAAGAAAAGTTGAGGCATTAACTAAGGGCTAAAAAATTAGCCCTTAGGCAAATTTTGGGAAGAAAAGGAGGGAAAGGGGGAGAGACAGACAGAGAAAAGAAATGCCCTTCTTTCTTTTGCCCCACTGTCCCAGGCCCAGTCCAGAAGGGTGTCCTGCCTTTAGGTGCCAGGTCTCTGGATCTGAGTCTGTTTTTGTTTCCCAACACCAACATTTCCCAAAAGCTTCCAGCTGAGAGTTTGTTGAAAATGGTTTTGTTTCCATTTGTTATTCTGTCATTAAGAATTACTAGCATTCATGTATTTTGGGCATGATTGCCCAAGGAATGTGTTTCCTCTATCACATCAAGGGAGACATAACATATATTGATGTCATTCTCATTTGGCTTTGATATCTGCCAGGTCTCAGCACCATACTTGTAATCAACAAGTATTTTCGACTTATTACTTAATGAGAATTAAGCATTACTGTGTATTTTTTAGGTGGGGGTGGGGAAGAGACTGTGCTCTGGGAATACCATGTTGCTCCTCAGACTTTCAGCCTCTAGGTAACAGCCAGTGATGTTCTTAGGTAAATCTGTCATTACTGTGATGGTAGTCAGGTGGAGATTCCCTAATTATATTGTTTCTTTTATATTTACCATTGGACAATTCACTGCAGAGTTCCACTTTCTCTTCAGTCTTTTTCTTTGTCCATGTCTAGAGAGGCTTGTTGATTGACAAAGCAGACAACCTGTCTTGTTGTATTGGAGATGTGAGGAATGCTTTGTTTTTATTGGTCTTCACATTTTTTAACTGTGTCCCATGGTCCTGCAGGTTAAAAAGGATACATAGACACCCAGTCACCCTGTTTAAATGTATCAAGAGATTTTTAATGTTCAATTTGAAAGGACCTTTTGGATTTAAGCATACACAGACATGCAGAGATAAACTAAAGGTTAAAAAGTACATGTGATCACACTAAATTAAAGTGGCTCTCAATCTGCTGTGCATAAATCAGAGTTTCCTTTAAATTATTTTTTTAAAGATTTTATTTATTTATTTTCAGAGAGGGAAGGGAGGGAGAAAGAGAGAGAGAGAGAAACATCAATGTGCGGTTGCTGGGGGTCATGGCCTGAAACCCAGGCATGTACCCTGACTGGGAATCGAACTTGCGACACTTTGGTTCGCAACCCGCACTCAATTCACTGAGCTACGCCAGCCAGGGCTCTTTTAAATTATTTTAGAGTCTAACTCAATAGCACTTTGTTATTGTTCAGCTTACTACTCATAGATTGTGTATTAATAAATTGGCCAAAATTATTTATCTACCAATTTATCATTCATGTCACAAAAGTTAAACTACCTACAACCTTAAAGAAATATATTTGTGAGTCTTTGAGAAATAAAGGATGGCATCAGATCAGAATGGAAATTTGTAATGTGAACATTTTTTAATTAGAAAAGTCCTGATTTATGAACAGTAATTGTGTATAGCACTTAAACAGCTTTCATAAAGGTAAAAAATGATAACCCAAGGCAAACAAAGATATACAGGTGACTTATACATGTGACTCAGTTGTAATGTGACTAGCAGCTAAGTGAACACGGTGCACAGTGGGGCTGTGCTCTCTCAGTGTGAGGTGAGCTGTGCACACTGCCACTCTGCAGGTGTCTGTGACCTGTGATGGCTCAGTTCTTCCTGACAATCTTTTCTCTTTACAATTTTTGTGGACGTTTTCTGACATAAACATAAACTTAATCTTAAACTAATTTTTAAATATTGAAGTCCACTAAAATCATAAACTGACGCTAAAACTAACACTTTGTCTTCCACCGTTAAAAATTGCTCTCACATACAGGGTGGGGCAAAAGGGAAGGTTTACATTTGTTCACAGGGGAAATAATACAATCATTAATCAATAGTAATGCAAGAATAAACTCTGTGTTTCACGTACAAACTATAGTAAATCTACTTTTACCCTACCCTGCATTCAAGAAAAAGAAAAGAAACTCATACTCAGCAGGAAAACAACTTGATAAAATATTTTTCCTCCTTGTTGTATATGTGCTCTGTAGTGTGTTGTGTTTTCAGTTTTGGAGATGCTTCTCAAAGCTCCTAGAGGAAGAGGAATTGCATTTGAGTGTTTGTCTGGAATGATGGAAAGATCACTGTGAACTGCCTGCGAATGTGTGCCATCCAAAGGAACAGGAGCAGGAAAAAGAGATCACAGATATATTTGCAAACTACCCAAACCATGGTACTTTATTCAAGTTTTAACTTTTGAAAAGAAACATGTTTTCTAAAGAAGAAGAAATTCGGAGGAATTTCAGGGGAAAGGGGAAGGTTTTACAGGAACAAGTATAAAGGACACATGGATAAAAAACTAGTGGTGGGTGGAAATGGAAGGTAGGAGGGGAGGGCTGGGTGGGTGGGCTGGGATGGGAGTAAAAGATACAAAATTGTACTGCAACAACAATTAAAACAAAAATTAAAAAAAAAGAAATTGGATTTTTAAAGGTTGACACAGACATGAAAAATGTTTTAGACACCATCATAGATCATAGAGAAAATACAGGGATGAATACAGATTCTGTAGCTCAAAAAGAAATGGCCACCATGTCAACAGATCATACTCACATCTGAATCAACAGACTATTCCTGTGGCTGCCGGAGCTACTCAACCTTCTGCATTTTGCAAAGCTCCGTGAGAGAGAAATTTTTATTTAGGAAGTCATATGTGAATGTACAGTACCACAGATGACTCAGCACACACCCAAAAAAATGGCTATAAAAGATGGCAGTGTTGCTATTTTACAAAGGTGAAACACAAGAAAAACTGAGTGGTAGTTAGCCAACTAACAGCAATGGTGAACTTTTGGGGAAAGTGGAAGAAGGGTTAGGTCTGATCTTAGGGGGTATGTGGTCTGTAGAATTTGGGGAATCTTAGAAGCACTTTTCTTCACCATCTAAAAGCAAAAACATACATTCAAATTTCTTATAGAGTAAAACTCTGTATTTCAAATTAAGTTACCAATAAAGGTAGATGTTTTCCCCAAGGCGAGGAATGAAAAAAATATTCAATATTCCAATTGAAGACTTCTGATTCTATCATCTTGGTTAAATGCTTAGTCCATGATATTTTATTAACTTGGGGAAGTTTTATTTTTTTGTTTGGTTGTTTTTAGATTTTCTATGCCTTAATGTGATGTAACAGCAATAATAGTAATCATTCATCTGTGTTTATGATCATGAAAAGAAATATTACACATTACCACAATAATACACAAGAAATAATTATTATTACTAAATGAACTCCTGAAAATTGTAGCTTCCATTAATAGTTTGTAATAATCAAATCATCAAATCTCTATCAAAAAACTCTCACTTTCTTGCTTGCAATCACTTCTCTTCTCTTTCACATACATAAACAGCACACCTACACACAGATAACATTTAAGGAATAATTAATCCTAATTAATATAAAATAAAATAATATCCAAGATGCAACCTTCATCTGACAGTTCTAGACAAATGCATTTGTATACCAACCTGAGTGTGTGTAAAAATACCCCCAGTAAGGATGCAGAGTAAAAAGAGAATGGAAAACAGCTTATGCATACCAGGCAGAAGAGAACTGGAGGACCATAAGAGACATTTCCCTTAAATCTTTGCCTTAGGAAAAAAGAAGTAATTAAGAAGCTTCCTCTAGAAATGGCCCTGGGGGAAGTGCATCTCTGGAGGAAGAGGTAAATGTAGAATTTCCTTTTTTGGCAGCGGGGGAGGATGGCGTAGGGAGGAAGGCCACCATTAGGAGTCATTTTTAAATAATTAATTATTTATTCTTTTTAAATTTTCCTATTGTTTATGCTATTACAGTAGTCCCAATTGACAGATTTGCACAATTTTATCCCCCCCCCCAATTCAATGTGTTTGGATGTGTCCTGGGATCAATTACAGAATTTGCTTTGGGTTTGCATCACAATAAAATTGGTGATAGTGTTACTCAGTCTGCTTAAGGGCATTTTTTGTTCTGCACTTCAGTCTGTGTCACTTGGCTTTTCCACAGAAAGAGGAAACAAGTGTTATTCCTTATAATTAAATTTGTAATTCATCAAAGGAGGAAAAACATGTTTGCTTTAACTTAGTTTATAAACAAGGAAACTAGAAACTTAATCATAGCAACAATAATGCACTTATTAAAGTTAACACATTCCAAACAATTTAATTTAATTCCCACAAATATCTCCTAAGATATATTCATATTATTCTCACTTTTACAGGCAAAAAATCCTAGTCTTAGAGAGTTCCAGTGCTTTACTCAAGGTCACACTTTCAATAAATCCAGGAATAGATTCCTGACTCCAGAACATGATCCAGAGTTGCACTGCTAATTACCTCATTCTATTACACAGCAACTATTAGCAGGACAGACTATAAATCTCAATTTCTGACCCAAAAGGACTCTCATTTTCACTATATGATTGATGTTAATGTATATTGCACCGTAGCCTTCATAGACTTAAGGGGGAAAAAAGAAAGAGTAAATATATCTCCACTTTTCCCCAAATTTCCTAAAAATAACTTGTTTAAATATATTTATGAAAATACACTCTAAATTCCAAAACATCAACAAGATTGTTATCACCATCTGATAGTCATTATAAGGTATGGCATAAATAGGATCTTAAGTGAATATCATAGGATATTAAATACTGTTGCAGGAAAAACTCAATTGTTCTTGTCCACACAGGAAAGAACTACAGATAAGCAAGTCTAGTAGTATGCAGGCAAAGTTTGTTAGAGATATGTTTCCATGGAGGAGACCAGGCCTTGCCAAGGCGGGAGTAAAAGGCATAGGCAAAGGGCATAGGTAAACGCAGGGGTGGCAAAAAGCATCAGGTCCTTTATCCTGAGAACTTATATAGTTAGTGGGATGGGGTGAGGGAGTCACATATTGATTGGTGGGTAAAGGCAGTGCCAGTTTCCCTGGGTGGGGTGTGACTACCCAAAAGTAGGTATGTATGGGGGTCTGATAGCCAGAAATCTTATCTTCCTCCAGACGACATTTATTCATCTTGTAAAACAGACATGTGACAGGAGACAGTGTTATTTCTCTCATTCCATAGTACTTCAGCTTGTGAGCCCAAAGAGCTATGTTTCTGTATTCTGTATTCTGTATTTAGAGGTTCAGAGAATGGGCTTCTCAGACCAGCAAGTCATCTGATTCTAGCTGCTTCTTGATTCCTGAGTTTGAATTCATTGACACTAGATAGTTTCACACTCTATGAAAATCTTGTCATGACAATTGTCCATGAAGACCACAAGTCCTCTCTTCTGACACCGATGATAATTGCATCCTTTCCTTTGTTGTTAAGACATTTTGAGGGATAATGTCAAATGACAGAGAGACTAAGTAAGAAAATTATAGCATAGCATACCCTTGTTCTTCAATAATCAAGTATTAGCAATTTTGATCATGCTTGGGCAATCTCAAAGCATTGTAGTATATTGTAATTTGGCTGAAGGCATATTAGAACCACATGTGCTGAATGGTGAGAATAAAGGGGTTGACGGTAGGAAGGGTACTGAGTCTCTTATTTGCATGTGAGTCAGCCATGCTGCCCATATGGACATCTAAACACAAGTAAAACAAACATCGTGATTCATAAAAATAACTTCAGCTAAATAGCTGTTAATAGAGGCTTGTTTGTGGTTTTTAAAAATGTCCCTGAGCACATAAAAAATTAGGAAGTTTAGAAATTAGATATTGTGTGCCATCAACCCGCCTTAAGGAAACAAAATCTTTTATGACATCTTGATTTCTAAAAGAGCCAAATGCATTTGAAAAACATTTAAAGGCATTTTTATGATGCTGCAAGTAACAGCCTACTGATTTATAATACTGAGACTCTAGAATAAAAATGTTTATGTGGCAAAATATGTTAAGAGAGATTTCACTCAAGGACATCAGGAATGTTTGTGGAGACCTTGTCAGGTACCTAAGATCCTCACAACACTTGTGAAATAAAAGGTTATTTATTTCAAACCTTGGGAATCATTGGAAGTGGGTTAAGAAGTTATTACTTAAATGAGTAAGTAGTGAAAATGAGATATTTTGAAAAAGTGGAGTGCAGATGGCTATTTGCTAATGAGGTGATGGCAGAACCCTTGTCTTTTAGCCCAATCCAGTACCCTGGAAGAAACATTTCCTAAACTCTCTTACAGGGAGGTTTGAGGATATGGTTAAGCTTGGCTGGAGAGACATGAGAAAACATGTTGTATAGTACATTTCCTGTAGAACATTGAAGATCATTTGCACATGTGGGCTGGCTTCTGAGCAGCCACTTTACATCTTAAGGTGACCTTAAAAATGTAAGGCTTGCTTAGAGTAAAAGAAGCTGGAACAGATTCAGAGACCAAACCTGATAAAGCTGACATACAAGTTGGAGACTGATAACCTCCAGACTTCTTTGATCTGACCATAAAACAAAACAAAGTAAATATTTAGATTTGTTTAAGCCACTATTTTTTTTGTAAAAAATGACACTAGCCGATACAGGAATGTGAATGAACTGCCTCAATGTTACTTCCTATTCTTCCCATTTTCAGCCACTGCTTTAAACTAGCTTCAAAAGAGATGTTTGACCCAATAATATTATATCTTGCTGTGTCTAGAAATATTTTTAATGGCAGATGAGCATTTTTATTTTCCCAGTTTTTGTTTCCCTATTGCTTTTCTCAATGCCTCTTTCACATCCTTGTTCCTGAGGCCATAGATCATGGGGTTCAGCATGGGGATCACTGTGGTGTAAAACACAGCCACCATTTTTCCCTGCCCCACGGACTTCTTGGTGGGAGGTCTCAAATACATGTAGGAGAGGGTTCCGTAAAAAATTGTGACCACTGTCAGGTGGGAGCCACATGTGGAAAAAGCTTTCTTTCTGCCTTCTGCAGAACGGCTTCTACGGATGGCGACAAGGATGAACACGTAGGATGTGAGAATGATCAGGAGGGACTGGACATTGCTGTAGCCACCGACTATGTACATTGATAACTCTTTGCTGTAGGTGTCAGAACATGCCAGTTTGACAAGAGGAGGATCAGCACGGTAGAAATGATCGATTTCATTAGCCCCACAGAAAGAAAGGTTGTAGGTCCTCAAGGTCTCCATCACACTGAGGAGGAAATCATAAACATAAGGGACAATGACCAGGTGAACACAGACATGCTTGGACATTTTGCTACTGTACAGCAGTGGATGGCAGATGGCCATGTAGTGGTCATAGGCCATGACAGCCAGCATGCAGTGCTCTGTGAGGACCACGGCAATGACAATATAGCATTGCACCAAGCAACCCGCATAGGAGATGGTCTTCTTCTCCGATAAGAAATTTTCCAGCATCTTGGGAGTGACATTTGTGGAGAAACACAGATCCAGAACAGACAAACTTGAGAGAAAGAAGTACATGGGAGTGTGAAGTCGAGAATCGGTTTTGATTAAAACAATCATGCCCACATTCCCTATCACAGTGAGTATGTAGACCACAAGGAAGAGCACAAAGAAAGCAACTTGCAACTCTGGGCGACTTGTTAGGCCCAAGAGAATAAATTCTGTCACTTCAGTGTAGTTTCTTCTAGACATTTCTTTGTCTCATATGAGAGGCTTTGGTTGGATTATCTAAGGAGAGATAAAAAAGGATTTTTTTAACCACTGAATATTGTATGAGGTTACATATTGTAAAAAGATCCAAAAGGCCTTGGTTATGTGATCTCAGTAGCATTTCCATAATGAGATATGAACTTATATACCATAACCAAGGAAAATGTTGCAACAAACGATTTTTATTCAGGTTACATCTGTAATCACACTGTGCAGTTAAGTTGCAGGCTAAAGATAAAATTTCAAATTTATCTCAATACTTTGGGAAATTTAAAAATCTAAATAACTTATTTGTCAAAGAAAATATTGTGATATAGATTCAGAAATGCTTAGAAGTTTTGTCTGCATTCTTTCTTATACACACATAGAAGGTTAGAAAGAACTTGAAACCTTCTTGAAGGTTTTCAAGAATTGAAAGATAACACAGGTAAAGTTCATTCTGAGAAACACTACAACAATGAGTTCTGAGCAGACAAGATGATGGATATCAGAACTTCACCTCGTGTTTCCTAGATTTATTATTTACTGGTGTATTATATATCTCACCCAGTACAAACTTACAAATTTTCATATCATAAAATTGAAGTTTAAATTGAAGCATAACTTGAAATTTGTATCTAACTATAATTTTCTTTCAGACGATTTTGACATTAGCAAATGTCTTTATCAGAGAACTTCTCAGAGGCTAGGTAAACTTTTCAAACCCCATGAACAGACTCGGAATGTCAAAGTGAGTAGAACTTCATTTTTTACCTTCCCTAAGACTGCAAGTGAGACTAATAGATCTGGTTCACTTGTGTTTGAAGATATAACAAGGCAACAACAATAATAGCAATTGTTGAGTTCTTCTATTCCATGCACCATATGAAAGCACTGTCCATGTATTATTTGATTTGATACTACATAATACCATCTCACAGTGCAGAAATACAGATGGTTTCTTGAATCTTTGATTGCAAATCTCATCTTCTTAGCTATTAAATAGTATGAGGTCTTTCAATAATTGTACCCACCTTATTAACATTAAAGTTGATAGTTCATAAAATTCTTTAAGTCACTTTATAAAATCTGGTAAGCCACTTGGTTATTTATGTTTGAATGCTTATAACAAGTGATTATTGGGCATATTTCAAGTTCCGGCCATGGCACTGGATACCGGAAGTAAGATGGTGGACAAGATAGAGGCAATAGGTTCAACAAGGTTGAGTACTCAAGTTCAGGAAATGTAATACTGTGGCCCTAGCTCATAGATCAGACATGGAACCACTAGCAGAGGAATCAGATATAGTTCTTAGTTTAGTGTTTTTCCTCTTTATTGTGCTACTTCCCAGGAGAGTTTATCACTTCCTGTCAGCTGAGTGGACTGCTTGGAGAAATATTATAACTCTTGCTAAAAATGTTAAAATTCAATTTATCTAATATTATTGCTTCTTATCCTAAACCAATGATTGCACTGTAAGCTACTAGAGAAAACAAATATGAATAAAATAGGATCATAAAACTGGCTCTTTCTTTTGAAGTATACATGAGAAGGACACACCAGACATTCTTAAAAAGGTACCAGATGGAAGAGTGAGGAGAACAGGTAGCCAGGGTATCAGTGCCCGAACTAAAACAGGAGGAAGTTTGTAACAAGATTCTAAGATAGTGTGTAGGTATTGGGATTCAATTGGCCAGAGGGCAGCCAAGAGCTTTTTTCTTTAACTCTCTGCCCAGGAGCAACTTCTCTAGTTCAAGATCTAGATTATAGCACTGATTTAATATCTAAAAGCTCTGCAATTTTGCACAGATCTCACTGGCTATAGACACACATCATATTTTAGTGGAAATCATCATTGTTAACCATATTTTAATTCTACAATTGTAGGACTATGACACAGACAATTAATATAAAAGTACAGTCCATGGGAGATCTGTCAGGCTGCTGCTGAACATTATGAAATACAGCACACACTCAGACACAGTTAGCAACTCTGATGATGAGCCAAGTGATTGCATGCAGAACCTGCCAAAAGAGAGAATCCTTCTCACTAACTAATTGTGTTAAGGTCTTTCAGACCCAGTTCATTTCTCTGATCATAATCAGACTGACTTATATTTCAAGTATCTGGATCAAAAAAAAAGGTACTTTGAAAACAAAATTCCCTTGGAATACAAACATGGGCTGTGGGAAAAAAAAAAACTGGCCCTAGACAGAAAAAGGATATTGGAAAATAATTCAGCATCCTATAAGTAAGAGAACGATAAAGGGCTTAGAGATCTTTTAGTCTAAACCTCATAGCTACATATACTGAAACTAATTTCTCCATGTATTTAATGCTTACAATAAAAGGCCTATTTGAACATATACTTTATTTCTGAGAAGTCAAAAACATTTTAAATGATTAACAAACTACATGGACCTACATTTTAAAATTGTCTTTTTCTTGTGGAAATTGATGACAGTAGACACCCAGACATTAAGTAATTGGAAAACCCAAAAGAATATTATTTGAAACTAATACTAGTGAAACATCTGCTGGAGATCCAAAGTACCAAATTCTACCAGCATGATTCAAAAACACTGGTAACATAAAGAGAAAGACAGAGCTGAGTAAGCACCTATAGATTTTCTCTCATTAACAATGCACTGTCTGTGCAAATTTCCCATGAAACTACCTATTTCAACACATCAAAATCTAAAAGACTATGCAATTTAAATAAGTGAATACACGAATTGCTAGATTTTGAAAACTAACATGCCAACACATTTCCTTTCCTACCTGCAAAAATATGAGTGTCTTCTTAGTGACCACAAAGGGCAAATTCTTGCCAGTACTATAGGATTTATATTCAACTTGATGACATCAACATTTTGTCTCAGGAGAATCCCCAACTGTTTCAAGGAGCAACTAAAACTAAAACCCCAGTTGGGAGCATTTTCATGAAGAGAAACACTAATTGGTAGTACTATAATTTCTCAACTCCATATTTTATATTTCATTGAAATTTAAACCATTTGCCTGCTATGACTGGTAGTGAACTATTTTATAAAATAATGAAAGCCAAATTTGCAATCCTCAGGAGACAAAATTTCTCATGAAACTGAATTCAAGTAATTTTCTTCATCACCTCAAGTTCTCTAACTGATTTCCTATGTTGTTTGCCCTTGAACTAATTCACACAAAATATGTGTTTAGCAGAAAGTTCAATGCTGTTTAGTCTTCAGAATACAAAAACAAAAAATATATTCTTCAGCTAAAGGAATTCTCATATTGATGGGATACTTAACTAAATAACACTAGGTGTAAATGATTAGTTTCCAGGAGAAAAACTCATGGAATATGAGAGCCTGATACCCACCAGTGACTACAGCATAGACAATAATTGACAAGTGTATGCTAAATATAAGGACTGCATTTAATTTATAGTTTCTATTATGCCTGCAGTGTTTGCAAACTTTCCTAAAACTGAGTACCAAGCTGAATTCAGAGCATAGTTATAGTTGCCCTAAAATGTAATTGAGGGAAAGATATCTTACAAATAATATTTGATATTCACAAAATTCTCGTGAAATGCATGTCAGTAATCATGGTTTGTAATTGAATAAACTGACCTCACAGGGTAGCTATTCTAAGCTAACCAATTGAAAAGTAAATAATAAAAGTGAGATTTAGAATCAGGTTTAAATAAATTGAAAATCAACCTTTTGCCTACCACATCATGATGTTATTTTTGTTTTGTTTTGTTGGGTTTTTTTAATTTCAGCAATAAGAGGTGGGAAGTGACTATTTTAACAGGTGGTATGAATCTTGACCTGGATGGAAACAAAGAAGAATCACACAAAATTCTACATTTCTTTTGTAAGTTGACAGCTGGTTCTATTCAACATCTTCTCATTCAAGAAGCTGTACTTAAGTCTTCAATCTTAAACCTTGCTTCTCATCATGGAAAGAGCAAAACACCCACTGAAGGTTTCTTTGCCCAACAATATTTTCCTCAATTGAGAAGAGACACATATGAATTATAATAAAACTCATTGTTCACAAATAACCACACACTTCCACCTAAACCCAAAAGATAAGTATAAATGCTGTCATGTGCACAAAGGACAACAAAATTAAAACAACTAGTGAACAAAATGAATAAAGGTACAAAATGTAAACTTTTGTAATAAAAATATTACTTTTTGTGTTTGGACTTAAGAAAAATCTTTAAAGTTTTAAAAATGCAGTGTTCATGAGATTCCACACATAAGTGAAGTCATATGGTACTTGTGTTACTCAGACTGGTTTACTTCCCTTAACATAATACTCTGCAGGTCTATCTATGCTGTCTTAAAAGGTATTTTTTACAGCCAAGTAATATTCCATTCTGTAAATATACCACTGCTTTCTTCATCCAGTCATTGACTGATGGGCTCTTAGGATGCTTCAAATCTTGGCTACTGTAAATAGCACTGCAGTGAGCACAGGGCTGCAAATATTCTTTTGGATTGGTGTTTCAGGCTTCTATGGATATATTCCTGGAAGTGGAATTACTGGGCCATAAAAAAGTTTCATTTTCAGTGGTTTGAGCTAAGTTCTGTTTTGCACAGTGGCTGCATCCCTCTGCATTCCCACCAACAGTGTATGAGGGTTTCCTTTTCTCCACATCCTCGCCAACACTAGTTTCTTCAGTTATTGACAATAGCCATTCTGACAGGTATAAGGGGGTATCTCATTGTGGCTTGAATTTGCATTTCTCTGATAATTAGTGATACTGAGCATCTTTTCGTATGTCTATTGTTCCTCTGTATGTGCTCTTTGAAGAAATGTCTATTTAGGCACTTTGCTCATTTCTTAATTGGGTTGTTTGGTTTTAAAATTTTTTTAAGATTTTATTTATTTATTTTTAGAGAGGGAAGGGAGGGAGATAGAGAAAGAGAGAGAGAGAGAGAGAAACATCAATGTGCAGTTGCTGGGGGTCATGACCTGCAACCCAGGCATGTACCCTGGCTGGGAATCGAACCTGGGACACTTTGGTTCCCAGCCCACGCTCAATCCACTGAGCTACACCAGCCAGGGCTTGGGTTGTTTGTTTTGTTGGTGTTGAGTTGCATAAGTTTCTGATACATTTTAGATATTAAGCTCTTATCAGATATATTGACAAATATTCCCCCTTTAGAGTGAGCTGTCTTTCCTTTTGTTGATGATTTCCTTTGCTTTGCAAAGCCTTTTCAGTTTTATATGGCCCCACTTATATGTGAAATCTAATGAACAAAATAAACTAACAAACAAAATAGTATCAGACTCATAGATACAGCGAACAGACTGACAGTTATCAGAGGTGAAATGGGGGCTGGGTGAAAAATGTGAAGGGATTAAGCCTCATGGGCACTGACAACAATGTGGTGATTGGAGGAGATTAAAGGGACAGGGAGAGGTAGAAGAGGATAAGGGGGATAAATGGTGATGGAAGGAGACTTGACGTGGGGTGGTGATCACATACTATTGTACAATATACATGTGATGTAGAATTGTATGCCTGAAACCTATATAATTTTGTTAACCAATGTCCTCAAATAGGACAATAAAAATAACATATAAATAAAGAATTGCAGTGTTTCCTACTGGTGTACGAAATTTCTCATTTTACCATAAATGTTGTCCTCTAATTTAGAGAAAAGGTCTCGAAAATGCTTTAGGGCCAAAAGAATAGTGATATCTTCTAGGAAAATATATTGTTCCTTAAGAGCTCTCTGGCTAATGCTTCTTTCACGTCTTTGTTTCTAAGGCTATAAATCATGGGGTTCAACATGGGAATTACTGTGGTATAAAATGCAGCCACTATTTTCCCCTGTTCTACAGATTCTTTCGAAGGGGGTCTAAGATACATGAAGAAGAGTGTTGTATAGAATATAGTAACAGCTGTCAGGTGGGAGCCACACATAGAGGAAGCTTTGCGCCTTCCTTCTGTGGAACAAATCCTCAGGATAGCAGCAAAAACATAAAGGTAAGAAACCAGGATGATGAGGAGAGAAAAGGAAAGGTTACTTCCAGCCACAACAAGCATTGATGTTTCTTTGTTGGTGGTGTCAGAGCAAGCCAGCTTAATCAGGGGTGTGTCAGCACAGTAGAAGTGGTTGATTTCATTGGAGCCATAGAAGACAAGGCCATAGGTCCACATGGTCTCCATCAGCCCAGTCAGCGCTCCATGCACATAAGGCACCGTGATGAGGGATGTGCACATGTTCTTGGACATTTTGATGCCATAAAGCAGAGGGTTGCAGATGGCCATGTACCTGTCAAAGGCCATCACAGCCAGGATATAGACCTCCACATGGACCAAGGCTATAAAAAGGTAACACTGCACGAGACAAGTGGGATAGGAAATGGTTTTCTTCTCTGACAAGAAAATCTCCAGCATCTTTGGGGTCACATTGGAGAAGAAGCACATGTCTGCAAAGGACAAGTGGCTCAGGAAAAAGTACATGGGCCTGTGGAACCAGGCATTGGCCTGGATGAGAACAATCATGCCCAGGTTCCCTGCCACTGTGGCCATGTAAATGGTCAGAAACAGCAGAAAGAGGACAATCTGCAGTTCTCGGCGATCAGTCAGTCCGAGGAGAATGAACTCAGTCACAGAGGTGAAGGTTCTTCTCACTCTTTTCTTCAATGGGGATTGAGAACTTTGGATTAGTTCAGAATTTTTTATGGAAAAGAAATTCATATTTTCTTAGGGACATTACTTTGTTTCATTTTCTCTGCATTTTTCCCTTTCTTTTCTATGATTATTTTTCCCCAGGAGACACTAGAAATAGTTTAATTAAAACAGAATCTACTCAAATGTCACCAAACCCATGCAAAGTAGCTCTGGGTCTCAGTCAACAGGCAGCTTCAATTTTTATTTTTATTTCTGCTAATTGATCTCCTTTTTCTCTGTGTTTATGTATCTTTGTGGTGTCTGTCACTACATTCTTACCTGCATCCTTTCTTACTTTGTCTATTTTCAGCTTTTTACTTCAGCCTACATTAAATTTTTATTCTAGATTTTGCCACTCAGTGGCAATAAACACACAAAAGCCACTACTCTAAATAAATTTACCACACAACTTAATAAAAAAACTTAATTAGAAATTGAAAACCTTGTACCAGAAGCCCTTTTCCTGCTACTGATTCTTTCAGGTCTTACCAGACAAAATCTCTTAGGTTTTCTGTCAGAGGGCACTAAGTGACACTTTGACTTGATTCTTTGTGGAAAATGAAAAGTCTGTACTTCCTATTTTAGACTGACTCGATGCCATTTGGGGGAAGACACTGAAAAAAAGAGAAATCTTTTTTAAAAAATGAACAACTGTAAGCCTTTTACCATGAATAAGAATCAATATAAAGTACAGGGAAACTTTCAGAAATTTTTCTAACATTTTCCCAATAATTCAATAAACCTTAGAGAAGCTAATTGTTCAGCCCATCAGGCCTGAATTAGACCTTGGCTATGACTTTGTCCAGAGTATTCATCTATACTTGTGAAAACATTAAAGAGCACAGTCCTGGCACCAGCCACTGGGAAGTGAGGGGCCTGGACCGGAGCCTCCCCTGTACCCACACAAGTGCTTGTGTCTTGAATACAACACTAGACTCTTTAAAACAATACTTTAAAAAACAAATGCAAAACCGTAGTACAACAAAACAAAATAACCAAAAATGTGCTTTTTCTTTGCTTACCTTCAGACTACATTTACTACAACAAAAGAGTATATTCCAGCCAAGAGAAGGTGATGAAAGTGATTTTGTAGGACAGGCACAGTGTTTTCCATCCCTTTAAACCAGAGGCTTGGCCTCCCCTTCCCCTGTTCTGCTTCCTAAAGCTATGATATGGGTACAGTGCTGAGCCACCCTGGATCCATGGAGGAGATGGCAGAAAAGTGAGTTAATAACTTGAAACTCCTAAAATTTTGGCAGCGCTGAAATGACACATCCCCTCAGAGTTGCATGCAGATGAGAATTGAACTCTAAATTGTTTACCTACTATTTTATTTTACTGTTACATGAATTAAAGTCATTATTCAAGTAGTAACAAACCTCTAGGATCAGTACTCAAGATACTATAAGGCTGATTGCTACATAAGATATAATTATATGAGGTGATCATTGTTCTTTTGAATTTAATTAATCCCTCATAGGTTATGCCCAAGGACCATGCTGTGAGTTAAAAATTGTTATGATAACACCTAGATAATCCCAACTTTCACCTTTTGAGACATTTTTAAATTGTCTTAAACTTCCTATTCATTTATTCCATGCCATTTAGAAATCCAAAATCACAAATACACACACACACACACACACACACACACACACGCACACATTGCAATTCTATGGAATGTAGCTGGAAGATAATATTTGTTGCAAAAGAATAAAATAATTACATTGAAATATTGGGCATATGTATTTTATAAATTCTGCTCCTGTATCCTAACCACAGAGGATTTTTAAAAATTGTTTAAAGATTTTGTTTATGTGTTTTTAGAGAGGGGAATGGAAGGAAAAAGAAAGGGAGCAAAACATCAATGTGAGGTTGCCTCTCCCACGCCCCCTACTGGGTACCTGGCCTGCAACCCAGGCCTGCGCCCTAGACTGGGATTCCCTTTGGTTCACATTCCAGTGAGCCACTGAGCCACTCAATCCACTGAGCCACACCAGCCAGGGCCACAGAGGACTTTTTTTCATGGGCTGCTTTATAGTACTTAATCCCCAGCTTCATAACATCTTTGGTTTTTCTTATTTCTCCCCCATCCTTTTTCTTGCCTCTGCTCTTCTTTCTGAAATGACTTCAAGAACTCCCTATTTTTCTCTCTACATATCATTCTGAGCATCTGACCCTTTCTTCACCGTGTGTGCATATATTTTCATGTGGGTAGTGGGGTGTCCCACTATCTTCTCTTCTCCTACCAGAGAACATGGAAATATATCGTACCTGTGTATGTGTTCATGCCCTAGTCTGAGATCCTGCCTTCCTTAATGATGCTCTACCAAGGTATATTTGTGCTTTCTTCTGGTAACCTGAATACTGGAATTTGTCTCACAGTATCAACCATAGGTTTTGGAACTAAGCAGATTTGCCTTAAAAAATTGTGACCATGCTGCCAATTAACTATGCAATTGGAGAAAATGTAACCTTTATGAGCTTCTCTATTCTCATTTGGAAAACATAACAACAGTTTCTTCTAAGGATTTTGAAAGTTGTAATGTATGTAACTATGTCTAACCATGTGTGATGCATATAAGGCCATCACAAGAAATGTTTTGTTTCTACTTCTCCTTTGTTAAATATTTAGAAGAAATAAAAATTCTGGAATTGATGAGTACTAATATTTCCCTTGTAATCAACCCTAATTATTGTCTGCAGTTCTTTATTCTATCCATACACTTGTTCTTATCAAATAAGAAATTAATTCCAAGTATAAAATAATAACACCATCGGTAATCCTTCACACAAAACAGACAGCCTTACCTATAAAGTGGTGGGAAAAATCACTGAGCCTTCAAATATAATAAGTGAGGAAAATTGGTACTTGTATTTGTTTATAAGATTATTTCCCTTTCCCTATGGCATCTCGAAAACAAGATTAAGCAATCAATTCTGCTAATTGAAAGTTCCCTGAAAATAGCTCAAGGAATCTTCACATGGAAGGTAAGAATGGCTTAAGCATCTCTTTTGTATTTTCTTCTGCTCTCTTGGTAGTGGTTTTGCCTACTGCTTGAATGAAACCATGCATTTCTGGACATCATTCTTTTCTGCTGCCTTCATTATCCAGCAGGAAGGGATTCATTTTAAAGAAAGTTACTCATTCATGTTACTTGGCCATCAATGCAGCAAGAACATATTCTGCCACATAGTGTCCTTGCAGTGATCATTGATTCATTTGGGAAACAAAGGGGTATATTTAGCCCCCTTTTTCTTTTGCTTTTATACTGTTTTGTTTTGTTTTGTTTGTTCTTAGAAAACTCCAAGGACAAATGAAAGCAACTGGAGAAAGCTAAAGTATGCACATGATTCATTCTGCTTTCCTAGGCCATGACGTATTTTGTATAAATATAATTGTTGAACTTTTTAGTGGTTAAGTGTTCTTAACATATTTAATTAATAAAGTAGACATACTAACTGTATTCACAAAACATTTTTTTAAAAAAATACTTCAGTTGTTTCTCATAAGTGTTATGGTAAAATAATTGAGAATGTTTCTCCATTAATAAACTTTATCCTTGATAGGCAGTGGGTATGTGTATAATCATATTAAAAGCCTACAGTACCTTGACTCTGATAAACCTCCATAACTTTGTGCTGACAGAGTTAAATTAACACATTATCACAAACATATTAAGATATTTTTGTCAGCTGAGGTGTAAGGTAAGAGGAAACTTGTTATCAGAACAGTCTTACCCAGGTAATTCAGGCTGCCTTTAGGTCCTTAACTACAGCAAGTCTTCTAATATTATCCATATGTTGAAGAATGAAAATATGCATATGGGAAGTAACTATGAGATTAAGTGTTTCTACCAGGTTACATAGCTAGCAAGTGAAAGACCCAGAATGCAACCTTGGCTTGTTCATAAACTCTAAACTGTATACTATCTCAATGTAACCTGAAGAATTATAGACATAATTGTGCTCAAGCAGTTTCCTCCTCAATTCCTCAGTTCCCAAGTACCCAGAATTCCTGAGTTCCTTCTAATTTACTACGGAGAAAATGCATCCAATGAACTTTTTCTCACCAGGCTATTATGATATATTATGTACCCTTTCAAGAAAATATAGCTTTGAAAAGAAGAAAGTGTGTGTGTGTGTGTGTGTGTGGTAGAGACAGAAAGAGCATGAAAGAGTGACAAGGGGAGATGTTGAAATATAACAAAGTTGATAAATGTAGGAATTACTGTAACAATAAAATCTATCTTAAAAAGTATTTTCTAGAAATATCCTGAATTTTCAGCTAATGTCAAAATTTCTTTTTAAGTTCCTCCAGTTCATGGAAATTATAAACCAGAAGAGATATTGGACATAATAGCCTGCAACCTAAAAATTGACTAGATGAATAACAGAAATTGAATACTCCAAAGTCACTCACAAATTAACTTTCTAAATTTTCAGTGACCTAATTATTTCAGCTTTCTCCTTCTCTTTTTTTAAACTTGATTTTTCTTGTTGACACTACTACAGATGTCCCCATTTTCCTCCCCTTTGCCCCCTTCCATGCAGCCTCTGCCACCCCCCTTCCCTCAGCCAATCACCACACTGTGTCTGTGTGTGAAGATAGGCTCTTTGGCTCATCCCTTCATCTTCTTTCATGGTGTTCCCACCCCCCACACTGTCCACCACACACAAATTAATTTAAAATTTGGAACATGACTTAACATTGATCTTGGGTGCCATCATTCTTCATGTAATATAAAAGTAATTCTCTCAAAAGTCAGTTGGGAAATCATTTAGCCTTTGAAAAACAGAAGCAACAAAGGTTATCCAAATTTACCTGCTAACAGATTATGAATATTAAAATGCTTTAAAATTATATTGTGAAGTACATTATAACATGACTTATAGAGAATTCTATAATAAATGGATTTATTATCAAAAGAAATTACTTGTAACACATTCCAAAAGTGATATTACAGAAGTTAGATCTTAAATTTTTGTGGATTTCATGTTTATAACCAGAGACACAGTAATACTACAATTAAATCTAAAATAAAGATTTGTTTAATTTGAATAGTTTTAAAGAGTTGCCCATAATATATATTGTGTATGTGGAAATGAGTTCATATGCATTTTGGGTTTCCCTTGGGGAAAATAAGAACAGAAACAGACAGTGAAAAATGTTTTTCCTCATGTTACAACCATATAATTTATATTTTTATCTTTGCAGACAAATTTGTAGTTACTTACATGTGTAGTCTAAATCTGTGAATTACATTTCTGTAGCTACATATGTCTCATCAAAACATCACATTATTTGGGTAGCTACTGAGGACAAAAAGCCTTTAAGGAAGTCCCAGTTGTCAAGTTTTTGCTTCATGCTGGTACTTCACAAAATGAGGTAAAATAGAGATCCCAACCAGGTTAATATTATTCTGGCAGGACAGGATATCGATAATAAGAAAGAGAACACCCTAAATATTTTATTTCTTTCAAAGGCAAAAGTTATTTCAAAATATTAAGTACTGTATTGACACAGATATGCATAATATTCCATGTCAGCATCATTTTAATGTGTTAAGTGGAATCTGGAGAGCAGTGCTTTCAAAATGGCCCATCCATCCAGGAGTCCCACCCACTCTTCATTCAGACTGGACACCCTTGGCAGGGGCACATGACACGTGCACAGTGTGGTGTTTGGCAACTTTGGGGGTGAATTACAGAAGTCATTAGAATCTGTAAAAGAGAGACATCATGTATCTCTTAAAACCCAAAAAGTTGAATAGGAATTGAATACCATAAGATTGTTATTTTCAAAGTAGTTGTCACTAAACACACCTGCACTTCATATTCAAAAAAGCACTAACCATCACAGAATCTCACAACCTTTAGGGGGACTATTGTATGTCCTCATTCTAAAAAATTAAATAAAACATAATATATTTTTCCCTGATTTACTCTCTCAATAAGCACATTGATATTTCCCAAATTCATCTAATGCATTTAATAAGATAAACAAAACCTGTTCATTTTAACTAAGAATTTGAACAATTTCTATTACTGTGCTAGTGAACTTTGACTCAAATAATAATGAAATAACCTTTCATTAGTTAATTTATGAAGTTTTAGTTATCCTCAGATCTTACATCAACAGAAATGGGTCAATCTACTATTTTTCTTGTAATGTGAGTCTTTCTTTTTTCTTTTCAATGTACAGTCTCTAGCTTTTGTAAAAGGTCTTTAGCTATGTACTAAGCCACAATCTGCTGACAAATATAACATAGAAGACAAAATTCACTCAATTTTATTTTAATTTGTTACACATTTTCTGTTCATCACTTTGTTCACAGCCTCTTTCACATCCTTGTTCCTCAGACTGTAGATCATGGGGTTCAGCATGGGGATCACTGTCGTGTAAAACACAGCCACCATTTTCCCCTGCTCCACGGACTCCTCTGTGGGGCGTCTGAGGTACATGAAGATGAGAGTCCCATAAAATATGATGACAGCTGTCAAGTGGGACCCACAGGTGGAGAAGGCCTTCCGCCTCCCTTCTGCTGAGTGCATCCGTAAAATGGAGATGAGAATGAACAGATAAGAAGTGACAACTACAGTCAGAGAGTACGTGCCATTAATGCCTCCAAGTATGATCATGGTGAACTCTTTGACAAAGGTCCCAGCACAGGCCATTTTGATGAGAGGTGGGTCTGCACAGTAGAAGTGGTTGATCTCAATTTTCCCGCAGAAGTATAAGCCATAAGTCCATAATGTTGCTGCCAGACTAGTCAGAAAACCATATATGTAAGGGAAAGAGATCAGTCGAACACAGACAACCCTTGACATTCTGCTGCCATAGAGCAGAGGCTTCCCGATTGCCATGTATCTATCAAAGGCCATCACGGCAAGGATGAAAAGTTCTACATGGACAAGGGCAATGAAGAAGAAGCACTGTACCAAACAGCCATTGTAAGAAATAGTTTTTGTCTCTGATAACAGGTTTTCCAACATTTTAGGGGTAACATTGGAAGAAAAACACACATCTACAAATGACAAATGACTGAGAAAAAAGTACATGGGGCTATTGAGCTGTGGACTGACCTTAATTAACATAATCAGGCCAATATTGCCCACTAAGGTGATAATGTAGACCACAAGAAAAACGATGAAGAAGAGAATTTGCCATTCCCGATGACTGGTTAGTCCCAAAAGAATAAACTCTGTCACGTCAGTGAAGTTGAGCATTTTCCCAGTTCTAGGTCAATGTTAGTTACAAATCTCTGTGATAACAAAAATAAAATAAGTTTAAAAATCAAATTTAATTATATATTAATTTATACTTTCATCCATGCCCACTTTCATTGTTTTCCTTGTACATGTCTATGACTGCTTTTTGCATTATTTTCAGCAGATCTCCGGTGGTCACTAAGATGAATAAATGGGCTGTACTATATAGCAGTTACACTAACTATTGTGATTAAAACATGCTAGTATTAAATATTGTGATTAGCCAGATTCCAAGACTACCTTTTAGACAACTCTCCTTTCCAATGCTGGCATGTTTTGGTAGTTTCACATTTTTTAGATATTTATGGAGAGGTATACTTCTCTTTTGACTATAAGTCAAAAATAAATTTTTACACCATCTCTTTTTTATTATATATATTCTTCATGATTAAAGGAAAAGCCAATTAATCAAATAACCCATCAGCTCCAACTGCCAGATAAAAAATATTTTTAATCTAATCTCATATTTATACTCACTTAAACTGAAGAGGTACAAACTAATCACAGTCATCATCAAAACCAAGTTAAAAGGGTGAAGCACTTTTTCATGTTCATATATATTCATACATTATGCATGTTCCTTGTGTACTGACTCTTTTGAATATCACATGTAATTACAATCTATTAGGTAGTATCCACTGTAGTGTCCTGGAGATTCAAAAATAAGTAACAAGGAGATTAATGTTACTACTTATAGTGGTATTAATGTAAGTAAATATTCTGAAACCATGATATACTCTTACAGAGCTATACCAAGGGAAGAAAGTAGGAAATGCTTGGCTCTTCTTATGAGATCCAGTAGAGTTATAGAAAGCTTCCTGGACGTTTTGCAAATTTATTTTCAAATACAAGTTATATCACATGCACCTTTCTCCAAAACAATATTTTACAAATTATTTTCCTAAGAAAACACTAGCTTCTTTTATAATGTTAATAAGGATTATGAAGAAAAATCCACAAGTATACATTCATCAAATACTAATGAGAAATCTTTATATCCTATCTAATCATTCAGAGATATACAATCTACCTAGTAAAATTATACCATGACAAGTTTTGTGGAAAAAATCTATTAAACTTGGTTTAGCTTACATTGACTTTTCTCAGGAAGAGAGGAGAGAGAGATTCCATCAGCCTCAGTGAACACAGAACACAGACTGTAATTCTGTCCCATAAAAATCTTGAGACAGCTTTTCAATGGCACAATGAATGTGTGATGGAATGGTGTCGTGCCCTTCAAGGTTAAATATCATTTCTAAGACACAATATTGTTCCAAAAACTCTTGTTTTAACCTCCAGAACTACACTTTGTTCAATTACAATTTGATGGGACCTATCCATAGGTATCTCTGGGTAGTGACCAGGAAAGACAAGAAGAGGCAACAAGATAAATCTCACTGCCATAGGGAGAATAAACAGATGTGTACACAAAGGTGATACACTACCTCCCATTCACCTCATTTGGAAGGTAAGTTTTCTCTGGAGAAAGGAGAATGCTAACAATCAAAGTACATCAGATCAAGACTGCACAACTCCAGAGTCTCGGGCTAAAGAAAAATTGAGGCATTAACTAATAGCAAAAAATTATCAATAATTACAGTTAAAGTTGTTTGAAATTAGATAATCTGATTTGGAATACATTTAGGCAGGACAAAATTTGCAGAGTTGATAACTTCATCTCTAAAAATCTTTTGTTTTACATGATAAAGAATACCACCTCCATCCCCAGCTCTAAGGCTCCATAACACCTTTATGGGATTCATTCTGCTTTAGAAGAGTTTTCCAATGTTCAATATTTTTTGGAACAATATTGCAATCTAACACCCCCCCCCCAAAAAAACCTTCTTCCAATTTTGCCCATTGCTCAAATATCTTTATGGCAGAAAATACATGAAAAGAAACAGCCTTTCAGATGAGGGAAGAAAGTGAGGGGTGAGAGAGACAGACAGACAGAGAGACAGACAGAGAAAAGAAATGCCCTTCTTACCCTTCGTCCACTGTCCCGGGCCCAGTCCAGAAGGGTGTCCTGCCTTTAGGTGCCAGGTCTCTGGATCTGAGTCTGTTTTTGTTCCCCAACACCAACATTTCCCAAAAGCTTCCAGCTGAGATTTTGTTGAAAATGGTTTTGTTTCCATTTGTTATTATATATCATTACGAATTAATGTCATTTATGTATTTCAGGCATGATTGCCCCAGGAATGATGCTGTCTTTTCTCTATCACATCAAGGGAGACATAACATATATTTACGTCATTCTCATTTGGCTTTGAAATCTGCCAGGTCTCAGCACCATACTTGTAATTAACAAGTATTTTCTACTTATTACTTAACAAGAATTAAGCATTACTTGTACTGTTTAGGTGGGAGTGGGGAAGAGACTGCTCTGGGAATACCATGTTGCTCCTCAGACTTTCAGCCACTAGGTAACAGCCAGTGATGTTCTTAGGTAAATCTGTCATTACTGTGATGGTAGTCAGGTGGAGATTCCCTAATTATATTGTTTCTTTTATATTTACCATTTGGCAATTCACTGCAGAGTTCCACTTTCTCTTCAGTCTGTTTGTGTGTGCATGTCTGGAGGGGCTTGTTGATTGACAAAGCAGACAACCTGTCTTGTTGTATTGGAGATGTGAGGAACACATTGTTTTTATTGGTCTTCACATTTTTTAACTGTGTCCCATGGCCCTGAGGGTTACAAAGGAGAAATAGGCACCTAGTCACTCTGTTTAAATGTATCAAGAGATTTTCAATGTTCAATTTGTAAAGACCTTTGGGACTTAAGCATACACAAACATGCAGAGATAAACTGAAGCTTAGAAAGTACATGTGATCACATTGAATTACAGTGGCTCTCAATCTCCTGCGCATAAAGGAGAGTTTCCTTTAAATTATTTTCAAGGCTAACTTAATAGCACTTCGTTATTGTTCAGCTTACTACTCATAGATTGTATTGTGTATTAATAAATTGGCCAAAATTATTTATCTACCAATTTATCATTCATGTCACAAAAGCTAAACTACCTACCACCTTAAAGAAATATCTTTGTGAGTCTTTGAGAAATAAAGGATGGCATCAGACCAGAGTGGAAAGTAGTTTTGTTTTCTTCAATTAAAAAATTCCTGATTTATATACAGTAATTGTGTATAGCACTTATACAACTTTCATAGAAGTAAAAAATGATAACCCAAGGCAAACAAAGATATACATGTGATTATACATGTGACTCAGTTGTAATGTGACTAGCATCTAAGTGAACACGGTGCACAGTGGGGCTGTGCTCTCTCAGTGTGAGGTGAGCTGTGCACACTGCCACTCTGCAGGGGTCTGTGACCTGTGATGGCTCAGTTCTTCCTGACAATCTTTTCTCTTTACAATTTTTGTGGACCCTTTCTGACATAAACATAAACTTAATTTTAAACTAATTTTTAAATATAGAAGTCCACTAAAATCATAAACTGGTTGCTTAGCTTTGTCTTTCACCCTTAAAAATTGCTCTCACATACAGGGTGGGGCATAAGGGAAGGTTTACATTTGTTCACAGGGGAAATAATACAATCATTAATCAATAGTAATGCAAGAATAAACTCTGTGTTTCACGTACAAACTATAGTAAATCTACTTTTACCCTACCCTGCATTCAAGAAAAAGAAAAAGAAACTCATACTCAGCAGGGACACAACTCGATAAAATATTTTCCCTCCTTGTTGTATACATGCTCTGAAGTGTGTTGTGTTTTCAGTTTTGGAGATGCTTCTCAAAGCTCCTAGAGGAAGAGGAATTGCATTTGAGTGTTTGTCTGGAATGATGGAAAGATCACTGTGAACTGCCTGCGAATGTGTGCCATCCAAAGGAACAGGAGCAGGAAAAACAGATCCCAGATATATTTGCAAACTACCCAAACAATGGTATTTATATAACTACTAAGTTTTAAAAAGAAACAAATTTTCTAAAGAAGAAGAAATTGGATTTTTGAAGTTTGATACAGACATGAAAAATGTTTTAGACACCATCATAGATGACAGAGAAAATACAGGGATGAATACAGATTCTGTAGCCCAAAAAGAAGTTGCAAACATGTCAACAGATCATACTCACATCTGAATCAACAGACTATGCCTGTGACTGCCTGTGCTGCTGAGCCTGATGCATTTTGCAAAGCTTTGTGAGAGACAATTTTTATTTAGAAAGTCAGATGTGATTGCACAGTACCACAGATGACTTGGCACACACAAAAAAATGGCTCTAAAAAATGGCGCTGTTGGTATTTTACAAAAGTGAAACACAAGGGAAACTGAATGTTAGTTAGCCAACTAACAGCAATGGTGAACTGGTGGGGAAAGTAAAAGAAGGGCTAGGTCTGATCTTAGGGGGTATGTGGTCTGCAGAATTTGGGGAATCTTAGAAGCACTTTTCTTTACCATCTAAAAGCAAAAACATACATTCAAATTCCTTATAGTGTAAAACTCTGTATTTCAAATTAAATCACCAATAAAGGTAGATTTTTTCCCCAAGACTAGGAATGCAAAAAATATTCAATATTCCAGTTGAAGAGTTCTGTTTCTATCATCTTGATTAAATGCTCAGTCCATGATTTTATGAACTTAGGCAACTTTTATTTTTTTGTTTGGTTGTTTTTAGATTTTCTATGCCTTAATGTGATGTAACAGCAATAATAGTAATCATTTCATTGTGTGTTTATGAGCATGAAAAGAAGTATTACATGTTACCACATAACAAATACACAAGGAACAATTAGTATTAAATGAACTCCTGAAAATTGTAGCTTCCATGAATAGTTTGTAATAATCAAGTCATCAAATCTCTATAAAAACACTCTCCCTTTCTCTCTTGCAATCACTTCTCTTCTCTTTCACATATATAAACAGCACACGTACACATAGATAACATTTAAAGAATAATTAATCTTAATTAATACAAAATAACATAAAATTCAAGATGCAACCTTCATCTGACAGTTCTAGACAAATGCATTTGTATACCAACCTGAGTGTGTGTAAAAATACCCCCAGTAAGGATGCAGAGTAAAAAGAGAATGGAAAACAGCTTATGCATAGCAGGCAGAAGAGAACTGGAGGACCATAAGAGACATTTCCCTTAAATCTTTGCCTTAGGAAAAAAGAAGTAATTAAGAAGCTTCCTCTAGAAATGACCCTAGGGGAAGTACATCTCTGGAGGAAGAGGTAAATGTAGAATTTCCTTTTTTGGCAGCGGGGGAGGATGGCGTAGGGAGGAAGGCCACCATTAGGGGTCATTCTTTCTAAATTTTTCTATTGTTTAGGCTATTACAGTAGTCCCAATTGACAGATTTGCACAATTTTATCCCCCCCCAATTCAATGTGTTTGGATGTATCCTGGGATCAATTAACAGAATTTGCTTTGGGTTTGCATCACAATAAAATTGGTGATAGTGTTACTCAGTCTGTTTAAAGGTATCCTATGTTCTGTACTTCAGTCTATGTCATTTGGATTTTCCAGAGAAAGAGGAAACAAGTATTATTTCTTATAATTAAATTTGTAATTTATCATAGCAGGAAAAATATGTGTGCTTTAACTTAGTTTATAAACAAGAAAAACTAGAAACTTAATCATAGCAACAATAATTCATTTATTAAAGTTAACACATGCCAGACAATTTAATTTAATTCCCACAAATATCTCCTAAGATATTTATATTATTCTCATTTTTACAGGCAAAAAATCCAAGTCTTAGAGAGGTCCAGTGTCTTACTCAAGGTCACACTTTCAATAAATCAAGGAATAGATTCCTGACTCCAGAACATGATCCAGAGTTGCACTGCTAATTACCTCATTCTATTACACAGCAACAATTAGCAGGGCAGATTAAAAGTCACAATTTCTGACCCAAAAGGAGTCTCATTTTCACTATATGATTGATGTTAATGTATATTACATCATAATCTTTATACACTTAAGGGGGGAAAAAGGGGGAATATATCTCTACTTTTCCCCAAATTTCCTAAAAATAACTTGTTTAAATATATTTATGAAAATACACTCTAAATTCCAAAACACCAACAAATTTGTTATCACCATCTGATAGTCATTATAAAGTGTGGCATAAATAGGATCTTAAGTGAATATCATAGGATATTAAATACTGTTTCAGGAAAAACTCAATTGTTCTTGTCCACACAGGAAAGAACTACAGATAAGCAAGTCTACTAGTATGCAGGCAAAGTTTGTTAGAGATACGTTTCCATGGAGGAGACCAGGCCTTGCCAAGGTGGGAGTAAAAGGCATAGGCAAAGGGCATAGGAAAAAGGCAAGGGTGGCAAAAAGCATTAGGTCATTTATCCTGAGAACTTATATAGTTAGTGGGATGGGATGAGGGAGTCACATATTGATTGGTGGGTAAAGGCAGTGCCAGCCTCCCTGGGTGGGGTGTCAGACCCCCATACATACCCAAAAGTAGGTATGTATGGGGGTCTGATAGCCAGAAATCTTATCTTCCTCCAGACCACATTTATTCATCTTGTAAAACAGACATGTGACAGGAGACAGTGTTATTTCTCTCACCCCACAGTACTTCAGCTTGTGAGCCCAAAGAGCTATGTTTCTGCATTCTGTATTCTGTATTTAGAGGTTCAGAGAATGGGCTTCTCAGACCAGCAAGTCATCTGATTCTAGCTGCTTCTTGATTCTTGAGTTTGAAATCATTGACACTAGATAGTTGCACACTGTATGAAAATCTTGTCATGACAATTGTCCATGAAGACCACTAGTTCTCTCCTTTGACACGGATGTATACCACATTTGTTGTAGAGCAATCAATCCTTTGCCTACCACATCATGATGTTATTTTTTGTTTGTTTATTCATTTCAGCAACAAGAGGTTGAAGTGACTAATTTAACAGGTGGTGTGGATCTTGAGATGGGTGGAAATGAGGAAGAATCACACAAAACTCTACATTTCTTTTGTGAGTTGATAGGGGGTTCTATTACACGACTTCTCATTCAAGAAGCTGCATTTAAATCTTAAATCTTGCTTGTCAACATGGAGAGAGCAAAACACCTCCTGAAGGTTTCTCTCACCAACAATATTTTGCTCAACTGAAAAGGGACACATATGAATTCTAATCTACCTCACTGTTCACAAGTAACCACAAACTTCCACCTAAACCCAAAGGTAAGCATAAATGCTATCATGTGCACAAAGGGCAATAAAATTAAAACAACTAGTGAACAAAATGAATAAAAGTGTGTTACAAAATGTAAACTTTCATAATAAAAATTTTACTTTTTGTATTTGGATTTAAGAAAAGTCTTTAAAGTTTTAAAAATGCAGTGTTCATTAGATTCCACATATAAGTGAAGTCATATGGTACTTGTTTTTCTCTAACTGGTTTACTTTCCTTAACATAATATTCTCCAGATCTATGCATGTTGTCTTAAAAAGTATTTTTTACAGCCAAGTAATATTCTATTGTGTAAATGTACCACTGCTTTTTTCATCCAGTCATTTACTGAGGGCTCTTAGGATGCTTCAAATCTTGGCCACTGTAACTAGCACTGCAGTGAGCACAGGGCTGCATGCATTATTTTGGATTGGTGTTTCAGGCTTCTTTGGTTATACTGCTGGGTCATAAAAAAGTTTCATTTTCAGTGGTTTGAGTTAACTCCTGTTTTGCTCAGTGGCTGCATCCCTCTGCATTCCCACCAACAGTGTATGAGGGTGTCCTTTTCTCCACATCCTCGCCAACACTAGTTTCTTGACTTATTGACAATAGCCATTCTGATAGATATAAGGGGTTAACTTGTTGTGGCTTGAATTTGCATTTCTCTGATAATTAGTGACATTGAGCATCTTTTCATACGTCTATTGTTCCTCTGTATGTGCTCTTTGAAGAAATGTCTATTTAGGCACTTTGCTCATTTCTTAATTGGGTTGTTTGGGTTTTTTTCGTGTTAAGTTGCATAAGTGTCTGATACATTTTAGGTATTAAGCCCTTGTCAGATATATTGACAAATATTTCCCCCACTTTAGTGAGCTGTCCTTCCTTTTGTTGATGATTTCCTTTGCTGGGCAAAACCTTTTTAGTTTTATAGGGCCCCACTTATATGTGAAATCTAATGAACAAAATAAACTAACAAACAAAATAGTATCAGACTCATAGATACAGCAAACAGACTGACAGTTATCAGAGGTGAAAGGAAATGGGGGCTGGGTGAAAAGTGTGAAGGGATTAAGCCCATGGGCACTGACAACAGTGTGGTGATTAGAGGGATTAAAGGGACAGGGAGAGGTAGAAGAGGATAGGGGGGATAAATGGTGATGGAAGGAGACTTGACGTGGGGTGGTGATCACATACTATTGTACAATATACATGTGATGTAGAATTGTATGCCTGAAACCTATATAATTTTGTTAACCAATGTCCTCAAATAGGTCAATAAAAATAACATATAAATGAAGAATTGCAATATTTCCTACTGGTGTACCAAATTTCTCATTTTACCATAAATGTTGTCCTCTAATTTAGAGAAAAGTTCTTGAAAATGCTTTGGGACCAAAAGAACAGTGATATCTTCTAGGGAAACATATTGTTCCTTAAGAGCTCTTTGGTTAATGCTTCTTTCACATCTTTGTTTCTAAGGCTATAAATCATGGGGTTCAACATGGGAATTACTGTGGTATAAAATACAGCCACCCTTTCCCCCTGTTCCACAGATTCTTTCAAAGAAGATCTAAGATACATGAAGAAGAGTGTTGTATAGAATATAGTAACAGCTGTCAGGTGGGAGCCACACATAGAGGAAGCTTTGCGCCTGCCTTCTGTGGAACAAATCCTCAGGATAGCAGCAAAAATATAAAAGTAAGAAACCAGAATGATAAGGAGAGAAAAAGAAAGGTTACTTCCAGCAACAACAAGCATTGATGTTTCTTTGTTGGTGGTGTCAGAGCGAGCCAGCTTAATCAGGGGTGGGTCAGCACAGTAGAAGTCATTGATTTCATTGGAGCCACAGAAGACAAGGCCATAGGTCCCCATGGTCTCCATCAGCCCAGTCAGCGCTCCATGCACATAAGGCACCGTGATGAGGGATGTGCACACCCTCTTGGACATTTTGATGCCATAAAGCAGAGGGTTGCAGATGGCCATGTACCTGTCAAAGGCCATCACAGCCAGGATATAGACCTCCACATGGACCAAGGCTATAAATAGGTAACACTGCACCAGACAAGCGGCATAGGAAATGGTTTTCTTCTCTGACAAGAAAATCTCCAGCATCTTCGGAGTCACATTGGAGGAGAAGCACAGGTCCACAAAGGACAAGTGGCTCAGGAAAAAGTACATGGGCGTGTGGAGCTGGGCATTGGCCTGCATGAACACAATCATGCCCAGGTTCCCTGCCACGGTGGCCATGTAAGTGGCCAGAAACAGCAGGAAGAGGAGAATCTGCAGTTCCAGGCCATCGGTCAGTCCAAGGACAATGAACTCAGACACGGAGGTGAAGTTTCTTCTCACTCTTTTCTTCAATGGGAAGTGAGAACTTTGGATTAGTTCAGAATTTTTTCTATGGAAAGAAACTCATATTTCCTAAAGGGTGTCCTTTTCTCTGCATTTTTCCTTTCTTTTCTATGATTATTTTTTCCCCAGGAGACACTAGAAATAGTTTAGTTAAAACAGAATCTAGTCAAATGTTACCAAACCCATGCAAAGTAGCTCAGGGTCTCAGTCAACAGGCAGCTTCAATTTTTATTTTTATTTTTGCTAATTGATCTCTTTTTTCTCTGTGTTTATATATCTTTGTGGTGTCTGTCACTACATTCCTACCTGTATCTTTTCTTACTTTGTCTATTTTCAGCTTTTTACTTCGGCACACATTAAATTTTTATTCTAGATTTTGCCACTCAGTGACAATAAACACAGAAATACTACTACTCTAAATAAATTTACCACACAACTTAATAAAAAACTTAATTAGAAATTGAAAACCTTGTACCAGAAGTCCTTTTCCTGCTACTGATTCTTTCAGGTCTTACCAGACAAAATCTCTTAGGTTTTCTGTCAGAGGGCACTGACACTTGGACTTGATTCTTTGTGGAAAATGAAAAGTCTGTACCTCTTATTTTAGACTGACTCGATGCCATTTGGGGGAAGACACTGAAAAAAAGAGAAACCTTTAAAAAGAATGAATAATTATAAATCTGTTACCATGAATAGGAATTAATAGAAAGTACAGGGAAACTTTCAGAAATTCTTCTAACATTTTCCCAACAATTCAATAAACCTTGGAGAAACTAACTGTTCAGCCCATCAGGCCTGAATTAGACCTTGGCAATGGCTTAGTTGAGCATATTCATCTATACTTGTGAAAACATTAAAGAGCACAGTGCTGGCACCAGTCACTGGGAAGTGAGGGGGCTGGACCTGAGCCTCCCCTGCACCCACACAAGTGCTTGCATCTTGGATACAACACTAGACTCTTTAAGACAATACTTTTAAAAAATGCAAAACCGTAGTACACAAAACAAAATAACCAAAAATGTTTCTTTTCTTTACTTTCTTTCAAACTAGGTTTACTATAACAAAAGAGTAGTTCTAGCCAAGGGAAGGTGAAGAAAGAGTGTGATTTTGTACAACAGGAACGGTGTTTTTCATGACTTTACACCAGAGGGTTAGCCTCCCCTTCCTCTGTTCTGTTTCCTGTGCCTGTGATTTGGGGACAGTGCTGAGCCACCCTGGATCCATGGATGAGATGGCAGAAAAATGAGTTAATAAGGTGAAACTCCTAAAATTGTGGCAGCGCTGAAATGACATATCCCCTCACAGTTGCATATAGATGAGAATTGAACTCTAAATTGTTTAACTAGTATTTTATTTTACTGTTGCATGAATTAAAATTATTATTCAAGTAATAACAAACCTCTAGGATCAGTACTCAAGATACTATAAGGCTGATTGCTACATAAGATATAATTATACGAGGTCACAATTGTTATTTTGAATTTAATTAATTCTCATAGGTTATGCCCAAGGACCATGCTGTGACTTAAAAATTGTTAGGATAACACCTAGATAATCCCAACTTCTACCTTTTGAGACATTTTTAAATTGTCTTATACTTCCTATTCATTTATTCCATGCCATTTAGAAATCCAAAATCACAAATACACACACACACACATACACACACACACACACACATTGCAATTCTATGGAATGTAGCTGGAAGATAATATTTGTTGCAAAAGAATAAAATAATTACATTGAAATATTGGGCATATGTATTTTCTAAACTCCCTTCCTGTATCCTAACCACAGAGGATTTTTAAAAATTGTTTAAAGATTTTGTTTATGTGTTTTTAGAGAGGGGAAGGGAAGGAAAAAGAAAGGGAGCAAAACATCAATGTGAGGTTGCCTCTCCCATGCCCCCTACTGGGTACCTGGCCTGCAACCCAGGCCTGCAACCTAGACTAGGATTCCCTTTGGTTCACATTCCAGTGAGCCACTGAGCCACTCAATCCACTGAGCCACACCAGCCAGGGCCACAGAGGACTTTTTTCATGGGCTGCTTCATAGTACTTAATCCCCAGCTTCATAACATCTTTGGTTTTTCTTATTTCTCCCCCATCCTTTTTCTTACCTCTACTCTTCTTTCTGAAATGACTTCAAGAACTCCCTATTTTTCTCTCTACATATCATTCTGAGCATCTGACCCTTTCTTCACTATGTGTGCATATATTTTCATGTGGGTAGTGGGGTGTCCCACTATCTTCTCTTCTCCTACCAGAGAACATGGAAATATATCGTACCTGTGTATGTGTTCATGCCCTAGTCTGAGATCCTATCTTCCTTAATGATGCTCTACCAAGGTATATTTTCGCTTTTCAATATTAAAAATATATATTTTTTATCCTAAAATGCTTCTTGTAAACTGAATATTGAAATTCATCTCATAATATCAACCATAAGTTTTTGAACTAAGCAGATTTGACTTAAAAAATTATGACCATGCTCAATATTAACTCTACATTATAGAAAATGTAATATTTATGAGCCTCTGTGTTCTCACTTGGAAAATTTTGTAACAACGGTTTCCTCCAAGGATGTTAAAAGTTGTAATCATGTAACTATCTGTAACCATGTGTGAAGCACATAAGGCCATCACAAGAAATGTTTTGTTTCTACTTCTCCTTTGTTTAATATTTAGAAGAAATAAAAATTCTGGAATCATGAGCATTAATACTTCTCTTATAATCAACCCTAATTATTGCTATTCAGTTCTTTATTCTATCCATACACTTGTTCTTATTAAATAAGAAATTAATTCCAAGTATAAATGATACCACCATTGCTAGTCCTTCACACAAAATAGACAGTCCTACCTATAAAGTGGTGGGAAAGATCTGTGAGCCTTCAAATATAATGTGAGGAAAATCAGTACTTATGTTTGTTTATAAGATTGTTTCCTTTTCCCTATGGCATCTTAAAAACAACAAGATTAAGCAGTCAATTCTGCCAAATACAAGTTCCCTGAAGATAGCTCAGGGAATCTCCACATGGAATTTAAGAATGGCATAAGCATCTCCTTTGTGTTTTCTTCCTCTGCTCTTGCAGTAGTGGCTTTGCCTACTGCTTGAATGAAGCCGTGCATTTCTGGACACCACTCTTTTCTGCTGCCTTCATTATCCAGCAGGAAGGGCTTCATTTTAAAGAAAGTTACTCATTCATGTTACTTGGCCATCAATGCAGCAAGAACATATTCTGCCACATAGTATCCTTGCAGTGATCATTGATTCATTTGGAAAACAAAGGGGTATATCTAGCCCCCTTTTTCCTTTGCTTATCTTATATTGTTTTGTTTTGTTTTGTTTTGTTTTTAGAAAAGTCCAAGGGCAAATGAGAGCAACTGGAGAAAGCTAAAGTATGCACATGATTTATTCTGCTTTCCTAGTCCATGATGTATTTTGTGTAAATATAATTGTTGAATTTTTTAGTGGTTAAGTGTTCTTAAAAATTTCATTAGTAAAGTAAACACACTAACTGTAACCACAAAACAATTTTTTTAAAATACTTTAGCTGGCCTTTAAGCACACTCATCAAGAAAAAGAGAGAGAAGACCCAAATAAACACAACCAGAAATGAAAGAGGAGAGATTCCAATGGATACCACAGAAATACAAAGGATTGTAAGAAATTACTATGAAGAATTGCATGCCAAGAAATTTGAAAACCTAGGTGAAATGGACAAATTTCTAGAAAAAAATATAATCTTCCAAAACTCAATGAAAAAGAAGGTGAAAGCCTAAACAAACCAATAACAGCAAAAGAAATTGAAGCAGTAATCAAAAAACTCCCAACACACAAAAGCCCTGGACCAGATGGTTTCACAGGAAAATTCTACAAAACATTTAAGGAACAGCTAACCCTATTTCTCACAGACTATTGCAAAAAAATCCAAAAAGATGGGAGATTCCCCAACCCTTTTCATGAGGCCAACATCATCCTAATTCCAAAACCAGATAAAGACACAACAAAGGAAGAAAACTTCAGGCCAATATCACTGATGAACATAGACACTAAAATCCTCAAAAAAATACTGGCAAACCACATCCGACAGTACATTAAAAAGATCATACACCATGACCAAGTGGGATTCATTCCAGGGATGCAAGAATGGTACAATATTCTCAAATCAGTAAATGTAATACATCACATAAACAAAAGCAAAGACAAAAACCACATGATCATATCAATAGATGCAGAAAAAGCATTTGATAAGGTACAGCGCCCATTTATGATAAAAACACTCAGCAAAGGGGGAATAGAGGGAGCATTGCTCAACACAATAAAGGCCATATACAAGAAACCTACAGCCAACATCATACTCAATGGGCAAAAATGAAAATCTTTTCCACTAAGATCAGGAACAAGACAAGGCTGTCCACTTTCACCACTTCTATTCAATATAGTACTGGAAGTTTTAGCCACAACATTCAGACAAGAAAAAGAAATAAAAGGCATCCAAATCAGAAAGGAGGAAACAAAACTGTCACTGTTTGCAGATGACATGATAGTGTACATAGAAAATCCAATAGACTCCACCAAAAAACTGCTTGACCTAATAAATGAATTTGGCAAAACAGCGGGATACAAAGTCAATATTCAGAAATCAAAGGCATTTCTGTACACCAACAATGAAACAGCAGAAGCAGAAATCAAGAAAAAGATCCGTTTGAAATAGCAAAAAGAAAAATAAAATACCTAGGAATAAACCTAACCAAAGAGGTAAAAGACCTGTATTCAGAAAACTACATAACACTCAGGAAAGAAATCAAGGAAGACACAAACAAATGGAAACACATGCCGTGTTCATGGATTGGAAGAATTAATATCATCAAAATGTCCATACTATCCAAAGCAATTTACACATTCAATGCAATACCTATTAAAGTACCAATGGCTTATTTCACAGACATAGAACAAACACTTCAAAAATTTATATGGAATCATAAATGACCCTGAATAGCTGCTGCAATTTTGAGAAAGAAGGGTAAAGTAGGAGGGATCACAATACCTGACACTAAACTATGCTACAAGGCCACTGTAATCAAAACAGCCTGGTACTGACATAAAAACAGCTACATGAACCAATGGAATAGAACAGAGAGCCCAGAAATAAACCCAAGTTTCTACGGTCAATTAGTATTTGACAAAGGAGGCAGCAACATAAAATGGAGTAAAAATAGCCTCTTCAACAAATGGTGTTGGGAGAACTGGACAGCTATGTGCAAAAAAATGAAACTCAAGCACCAACTTATACCTTATACAAAAATAAATTCAAGGTGGACAAAAGACTTAAATATAAAACATGACACCATTAAAGTCCTAGAGGAGAACGTAGGTAGAAAAATCTCTGATATTTCACGCAGAAACTTTTTTACTGACATGTCCCCTAGAGCAAGGGACATAAAGGAAAGAATAAACAAATGGGACCTCATCAAAATAAAAAGCTTCTGCATGGCTAAAGAAAATAGTGTCAAAAGAAAAAGAGAACCAACTGTATGGGAAAACATATTTGCCAATGAAACCTCAGACAAGGGTTTCATCTCCAAAATATATAAAGAACTTACACAACTCTAATCTAAGAAGACAAGGAACCCAATTAAAAAATGGCCAAAGGACTTGAACAGACACTTCTCCAAGGAGGACATAAAGAAAATCCAAAGACACAAGAACGATGTCCAATATCGCTACCAATCAGAGAGATGCAAATTAAAACCACAATGAGATACCACTTCACACCAGTCAGAATGGCCATCATAAACAAAGCAACGAACAAGTGTTGAAGAGGTTGTGGAGAAAAGGGGTCCCTAGTGCACTGCTGGTGGTACTGAAGACTAGACAACCACTATGGAAAGCAGTATGGAACTTCCTCAGAAAACTAAAAATGGATCTGCCTTTTGTCCCAGCAATTCCACTGCTGGGTCTATATCCTAAGAACACTAAAACACCAATCCAAAAGAACCTATGCACCCCAATGTTCATAGCAGCATAATTTACAATAGCTAGGTGCTGGAAGCAACCTAGATGCCCATCAGTAAATGAATGGATCAAAAAACTATGGTACATTCACACAATGGAATTCTATGCAGCAGAAAGAAAGAAGGAGCTCCTACCCTTTGCAACAGCTTGGAAAGAGCTAGAAAGAATTATGCTAAGGAAAACAAGCCAGGCAGTGAAAGACAAATACCATATGATCTCACCTTTAACAGAAACCTAAACAACAAAACAGAGAAACAAGCAAAATATACCAAAGACACTGAAAAAGAGGACAGGCTGACAATGACTGGAGGGGAGAGAAGAAGGAATTTCAGGGGAGAATGGGAAGGGTTTACAGGAACAAATTTAAAGGACACATGGACAAAAACTAGAGGGAGGGTTGGTAATGGGAGGGAAGTGGTGAGGGTTGGGTGGGTAGGCTGGATTGGGAGTAAAAGGGAGTAAATTGTACTTGAACAATGATTGAAATTTTTTTAAAAAAGAATTATCCATAAAAAAAATACTTCAGCTGGGACTTCTGGCCAAGATGGAGACATAGGTGGACACACTGTTCCTTCTCCCACAACCAAAACTAAGGACAACAAAAATATAGAAACAAAAAATCAACCAGAACAGAGAGAGAAATGACCTATACCGAAGTCTGACAACCATTCATCCAGACAGGTAAGAGGGGCGTAGTCGGAGGCTGGTGGAGAGGGGTGGAAGGGTGGCCCAGGAAAAAGGAGTGGCTGGCAGCAGTGGGCGTGCAGGGTGCAGGAGGCAGTTGGCAAACCTCAGGTGTGCAGGGGCAACTGGCGGATCCAGTGGCAGACCCCGGGCTCGGAGGGCAAGGAGCAGACCCAGTGAGGCTGCAATGTAGCTGGCTGTCCACACTCACACATTTGAGAGCAGATAAACCAGGCGAAAACCGGCAGCAACACAGACCACGCAACCCAGGGACCCAGCACCAGGAAATAAAGCCTAAAAGCAATGATTGAAAACACCTGTAGGGGTTGAAGTGCTGGGAGAATCTCCCAGTCTCACAGGAGAGTTTGTTGGAGAGACCCACAGGGTCCTAGAATGTACACAAGCCCACCCACCTAGGATCCAGCACCAGAAGGGCCCAATCTGCTTGTGAGAAGCAGCAGAGGGGACAAAAATCTGAGAGAGTGCAGGGCAAGTGGCATGGTTCCCTCTCTGACCTCGCCCCCACATACAGCGTCAAAACCCAGCAATGGGTTGCCCCGCCCTGGTGAACACCTAAGGCTCCGCCTCTCAATATGTAACAGGCATGAACAGACTCCACACCCCTCAAAAAAAATGGCTCAGACAGAACAAATCAAAGCTCCACAGCCAATACTTTTAAGCAACCAAAAGATAGCCAACCTATCAGATGAGCACTTGAAAGCACTGGTGATCAGGATGCTCACCGAATTGGTTGATTTTGGTCACATATTAGATGAAAAAATGAAGGCTACATTAAGTGAAATGAAGAAAAATGCACAAGACACCAATAGTGATGGAAAGAAATCCGGGTTTCGAATCAATAGAGTGGACCAGAAGGAAGAAAAAAAACATACAATCAGAAAAGAATGAAGAAATAAGAATTCAGAAAAATGAGGAGGGGCTTAGGAATCTCCAGGACATCTTTAAATGTTCCAACATCTGAATTACAGGGGTACCAGAAGGGGAAGAGGAAGGGCAACAAGTGGAAAACTTATTTGAACAAATAATAAAGAAGAACTTCCCCCATCTGGCAAAGGAAATAAACTTCCAGGAAGTCCAGGAAGCACAGAGTCCCAAAAAAGTTTGACCGAAGGAGGAACACACCAAGGCACATCATAATTACATTACCCAAAATTAAAATGAAGGAGAGAATTCCAGAAGCAGCAAGAGATAAGGGGACAGACAGTTACCTACAAAGGAGTTCCCATCAGAATGTCAGCTGATTTCTCAAAAGAGACCTTGCAGGCAAGAAGGGGATGGAAAGAAGTACTCCAAGTCATGAAAGGCAAAAACCTACATCCAAGATTGCTCTATCCAGCAAAGCTTTCATTTAGAATGGAAGGGCAGATAAAGTGCTTCTCAGATAAGGTCAAGTTAAAGGAGTTCATTATCATTAGGCCCTTATTATGTGAAATATTAAAGGGACTTATCTAAGAAGATAAAAAATATGAACAGTAAAAAGACATCAAACTCACAGTTATTAACAACCACACCTAAAACAAAAGCAAACTAACCAAACAAATAGAACAGGAACAGAACCACAGAAATGGAGATCACATGGAGGGTTAGCAACAGGGGAGTGGGAGGAGGAAAGAAGGGGAAAAGGTACAGAGAATAAGTAGCATAGAAGGTAGGTAGAAAATAGACTGAGGGAGGGCAAGAATAGTATGGGAAATGTAGAAGCTAAAGAACTTATAACACATGGACTTGAACTAAAGTGGGGGAATGTGGGTGGGAGGAGGTGGACAGGGTGGAGGGGAGTGAAGAGGGAAAATGGGACAACAGTAATAGCATAATCAATAATATATATTTTTAAAAATACTTCAGCAATTTCTCATAAGGGTTAAGGTAAAATAGTTGAGAATGTTTCTCCATTAATAAACATTATCCTTGATAGGCAGTGGGTATGTGTTTAATTACATTAAAAACCTACACTACCTTGCCTTTGATAAACCCCCATAACTTTGTGCTGGCAGAGTTAAATTAACACATTATCACAAACATATTAAGATATTTTTGTCAGCTGAGGTGTAAGGTAAGAGAAAACTCGTTATCAGAACAGTCTTACCCAGGTAATTCAGGCTGCCTTTAGGTCCTTAACTACAGCAAGTCTTCTAATATTATCCATATGTTGAAGAATTAAAATATGCATATGGGAAGTAACTATGAGATTAAGTGTTTCTACCAGATTTACATAGCTAGCAAGTGAAAGACCCAGAATGCAACCTTGGCTTATTCATAAACTCTAAACTGTATACTATCTCAATGTAACATGAAGAATTATAGACATAATTGTGCTCAAGCAGTTTTCTCCTCAATTCCTCAGTTCCCAAGTACCCAGAATTCCTGAGTTCCTCCTAATTTACTATGGAGAAAATGCATCCAATGAACTTTTTCTCACCAGGCTATTATGATATATTATGTACCCTTTCAAGAAAATGTAGCTTTGAAAAGAAGTGTGTGTGTGTGTGTGTGTGTGTGTGTGTGTGTTAGAGACAGAAAGAGCATGAAAGAGTGACAAGGGGAGATGTTGAAATATAACAAAGTTGATAAATGTAGGAATTACTGTAACAATAAAATCTATTTTAAAAAGTGTTTTACAGAAATATCCTGAATTTTCAGCTAATGTCAAAATTTCTTTTTAAGTTCTGCCAGCTCATGGAAATTATGAACCAGAAGAGATATTGGACATAATAGCCTGCAACCTAAAAATTAACTAGATGAATAACAGAAATTGAATAGTCCAAAGTCACTCACAAATTAACTTTCTAAATTTTCAGTGATCTAATTATTTTAGCTTTCTCCTTCTCTTTTTTTAAACTTGATTTTTCTTGTTGACACTACTACAGATGTCCCCATTTTCCTCCTCTTTGCCCCCTTCCATGCAGCCTCTGCCACCCCCCTTCCCTCAGACAGTCACCACACTATGTCTGTGTGTGAGGATAGGCTCTTTGACTCATCCCTTCACCTTCTTTCATGCTGTCCCCACCCCCCACACTGTCCACCACACACAAATTAATTTAAAATTTGGAACATGACTTAACATTGATCTTGGGTGCCATCATTCTTCATGTAACATTAAAGTAATTCTCTCAGAAAGTCAGCTGGGAAAGCATTTAGCCTTTAAAAAACAGAAGCAACAAAGGTTATCCAAATTTACCTGCTAACAGATTATGAATATTAAAATGCTTTAAAATTATACTGTGAATTGTATTATAACATGGCTTATCAACAGTTCTACAATAAATGGTTTTAATTTCAAAAGAAAATACTTGTAACACATTCCAAAAGTAATATTACAGAAATTAGATCTTAAATTATTTATGGAATTCATGGTTTATAACCAGAGACACAGTAATACTGCAATTCAATCTAAAATAAGTTTGTTTATATGTGAATAGTTTTAAAGAGTTGCCCATGATATATATATGTGTGTGTGTGTAAATGAGTTCATATGCATTTTGGGTTTCCCTTGGGGAAAATAAGAACAGGAACCAACAAGGAAAAATGCTTTTCCTCATATTGCAACCTTTTGGGAGCCACCCTGCCTTGTTTCAGAAGCTGTAACCCCACCAAGGCTAAGGCTGAGGGAGTGACCTTGGACCATAAGCCACCAAGGAGACAAAAGCTTATCTCCCTGGCAGGAGCGCTGCTTCTGCTCCTTTTACTTCATCCATAACTGGTCCCCAATGCTTGGTCAGTTAACTAATGACAGGTAAGATTCCCCAAGGGGGGAATGATCTAAGACAGGCATGATCACATGAGAGGCCCCCAAGGAAGGACTTTGGGGGCTACAGCAAAAGGGGATGAAGGACCCTCGCCCCTTGGCTTTGATAAAGCTTGAGTCCTCGTCGTCTGCCAGAAATCTCCTAATCACTTGGCTGCCTTACTTCCCTTGCTCCACCTAAGCCTGAAACAAAGACAGAGGGTGGTGCAGCACTGTGCTGGAAAGGGCAGGTTGCCCCGGCAATCAGGCCTAAGAAAGAATATGTAAAATCCTGTGAAACTTGCTTTGTTTAGAATGCTCTCAATGAAATGATAAGGGTCCAAACAAGAAGTAAATTTGTTCCTCAAAGTTTTACAGGTCTTTAGCTACCTGACTCTGACTCAAAATAGGCCCTCAGAGTTCTTTGTTATCTATTGTTTGATCCTTACTTCTTGGCAATGATTAATGAGCTTTACCTGAATTCCTGTATAAACAAACCCAATAAAAGCTCATTGAGGAACAGGCTCTTGGCCCTTCTCCTGTGAGAGATCAGCCACCTTTCCTCCCCAAGCAGATCATGTCTTGTTAAACTTATTTTCATCCATGGTGGACAAGGGGCCCTTTGGGCGGAGGCCCCCCCAGAGCAACCATATTATTTTATATTTTTTTATCTTTGCAGATAAATTTGTAGTTACTTAAATAAATGTATAGTTTAAATCTGTGAACTACATTTCTGTAGTTATGCATGTCTGCATCAAAACATCAGGTTATATGTGTAGCTACTGAGGACAAAGAACCTTTAAGGAAATCCTAGTTTTTAAGTTGTTGCTTCATGCTGGTACTTCACAAAATGAGGTAAAATAAAGATCCCAACCATGTTAACATTATCCTGGCAGGACAGGTTATTGGTAATAAGAAAGAGAACATCCTAAATACTTTATTTCTTTCAAATACAAAAAATATTTTTAAATATTTAAGTACTGTGTTGACACAAATGTGCATAATATTCCATGTCAGCATCATTTTAATGTGCTAAGTGGAATCTGGAGAGCAGTGCTTTCAAAACGGACCAACTGTCCAGGATTCCTACCCACTCTTCACTTAGACTAGACACCCTTGGCAGGAGAACATGACATGTACACAGTGTGGTATATGGCAACTTTGGGGATAAATTATGGAAGTCATTAGAATCTGTAAAAGAAAGACATCATGTTGTATCTCTTAAAAACCAAAAAAACTGAATAGGAATTAAATACCATAAGATTGTTATTTTCAAAGTAATTGTCACTGAACACACCTTGACTTCATATTCAAAAAAGCACTAAATATCACAGAATCTCACAACTTTTAGGGGGGCTATTGTATGTCCTCATTCTAAAAAATTAAATAAAAGATACTATATTTTTTTCCTCATTTACTCTCTCAATAAGCACATTGATATTTCCCAAATTCATCTAATGCATTTTAATAAGACAAACAAAACCTGTTCATTCTAGCTAAGAATTTGAACAATTTCTATTAGTGTGCTAGTGAACTTTGACTCAAATAAACTTTCATTAGTTAATTTATGAAGTTTTAGTTATCCTCACTTCTTACATCATCAGAAATGGGTCCATCTACTACTTTTCTTGTAATCTGAGTCTTTCTTTTTTTCTTTTCAATGTACAGTCTCTAGCTTTTGTAAAAGGTCTTTAGCTATGTACTAAGCCACAATCTGATGACAAATATAACATAGAAGACAAAATTCACTCAATTTTATTTTAATTTGTTACACATATTTTGCTCATCACTTTGTTCACAGCCTCTTTCACATCCTTGTTCCTCAGACTGTAGATCATGGGGTTCAGCATGGGGATCACTGTCGTGTAAAACACAGCCACCATTTTCCCCTGCTCCACAGACTCCTCTGTGGGGCGTCTGAGGTACATGAAGATAAGAGTCCCATAAAATATGATGACAGCTGTCAAGTGGGACCCACAGGTGGAGAAGGCCTTCCGCCTCCCTTCTGCTGAGTGCATCCGTAGAATGGCGATGAGAATGAACAGATAAGAAATGATAACTACAGTCAGAGAGTACGTGAAGTTAATACCTGCAAGTATGATCATGGTGTACTCTTTGACAAAGGTCCCAGCACAGGCCATTTTGATGAGAGGTGGGTCTGCACAGTAGAAGTGGTTGATCTCAATTTTCCCACAGAAGTATAATCCATAAGTCCATAATGTTGCTGCCAGACTAGTCAGAAAACCATATATGTAAGGGAAAGAGATCAGTCGAATACAGACAACCCTTGACATTCTACTGCCATAGAGCAGAGGCTTCCCGATTGCCATGTATCTATCAAAGGCCATCACAGCAAGGATAAAAATTTCTACATGGACAAGGGCGATGAAGAAGAAGCACTGTACCAAACAGCCATTGTAAGAAATAGTTTTTGTCTCTGATAACAGGTTTTCCAACATTTTAGGGGTAACATTGGAAGAAAACCACACATCCACAAATGACAAATGACTGAGAAAAAAGTACATGGGGCTGTTGAGCTGTGGACTGACCTTAATTAATATAATCATGCCAATATTGCCCACTAAGGTGACAATGTAGACTACAAGAAAAATGACGAAGAAGAGAATTTGCCATTCCTGATGACTGGTTAGTCCCAAAAGAATAAACTCTGTCACATCAGTGAAGTTGAGCATTTTCTCTGTGTTAGTCACAAATCTCTGTGATAACAAAAAGGAAATAAATTTCAAAATCAAGTTTTAATTATTTATGAGCATCTTCTCAGTGTTAGTTATAAATCTCTGTGATCACAAAAAAGGAAATAAATTTGAATATGAAATTTTAATTATTAATTTATACTTTCATCCATGCTCACTTTCATTGTTGTCCTCGTTACATGTCTATGACTGCTTTTGCATTATTTCCAGCAGTCCTCTGGTGGTCACTAAGATGAATAAATACATGGGCTCTACTATATAGCAGTTACACTAACTATTGTGATTAAAACATGCTAGTATTAAATATTGCGATTAGCCAGATTCCAAGACTACCTTTTAGACAACTCTCTTTTCCAATGCTGGCATGTTTTGGTAGTTTCACATTTTTTAGATATTGATAAAGAGTTATACTTCTTTTTTGATCATAAGTCAAAAATAAATTTTCATACCACGTGTTCTTTATTATAAATATATTCTTCATGAGAAAGCCAATTAGTCAAATAACCCATCAGCTCCAAATGCCATATAAAAAATATTTTTAATCTAATCTCATACTTGTACTCACTTAAACTGAGGAGGCACAAACTAATCACAGTCATCATCAAAACCAGGTTAAAAGGGTGAACCACTTATTCATGTTCATACGTATTCATACATTATACATATTCCCTGCGTACTGATGCTTTTGCATATCACATGTAATTAGAATCTACTAGGTAGCATCCACTGTAGTGTCCTGGAGATTCAAAAATAAGTAAAACAAGGAGATTAGTGTTACTATTTATAGTGGTATTAAGGTAAGTAAATGTTCTGAAACCATGATACACTCTTACAGAGTTACACCAAGGGAAGAAAGTAGGAAATGCTTGGCTCTTCTTTTGAGATCCAATGGAGTTATAAGAAAGCTTCCTGGATGTTTTGCAAATTTATTTTCAAATACAGGTTGTATCACATGCCCCTTTTTCCAGAACTACGTTTTCCAAGTTATTTTCCTAAGAAAACACTAGTTTCTTTTATATTGTTAATAAGGATTATGAAGAAAAATTCACAAATATACATTCATCAAATAATAAGAAGAAATCTTTATATCCTATCCAATCATTTAGAGACACACAATCTACCTAGTAAAATTACACCATGGGAATTTTTATGGAAAAAAATCTGTTAAACTTGGTTTAGCTTACATTGACTTATCTCAGGAAGAGAGGATAGAGGGAGATCTCATCAGCCTCAGTGAACATGGAACACACACTGTAATTCTACCCAATAAAAATGTTGAGACAGCTTTTCAATGGCACAATGAAGGTGTGATGGAAAGTTGTTGTTCCACCCTGGCTGGCATATCTCAGTGGATTGAGTGAGGGTTGCGAACCAAAGTGTTGCAGGTTCGATTCCCAGTCAGGGTACATGCCTGGGTTGCAGGCCATGACCCTCAGCAACCGCACATTGATGTTTCTCTCTCTGTCTCTATCTCCCTCGCTTCTCTCTCTAAAAAAAATAAATAAATAAAAATCTTTAAAAAAAAGACAAAAAAGAAATTTGTTGTTCCTTTCAAGGTTAAATATCATTTCTAAGACACAGTATTATTCCAAAAACTCTTCTTTTAACCTCCAGAACTACACTTTGTTCAATTACAATTTGATGGGCCCTATCCATGGTTGTCACTGGGTAGCGACCAGGAAAGGCAAGAAGAGGCAACAAGATAAATCTCACTGCCATAGTGAGAATAAACAGATGTGTCCACAAAGGTGATGCACTACCTCCCATTCACCTCATTTGGAAGGAAAGTTTTCTCTGGAGAAAGGAGAATGCTAACAATCAAAGTAGATCAGACCAAGACTGTATAACTCCAGAGTCTCAGGATAATTAAAGAAAAGTTGTGGCATTAACTAATGGCTAAAAAATGATCAATAATTACAGTTAAAGTTGTTTGAAATTAGATAATCTCATTTGGAATACATTTAGGCAGAAAAAAATTTGCAGAGTTGATAACTTCATCTCTAAAATCCTTTGTTTTACGGGATAAAGAATACCACCTCCATCCCCAGCTCTAAGGCTCCATGACACCTGCATGGGACTCATTCTGCCTTAGAAGAGTTTTCCAATGTTCAAGTTTTTTAACAATATTGCAATTGAAGCCCCAAAACTCTTCTTCCATTTTTGCCCATTTCTCAACTATCCTTATGGCAGCAAATATAAAAAAAGAAACAACCTTTCAGACGAGGGAAGAAGAGGAGAGGGGAGAAAGAGAAAGAGGAAATGCACTTCTTTCCCTTTCTCCACTGTCTCAGGACCCAGTCCAGAAGGGTGTCCTGCCTTTAGGTGCCAGGTCTCCGGATCTGAGTCTGTTTTTGTTTCCCAACACCAACATTTCCCAAAAGCTTCCAGCTGAGATTTTGTTGAAAATGGTTTTGTTTCCATTTGTCATTATTTTATTAAGAATTAATATCATTTATGTATTTCAGGCATGATTGCCCCAGGAATGATGCTGTCTTTTCTCTATTACATCAAGGGAGACATAACATGTATTTATTTCATTCTCATTTGGCTTTGATATCTGCCAGGTCTCAGCACCATACTTGTAATTAACAAGTATTTTCTACTTATTATTTAACGAGAATTAAGTATTAGTGTGTATTTTTTAGGTGGGGGCGGGGAAGAGACTGTGCTCTGGGAATACCATGTTGCTCCTCAGACTTTCAGCCACTAGGTAACAGCCAGTGATGTTCTTAGGTAAATCTGTCATTACTGTGATGGTAGTCAGGTGGAGATTCCCTAATTATATTGTTTTTTTTATATTTACCATTGGACAATTCACTGCAGAGTTCCACTTTCTCTTCAGTCTTTTTCTTTGTCCATGTCTAGAGAGGCTTGTTGATTGACAAAGCAGACAACCTCTCTTGTTGTATTGGAGATGTGAAGAACCCTTTGCTTTTATTGGTCTTCACATTTTTTAACTGTGTCCCATGGTCCTGCAGGTTAAAAAGGACAAGTAAGCACCCATTCACTCTGTTTAAATGTATCAAGAGATTCAATGTTCAATTTGAAAGGACCTTTTGGATTTAAGCATACACAGACATGCAGAGATAAACTGAAGCTTAGAAAGTACATGTGATCAACACTGAATTAAAGTGCCTCTCAATCTCCTGCGCATAAAGCAGAGTTTCCTTTAAATTATTTTCAAGGCTAACTCAATAGCACTTTGTTATTGCTCAGCTTACTACTCAATAGATTGTGTATTAATAAATTGGCCAAAATTATTTATCTATCAATTTATCATTCATGTCACAAAAGTCAAACTACCTACCACCTTAAAGAAATATCTTTGTGAGTCTTTGGGAAATAAAGGATGGCATCAGACCAGACTGGAAAGTTGTTTTGTTTTATTTAATCAAAAATTCCTGATTTATATACAGTAATTGTGTGCGGCACTTATACAACTTTCATAAAAGTAATAAATGATAACTCAAGACTAACAAAGTTGTACATCAGTTGCATTGTGACTAGCATCTAAGTGAACACAGTGCATGGTGGGGCTGTGCTCTCTCAGTGTGAGGTGAGCTGTGCACACTGCCACTCTGCAGGGGTCCATGACCTGTGATGGCTCAGTTCTTCCTGACAATCTTTTCTCTTTACAATTTTTGTGGACCCTTTCTGACATAAACATAAGCCTAATTTTAAACTAATTTTTAAATATAGAGGTCCACTAAAATCATAAAGTGATTGCTTAGCTTTCTCTTTCACCCTTAAAAATTGCTCTCACATACAGGGTGGGGCAAAAGGGGAGATTTACATTTGTTCACAGGGGAAATAATACAATCATTAAGCAATAGTAATGCAAGAATAAACTCTGTGTTTCACGTACAAACTACAGTAAATCTACTTTTACCCTACCCTGCATTCAAGAAAAAGAAAAAGAAATTCATACTCAGCAGGAAAGCAACTTGATAAAATATTTTCCCTCCTTGTTGTATATGTGCTCTGTAGTGTGTTGTGTTTTCAGTTTTGGAGATGCTTCTCAAAGCTCCTAGAGGAAGAGGAATTGCATTTGAGTGTTTGTCTGGAATGATTGAAAGATCACTGTGAACTGCCTGAGAATGTGTGCCATCCAAAGGCATCCTGTGAGCAGGATAAAGAGATCACAGATATATTTGTAAACTACCCAAACCATGGCACTTTATAAAAGTATTAACTTTTGAAAAGAAATAAATTTTCTAAAGAAGAAGAACTTGGATTTTTGAAATTTGACACAGACATGAAAAATGTTTTAGACACCATCATAGATGATAGAGAAAATACAGGGATGAATACAGATTCTGTAGCCCAAAAAGAAGTTGCAAACACGTCAACAGATCATACTCACATCTGAATCAACAGACTATGCCTGTGGCTGCCTGTGCTACGCAACCTGATGCATTTTGCAAAGCTTTGTGAGAGACAAATTTTCATTTAGAAAGTCAGACGTGATTGCACAATACCACAGATGATTTGGCACACACAAGAAAATGGCTATAAAAGATGGCGGTGTTGGTATTTTACAAAAGTGAAACACAAGGGAAAATGAATGGTAGTTAGCCAACTAACAGCAGTGGTGAACTGGTGGGGAAAGTGAAAGAAGGGCTAGGTCTGGTCTTAGGGGGTATGTGGTCTGCAGAATTTGGGGAATCGTAGAAGCACTTTTCTTTACCATCTAAAAGCAAAAACATACATTCAAATTTCTTTTTTTAAAAATTTTATTTTAATCATTGTTCAAGTACAGTTTTCTCCCCCCTACTCCCATTCCAGCCCACCCACCCAACCCTCTCCCTTTCCCCCCAATACCCCCCACCCCTAGTTTTTGTCAATGTGTCCTCCAAATTTGTTCCTGTAAACCCTACCCATTCCCACCTGAAATTCCCTCTTCTCTCCCCTCTGGTCACTGTCAGACTATTCCCTATTTCAGTGTCTTTGGTTATATTTTGCTAGTTTTTTTGTTTTGTTGTTTAGATTCCTGTTAAAGGTGATATCATGTGGTATTTGTCTTTCACATTCAAATTTCTTATAGTGTAAAACTCTGTATTTCAAATTAACTTACCAGTAAAGGTAGATTTTTCCCCAAGACTAGGAATGAAAAAAATATTAAATATTCCAGTTGAGTTCTGTTTCTATCATCTTGTTTAAATTCTCAGTCCATGATATTTTATGAACTTAGGCAAGTTTTATTCTTTTGTTTGGTTGTTTTTAGATTATCTGTGCCTTAATGTGATGTAACAGCAATAATAATAATCCTCTGATTGTGTGTTTATGAGCATGAAAAGAAATATTACACGTTACCACATAACAAATACACAAGGAACAATTATTACTAAATGAACTCTTGAAAATTGTAGCTTCCATTAATAGATAGCAGTAATCAAACCTCGATAAAAAACTCTCCCTCTCTCTCTTGCAATCACTTCTCTTCTCTTTTACATATATAAACAGCACACCTACACACAGATAACATTTAAGGAATAATTAATGTTAATTAACACAAAATAACATAAAATCCAAGATGCAACCTTCATCTGACAGTTCTAGACAAATGCATTTGTATACCAACCTGAGTGTGTGTAGAAATACCCCCAGTAAAGATGCAGAGTAAAAAGAGAATGGAAAAGAGCTTATGTATACCAGGCAGAAAACAACTGCAGATCCATAAGAGACTATTCCCTGAAATCGTTGCCTTAGGAAAAAAGAAGTAATTAAGAAGCTTCCTCTAGAAATGACCCTAGGGGAAGTACCTCTCTAGAGGAAAAAGTAATTGTAGAATTTCTTTTTTGGCAATGAGGAATGTGTAGGGAGGAGGGAACCATTAGGAGTCATTTTTTAAATAATTAATTTACTATTTTTTAAATTTTTCCATTGTTTATTCTATTACAGTAATTACAATTGAGAGATTTGAACAATTTTATTATCTGTCCACCCAAAATTCAAGTTATTTGGATGTGTCAATTTGCTTTGAGTTTGCACCACAATAAAATTGGTGATAGTGTTATTCAGTCAGCTTAAGGGTATCTTTTATTCTGTACTTCAGTCTATGTCACTTGGATTTTCCAGAGAAAGAGGAAACAAGTATTATTCCTTATAATTAAATTTGTAATTTATCAAAGCAGGAAAAATATGTTTGCTTTAACTTAGTTTAAAAACAAGGAACTCTAGAAACTTAATCATAACAACAATAATGCACTCATTAAACTTAACACAAGCCAGACAATTTAATTTAATTCTCACAAATATCTCCTAAGATATTTATATTATTCTCATTTTTACAGGCAAAAAATCCAAGTCTTAGAGAGGTCCAGTGCCTTACTCAAGGTCACACTTTCAATAAATCAAGGAATAGATTCCTGACTCCAGAACATGATCCCAGAGTTGCACTGTTAATAACCTCATTCTATTACGCAGCAAATATTAGCAGAACAGACTAAAAGTTGCAATTTCTGACCCAAAAGGAGTCTCATTTTCACTATATGATTGATGTTAATGTATATTACATCATAATCTTTATACACTTAAGGGGGGAAAAAAGTAAATATATCTCTACTTTTACCCAAATTTCCTAAAGATAACTTGTTTAAATATATTTATGAAAGTACACTCTGAATGCCAAAACACCAACGAGATTGTAATTACCTTCTGATAGTCCTTATAAGGTACGGCATAAATAGGATCTTAAGTGAATATCATAGGATATTAAATATTGTTGCAGGAAAAACTCAATTGTTCTTGTCCACACAGGAAAGAATTACAGATAAGCAAGCCTACTAGTATGCAGGCAAAGTTTGTTAGAGATATGTTTCCATGGAGGAGACCAGGCCTTGCCAAGGCAGGAGTAAAAGGCATAGGCAAAGGGCATAGGTAAACGCAGGGGTGGCAAAAAGCATCAGGTCCTTTATCCTCAGGACTTATACAGTTAGTGGGATGGGGTGAGGGAGTTACATATTGATTGGTGGGTAAAGGCAGTGCCAGCTTCCCTGGGTGGGTTTGACTACCCAAAAGGAGGTATGTATGGGGGTCTGATAGCCCAAATTCTTATCTTGCTCCAGACCACATTTATTCATCTTGTAAACCAAACATGTGACAGGGTAAGTGTTATTTCTCTTACCCCATAGTACTTCAGCTTGTGAGCCCAAAGAGCTATGTTTCTGTACTCTGTATTTAGAGGTTTGAAGAATGGGCTTCTCAGACCAGCAAGTCACTTGATGCTAGCTAGCTCTTTCATGACTCTCGAGTTTGAAATCATTGACACTAGATAGTTTCACACTGTATGAAAATCTTGTCATGACAATTGTCCATGAAGACCACAAGTCCTCTCCTTTAACACGGATGTATAGTACATTTATTGTAGAACAATCAATCCTTTGGCCACCACATCATGCTATTATTTTTTGCTTGTTCATTTCAGCAATAAGAGGTTGAAGTGACCAATTTAACAGGTGGTATGGATCTTGAGATGGGTGGAAATGAAAAAGAATCACACAAAACTCTACATTTCTTTTGTGAGTTAACAGGGGATTCTATTCCATGTCTCCTCATTTAAGAAGCTGCACCTAAATCTTAAATCCTGCTTGTCACCATGGAGAGAGCAAAACACCCACTGAAAGTTTCTCTCACCAACAATATTTTGCTCAACTGAAAAGAGACACATATGAATTCTAATCTACCTCACTGTTCACAAGTAACCACACACTTCCACCTAAACCCAAAGTTAAGTATAAATGCTATCATGTGCAAAAAGGGCAATAAAATTAAAACAACTAGTGAACAAAATGAATAAAGGTACAAAATGTAAACTTTTGTAATAAAAATTTTACTTTTTGGGTTGGATTAAAAAATCTTTAAAGTTTTAAAAATGCAGTATTCATGAGATTCCACATATAAGTGAAGTCATATGGTATTTGTGTTACTCAGACTGGTTTACTTCCCTTAACATAATACTCTCCAGGTCTATCCATGCTGTCTTAAAAGGTATTTTTTACAGCCAAGTAATATTCCATTCTGTAAATGTACCACTGCTTTTTTCATCCAGTCATTTACTAATGGGCTCTTAGGATGCTTCAAATCTTGGCCACCATAAATAGCACTGCAGTGAGCACAGGGCTGCATGCATTTTTTGGGGTTGGTGTTTCAGGCTTCTTTGGTTATATTCCTGGAAGTGGAATTGCTGGGTTATAAAAAAGTTTCTTTTTCAGTGTTTTGAGTTAACTCCTGTTTTGCTCAGTGGCTGCATCCCTCTGCATTCCCACCAACAGTGTATGAGGGTTTCCTTTTCTCCACATCCTCGCCAACACTAGTTTCTTCAGTTATTGACAATAGCCATTCTGACAGGTATGAGGGGATATCTCACTGTGGCTTGAATTTGCATTTCTCTGATAATTAGTGACATTGAGCATCTTTTCGTATGTCTATTGTTCCTCTGTATGTGCTCTTTGAAGAAATGTCTATTTAGGCACTTTGCTCATTTCTTCATTGGGTTGTTTGGTTTTTTTTGGTGTTGATTTGCATAAGTTTCTGATATATTTTAGATATTAAGCCCTTGTCAGATATATTGACAAATATTTCTCCCCCTTTAGTGAGCTGTCCTTCCTTTTGATTTCCTTTGCTGTGCAAAACCTTTTTAGTTTTATAGGGCCCCACTTATATGTGAAATCTAATGAACAAAATAAACTAACAAACAAAATAGTATCAGACTCATAGATACAGCAAACAGACTGACAGTTATCAGAGGTGAAAGGAAATGGGGGCTGGGTGAAAAGTGTGAAGGGATTAAGCCTCATGGGCACTGACAACAGTGTGGTGATTAGAGGAGATTAAAGGGACAGGGAGAGGTAGAAGAGGATAAGGGGGATAAATGGTGATGGAAGGAGACTTGACGTGGGGTGGTGATCACATACTATTGTACAATATACATGTGATGTAGAATTGTATGCCTGAAACCTATATAATTTTGTTAACCAATGTCACTCAAATAGGTCAATAAAAATAACATAGAAATAAAGAATTGCAGTGTTTCCTACTGGTGTACCAAATTTCTCCTTTTACCATAAATTTTATCCTCTAATTTAGAGAAAAGGTCTCAAAAATGCTTTGGGACCAAAAGAACAGTGATATCTTCTAGGGAAACATATTGTTCCTTAACAGCTCTCTGGCTAATGCTTCTTTCACATCTTTGTTTCTAAGGCTATAAATCATGGGGTTCAACATGGGAATTATTGTGGTATAAAATACAGCCACCATTTTCCCCTGTTCCACAGATTCTTTCGAAGGGGGTCTAAGATACATGAAGAAGAGTGTTGTATAGAATATAGTAACAGCTGTCAGGTGGGAGCCACAGGTAGAGAAAGCTTTGCGCCTGCCTTCTGTGGAATGAATCCTCAGGATAGCAGCAAAAATATAAAGGTAAGAAACCAGGATGATGAGGAGAGAAAAGGAAAGGTTACATCCAGCCACAACAAACATTGATGTTTCTTTGTTGGTGGTGTCAGAGCAAGCCAGCTTAATCAGGGGTGGGTCAGCACAGTAGAAGTGATTGATTTCATTGGAGCCACAGAAGACGAGGCCATAGGTCCACATGGTCTCCATCAGCCCAGTCAACGCTCCATACACATAAGGCACCGTGATGAGGGATGTGCACACCCTCTTGGACATTTTGATGCCATAAAGCAGAGGGTTGCAGATGGCCATGTACCTGTCAAAGGCCATCACAGCCAGGATATAGATCTCCACATGGACCAAGGCTATGAATAGGTAACACTGCACCAGACAAGCGGGATAGGAAATGGTTTTCTTCTGTGACAAAAAAATCTCCAGCATCTTCGGAGTCACATTGGAGGAGAAGCACAGGTCCACAAAGGACAAGTGGCTCAGGAAAAAGTACATGGGCGTGTGGAGCCGGGCATTGGCCTGGATGAGGACAATCATGCCCAGGTTCCCTGCCACGGTGGCCACATAAATGGTCAGAAACAGCAGGAAGAGGAGAATCTGCAGTTCTCGGCGGTCAGTCAGTCCTACGAGAATGAACTCAGTCACAGAGGTGAAGTTTCTTCTCATAGTGTCCTTCAGTGACAGAAGGAAACTAGACATTTATATAAAATTAAAGCAAAATGAAAAAAATTTCATACATTAATGATCTTTGTTTTCCTTCTCGGGAGTTTTTTTTTTTTCACCCCATTTCTACTGGTGTCAAGCTCAGTGTCATCCAGGCATTAGAAATCAAGGGTATCAGAGCAGTTCTCTACCTTTGTGATATTGATCTCCATCTTATTTATTTCCCTCTCTTTCTTCCCACTCCCTTCTAATTCTGCTTCTCTCCCTTTTCCCGTTCTCCATTTCCTCTTTCTCTACTTGTGCTCCTGTCTTTTGATTGATAAAGATACTTTATATCTATACCCACCCCACATACAATCTTCAGGACTAAAGAACTCCTGTGTTCCTGATTATCATAAAAACTGAACTATTTTTAGGCAGGCATTAGTGTGGTTATTTTAAGGTTTATTTATTTTCCAAGAGAGGGGAAGGGAGAGAGAAAGAGAGGGAGAAAACCATTGGTATGCCAGAGATACATCAATCAGTTGCCTCTCACGTGTCCCCAACTGGGAACCTGACCCACAACCCAGGCATGTGCCCTGCCTGAGAATTGAACCAGCAACCCTTTGGTTCCCATGCAGGCCCTCAATTTACTGAGCCACACCAGCCAGGGCAAGACAATTATTTTAAAGAGAAAAAAGGACCTGGTTCTTTTTAAAATGACATTTTTAAAAAATAACTTTCATCTGACCAATTCCCTCCTAGAGAATACTTAGAAATTAAGTGGGGCTACTTTGATGCTTTCTCCCCTTTCAGACCCCAAAGAATTGGGATTTCAGGTGGGGCATAGGAATTTTCTTCTCCTTCTGTTTTTGGAGGGGTGTAGGGGACTACATGCATAATTGCATTTTGGCCATTGTCTAGCCTTTAAATCCGCCAGCTGTTAGTACCCCATTAAAATTATGTTGGACAGAGTTATTGGTAGTTGAAAGTGATGAAAATTCTCTCCTTGTGGTGTCCCACTTCTGGTTTCTACTATGAAATCCGAAGGAAGAGATCCCTGGTTCAGAAAGGGGTACACACGGAAGAGATACTTGTCCTAGTGATCTGACATAAGTCAGTAAGTTCAAGGTGGACAAAATATTTTTGTAACAAATTGATGGCAGTGGACCTTAAAGACCAGAGTGATCCTGTGAAGTTTGGGCTACCCAGCCTCCAAACCTCCCTGCAGGGTTCTCTGTTCTCTGTGGCTGGTATTCTGGCTACACATTGACTTAGAAAAACCAAATGCTTCTAGAACACTTTTGTGCTTGAGGTAGAATTACTGCTGTTGCTTGCAAATAAAGAAAAAACTCATATTACTAATATTAACTGAAATATACAGGTGTATTTTTTTTATCTAGAGGTCATCTATATTCACTAAGAACACCCTATTCAGAGCTACTTTTTGAATTTGAATTCAGATAATTCCTGAGTTCTCTTGTTAGTCATTTATGAGATGCTGCCCTACTTTTTGGAAAAGTTCATAACTCTGAATTTCAGTTTTATTATCAATTCATTGATTCAACAAACAGTCATATACTCCAAACTTTGATCTAGGTGCTTTATAAATGTTAACTTCTTTAACCTTCAAACCAGCACCATTGTGTCCCATCTTTCATAAATATAAATACTAACACACTTCTCAAGTTCAGCACAGAAGAGATAATCTTATGGACAGTAGAGTATACAGATGGAAACATGGGCTATGGAGTCAGTTTCACAGTCTGGCTTCAGCACTTTTGATCCCAGTAATCCAGGTAATGATTCTGAGCTCCAGTTTCCTCTACTGCTAAATGGCTTTAATAAATTGGAAGGGCTATTGAGGATTACAAAAATAAAGTAGGCGATTTGCAGAACACTATGCCTAATATATGGTCAGCCCAAAATAAATGGTAGCTATCAGTCCTGTTAAATGGAGGGTCTTAGAGAATACCACTTAACATATTTTGATCCCCTATCATCTATCTTCATTACTCAGTCACTTTTATAGTTAACAGTACCCTAAATAGTTAATATCTGCACTTTTCTGGTAATTGGCATTCTTCTTTCCATCTAGTCATTTAAAACCATAAATCTAATTCTGGTAATGCATATGCTTTCCTAAATAACTAAAGATTCAAGATCTTCAGTATATGCAGAATAAAGTAACCTACTTACCTGTGGAGAAAGAACCACCTTTACAAAGAATATAAGTGGCTCTTTGGAATAAGGCAAGCAGAATTTATATTATTTATAGGTTAACTCCATTTCCCTAAGCAATTGCACAAATAGATGAAGGTGAAGCAATTACTTTGTTAGATCACTGTTTTCACTGAATGAGTTCTCTGGAGAAATAACTGGCACAACGCAGGTTTAACCTGGGAACTATCCATGGTCTACTCAGTGTTTTCTCCTTTGTGTTCAATCTCAGTATTGAGGAGTCCATGCCGTAGTAACATTGACATTTGCCATGGACTGCATTCTGTTTGCCATGTTAATTTCAGCTGAATCCAATTTTCTGGTACAATTTCTTCACATCATTGTCACAACTCAGTGTCACAATTTTATTACTATCTCACCTTATGTTATAGACTGAATTCTGTCCCTCCAAAACTCATGTGGAAGTTCTGACTTGCAGTACTTTAGAATATGACTAGATTTGGAAATGGAATCTTGGAATAGGAAATTAAAGTGAAATGAGGTTATGTGAGTGGATTCTAATCCAAGATGACTGGCATCCTTTTAGGAAGAGGAGATTAGGACACAGACACATACAAAAGGAAGACCATGTAAGGACACAGGGAGACAGCCCCCCACTAGTCTCACAGACTTTTCAGAATGCAAACAACCCTAGTGACATTTTGAACTTTTAGCTTCAAGAAATGTGAGGATAATGCTCTCCAGTTCCATCTATGCTGTTGGGAAGGATAGGAGCTCCTTTCTTTCTGCTGTGTAGTATTCCATTGTGTAAATGTACCACAGTTGTTTTGATCCACTCATTTACTGATGGGCACTTACATTGCTTCCAGTTCTTGGCTATTGTGAATTGAGCTGCTATGAATATTGGGGTTCAAAGGTCTAATCAACAAAACAAAAAAGCAAGCAAAATATAAGCAGAAACACTGAAATAAGGAACAAACTGACCCGAGGGGGCTGGGTAACTGGGGATAGAAGAGGAAGGGTCATCAAGAAATATGTATACAGGACCCGTGGACAAAGCCAAAGGAGGGGACAGGATTAAGGGTGGGAGGTAGGGGTAGGTGAGGCAGGGGAAAGTGGTGGTAGGAAAATGGACACAACTATACTTGAACAACAATAAAATAATTTAAAAAAAAGAAATGTGAGGAAATATATTTTAATTGTTTAACTCACCTACTTTTTGGTATTTTGTTTTGGCAGCCCTATCAAACTAATATATTCTGTGTATTGCAGATAAAAAGAGAATGTTTTGATGTTAGATGGAAATGTTGCTTCTTGAAAAGTACTATTGTTTTTAGCACTTTTGAGTAAACTTTAAATTTAAGTTTAATATGCACATAGAAAATGTGCACAAAATTGATTCTGGATACACTTTTCATACCCTTTCTCAGTTACTGTCCTTCAAGTTAACTCTACCCTCACTTCTTTTTTATAGCCAAACCAAGATTTTTTTCCTGATTTTTTAATAGTTAAACTTCATTGTACATTTTTTCCACTACCATTTACTCCCCTCTCCCCAACAATCACCACACTGTTGTCCATGTCCATGAGTCCTTTCTCGTTTTTGTTCAGTCCCTCCACACCCTAACCCCACACTCCCACTGTCATCTGTTACCCTCGCTTTTAACACTGTTGATTAATTGTGTCTGGTTTTGAGTTTTACACAATTGAAATCACACAGTGTGTATTTTTATGTCCACTATTTGACATAAAGTATGCTGATGGCCAAACATCACATTGGTAATTGTTTTAGTTTGTTTGGGCTGTGATAACAAAAACTAACATAGGCAAGGTGGTGTATAAACAACGAATATTTATTTCCACAGTTCTGGGAGCTGGAAGTCCCAGATCAGGTTGCCAGCACGCTCAAGGGTCCTTTTCCTGGTTCACAGATGGCCATCCCTGTGCTGTGTCCTCAGGTGGAGGAAGGGTCATGGGAATCTCTCGAGTCTCTTTCATGAGAGCACTAATCCCATTCATGAGGTCTCAGCCCTGGTGACCTAATTACCTCACAAAGGCCCTGCATCCAAATGCCATCCCACTGGAAATTAGGTTTCAGCAAGAATTTTATAAGGACACAAACATACAGTCTGCAGCACTGATTTTCATTGGCAATGTTGAACATAATGAGTATAGCAATTATTCTTTTACTCTCTTATCTGTGTATTGTCTGTTGTATGACTGTACCAAAATTTATATAACCTTCTTACTTTTGAGCTATACTTAGGGTGCTTCCAGATTTTGGTATCACAAAGACATTCTTGTGCCTTGTTCTATGAACACATTTATGCATTTCTGCCTGTTAGAATTCTGAGCAGAACTGCTGGTTTACTGGATATGCATATGTTGAGCCTAAGCTGATACTGCCAAATAGTTTTACAAACTGCTTATATCAGTTTACACTAGCACCAGTATTATATCTGTGGTGCAGTTGTTCCACTGTCTCACCAATACTGAATACTTATGAAGTTTTAATTTTTAAAAAATCTTTGCTATTCTGGTATGTGTTTTTAGGGACAGATATCTTATCATTGTAATTTGTGTTTCCTTAATGACCACTGAAGTTGAACACATTGAAATATGTTATGGTTCTTTGAATATACTTCTGTTCAGAACCTGTTCATAATTTGCTGTGCTCTTTCATGCATTTTATTAACTGGTTGAGTAATATTTTAAGATACTATAATAATTTAGAGTTAGGTTGCTTTAGGATTGTAGCTTCACCACTTACTACCTGTATAATCAGAGAGAGGTCATTTAATGATGCTTTGCTTCATGTTTTCCCAAGTAGAAAACTGGGACCATTAATATCACATGTCTCAGTTGTTTGGATGACCACTGACATAATACCTGTAATATCTGTTTTATAAAAAAGGTAAAGCTTTGAGTATTGGTTGGTAATTGTCAACACTGTATGAGTATTATCTATTAAACTTCTTTCTCATGTGTTATTGCAAAATACATTCTATGTTTAGTTTTTCACTACTGACATTTGGTATTTTAATGCCCACACTAAGTTTAATAAATTGATGTTAGGGAGTGCTTTTACTGTCCTTCTAAAAGTAAAAACAATAAAAAAAACATTAGTATAACTTCTTCCTTCTTTACAACTTGTTTTCCAGTAAATTTATTATATCTTTTGAATCTTCAATTATGTATTATTATTGCTTTATATAGTCAGAACTTCCACATATTTAGACTTGGAAGTTTGTTTTCCTCCTACCATTAAATATATTCTAATAAGAAGTTAAGAGTATCCACCTATGTTTTTTTTTCTCATTTTCCTTGAAATGGTTATGAACAAGACCTTCATCTGAGGAAGTTCCTTGCAGTCTCAGTGGTTGATATTCCCTCCCTCTTGCATGGATTTTTGTTTGCTGGTCAAAGCCCATGAAACTTCTTCCTATCTAGGAGTACTTTCAATTCATTTCTTGCCTTGAGACCTGATAACTCACTCATGAAACTAGCATCAATCTAAAATCCAAATTGACATGAAAACTAACCTATGGTCTTGAATTATCAAATAAGATGATTTCTAACTTCTCCAAGAGAAAAGGCTAGATAGACTAGATTGATTTGCTGCTGCTGTTGTTGACTGGTACTTCTGCAGAGGTTACAGCCTTTCAACGATCCTTAATTCATGAGAGGCCTGTGTTCTAACTCCTTGCTTCATGCTCACCTCATCATTAGCTTTCCATATTCCACAAATATTATTCTTCTTAAAGCTCTAAGTAACTGTAGCAGAGCTGTTGGCCTCAACACTCATAGAACACACACAAACAAGACTGGAATATGTTGTGTTAATTTGGCTATTTGTGCTAACATAACATTTCAGCAACCATTCCTTTATATTTAAAGTACAGAAAAGGATATTAGACCACTGGGCTCCCAGTGAAGTCAGTATCACCTGTTCTTAATATTTTGTGGGATGCAGTGGGGACAAGGTAAAAGACTATTCAATTTACAAAGTGCTATGAAAATATGAGGTGATATTATTATTTGAACTATTCACACTTTATAAGTTGACACAGTAGTTTTAGGCACACATTCAATGTATTACCAATTAACCTTGTGTATCCTCACACAGAACTTTAGGTAATACTAAATTTCAAAACAAACTAGTCATTAAAAAAAAAAAACAGACAAAAAGGGCAGGGATGAACTACAACAAGGTGGATGCTTCACTGTGGATGAAGTCTCTAAAGAAGGGGTTGGCACAAGCCAAGACTAGAGCTGAGCTGACAGATAAGCACACAGAGATGAGGTTGAATTGCAGCCTAGGTGAGTGAAAGTGGAGTGCTGGTTTTCACTGGCAAGGGAAGCAAGCTTATTGAGTAAAGTTTGGCAGAAAGAATATTTTTGAACAGCTTTATCATAAGCTGTATGTTGAAGTAAATAATTCTCATTAAAAGATCATCTAAAACTACATAATTAACTGTTATCAAAAAGAAAATACTGTTCTGATTTTAATGCATTTACTCCCTAAGAAACCAATTGTGGTTTTCACTGACACTGATTCCTCAAAGTGCAGTTTCTTAGTTTGGGTGTGTACAGGCAAAGCTTGGGAAATTCAAAATGCCCATCAATGAAAAAGGTACTCAGATTCCTCTTACTCAAACTTTCTCGATGGACATTCCATTCATCCCTTCAAGAAAAATGATAGAAACTTGGGCAAATCATTGTTGGATGAAGCCCTAAGACAAAAAAAAAAACTCATGGAATGTATAAAATAAAAACAACTGAAATCAGCATTATTTATTTAGGAAGCAACTTCCTTATGAACAGTTCTTTGATTAAAGCCTCCTTCACATCTTTATTCCTAAGACTGTAGATCATGGGGTTCAACATGGGGATTACCGTAGTATAAAACACAGCCACCATTTTCCCCTGCTCCACGGACTCTTCTGAGGGGGGTCTGAGATACATGAAGAAAAGAGCTGTGTAGAATATGCTGACAGCTGTCAGGTGGGAGCCACAGGTAGAGAAAGCTTTGCGCCTGCCTTCTGAAGAGGGGATCTTTAACGTGGCAGGAAGTATGTAGATATAAGAAATGAGGATGACAAGGAGAGAATAGGTGAAGTTGAAACCAGCCACAACGAACATCGACAGCTCTTTGTTGGTGGTGTCAGAGCAAGCCAGCTTAATCAGGGGTGGGTCTGCACAGTAGAAGTGATTGATTTCATTGGAGCCACAGAAGACGAGGCCATAGGTCCACATGGTCTCCATCAGCCCAGTCAGCGCTCCATACACATAAGGCACCGTGATGAGGGATGTGCACACCCTCTTGGACATTTTGATGCCATAAAGCAGAGGGTTGCAGATGGCCATGTACCTGTCAAAGGCCATCACAGCCAGGATATAGATCTCCACATGGACCAAGGCTATAAATAGGTAACACTGCACCAGACAAGCGGGATAGGAAATGGTTTTCTTCTGTGACAAGAAAATCTCCAGCATCTTCGGAGTCACATTGGAGGAGAAGCACAGGTCCACAAAGGACAAGTGGCTCAGGAAAAAGTACATGGGCGTGTGGAGCCGGGCATTGGCCTGGATGAGGACAATCATGCCCAGGTTCCCTGCCACGGTGGCCACATAAATGGTCAGAAACAGCAGGAAGAGGACAATCTGCAGTTCCCAGCGGTCAGTCAGTCCTAGGAGAATGAACTCAGTCACAGAGGTGAAGTTTCTTCTCATTGTTTTCTTCAATGGGAAGTAAGAACTTTGGATTAGTTCAGAATTTTTTTTATGGAAAAGAATTTCATATTTTCTTAGGGGTGTCCTTTTCTTTGCTTTTTTCCTTTCTTTTCTATGATTATTTTTCCCCAGGAGACACTAGAAATAGTTTAATTAAAACAGAATCTAGTCAAATGTCACCAAACCCATGCAAAGTAGCTCTGGATCTCAGTCAACAGGCAGCTTCAATTTTTATTTTTATTTTTGCTAATTGATCTCTTTTTTCTCTGTGTTTATGTATCTTTGTGGTGTCTGTCACTACATTCCTACCTGCATCCTTTCTTACTTTGTCTATTTTCAGCTTTTTACTTCAGCCTACATTAAATTTTTATTCTAGATTTTGCCACTCAGTGGCCATAAACACACAAATACCACTAATCCAAATAAATTTACCAGACAATGTAATAAAAAACTTAATTAGAAATTGAAAACCTTGTACCAGAAGTCCTTTTCCTGCTACTGATTCTTTCAGGTCTTACCAGACAAAATCTCTTAGGTTTTCTGTCACAGAACACTAAGTGACACTTTTACTTGATTCTTTGTAGAAAATGAAAAGTCTGTACTTCCTATTTTAGACTGACTCGATGATATTTGGGGGAAGACACTGAAAAAAAGAGAAACCTTTAAAAAGAATGAGTAATTATAAATCTGTTACCATGAATAGGAATCAATAGAAAGTACAGGGAAACTTTCAGAAATTCTTCTAACATTTTCCCAATAATTCAATAAACCTTGGAGAAGCTAATTGTTCAGCCCATCAGGCCTGAATTAGACCTTGGCAATGACTTAGTCAAGCATATTCATCTATACTTGTGAAAACATTAAAGAGCACAGTGCTCGTACCAGCCACTGGGAAGTTAGGGGCCTGGGCCAGAGCCACCCCCATGCCTACACAAGTGTTTGCTTCTTTGATCCAGAGCTAGTGTCTTTAAGACAACACTTTAAAAAAAGGGAAAATCGTAGTAAACAAAACAAAATAACCAAAAATGGCCTTTTTTTTTTTGCTAACCTTCAAACTAGATTTACTACAACAAAAGACTAAGTTCTAGACAAGAGAAGTTGAAGAAAGAGTGTGATTTTGTACAACAGGCACAGTGTTTTTCATGCCTTTACACCAGAGGCTTGGCCTCCCCTTCCCCTGTTCTGCTTCCTACAGCTATGATATGGGGACAGTGCTGAGCTACCCTGGATCCATGGAGGAGATGGCAGAAAAGGGAGTTAATAACTTGAAACTCCTAAAATTGTGGCAGCACTGAAATGTCACATCCCCTCAGAGTTGCATATAGATGGTAATTGAACTCTAAATTGTTTAACTAGTATTTTATTTACTGTTGCATGAATTAAAATTATTATTCAAGTAATAACAAATTTCTAGGATCAGTACTCAAGATACTATAAGGCTGATTGCTACATAAGATATAATTATATGAGGTGATAATTGTTCTTTTGAATTTAATTAATCCCTCATAGGTTATGCCCAAGGACCATGCTGTGACTTAAAAATTGTTATGATAACACCTAGAAAATCCCGACATCCACCTTTTGAGACATTTTAAAATTGTCTTAAACTTCTTATTCACTTTTTCCATGCCATTTAGAAGTCCAAAATCACAAATACACACACACACTCATTTCAATTCTATGGAATGTAGCTGGAAGATAATATTTGTTGCAAAAGAATAAAATAATTACATTTAAATGTTGAGCATATGTATTTTTTAAATTCCCCTCCTGTGTCTTAATCACAGAGGATTTTTAAAATTTTTTAAAGATTTCGTTTATGTGTTTTTAGAGCGGGGAAGGGAAGGAAAAAGAAAGGGAGCAAAACATCAATCTGAGGTTACCTCTCCCATGCCCCCTGCTGGGGACCTGGCCTGCAACCCAGGCCTGTCCCCTAGCCTGGGATTCCCTTTGGTTCACATTCCAGTGAGCCACTGAGCCAGCCAATCCACTGAGCCACACCAGCCAGGGCCACAGAGGACTTTTTCCATGGGCTGCTTTATAGTACTTAATCCCCAGCTTCATAACATCTTTGGTTTTTCTTATTTCTCCCCCATCCTTTTTCTTATCTCTACTCTTCTTTCTGAAATGACTTCAAGAACTCCCTATTCTTCTCTCTACATATCATTCTGAGCATCTGACCCTTTCTTCACCGTGTGTGCATATATTTTCATGTGGGTACTGGGGTGTCCCACTATCTTCTCCTCTCCTACCAGAGAACACTGAAATATATATCGTACCTGCATATGTGTTCACCCCCTAGTCTTACATCCTACCTTCCTTAATGATGCTCTACCAAGGCATATTTGTGCTTTCCAAAATTAAAAATATTATTTTGCATTAAAATGCTTCCAGTAAACTGAATACTGGAATTTTTCTCACAATATCAACCATGGGTTTTGGAACTAAGCTGATTTGACTTGAAAAATTATGACCGTGCTGCCTATTAGCTCTACAATTGGAGAAAATGTAACCTTTATGAGCCTCTGTGCTCTCATTTGGAAAACGTTGTACCAACAGTTTCCTCCAAGGATGTTAAAAGTTGTAATCATGTAACTATCTGTAACCATGTGTGAAGCACATAAGGCCATCACAAGAAATGTTTTGTTTCTACTACTCCTTTGTTTAATATTTAGAAGAAATAAAAATTCTTGAATCATGAGCATTAATACTTCTCTTATAATCAACCCTAATTATTGCTATTCAGTTCTTTATTCTATCCATACACTTGTTCTTATTAAATAAGAAATTAATTCCAAGTATAAATAATACCACCATTGCTAGTCCTTCACACGAAATAGACAGTCCTACCTGTAAGGTGGTGGGAAAAATCTGTGAGCCTTCAAAAATAATAAGTGAGGAAAATCGGTACTTGTATTTATTTATGAGATGGTTTCCTTTCCCCTATGGCATCTTGAAAACAACAAGATTAAGCAATCAATTCTGCCAATTAAAAGTTCCCTGAAGATAGCTCAGGGAATCCTCACATGGAAGTTAAGAATGGCTTAAGCATCTCCTTTGTGTTTTCTTCCTCTGCACTCTCGGTAGTGGCTTTGCCTACTGCTTGAATGAAGCCGTGCATTTCTGGACACCACTCTTTTCTGCTGCCTTCATTATCCAGCTGGAAGGGCTTCATTTTAAAGAAAGTTACTCATTCATGTTACTTGGCCATCAATGCAGCAATAACATATTCTGCCACATAGTGTCCTTGCAGTGATCATTGATTCATTTGGGAAACAAAGCGGTATATGTAGCTCCCTTTTTCTTTTGCTAGTTTTGTTTGTTTTGTTTTGTTTTGTTTTGTTTTGTTTTGTTTTGTTTTGTTTTTAGAAAAGTCCAAGGGCAAATGAAAGCAACTGGAGAAAGCTAAAGTATGCACATGATTTATTATGCTTTCCTAGGCCATGATGTATTTTGTGTAAATATAATTGTTGAATTTTTAGTGGTTAAGTGTTCTTATCATATTTAATTAATAAAGTAGACATACTAACTGTATTCACAAAACAACTTTTAAAAATACTTCAGCTGTTTCTCATAAGGGTTATGGTAAAATAATTGAGAATGTTTCTCCATTAATAAACATTATTCTTGATAGGCCGTGCGTATATGTTTAATCTTATTAAAAACCTACAGTATCTTGCCTTTGATAAACCTCCATAACTTTGTGTTGAGCAGAGTTAAAGTAACATATGATCACAAACATATTGAGATATTTTTATCAGCTGAGGTGTAAGGTAAGAGGAAACTTGTTATCAGAACAGTCTTACCCAGGTAATTCAGGCTGCCTTCAGCAAATCTTGTAGGAAAAATCCACTTTTTTATACTATAACTTCCAACCCAAGACCATCATAATAAATAGTGATTATAAATATTATTTCAATTCTTGAATCAATGGCTACTTTTACATACATTCTGATTTCCCAAGCTTATTCATCAAACATCACATCATTTTAAAAGTGCTCTGTACAACTCAGAAAAATTAATTTGACAATTAAATTGTGGAAGATCTCTTTGTGGAATGTGAGACAGATAAAAACTGAGGAACCAGGGCTTCAGAACCAAAGATTTTAAGTAATTCAGTTACCTAGTGATTGTTCCTGACTATTCATTGTACATTCTTTGAAAATTTACTCTGTAAGAGTTTATTCAATTGTTGAAATAAGTAATCACCTTCTTTGAAGAAAAACAAAAAGCAATGTTTTACTTATTCAGTAATAAAAACAAAATACAAGCCTTACAAATTATTTACATAGTGATTCTTTATGTTTATTGATAAAAATAAGTAGTAACTCAATTCTGGATTTTATCATATTTTCAAATATTACATTCTTTTTCTTTCTATTTGTTTGGCAGTTCAAAAGAAGTGTCACAAATACATAGAAGAGATATTATTTTAATGTTTGCATTGATTCTTTTGAGGAAGTACCACTACCTAGCCATACTTATTGGAGATTTTGAAAGCAAAGAGGTTTTTCTGGATTTACAAAGATTGAAAAATTTTTGGTAAATTTCAAACTTGACATTCCTGTGTAACCCTAAAAATATTCTAGAGTTTCAATAAGATGTGTGGTTAAAAACTTAATTTTATTTGGTCTGAGTAACTACAAAGTATGATGATGTTCCATATTGCCAGCACCGGAGAAAACAAGTGATGTTCAATTTATATAAAGCCACATGTATAGACTATGGGTGGCCATGGGAATGTAGAACAGCTTATACCCAATGTTGTAACTACATGAAAAACAGATGATCATGTGCATGTAATTGTCAGAGATAACACCAGGAACAAAATATTGAGTTAACAGGAATGTAATCATGTTATACTGGTCAAATGAATCGATCAAGGAAATGACACTATTAAATAAAAGGTTAAGGGGAATGTGTATATTTGGCAGATTGATGAGGAGACAGTATGAGGATGTGATCTGCGGAGTTAGGCTCAAGGTTTGCACAACAAAGAAAATATAGATAACTAGGAACAAGGCAAAGTAGACAAGTTACAACAATGGACAACTAGTCAACCTCAGGAAGATAAATTTTGACTTATTTTGAACATCTCCAAATAAATTCTTCTGTTTAAGGAAATCAAAACAGACTTATTATACATGAATGAATCATACATATTTATAATTCTATCACTGTGTTTCATGTTTTCTAGTTCCCATCAGCTTATAAAACTTATCATCTCCAGTGTGTTAAAGTTTTCTGTCTATGTATTTACCAATCTACTCATCTACCTGCCAATCTATCTCTTTTTTTTTTTAGTGGTACACACTATGTACCAGGCTAAGCAATGGAGAAATGCAAGGTATATCTGGAAAAAGTCCATCTATTATTAAAATAATGAGAACTGTTTTCACAACGTTGATCTAACCTGGCAGCCAAGAAGAGTGGACGGGAATGCACATGCCTAAGTGATGACAACATCATCACTTATCTGTCGGAGCAGTAGATGCTGTTGAGTGAGCACATGTACTGTGTGACCATCACATTCAATGTGACTAAATGAGTAGAACAATGAATCCGCATTAAATTTTGCATTAAGCTTGATCATTCCTCCATGGAAACTATTTGGGTGATTCAGAAAGCCCCAGCTATGGGCAACTGGTGATTGGCAGTTTCATCACCACAATGTGCCTGCTCATGCATGTCACATGCAGTCTTTTAGGCAAAATATCAAATCACCCAGGTAACTGAGCACCCCTATAGCTCAGATTTGGTGCCCTTTGACTTCTGGGTTTTCTAAAACTAAAATCACTTTTGAAAGGGAAGAGATTAATGAGATTCAGGAAAATATGACAGGGCAGCTCATGGCAACTGGGAGAATTGTGTAAAGTCCCAAGGTGCCTACTTTGAAGGGGACTGAGGCATCATTGTCCTATGTACAATGCTTCTTGTATCTTGTATCTTCTTCAGTAAATGTCTCTACTTTTCATATTACATGGTTGTATACCTTCTGAACAGCCCTCATGCTTGCTTTCAAACATTTTATGTGACATTGTGATATTTACTATTATTACGGGCAACACAGGCATTAATTAAATAAACACACCTGTAAGGATATTATATCCAAAGAGTACTAAATGTAATAACAGAAAAATATAGAAACCTATGGAAGGAAACTAAGTCTAAAATAGGTGACATGATTTTCTAGTTAATAATAAAAATGAGTTAACTTTTATTGAATGAATAATAAGTATTGGGCATTGTGTTCGGTACTTTATGTGCGTTAATCCATTTCTGCTACACAGCCTTCCTATCAGAAAGTCTTATATGATGATCTTATATAGGAGAAACGGAGGCAGAAAGATGTTGAGTAATTGGTTCAGTAAATCAGATTCCAGAGTTCATTCACTTAACTATTAATTTAGCTGATAAGTGATGAAGTCATGACCTAACTACAAAGCTTACTTTATTGAACAAGCTGAATTAGTCCATAAATTGTAAAATAGGATATTTTCTCATACTGGACTATGTAATTCAGTGTGCATGCAGCTGACAAATGTATGATGAATATTTTTTAGAAGATAGAAATAATGGTTTTGTTCATTTCATGGTGTTTTTTCAACAAAATATAGTGAAAAAATGTATGTTATTGTAGGAAAACAAAAGAAAATTTGAAGCTAGACATATTGGGACTTGCCTTTTGATTGTAGGTTAATAATTACTCTGTGAGTCTCTGTTTGCTCATCTTTAAAAAGGGGACTATGACAGTAAAAGCAGCATTGGTTGTCACAATATGTGAAACAACAAATAGGCAGGACCTGAATCTTGGTAATAAGCATTATTATTATTTCTTTCCATCTCTCATGTATGTATGAGTGAGAGCCTAAACATTCTTCAGATATGCACTGTTCCCAGGGAAATATATGTGAATAAAAATGTTGTACTTATTGCATTGCTACTTCCTGCAACATTTATTTTTCTAAATACACAAGGATTGGTTTTCCTCACAAAACCACCAATTAGAGTCATAAACCTTTAGATAAGTGAGGAGAAAAATATAAAATATCATAACAAGTATTTCTTAGAGAAGTACAGTAAATATCCTCTATTTTCTCCATCACATTGCTTAATTTTTTATTTTATTTTTATTTTTAATAGTGTATTTTATTGATTGTCATTACAGTTGTCCCATTTCCTCCCTTTATTCCCCTCTGCCCTGCATACCCCCTCCCACCCACATCCCCCCCACTTTAGTTCATGTCCATGGGTCATACATATAAGTTCTTTGGTTTCTACATTCCCTATGCTATTCTTAATCTCCTCCTGTCTATTTTCTACCTACCATTAATGCTAGTTATTGTCTACCTTTTTCCCCTTTCTCCCCTTCCCATGCCCTGCTGATAACCCTCCATGTGATCTCCATTTCTATGGTTCTGTTCCTATTCTAGTTGTTTGCTTAGTTTGTTTTTGTTTTAGGTGTGGTTGTTAATAACTGTGAGTTTGTTGTCATTTTACTGTTCATATTTTTTGTCTTCTTTTTCTTAGATAAGTCCCTTTAACATTTCATATAATAAGGGCTTGTTGATGATGCTCAATTTTTTAAATAAATAGAGACTCCAGCAGAATTAACTTTAAAAAGAGGAGAACAATAATTTAAGATCCTTCATGACAGATTGTCATTAATAAGAGAATTCCTTCAGTTTTAGGTAAAAATTCTGGATCTACTGGAATAGTTCACTAACACAAAAAATGTTTAATTAGCACATACTATTCTATGTCCAGCACAGTGCAGCATGAAATAAAAGACAAACTGTCTTAACAGGCTGATAGTGTTGTCCCAGCCAGCCAGTCAGTTCTTGAAAGCACGTGGGATCATTCCTCCTTTATATTTAACACGTGTGTACATGGGCATCACTGCAGGCTTCACATTCCTAGTGTCAACCATACACGTCAGTGACATTATGGATTACCTGTGTTTCTAAACACTTTTGTTGCCCTATAACTCATGTTTTTCCTCAGAGTCACTGGTTGATCCATTCAGAAACTTTTTTCTCATACATTTGAAAATGGAGATAATTTTTTCACTTTCAAAATGAAAATCCATTTATTATTTTATGCTGTCATTATGATTGAAGCTTTATTTGGTGCCAAGCTAAGCTATAAGGATAAAGACATGGATACTGAGAACAGAATATTTGAACTAATAAAGGGGTTGGCTTTATATAACTAAACGTGTGTGTTTAAATAGTAATAGATCTAGGTATGTATTTAAGTAGAATCTAGCAGACTATTAATTGAATGTTAAAAGTTACAAAAATAATTATTTATATATGTGTTTTAACAGAATTTATAGACAATCTGACTTTCAATACATAGTTATTTAAATAACACCTAGTCATAGGAAAGCTTGAAATAATTATACATGATACTATACAATTAATGAATATTAAAATCTTACCCTGCAGGAAATATTCAGCAAAAATAGGCTGTAAGGTGAAAAAGAAACTTTGAAATACAACTAAAAAATTATCTCATTTGGGGGAGTGACTAATTACTGTTCTATGTAGGGCTTTTACTTCATCACTGAAAGTAACATTCACATGTGGTCTCAAAACAGTTGTAACACTTACTTTGCTCAGACCTGACTGGTCTGACATAACATTGAACTAGGAGCTATGGGTAAGTTGGAACAGGAGCACAAAGGATGAACAAGTTCTTGCCTTGCACAAAAATGAAACTAACTTCAATTTACTCAGAATAAATTGCTTCTTTCCTCTTTTGCGTCAGCTCTTCCATTTTCTTATACTATAGCACTTAACAAATTACATTGATTTTTCTCTTTAAAGCTTCATAAATTCAACAAAACCCTGTAAGCTGCATATTTTTGTAAGAGCCATTCTTTTCCTGCTTCAGGAGTTTAATCTGAAATGAGTAATTGTCGGGAGCTTGTTTCCTGTTATGACAGAAGAAAGATGTCTTATTGAAAGTAATTCTCAGAAGTGAAAAGAAACGAATGGGTGTCAGGCATGCACATGGGGATGTTATGGTAAGTCCTCTTTCTAAGAGGTGATCAGTCTCATTAGCTGTTGTGGACATATTTCTCTAAACCCCTAATTGGATCAAAGCCCCTACATCATTAATTCTACAGAATTATAAAAATAGTAAAACTTATCTCATGACAGTCAACATGTGCATTAACAATTTTGTGTATATGTGTATATAGATATAACTACAGCACACAACAGTTTGTAGATACATAGAAATTTTCTGGAAACAAAGGAAACTGTTAACGGTGGTAATTTTAAGAAATGAGAATGAAAGATGAAGATAGAGGGAAAAGGAAATATTTTACTCTTTTATTTTATAGTCTTGTAGAGACTGAATATTTCATTCTGAGAGTGTGTAATTTTTATAATCTAAAAGTAACATATAAAGTCATCAATGTAAAGATGTATAAAAGAAGAGAAAGTATGTCCCATAGATACCTTTATAACATCCACCCTTTTACGTTCACACACCATGTACTTATGTGTCTCCTATATAACCATAAAGTTTCTTTACCTATATCTTTTATAGTTTGTCATTAGATTAGAGCTTTTTATTGTTTATTGAAAATTGATTTTGCTTCCCTGGCCAGGTAGTTCAGTTGGTTAGACTATTGATCTGATACACCAAGTTTGCAGGTTCCATCTCTGGTCAGGGCACATACATAAATCAACTAATGAATGTATACATAAGTAGAACAACATATTAATCTCTTATTATCTCTCTTTCTCAAATCAATAAATAAAATTTAAAATACATAAATAAAATAAAATTGTCCTTACTATAAATGCAGTTAAAGTCAGATCCAGTTGTTATAAATATATTTTTATTTATTTTGTTAAAAAAGGGACACTGTGATTTTTCTTCAAAAGTACATTTCTTCTGATCAGTTTCCCCAAAGCTTGTTTCACATCCTTGTTCCTCAGACTGTAAATGATGGGGTTCAACATTGGGCTTACAAAAGTGTAGAAGACAGCAATGATTTTGGACTCTTCCACTGACTTGTCCGTGGGAGGTCTAACATACATGCAGAACAGTGTCCCATAAAACACAGTCACTGCCATTAGATGGGACCCACAGGTGGAAAAAGCTTTCTGCCTGCCTTCAGTAGAACGCATCTTCAGAATGGTGATGAGAATGAAGACATAGGAGATGAGGATTATGAGGAGGGAGTTGGAAAGGTTAAATCCTGCTACCACAAACATGGATGTCTCCTTAATGAATGTGTCAGAACAAGAGAGTCGGATGAGGGGTGGATCAGCACAATAGAAGTGATTAATGATATTGGAGCCACAGAAGGTCAAGCGGTATGTCCACATGGTTTCCATAAGGCCACTAAGGAACCCATAGATGTAGGGACCAGCAATCAGGCGAATACAGACACCATTTGACATCTTGCTGCTATAAAGCAAAGGGCTACAGATGGCCATGTACCTATCATAAGCCATCACGGCTAGCATGTAATATTCAGTAATCAGCATGGCAATGAAAAAATAACACTGGACTAAACAAGCAGCATAGGAAATGGTTTTCTTTTCTGATAAGAAGTTCACCAACATCTTAGGAGTCACATTAGTAGAATAGCACAAATCCAAGCAGGACAAACTGGCAAGAAAGAAGTACATGGGGGTGTGCAGGCGTGAATCTATCCTGATCAACACCAACATGCCAAGTTTCCCTCCAACAGTGATCAGGTAGATCACCAGGAATAGTGCGAAGAGGATGGGCTGAAGCTCTGGACGGTCTGTTAATCCTAAGAGAATAAACTCAGTCACCAAGGTGGAATTTTCTCTGAGCATTTTCTTAGGTGCCAGCGTTGCTCACTTAGATGAATTAAAATAAAGAAGTGATCGAGAAGTTTGTCATATGTTTCTTTCTCTCATTTTCCATTCACATTCCCTCTCACACATCCCTATTATTAGACAGAGTCTGACACTGTAGGAGCTGGGACTTTAAGAAAGTCATGGCCATTGTTACCTACATGTATAAAATTCAGATGATTCTGAAAGAAAATGGCTTTTGTGATACCAATCTGTTTTGGAAAGCAGGAATTAGGACCCAAAGTCTGTCTAAAATGTATTGAACTACCACCTGTCACTTGCAGTTTACCATAAAATCATGCACTTTATCATTGAACTCAATTATGGCTCTGGACAAAATGATGATGTGCTTGAAAAATGGTTTTTTAGTCATTAATGGGGTGTGCATATTTAAAAATTCAGCCTCTGAGAACTGCACTCCCCATTGTATTAGAGAGCTCAAAATTATAGAGGTTTGAAGCAAATGTTCTGGGACCTGTTTGACTGCATTGTTCAAAAAATATAGGAGATTGTGTTATCCTATATAAATAGATCAAAGATAAGAACTCCAAATTTGGAAATAAAGTCCTATATGAATAACTGATGAAGAAATTTTCATTCTGAAGAATTTATATGAATAAAAGCAAGAAACACATAAAGATAAGTATCCAAAACTTATGTCATAGTTTCTTTTGCTTATCCATTCTTTTATTTTTTTTTATTTAACAAAAAGCATTTAAGGGATTTATAACCAATACAGAATTTGGCAAATTTGACTTTAAGGCTTATAGTGGAACACAAATATGACTCTAAACTTTCTAATAATATATGCAAATAGTTCAACCTTCTTTATTACAGAACTATAATGTCTAAAAGTTATAAAACAAAAACTAATTAATAGAGAATTATTCTTAGCATTAGAGTTCAGATGATGTTAATTATAATGAAAGGATTATATATTCAGATAATATTGATTATAATTAAAGAATAAAATGAGAAATTATTGTGCCAGGCACCTAGGAAATATATTTTCATTACGGATTCTTAATGTTGTCATGTGTTATTTCACAAGTGATACACTAAAGAAGGTAATGAGTCAAAACTCAAATGCCTGTGGGAGCCACATTAAACCATAAAAATGAGTAGACAGACAGTCTGGGTGAGAGTGAACTGAACTAGAGAATGGTTCCCAGACTACGGCATCAGCAGCCACTCAGGCCAGTTGAATTTTTACTGTATGATCATGTTGTCCCACATCCCGAGATCTTAAGACCTTTCAATTTTAAAGAGTTATCAGAATTCATTATTTTCATGAGAAATCTAATCAAACACAGTATCAGCAAATAATTTTGTTTTTAAACTTATCTCAGATGAATAGAAATTTCCCAGGATAGAGCACTTGCTTTGTCTACTCTGCCATCATGAACTCCAGCACTTTCTCTGTCTCTTGGTTTTCCAGTCCAGTGTCTCACAAATATAAGGGCAGGATGTATCACCTGATTACACTGTATAAACCTAAGGTGTGGATCATTTTACATTTTGCAGCTTCATATTAGTCAATCATCTATCAGTAAAAACTCATTGGAAAGCAGTCTCTTTACCTTAATATAGTTGCTTTATTCTATAGACCTCAGAGCCTTCTTATTCAGTATCAGACTTTGACTAAGTAATTTCTAAAATTTCCATCATTTGTAACATCCTGACTCATCATTTATGTAGTTTCAAATCCTGTACTCATTACTAGTCATGTATTTTTAGTTAACATTAAATGTATCCTAAAAGTTTCTTTCTCTAATAATTTAAAAAGAGATTTACAAAGTTCTATGAGAATTTTGTTTTTGCTACAATGAATATAATTATGCTTGAATTTTTTTCTCTTGAGAATTATTTGTCAAGGTTTTGTTGTTGATGAGGAAATTGTTATTTTCAATAAATATTATTCTAAAAAAATGTATTAGGTTGGCAAGTGCTTACTCCAGTATGGTTATTTAATGTGCATTAAATTATTAAATAATAACTTAATGTTCATGCTATGTATAAAGTAAAATAATTAATATAAATACATAATTCCAATACAATTTTATATTTCCTAGTGATCAATCTAAATAACAAATGCTGAGAAATTACACTAATATTCACAGCTCCTTTTGTGGTCACCTGAGTCCAGTTCATGAAGATTCAAAGCTGAAACAAGAGGAGAAAGTGCAGGCACGGAAGTCAGAATTGTCATACCTACCTGACCCAGGAAAGGTTTCTCAGAGACACTAGTGGCCCAAGGAATGAGTTACTGGGAATGATTTATACCTGACTTGCAAATTGGAACTTTTATCCCTGAAGTAATTTTCAACACACCCTGAAAAAAATAATTACAATGTTATGACAAGAGAAAACTCCAGGGAAATAATAATTCGTGTGGACTCACACTCATTAGAGTCTTGGGATGTGCAAACTGTGATTGCCTCAATTTGTAATCATTTTGAGCTGACTCCTGTGGGTGATCAGGAGTTTATTCTCATAAAATTTGTGTATTAAGGATCACATATATTCCAATCAGATCAGTAAAAATAAATAAAGATTTAAAATAATGACATGATTCATGGACTTTGATGTTTCTGTGATGTTTACCAGTCTGAATTATTTTGTACAGCCCCTTCCATAAAATTACTACTGTTTGCTGAAATGATTTTCATGTATAGAATAAAGTGGTTAAATTTCAAAACCCAATGAGTAAAATGATTTGAACAAGATATTGTAATGAGTTGTAATGCAGGCATTGGGTCTAGCACTTTGAAACTAATATATTATGAAAAGCCTAGTGAGCATGTAATTTATCAATATAAGATTTGTTCATACATGAAAAAAGAGTAAATGTGAAAATAGTATATCTATCTTTTCTTCCCATTACCAAGTATCCAATTATCTACTACAACAAAAAAAATTGTAGTTATGTGAGATAATAGATGTGTTAACTAACCTTGTTGTAATAATCATTTTCAAATATATACCTTTGTAAGCTAAAGCAAGGTTATGTGTCAATAATATCTCAATAAAGCTGGAAAAATATTGGTCAATAAATTTTCAAGAATAAAATCATAAGGCTAGTTCTTTGATAAGAGAACTAAATTACAAATATATAACAATGAAATATCTTTTAGAGTCCCAGTGTATGGTCATTAACCACGTTCTGCTAAACAACCTGTAGATTAAAGAAAAAGTCACCAGGAAAACAAGAAAATATTATAAACTTGATATAAAAATAAGTAGCTTTTAGCTAAAGCAATGTTTAGGTGAACTGTATAAACATTTATATGACAAAAAAGTAAGATTGGACATAATAATCCAAAAATTCATGTAAAAAAACTAGAAAACTCCAGTAAACAAGAAATTATTCTTTTCCAAGGCCTGAGCTTATGGATCCAGTATTGCAATTCAAAGGAAGGAAGTAGAATCCTACAGCTCAGAGGCCACAAACTAGATCCACAAATTCATGTCTAGGAAAGAATGCTCATTCTGGTCCACTGCCTACTAGCCACTACTGACTATTCCAAAGCACATCAACAGGAAACCATTATCATGACCTACAGTTTATGGTTTTACTTAGTAAGTTGGGGTGGAAGGTGTGTTTCTTAAAGAAGATGGTCATAAGAACAGAATAAATTCAAGGAACTGGGCTAACAGCATGTCTCTTCTGTCTACTAATGTAAACAACATGACCACACCAGTGTTCCAGGTTGTGACAGCAAGGAAGTCCCACTAGAGCACTGCCCCTAGATTTGACCTGTCTGCAAATCATCTAGGATGTGGTTAAACCACAGATTTGGATGTTGTAGATCTGAGGTACAGAATGTGATGTCACATTTTTAAAAACCTTTGTGATAGTACTGGTGCTGCTAGCCCAAGGACCACACGTTGAGGGGCAAGGGAGGAGACTATCAAATGCAGCTCATTTTTACCCCAAACCTGAAGGTTGTACATGAGCTAGTGAAATACGCCCACAAAGAACACCAAACTCGTCATCAGCATGCAAAGACATTTGAGCCAACAGTTTAGAGTTATGGTTTATTGGAAAGTAGAGGCATTGCCATCTTAGTGACCATATTTTGTCTGAGGACACTCTTCAATGCCCGCTTTACATCTTTGTTCCGCAAACTGTAGATCAATGGATTAAGCACTGGGTTTACAAAGGCGTAGAAGATGGCTATTATCTTAGATTCCTCAACAGTCTTGTCTGTTGGTGGTCTTACATACATACAGAAGAGTGTCCCATAAAATAGGGTAACAGCCATCATGTGGGAAGCACAGGTGGAGAATGCTTTGTGCCTTCCCTCTGCTGATTTGATCCTGAGGATGGCAGCAATGATGAAGGCGTAGGACACCAGGATGATGGTGAGGGAGCTGGAGAGATTGAAGCCAGCTGATATGAGCATGGCATGCTCTTTGATGTAAGTGTCAGAGCAGGAAAGCTTGATGAGTGGTGGGTCAGCACAGTAGAAGTGGTTGATGATGTTGGATCTACAGAAGGTCAAGCGGAAGGTCAGGATGGCTTATAACAGGCCATCTGAGAAGCCATACACATAAGGAAATGTGGCCAAGCAGATGCACAGCCACCTGGACATTTTCACACTGTAGCGCAGAGGGTTGCATATGGCCACATAGCAGTCATAGGCCATGGCTGCCAGGATGTGCTCCTCAGTGAGGAGGAGCACAAAGAAAATGTAACACTGTGTAAAGCAGCCAGCAAAGCTGATGGTCTTTCTCTGAGAGGAAATTAGTCAGCATCTGTGGGGTGGCATTGGAGGTATAGCACAAGTCAACAAAGGCTAAGTTAGTGAGAAAGAAGTACATGGGCATGTGAAGGTGAGAGTACAGTCTGATCAATACTATCATGCTCAAGTTGCCCAAGAGAGTGACCAGGTACACCACCAGGAACAGCACAAAGAGGAGAGGCTGGAGTTCACGGTGACCTGTGAGCCCCAGGAGAATGAATTCTGTTATTTCACTGTCATTAGTGATGGGCATTTTCTGAGAGTCAGTGCCTGAACTTGAAACAAATGGAAATGGGGCAGACAGGAAGGCAGAGATCAGGTTACTGGTTATTGAAATTATTTTTCTCCAAAATTCATGTCATTTAAAAGGAATGCTACCATAAACCAAATTTGTATTTTTACTGTCATTATTTTAATGTGCCTATATATGAATTACCATTATATTTCTATCTCTTATTTATACTTACACCAACAGGTATACCTATAGATAATATATTTATATCCATACTTTTGTCTGTATACACAACTGAGCTACTCAACCTGAACCTCCTGGCACTATCCTTTGCCTCTCAAGCTCTTTCTCATCCTATAAGGCTGAGTTTAATAGCCCATCCTTTATGAAGAATTTCTCAGTCCACTTTGTCACACATGAGATTTAATTCACCCCTTTCTGCTTTATGCTTCCAGTCACCCTGTATACCTCTAACTTACTCTTTGGCACACCTCATCACCATAATGTAGCTATTTCATACTAACGTATTAGTTCTCCTTGGGCAGCGAAAATATCCAGCCCATTTTTGTTCTGTGACTTCTAAGCACATATTTATGTACTGGATTTTAAAGGCAAAAAATAGTGTAAGCATGGAAAAATGAATAACATGTAATGTTTTAGCCATTTCTTTACCTTCATAAACCTTTTTATGATGCCATATCCTTCAGTGCTTTTTGAATTTAAGTGTGTGAAGCAAGTTTTTGAAAAACATGTTCTTCAAGCAAATTCACAGAAAGTTTTTTCAAAAAGCCTCATGCAATATACTGTTGTCTTCATATTTAACAATTATTTAAAGACTCTAATGTAGATATTGTCACAATCACAATTTTTTTTTATTTCAATCATTGTTCAAGTACAGTTTTCTGCCCCCTACTCCCGTTTCAGACCCTCCACCCAACCCTCCCCCCTTCCCCCCATTACCCCCACAATCACAATTTTAAAAGACACCATCACATTAGTAACACAAATGTATGCCAAATATATGAACAAAGAATCATCAAATCAAGTGAATTCTCCTACAGTATTTTGAATAAAATTTTCATCAATGACATGTATTGATAAAAAAAGAAATAACTTTTCCATAGTTAGTACCTAAGTAATTAATCACAACTTGTGTTTATCTGAAAGCATTATAGTCCCTGTGGTTTTTTAATTAAATTTTTTAAAATTTTATACTGGTTTCAAGTGTACAAATCTATGCTCTTCCTCTGTATCTTGCATTGTGTGCCCACCACCCAAAGTCAGATCTTCCATTACCAGAGAGTTGACCCCATTTACCCTCTACCATTCCCCATTCCCCTTCCCTCTGGTAACCAATTAGCTCTCCTTCACATCACATCTAGTGCTGAATCCCTGTTCCTTTTTCTTAAGATGACTTATGTTTTGTCTTTTCTCTCATACTTATTTTTTCTCTATTCTTGTCTCATTTCAAAATGAATGAGTAAAACATATTTTACTGTAACTCTTAGAAAGTCAGTGACAAAGTCTTCTTATACCTCTATCTTTATTACCCAAAATAATAAATATGTATAAATGTTTATTGATTATACTAATAATAGTTATTGATAACATAACAATTCTTATCCATAAGCCACTTTATTCCCCCATTTGTAAGTAGTAATAGTAACATCCATCTTGCCTATCTCTCAAGTCATTGTGAAAACCAAACCAGATATCCATGGAACAAATATTTATTGACTTTTTTTTTAAAGATTTTATTTATTTATTTTTTAGAGAGGGAAGGAAGGGAGGTAGAGAGAGAGAGAGAGAGAGAGAGAGAGAGATCAATGTGTGGTTGCTGGGGGTCATGGCCTGCAACCCAGGCATGTACCCTGACTGGGAATCGAACCTGCGACACTTTGGTTCGCAGCCCGCGCTCAATCCACTGAGCTATGCCAGCTGGGGCTATTTATTGATTCTTAACATAAGCATCTGATTAGGCATTGTAAATGCAGTGTGAACAAAACTATCCAAAACTCCTGCCCTTCTGGCATCATATTCTAGTAGACAGAGTCATAAAATGTTGCAAGTAAGTACATGGTTTTTTAAACAGCACTGTTATGGAAAAAATAAAAACTAAAGAAAATGTAGTTGAGGGGAAGCATTCAAATTTTTTAAAATAACATCAACAAAGAAGTCATGAAAAGGTAGGGTTTTTAGGCAGAAACTGAAGAACAAAGAGACTAGCAATGCAGCTTTTTTTAGAAGGCTGTGGGGTAATAAAGAGAAAAGGGCATCAAACATATGGTGATGAAAGACTTGACTTTGGGTGGTGGGCACACAATAAAACATACAGATGATGCATCATAGAACTGTGCACTTGAAACTTATGTAATCTCACTATCCAATTCACCCCAAAAAATTTAATTTAAAAGGAAGAGTGTTCAGCCCTGGCTGGCATAACTCAGTGGGTTGAGCATGGGCTGTGAACCAAAATGTCGCAGGTTCGATTCCCAGTCAGGGTACATGCCTGGGTTGCAGGCCATGACCCCCAGCAACTGCACATTGATGTTTCTCTCTATATATATTTCCCTCCCTTCTCTCTCTAAAAATAAATAAATAAAATCTTTTAAAAAAAAGAAGAGCATTCTAGGAAGGATAAAGAGCAAATGCTAACATACCATATGTAGTCTTCCTCTGGAAATGCTAGTAATGTGTGTGTGTGCAGAGTTCATTCAGGAGAGCAGAAAACCCCAGCTGAATTGCTTCCTTAGACACAAATGTTTCACTTTCTTGAAGTCCAATTCACCTCTACCTATCACTTTCCTACTAAGAATATCAAGGACTTCCACTGTAGAATAGCAGCCATCAGTAGGCACAGCTTCTCTTCAAGAAGTGTCTAGCAGCAAATACTCAAGCAACAGCATATTGATTTGTTGACAGCAGCAGGTGGCTTAGAAGGCATACATTTTCATATTCTCTTCAACCCAGGAAATCCCAGAGAGGAAATAGGCAGTTTTTTTACAAGAACAGAGAAAACTGGAAGGAGTAAGAGAAGGATTCAGAAATTTCAGACTTCAAAATACACAGCCAGAAACTGGCTTTCAGTGGTTCATTTGCAGAAGAACTACTTGTTGCATGTGACTTACTGACTGCCTGTGGGATCTGAAATGGTTTTGACTGACAGGCTCAGTAACTCCTGAGGGATCCAGAAATATCCAGTTGAAGTAGAGCAGAAAAACTGGCAAGTGGAGAGAAGCCACAAAGACTATGAGTCATGTGTATTTACAGAGAAATAAAATGACAGCTGCTCTGACTGCCTGTTTCAGACCAGAGAGAAAGATGCACATCTTCTGAACAAGGAATTTGGGGGTTTCCTTGTTCACAACCAGGGAGACCCTCTGCCTGAAGGGGGAAGACCGGCAAAGGAGCATCTCAAGGACAGAATAAAGCTATGAATTATAAAACTGGGACCTAGGATTAGTTTCACAATATACAGGCTCCATTACAAAACAAAATTCAAGTAATCTTTGTTCAAAAATTATTAAGAATTTCAGTATGATGACAGTAGAGCATTAAACAGCTTGTACAAGTTGTGTCCCCATGAAGCCAGCCATTCCTGGATCACAGAGGCTAACAAAACTGCAATGGGGACATGGAAGGAGGAGGAGATTACCCCAACTCTTGCGAGAAGAGGAAGAAGAAGGAGGAGAAGAAGAACACAACAATAACAACAACAACAGCAACAACAACAATAGCAACAACAAGAACATGAAGAAGAAGGAGAAGAAGAAGAAGAAGAAGAAGAAGAAGAAGGAGGAGGAGGAGGAGGAGGAGGAGGAGGAGGAGAAGGAGAAGGAGAAGGGAAAAAAAGAAGAAGAAGAAAGAAATCTCAAAATATGAATCGGCCCCAATGACAATATTCTCAAGGGTAACCAAGCTGATGGGCTAGCTGTCTAGATAAACTTTATAGGCCATGCAATTTCAAATGAATTAAAAAAGAGTTTTGTTTCATGTTTTCAGAGTAAGAGGAAGTAGAGATAAGGAAAACCATTTAGCAAAAATTCATTGTACAAAAATGGTCCTTAAGCTTTTATGTTTTGTAAATATGAGTTCCATGAAAAATCTAATGATACTACTGAAACTGTGGATCCTATGGATCCAGAACCATGTAAAGGCACACATTAAAACCTACCAAAAGACACAATATGCCAGGGGCTTGTAGGTCACTTGGCTCAAACTCCAAAAACTCTTATATTAGGGTAAGCTCCATCTCAAACCTTGAAATGTCTTTACATTTGTGTGAGAAGACAATGTTGGCCTTTCTTGCTTCAGCTGAACCAGTGACAGGTCTATAAAATATTGTCCAGGGAGATCAACAGAACTTTCAATAAACCTGGTCAGGGAAATCAGTTAAAGTTCAAACTCTGCTACTGAAAAGAGAAAGGATTACAGGTACATACTTGCGGATGTGTGCTGGGGCAGGGGGGCAATTTGGTAAGCCTCAGTTTGAAATTTTAACACAATTTTTTATTCACTGAAAGAAAATAAAAATACCAAAACTTACTTCTGATTCTGATAAGCACTGTTTTCTCAACCTCTGATTAGGGAACTTTCTTGACGCCTCTCGAAGCTGTAAAAGGTAGTCCCATTTACATCCAGCTGTGGGAGGTCGGGACCTGCTCTTAATGCAAATCTCAGAAGGACTTAAAAGTATCAGCAATGAGTGTTATATTGGGAATCACCCCTCTTGGGTTTAATTGGAACACTCTGGGATCAGAAAGCTAATTATATGCATCAGTCATAGGTTCCAATTTATTTTCAAATTAAAGTTTACATTCAGTATGATTCTGTATTAATTTCAGATGTACAGCGAAGTGGTTAGACAATCATGTACTTTACAGAGTGGTCCCTCAGATGCTTCAAGTACCCACCTAGCCCCAGACATAGTTATCTCAATATTATTGACTATGGTCCCTATGCTGTAATCTACATCTCTGTGAATATTCTGCAACTACCAATTTTTACTTCTTAAAGCCTTTACCTTTTTCACCCAGTCCCCCAAACCTTGTCCCCTCTGCCAGCTGTCAACCTGTTCTATGTATCTGTGTGTATGTTTCTGTTTGTTTATTTTGTTCACTAGATTCCATACAGGAATAAAATCCTGTGGTATTTGTCTTTCTCTAATTGGCTTACTTCATTTAGCCTAATACCCTCTAGATCGAGGGTGTCAAACTTATTTTCACTGGAGGCCACATCAACCTTGCAGTTGCCTTCAAAGCGCTAAATGTAATTTTAGGACTATGTAAATGTAACTATTCCTTAACAGTTAAGCCAGAGCTCAACACTGCCCCTGGTTAAAAAAAAAAAAAAAAAAAAGGTGCCAGCCAGGATAAAACAAGGTGGAGGGCCAGATTCGTCCACAGGCCTTGTGTTTGCCACCTATGCTCTAGATCCATCCTTGCTGTCACAAAAGTTAAGATTTCTATAGTTTTCATAATTTCAAATTTACTATTTGCCCTAAGAGCTCTGCAGAAGGCACACAAAAAGATATCATCTTGAAACTTTATGATGATATGATTTTTATCTTTTCTATTTCATTTATACTAAAAGTATCTAACCTCCTAAAATCCAGACATCTTAACAAAATCCTTTATGCTGAACATCAAGTCTTGGAAAAAAATCTGCCATGAGAAAGATTGAGCAACGCAGGGTCATTGGCAAACATATTAGTGAGCATTTCACATGTGTGGACACTTTTATGTAGGTAATTTGATTGATTTCTTAATTTAATCCTAAGAAGTAGGGTCTTCATCCTGAACTTTCATCTAAAGAAACAGATGCAAAACTAAAAGAACAGCGATGGATTAATTTAATCAGTGCCACAGAGCCAGTAAGTGACAGGATAGGATTTGACGTCCTGTCTTCATAAACCAGGTTGACTATATTTTCAATTATAGGCAGATGTCATTTCTCAGCCTGCAGTCACAGTTTGTCCTTCCCTTTCTCACCACTGTTTAAACATTCTCTTAGTTTGCCTCTAATCATAGCTTTCCTTTTTCTCTTCAGATTCAAGTGGGTCCTGGTAACCAGAAACAGCTCAAATTGAAGGGAAGCATTCTTTAGACAAGATATTCAAAGCACAACCGTAAAGAAAAGATTAATAAACTTGAACTGTGTTAAAATGAAAAACTCTGTGCCACCAAACATATCATCCACAAAAATAAAATTCAAACCACAAACAGGTTAAAGATATTTGCATTGTATGTATTATTAAAAGATTAGTTCCTGGTACAGAATACATAAGAAGCTATTACAGATGTAGGAAATAAAGATGAAATAATTCAGCTGGAAATTGGGCAAAGAATAGGGACATACAACAAAAAAAGACACATCTACAACTTTCATCAAAAGCATTTGAAAATACTTAGCTGTACTTGTAATGACAACCCAAAAAGTTATACAAGAAATGGAATCCATTTTGCACCATAAGACTAGAAAACATTTTAAAAATCTGCCAACAATCGGGTATGGCTAAAGTAGATTTACACTTGTTTATATGGAAAAATAATACAATAATTAACAAATAATAATCCAAGAATAAACTGTTTCACATACTCAAACTGTAAACCTACTTTTGTCCCACCCTATACTGTATTGACCAGAATGTGGAGTAAAGGGCATTCTCACACATTGCTGGCTGACAATAAATTGGTAAAGCAATTTGGCTACATCTTGTAAATTTAATGTGCATATCATATGACCCAGAAATCACCATCCTCATTACACACATCAGGGGAACTCCTGAACTGGTACATATTCAGAATTCTTATTGCCACAAGAAAACTTATTGCCGACTTTCATAAAATAAGGAACTGGAAAAATCTAATTGCCCATCAGTAGTAGAATGGATAAATATATGATAACATATTTATATATTTGCATAGACATTATTAGTGAAAAATACTGCTACATGACTCAGCATGCATAAATCTAACAATATTTAATGTGAACTAAAATAATTTCAGAAAGACACATATCCTGATTTCATTTACATCAAGTTTTAAATCTAGTAAAACATTTTTATATAATTCTGTGGATACATGAACACCTAGAAAATGTTAAAAGTCTACATAGGGAAAATAAACATTAAATTACATTAGAGTTCAACACAGGAACTGGGGAGAAGAACAAAATCAACCAGATAAGACTTGATTTTAGAATATCTGAGTAGGTGCAATATCAGAAACAAAAGTAGCATGGTGTGAGGACTTAATAATGATCACTTATGTTTACACAGTGGTCTTTCTACTATTCTGTTTCTGATTATATGTTGAAAATGGCACATAATTTGGAGATGTATACTGGTTTGAAAAATCCTAAAAGACATTTAGTGTTTCATGAAAGACCGTACAAATGAAGATTCCACTGGACCAATACTACCATTCTAAATATTTTTCTTAGAGTAATAACCTGAAATACCCAGGAATCTTTACTGCTATATGACTTTCTAAAGGCAAAAAATTCACTTCCTATGGTTGAGAAATTTCTGAGTATAGCTTGGAAATCATTAAGCACTATAAAACTCTAACAAACTTTTATTGTTCTAGCACCATCTGATAGTTCTGCCTTTTACAACTTTTTAAGAGTAAGAGTATTATAGATGGGAACATCCAGTTTTCATTGACTTTAAGGATCAATAGCAATACCTCCTAGTATTGTCTTTGAATTTCTATGCATTACTTTTTTTTCACTCATTGACGTGATAACTAAGATTCTTCCAAGTTCAATATGTGAATTACAAAACACAACAACACTCAATAACAAATAGTGATTTATTCAAGTGCTTATTAATTGGTCAGACAATAAGATGTATTGCACACCTAAGACCAGAATGTTTAATTTACTTAAGAAACAATTTATTTTGGATAACTTTTCTGAATGCTTCTTTAACATCTTTGTTCCTCAGGCTATAGATCAAAGGATTTAACATGGGACTCACAAAGATATAAAACACAGCTACAATTTTACCCTGCTCCACAGATGTTTCTGAAGGGGGCCTCAGATGCATGCAGAACAGTGTCCCATAAAAGACAGTGACAGCTGTCAGGTGGGACCCACAGGTGGAGAAGGCCTTGCGCCTTCCCTCAGCAGACCGAATACGCAAAATGGCTGTGAAAATGAAAATGTAAGAGATGAGAATCATGGTGAGAGAGAAGGTGAGGTTGGAACCGGCCACCACGAACATGGCCATTTCTTTGACATGAGTATCTGAGCAGGCAAGGACTAACAGAGGTGGGTCTGCACAGTAAAAGTGGTTGATTTCATTGGGTCCACAGAAGGAAAGACGAAGCATCAAGATGGTCTGGACCAGACCATTTGCAAAGCCATAAGTATAAGAAATCATGACTAGGGAGATGCAGACCCTTCTGGACATTTTGCTACCATATAACAAGGGTTTGCAGATGGCCGTGTAGCGGTCATAAGCCATTGCTGTGAGCATATAATATTCTGTGATCGCCAAGGCAATGAAAAAGTGGAATTGTATAAAGCAACCAATGACAGAAATGGTTTTCCTCTTGGATAAGAAATTAACCAGCATCTGAGGAGTGATATTGGTGGCATAGCAGAGATCTAGGAAGGAGAGGTGACTGAGAAAGAAGTACATTGGAGTGTGAAGTCTTGAGTCACTCCTGATTAGCAAGATCATGCTCACATTGCCAATCACTGTGATCAGGTAGATGAACAGAAACACCACAAAAAGGACAGGCTGCAGCTCTGCTCGATCTGTCAGACCCAGGAGAATGAACTCAGTCACCTCTGTGGAGTTCTTCTTTGACATTGTGTTTGCTCGGCTTCAAAGGAGGTCTAAACCAAGGAAACAGAGACTCATGCCTTTTGTCATTCATCCATTATCCCCATCATGTCCTCTGATACTTCCTCTTCTTCTCTCAAACTCGTAAATACAAGTGGCATAAAGAAGTAGCCTAGTGACCATGCAATGGATGTTTTAAATATCTAAATTAATATAGAGCTGTTTTATATAAACAGTCATATTTTAAATGATTTCTGCAAGGCTTTTTGTATTTGAAAATCCTTTATCTTTTCTGCAGCTCTTTACCACATTTGTTCACTTACAACCTTGTTAAACATTGCTTTATTTTAGAATTGGAATCTCATTTATCTTCAATATATCTCTTGATGTGGTATCTAAAGCATCATCATTGAAACCCATCTGTTCTTTACAGCTGAATGGACTTACTGCAGTGGGACTGATGAATGGCTCACAGCCTTACAGAACTGGAATCTGTCTACCTGCCCTCTAAACTCAAGTGTGTTTTCAGCTTGTCCCCTCTCCCTGAAGTGCATGTCCTTTGCCCCCCACTCTCACCCACCATCTTATCACCAAACCTTACTTAACTTTTTTCATTGTTGTTCATTTACAGTTGTCCCACCCTTTCTTCCCTGTTGCTCTCTCCTGCCCCACCCTCTGTCTCCCAACCCTGCTCCCACAGTCAACCCCCACCCATTGTCCATGCCCATTACTCATGTGTTCATGTTCCTTGATTGTCCCTTCCCCTTCTTTTCCCCATTGTTCCCCTCCTCCTTCTCTTCTTATCACTGTCAATTTGTTCTTTATTTCCATGTTTCTGGTTCTATTTTTCTCATCTTGTAAGACTCAGCTCAGGATCTCCTTTGATTGATTATATATATCTCTCTCTATATATAAATAGAGAGATAAATACATACACTTATCGGTGCTATTAAATGTTCATGGGTATAGCAATTAGGAATAAATAATGTGTTAAAACTCTCTGGGGTGAGGTTTTAATATATAAATAATGAAAAAAATACAATACAATAATAAAAAAATGGTTCACAAATATTTTCTCAGATCATAATAATTAATTTTATTGTAACTCTACCTCATTTTAACTCTTGCAAAATTGAGACAAACCCTATATGAATTCCATTCAAATTCTTTAAAACATCTAAAAGGTTACACTGAAAAAATAATCATACAGCCCATACAACTGAGAGACTACCTAAGATGTCATAAAGTGCATTCTCCCAATGTGTACTCAGGAAAAAGTTACCATAAAGACCATTGTTGAAAAATCTATGTCCTCCTTCAATAACACCTGTGCAGCTATGTCCATGTAACAGTGAATTTTGATAATAGCTGCAATGCCAAGGATGAACACAGCTCACTTTGTAAGGCACTTTGTAAATGCATCAATCCAGCATTCTTGTTGATTGTGTTACCCTATTCTGCACTTGAGGACTTTGCACCTATTGACAAAGGTAATAAAATGTAAGACAAGTCACCTAAATCAGCAAAATCATAATCACCTTGCAGTTTTTCTCCTAAGTTCATAAGATTATAGTTATAGCCATAACAGACAAGTACTCTTTTGTGCTTGGATTGTACTTTAATAAGTGTTCATTTATTGAAATCTTAACCAAGAGTCAAAACAATGAATATCTCATTCAGTTTCTCTTGTGATAAAATGAGGCAATGCAAACAAAACTTTTCATATTCGCCAGCTGATTAATTACTTTATGGTAATAACCTTGCTTTAAAGAAGCAGGACACATCCTCCATGATTTAAGCAAGGGAAACTCACCTAGAAGTACTTGCGAGTGGACAGAGTGGCTCTGGGAAACCCCGAGGTTTGCACTCTTGACATTCACCCTCATAGGCATGCATGAGCAATCTTAGGCACAGAGAGATTAGGGGCTCTTTCATATAATGCTTGCTGCCACTGCCTAAAGAGTAGAGGTTAGTCTTCAGCTTTCATGAGAATGATGCCTCCTTAGCACGGGGTTACAGCTCAACTTAAAGTGGAAAAATTAATTTAGAAAAAGCATCTTCATGAAATGTGTTTTGGTCATTTTAAATAATACAGATAATAAACCTAGAAGTGACCAAGTGCCTATGAAGTGGGTGCAGAACATCATAAGGCAAGATGCTTATAATTATAGAGTAGCATTGCTACCTCAGAATGAATGAAAATGGAAAGGTTGTTTACATCACCCCTTTATTTTACCTATGAATCAAGAAAGAATAAGCACGGCTGGTTACTGAAAGCAGGCAGAGTGTTCAACAGTTACTGTACATATGCCATGAGACTTCTTGTTCCAATATGACATGTCCTCTAATTCCTATCTGTGGGGCTTGGGCAAGTTGTTGGTCTCTCTCTGCCTAAGATTCCTTGTGCGTAAGATTTGCTTACTAATAGCAGTTCCCTCCATGTCAGGGAATTAATCAAGGTAAACCTTTTAAAATATTCCTGTCTTATATGGAGCACTTAATAAATTGTAGCTACTGCTGTTCTTTGGTGAAGAGTCCAGGTCTAGCCTAAAACAAGAGGACATAAACTGTGAGGTCCTTGGAGACAAGGTTATCTAATCTGTAGCTATACCCTCAGTGGCACGTAGACCGGTGCCTTCTCAAGCAGAGGCAACTCATGGTTATGGATGGGATGGCTGTTCTCTTTGGTCTAATTCTTGTCTCCTAAATACTACTTCGTGGTACATTCATAAAAATTTGCAGTCTGAGAAGAATAATAGAGTATAAATCAAGACATTTGCTAATTCATCACAGTATATGTGTGCCAACTATTTTTATTGAATAAATACCTCTTTCTAGATCCCAAATATATTGTACAATAGCTAATCCTACCTGTGAAAGAAGAGTGACTTCCCAGTGACAGCATGGATATGAAGAACCTAAAGAGTTTATAACAGAATTATCGCGTAAGGATCAAATCCCTGTAGTTCAATTATTTGTAACACAAAATCACTCAGACAATAATCACTACTGTTTTATTCTTTTGCACATCCTAAGCTCACTAAGGACATAATTTTTTCCACTCCCCAATATCACCAGGGAATCACATTTCCCAAGACACATGAAGCCATAGAATTTCTTACTTAACTTATGCTTGAATATCTTAATTTTTAACTTTGGATAAATATTATTTTTTGTTTACAACATGTGAGATAAAATACTACAGTGGTATAGTGAGAAAGGTTAGAATATGAAAACCATTGGAAGATCAATTCACTTTTATTGATCTTGGACCAGTCATTTTCCAGTTCTGAGCCTTGTGATCTACCCTTCAATGGGAACAATAATTTGTAGCTATGTGGACACTGTGGATATACAGATAACACAGATGTACTGGTAGTTCTCCCTTTGGCACCCTACCCAACCCGCACGTGTTGCTTTTCCTCTCTATTTTGCTTAGTTCACCTGAAATTTACTTTATGATCACAGCATCAGAGCTCCATGAGTAACCAGTTTCTAGCACAGTTTGGCCAATGAGAGAAACCACCAGAGTTCAGAGTTGAAGAAAAGGAAAGACAGCTCAATTTCTACCTCATTCCCTCCAGCTTCAGAATCACAGTGCTAGACTGGCTGCATCTTTCAGAGGAAGACTCATGTGTTTGTTGGTGAAGAAACTGACCTGGCCTAGCTCTTACTGGGCTCTGGTGCCTGCCTGGCCACTGCAGGACTAAGAGAAAGAATTTTCTTTTTTCAGTTACCCGCAAGTTGCTTACATTTATTTGACTGATTTATTTAACACTGCTTATATCTTCTGTCTTTTCATTAAATTCCTGTTGAGCAGTCTGAGTAGAATTCTGTTTTATTCTGTGTCCTTGGCTCAGGCCAGAGCAGCAGGCACATAATAGTGATTGAATAACTGTTGCAATAAAAGTTTTAACAGTAATGATTATTATAGTAATAATTATTAATTTTGTTAAAGTTTTGGCATTTTTCTGAATTCACCATTTTTGGAGGTGAAAAGGTCATTGAATGACTCTCCTTCTGGATCCTGAGTTAATTGAGGAATACACATACCAGTTGGATACTAACATCACTAGCATTATGGAGGGTAAATTAGGATCTGATAACATGGTTTCAGACGCACTTTTCTGTGTTCTTGCACTGATTTGAAGTCACTCAGATATAGCAGAACAGTGGCATGATTCTTACTTATTCCTCCCTTTTCAGAACCATGGGCTATTGGCATGTCTGTTTGAGTGAGGTGAGACGTGTGTATCAGTCACAGAGAGGACAACAGGATGCTGAGCCAGGTAGCTGCAGTAAGTCTTTTTCTAAGCACCCCAATCTTCATTTGCCTTTTCAAGGTAAGTATGTAGGGGTGCACAGAGGCAAGAAGTTGAAGTGTGCTTCATAATCATTCCTTTAAAGTCATTTAGAAACTTCTGCATCAATATTTTTATCATAGTTGGCAACCTCCTTTCATCTGCTTATGCATTCCAGAAATCTTGGAGTCATTGTTGATCTCTCCCTCTCATTTCTACTCGTTCCCGTAGCCAAGTATCATCTCTGTGACTTTTTAAATATTCAAGTCAAATTTTTCTACATGAAGAGAAAGAAAAACAAGAATGGTAACAAGAACAAGATAAGATCAAGAGGAGAGAAAAGAAAAAAAGGTATTTCTGCAATTGAAAAGAACTTCAAAAAGGTCTGGGAGTATGTTTTAAAGGTATTAGACAATTCCTTTTCTCAAAATTTTACAAATTGTTATTAACTGATTTCATAAGTAAAAATTTCACCTTCAGGAAAGTGCTATAAATGCCAAGTTCAGAACTGCCTGGAACAGAATTCCCATTAAACATTTTAATAAACACATATGGTTTAAAGTGTTTCCAGAACAAGCACAGAAGTATCTAAAACATAAATTTTTATTGAAACATAGGTCTTTTTCTGTCTTTGGAAAATTATCAATTTATCCAAGCTTCAGGCTTTTCATCTGTAAGAAATAAATTATGATAGCTATATCATTGAATTATGGGGTTAAACAAACTTCTTTTTTCCTTGGTAATGAATATGTATATCCATTTTTAAATGCTTAGCATATTGGTAGCTGGCATCTAATAAATACTCAACAGATAATAGTGGTTGTCCTGTTAAGGGAGTTGAAAATGTATGCATTATGTTACATCTATGAGGTAAAGAAAACACAAATTGCTTAAAGTCTCTGCAATTGCTTTGCTCTTCCCCAAAGGCCAGTGTTGGAGGAAGTCATTGAAAAGACTTATCTTGTTCCTGCCTCTGGGGTTTTTGTTTTTGCCTCTAACCTGCACAGTTACTGTTTGCTTTGTTGCCATCCACCATGGTAAGTGCATTTGGGGGTCATTGCATTCTCATAGCTGATCACAGTCTCCTAGCTTTCCTGCTGATCCACCTGTGCCTTGGCTCTCGAGAGAACTACAGACCTGACCTTAGTCTGCCCCTTATATTCATTCAGACCTAGCCTGGGGGGTCTGCTGTGTAGTAGGTAAAACATTCCAGACATCAAATCTCAGGTATTTTGATATTCCCCTATAATGAATATGCTGATATCTGGACATGAAGGTACTGCCCATGCCTTATGGAGACTAAGAAAACTGAAAATCTCAAGTTCAAGTGGAAACTGCTTAAATAAGCTGAGTCCAAAGTTTACTTTGCTTTGGCTACCCAATAAATTAATTCAGGGCAAGGAAATTGGGGCAGCTTGTCTCAGAGAGATTTCCTAAGGCTCTAAATCTTCCTTTGTGATTTTTTCCTATTCACTCATTTGTATGCCCATGCCAAGGGTAAATCTTTCAGCTCTTTACTTTCTCTCTGTCATAATCTACATTTCTCTACACCTAGCATTAATCAGCAATGGAATTCAGGAGAGGAAGATGGGCCCAATCACATGGAAGATATAATACTGTTATATGTTTTGTTATTTATAACAGTATTATGATGACCCTGGACCAGAAGCAACAGAACTTTATTCAAATTTCAAATACTAATGTAGATAACACCCCAACAGAAAATGGATAAATTTTTATATATATAGATATGTATATAATGTATATACATATATATGTATATTATATACATTTGTATATGCATATGTAATATATGTATACAATAAATACATATGTGGGTATATATATGAAATCATGAAATAACATATCTTTGTATAAGTGGACATGTCAAGAAGTCTACTTGAATAAATTTCATGTAAACTACCTTTTTAATGAAATCTGAGAGTCTAAAAATTGATTCCCTATAACTTACACTTTAATTCACAAGCAGAAATTGCTAATAAAATAGAGGTAAATTTCTGTTTACATGAAAGATCACTATTCACAACTTTCTGCTTCATCCCAATATCAAAATCAAACCTGTGTGTTTCCAAGAAAGCAAAATATAACCAGAGACATTGAAATAAACAACAAACTGACAGTAACGAGAAGGGAATGGGGAAGGATAATGAGAAGAAGAACATCAAGGAACATGTATAAAGGACATGTATAAAGGGGAGGAGGGGATGGGTGGGGAGAGTGGTGGGGAGATGGAGACAATTGTACTTGAGCAACAATAAAAAAATTAATTTAAAAAAATTTGTATCTTTGCATTTACTGAAAGACTTTGGACATCAGATAGCTAATTCATACATTAAGATCTTATCCATTAAAATACAACTTTTGTAAACACTTCCACAGGGAGTCCTAATGATATCCCACAGGTGATTTCTTGATGAAAGCGTTAGGAATTAATCCCCAAGGTTAACCATGCAGCATAAATCTTCCTACTCTGGGGGCATTCAGGGAGGGTAAGGAATCAATCTCCCTCCACAGGTGACTCTGATAGTTCTGAAGATTGAGAACTCATAAGAAATATGATTTGAGTTCTTACTTTTCCTCTTTTGAACATAAATAAAGTAATAGTGATCAGAAAAATTATCTCCTTAAGACAAAACCATGGGCAGACAGACCTCAGACTGTGTCTGATACAGACAATTGATGACTGGTGATGGAAGAGGAGGTCAGACAGGTCTTGGAACCTTCCCTGACTGTACTTACAGATCCATTTCACAACACAGCCATGATTTAGAGGAAGTTACATATTGAACTTTAGCCAACTGTTGGAATTCAAGAAGTACACACATCACAGTTTTCTTTTAACTTGTTTATCTTCTCTGAGTCTGGAGTCTGAGAATTTGGCACAAGAAAATATACTTCTACTCCACATTCCTTTAATAATATCATATGCTTGTTTTTAAAAAGAAAGTTTACAGGATTTTGGGTAAGTGAATGTGAGATTAAGAATGATGAAGAAAAAAGTTAATGTGAACACTTTTCCTTCCTCATTTGAAGAAACTTCTCTTAGGTTTTTCCAGTTTAGATTGAACTGAAATTTTTGCAGTGCTGTATCCAGGATCATCAAAACAAGTTTATATTATTTTGTTCAAAGGAATCTACTTTCCTCTACCATGTTTGAGTCCCTTCCTCACATTATGATGGATTTTAATGACTTTTCAGTTGAAGGAGCCCACTTGGTCAAAGTTCTCCAAAAAGATTCTATAGGACTTAAAGTTCTTGTTTTCTTCCCTTGCACTGTACCTAGATCTTTCACTTATACTTATCATAAGCATCATTGAGGTTCTTTTCAATAATTCTATTATTTAATGTGTAATGATTTTATATATTAAATTAATACTTTCTTCTGGATATTTTTATGCCTCCCATTTTCTGACTTATTTTCCTCTTGGATTGATAGAGGAGCACTGAATGAAGAAAGAGGTCTGTCTAAGATTTGGAGTATTTCCATCTGGGGAAGGTCCATGGCATTGTGGACTATGTCATGTGATTTTCAGTAGAAAAGTCCTTAGACATGATCAACACAGATTATCAGTGCTAGCACTTTTAAAACTGAGCACTTCTAAAACTGAAATCTGCCCTGGCTGGTGTACCTCACTGGATTGTGCATGTGCTTCTGAACCAAAGGGTTGCTGGTTCAATTCCCAGTCAGTGCACATGCCTGGGTTGTGGGTCAGTTACCCAGTAGGAGGTGTGTGAACCACAACCACACATTTATGTTTCTCTCCCTCTCTCCTTCCCTTCCCTTCTCAATAAAAATAAAAATAAATAAAAATTCTAAAAAAACTGAAATCTACAATGAGAATGATAACAGATGGGTTCTTCTCTCCCATTCCCTCACTTCAGCTCACCAATTGAAATACAACGATACTAAATCTACTTTCACAGCTGGAGTTTCTCATGTGTATTCCAGACTACACATAAAGAAACACAAACTCTGTACTGTATGTAATAAATAAGAGAATGGTGTGATTTTTTATAAGGAAGTGTTCTTCCATTTCCATCTGTTGCTTGAGTGCATGAAGACTTGGGTAGGATCATGGAGGCTTTCAAGAAGATGATCTCTTTCAGTCCTTCTAAACCCAACAGAATACTATGAGGGTTAAACAGCTGCAGTTTTCCCTTCTTCAAACTAATAGAAAAAAAATTTGTGTACATTCATGACAATAAATTCTATACTTAGGGGGAATCTGTGGTAATTATCAATTCATACATTAAGATCCCATCCATTAATATGTGACTTTGTAAACATGTCCACAAGGAGTCCTAATGATGACCCATAGATGATTTCTTAATCCACTGTAAGAGGAATGCACAAGCTAACATGTAAAACCATGTAATCAAAACTCTTTTATTTACTTTAAACAGAGCATTTCCATTGCCTAATCCAGTGCCTCAACCTTAGCTGTGCATTAAAGTTATGTGGAAACTTGTTAAAAATATACCGATCTCTGTGTACCACCTAAATTGAGCTAGAACCTAAGTATTACTGTTTTTAAACATTTCACACCTGATTCAAATGTGAAGCCAGGGTAAATAATCCCAATCTAAGTGTTAGATTTCTAAATGTAATATTTTAGTAAAGCAATACAGTTCATCTTTAAAATTATCACAATTTTTAAGTCAGGCACTATTATCACCAGCCTGTGTTATTTGAAGAAACCCCTGATTGTGCTCCCTCCTGTACATTGTTCTCAACACAACTAGAGTTTTTAAGTAACTCAGTCTCTACTGGTAACATCAGGAAGTTAAGAAATGTATGAATAAACCATCTGTTATGAGTTGGAAAAGTTATTCATCCATTTATTCAATTATTGGGTACAGCATATCAATTATGATTCAAGCACTCACCCAAGTTCTGGGGATATGACACAAATAGTTCCCGTCCTCACATGGCTAACTCTCTGTGCAGGGGCACATAGCAAAATGCACATAAAATGATTTGTATAAATAAATAATAATTTCTCAAGTGAGAAATGACATGGATAAAAGTACATCATGGTTCAATTCTAGAACCATTGGGAATAAAATCTAACTTAGAAAGATGGCCAGACAATGTCTTTCACAGGAGGTGTTATTGGTAGAGAGATCTAACTGAAGTGATGAAGTGAATCACTCAAAGATCTGGAGGAAGAACACTCTAAGCAGAGTAAGCAGTATGCTCCAAGGTCCTGATGTGGGAATGAATCTGCATGTTTAAGAAACAGCTGGAAAGTCAATGTGGCAGGAAACGAAAGACTGGAGATGAAGTGGTCAAAGAGTTTGTGGAAAGGGATAGGAAGACATGACATAAGTCCTTATATCTTCTGTGAACAAGTTTAGATTTTGGCCCAAGTGTGGTAGAAACTCTTGGACCATTTTACCAAGTCAGCTGCATGATGCCATTTGGGTTTACAAAAGATCACTGGCTTGTGTTGGAAGACAGAGGATTTCAGTTGTAGAAGATGGAAGTTTATCATGGTGGCTTAGGCAAGAGATCATTTTGGCTTAGATATGACTTAGACCTGACTGGTAGTCAAGGGTTTGAAATCAATATAATTCTGAAGTATTACTCGTTGATTTGGAGCAAAGAAATGGCATAAAGAGAGCACCAAAGGACCAGAAGTTCATGTCTGTGGAAGAGTAAGTACAAAATGAGGAAGAAACTGAACTGAGTGAATACATAACAGGCTTCCCAGAAGGATTTGTGCTACTCTAATCACAGAAGCTTTGCCTTCACTGACAGTGGTAGAACCAGTCTACATAGAGTCATGTATTCTCCCCACTCCCTGATCAAGCATTTTTGTCAGTGGCCATTTTGAACATCAGAGTTTCCAATTCCAGAGCCTAATTAGGGACACCCATCAACTAGGTCCAATTGCATATGCGCCAGCCCACTTACAGGGTTGGAGTTGCAAGGCAGCCAGCACAGTGTGCCCCATGAACTTGAAATATGTTTCTCAACTATATTGTCCACTTGAATAGCACCACCAATCACCTGCAGGCATCTTTTAAAATTCTTCTATCTCTTAGAGAAATAACCTATTTAAAACTCTCTTTCCAAAACCAATTTGTACAAGTGCTCATTTTTTTACTCTCTTCTTGGTTTGCATACAATTTATTTCTCCCTTATATCTGAAAAAGTATTCTTCTCTTACTAGAGAATATGAAAATGAAGATACATTTCCAACACAATCGCACTGAGCCAACTGAGTTTATTCTGCTGGGATTGACCAGCCAACCAGAACTGCAGCTTATGCTTTTTGTGAATTTTCTCCTGATTTATGTCATCACACTGATTGGGAACATTGGACTGATTTTTTTAATCAGATTCTCTCCTGGGCTGCAATCCATCATGTGTTTTTCCCATTCCCCTGTAACATGTGTGGATCTTTTTTATTCCCCCAATATCTCTCCTCAGATGTTTGTTAATTTCTTATCTGGGAAGAAAACCATTTCCTACTGAGGGTGTCTAGCCCAGTGTTTTGTTTTTGTGACTCTGTTCCTTACTGAGTATTATGGGCTCGGTGTCATGGCCTATGACAGACACGTGACCATCTGCAGTCTCCTGCATTACAACAACACAATGACCAGGCCACTTTCCCCTACCTCTGGGGTTCTATGGTGGGCATGATGCACGTAATATCAACCTCTTGCTCATCCTTTGTGAACCCAACATCATCAACCACTTCTACTGTGCTGACCCATCTCTCTTAATGTTGGCATGTTCTGGCACTTACATAAAGCAAACTGCAAGGTTTGTATGTGCAGAGATTAACCTCACAGGTTCCCTTCTCATCATCCTCATCTCCTACCTTTTCATTTTCATCATCATTATGAGGATCCATTCTAGTGAAGGACAGTGCAAAGCCTTGTCCACCTGTTCCACCCCCCTGACAGCTGACACTAGTTCTATGGGTCCCTGTTCTGCATGTACCTCACACCAGCAAATGAGCAGCCTGTTGAGCAAGGGAAAGTTATGGCAATGTTTTGTATTTTTGTGAATCCCATGTTCAACCCATTCATCTACAGCCTGAGGAACAGGGATGGGAAACAGGCTTTAAGAAGAGTGTTTATGAAAACCTTGGTACAATGGAGAGAAGTTTTCTTTCAACAGTGTCAAAATGGAAAAAAATAAGTCAGAAAAACAGTCAAAAAGCACCTCTCATTGGTTGTGCCTAAGTGAGATTCTCTGGAATAACAGTAACATTTGTATGTATTCATAATTTGGGTTTGAGTGAGATTCTAATGGAAACCAAGAATGGAAAAGTTGTTTGGAAATGAGGGTTGATAGCAAAGACAATATCAGAAATCTGGTGTTTATCATTAAACCTGCCCATGTCTCATTCAATGTCTCATTTACACTTAATTCGTTAGTCAACAAGTTTTTTCTCTCATTCTTTAGGTCATCAATATCGAGCATCTTATATCCAATCTATCAGTAAAAAGATGTGTTTTACACTGTATTTCTTCAATAAGAAAGTAATTTACTGCTCTATGATATATTATATATATTCCTTTACTGAAAGCTTATTATATTCTCAGAAAAGGTCATATCTCTGTTTTCAGATATTTGCTTTCAATATAGTTTTGGTACATTTTATATCTACTTTTCTTAAATATAAAACCATATATTTTTACTATCTCAACAAATAACCTGATATTTTATATTTTAATAATGCAATAATATGTTTTGTTATTTTCCTTTAATCACAATAAATACTTTCATTAATGGGAGATACCCATTCTTGATTTAGAATTTTTATTTCTCCCATAAGAGGTTTATACCATTCTATTCCTAAAATATTAACTATGACTTGTTCTATAATTTTACATATTATCTTTCCTTTCTTGTCTACTCACAAACCATTTTAAAGTAACACCTGTTTTAATATGTATTAAAACTTGGTTTACTATTTTACAACTATACTGTAGCATAAGCCTATTTCAGATTATTTGATACTCTGAAACTGGTCTTTTCTTTTATTTTATTTTAATTGTTTTCCAAGTATAGTTTTCTGTCCTTTACTCCCATCCCAGATGACCCATGCATCCCTCTCCACCTCCCTCCCATTTCCAACCCCCCTAGTTTTTGTCCATGTATCTTTTATATTTGTTCCTGTAAACTCTTCCCATTCTCCCCTGAAATTCCCTCCCCTCTCCCCTCGGGTCACTGTTAGTCTGTTCTCTCTTTCAGTGTCTTTGACTATATTTTGTTTGTTTGTTTGTTTTGTTGTTTAGGTTCCTGTTAAAGGTGAGATCATATGGTATTTGTCTTTCACTGCCTGGCTTATTTCACTTAGCATAATGCTTTCCACCTCCATCTATGCTGTCACAAAGAGTAGGAACAGAAAGAATGAAACTGGTCTTTATTTAAAAATATAATATAACTTAATATCGACATGGCACATTATAGTAGTATACACTTCCTTTTAACATTTAGGGGGTTTTACTTTTATCTCTTTAGGAAAATCTTTGACCACATGAATTGTTATTTCTGACCTTTATTAGATTAAGAAAGAATTTCACAGTCTTATTTTTAGTTTTATTTTTTCCATGTAGTGGTGTATGAAATCACCACAAGTAAAAGAGTATCCAAGTTTCCCTTCACCCTCAAAAATACTGTGATCATTCATCTTATTGTATGTGTGAATATAACAGATATAAATTGAGCACAGAAAACATCATGCATCAGATATGATTTATTAAAACTCACCTTAATTTGATTTACATTTTCTCCATTTCACAACATGCTAGCTGCTATGATGCTGATGTTTAAAGTTGAGATGAAGAAAAAAACACATTTATTTGAAAGAACTTTCTCTTAAGAAGTAAACTTCTGAATGAAAGAAAAATTTTGTTTCTAGATTAAAACATCGTAGGTAGAGATACTGATAATCCTTTGCCTCATCTCCCCCTCCCAAGAAACAAACAAGTTTAATGTTGTTTACACCTGGAGATCTCAACTTACTCAGAAGCACAATATTTTTAGGAGGAAAATACTAGAAGTTTGAATTAGAAGTAACCTGGATGACCCTATACTGTTATAGAACAGTATTGAGAAGAACAGTACTGAGCTAGGGAAGGTCATCAGGAAGACATGACTGCTGGTTTGAACATGGGAACCGGACCTTGGTGATGGGAGGCTCCCCATTCCCTCCTCTGGCCTTGGAGGTTTACTCCTCTCACCTTCCTAGCACTAGAAGCTGCTCAAGAACACAGCCTTCAGACAGTGATGTGGAAATGAGACTATCTGAACTGGGTACATAGCTAAACCCCGTTGAGGCCTTGTGTGTGTGACTGTACCCAGGTAGGACCTGTATAGAAACTTAGAAGTTTTGTGGGGTGGATGCAGAAATCTACTCTTCTTGCCACTGCCCAACAAAAGCCTCCTAAGTGAGTTCCCTGGTTTCTCCAACCTGCCTCCCACCAAACTGGAGTGGTCTGCCTTTTTCTTAGGTCTCTTCTTGCCCTCAGCATGCTGGGGACTGGTTTCAGATTACAGCTGGGAAGCTCCCAAGGAACTTGTCACCCAGCATAAATCCCTGCTTTTTCCTGCATTCATATTCCAATTCTAATGTGAATAAAGATCCTTTAATTTTATATCCTGGAATCTGGATGATACTGGAAGACAGCTATGTTCACCACTATATCACCAATGCCCACTTGGATGATACTGGAAATATGCACATGTTTTTGTTTTCGTGATCACAGCCAACACACCCTTACAGGGGATCCAGTCATATATAACCAGCCTCTGTTCCATCTGCCATCTGCCCGAGTCCAGCCAGTTATTCATTGCAGGCTGTCTGCACTTGCACAGTGCTGTGGGAACTGAGACCCATGCAAAGCAAGGACACGTTTCCAGACTGCCCAACTTTCAGCTAACATGGTACCCTTACCAAGCGAGGGCTGCCTCTATTTAGTGTACCACTTCTTCCTTTTCCTCAATTACTAAACAAACATTGCAATGAAAATCTTCTGCCCCATGTGTTTCTATGCTCTCAGCACATTCTTAAAATTTGAGTAACTGAGTAAAAGTGTTCAAAGACTTTTAAGGCTCCTTAAAATATAATATTAAACTGATTTCCATAAAAACTATGTATCATTATTTCAACACCATCAATGTAGAAATTGCCATACTTGTTAAACTCTCTTGAAAACAGATTCACAAAACAGTACCTTAATTCATAATTTTGATTGCTGACATTTATTTATTTTAAATCTGATTAACATAGAGTTTCTTTCCATGTTTAAATGACTCATAGTTGAGGGGTATGAGTGGACCCCTCAGTTCTTTTGAGGAATAATTGTTGGCAAAAATAAAATTCAGTAATGATAAGATTCTGTGTTTAGGTATCTTTGCTGAAAAAAATATGTTGCATTATGGCACTAGTATGGTACAAAAATAAATGTTTGTATAAAAGCATTCATACATAAACAGCCTTAATGTGCCAGGTTATAGGCTTTTTTCATGACTAGGCCACCAGCACTTCTCTGCCTTTCTGAAAAAACAGTTTAACTGGATTGTAACCTTTTAAATCTGAGAAGCCCTCTCTCTGGCCTCCATTTCATACATCTCCCCTTCTGATCTGGGTAGAGCAATGATATTAATACTGAATGTTTCCCACATTTGTCCAATAATCTACAGTGAATGCACATTGTTTATATTGTAATATTTGATTTCTATGTATATGTATACATACACCTCATGAACTGAACCATTATTGTAGAATTTCTGTATTAAAATTTCTGCATGGGATATCTAGAAGCATCTGATTTGAGTTCTCCAAAAATCAATTTGAAAAGAATAATAATTAAGATAAAATTTTTTTTACAAAAATTAAAACATATTTTAATCTGCATTAATTATAAGAATTTGTTTTCAAAGCCCTGGCTGGTGTAGCTCAGTGGATTGAAAACGGGCTGTGAACCAAAGTGTTGCAGGTTCAATTCCCAGTCAGGGCACATGCCTAGTTTGCAGGCCACGGCCCCAAGCAACCGCACATTAATGTTTCTCTCTCTGTCTCTCTGTCTCCTTCCCTTCCCTCTCTAAATATAAATAAAATCTTTAAAAAAAATTTACCAAAACATTCTGTGAAAATCCACTGACTATATAAAATTTTTTTAAAAAAGAATTAGTTTTCAAATACATATATATGTCAAGAAGAAATAGAAAAGAATTTATTTAGTGTGCAATAAACATAACATAAAAATTAGTGGAAAAATAAATGGTTACTTAATAGATAGTAGGAGAGAATGGGTTAGAATGTGAAGGAAAATGTTGCATACAATATTCTAACGTACGATAAAATTGTATCTCAAACAATTCAAGGTATTCTCATAAAATATGGCCATGAAAAACAATAATATAATACAGATGCTTGCTTATTTAAATTTAAGTTTGAGAAAAAACACAGAATAAGAAAGATAAAATATATTTTCAAATAAAAATATAAATATTCTTCATGCCAGAAATCATCAGACATCAAATATACAATAATCATCAAACTGATAGCTATCCCTTATTCTTTAAACATGTATTTCAATTCTTCTGTTCAGTGAAAACAGGTCTATTTCCTAAGAATTACAGCAAAGAAACAAATACTCTTATAATGACATTTTCTAATAACAAATGTACAGTGAAATGTTTATTCTCAAACATTGTTTATCATAAGTGTACACTTTGATGACTAAGTTTGACTCTTTCTGAAGAAAAATTTACCCAAAGAAAAAGTTAGCAAAGCCTTTAAAAATGTTGAGATCATTTAATTCAGCAATTTCTTATTTAAGAATTTATCCTAAAAGAACAATCAGGAAGATATGTACATAGAGTTATGAGTCAATTATAACAAAAATAGCAGAAATCTCAATATGATAGAATAATGGTTTGCAAGATAAACTAAGTGAACAAAAATGCCAAATGCAGACAGCAGTTCTCTTTTAATAAGTAAATTTTAGACTTATTTCAAAGTTGAAATTGGATTTTATTACAAAATTGAAAAATATATTAGTAGTTTTCACAATACATATGTAATACTTTTATAATTAACTTCCAGTATGATTCAATTTTGTGTATTATATTACATTGGTCCTCACTACATATATTTAGTCCATAAAAAATACAAACATAATAGTATCAACTGAAATTAATGTTCAAACTTTTCAATGGGAAATATTTCCATTTTTATACCTTATAAAACTATATATGAATATATATAGAGAGAGGAAAACATAACAAAACACAAACAGAGGTTGTTCATTGGTTTAGAGCATAAGACTGATTAACATTGCTGCCTCACATCTGTTGTATTTTTAGTTCCATATAGTGAACATGTTTGATAGAATCAGCCTATATTCAATCTGTTGAAACTTAAGAATAGAGCCCAAATTTCTAGAACTGCTGGTCATGTAGGTATTTCCTGGAAAACAATTCAGACACAGTACAATAAATTTAGCAGTTGACTTTATATGGACATTTAGTATTGTAGTCTTATGTAAAATTAATGTGCACCTGCCTGGTGTAGATCAGTGAATTGAGTTCAGGCCTGTGAACCAAAGGGTTGCTGGTTCAATTCCCAGTCAGGCAACATGCCTGGGTTGCAGGCCAGGTCCCCAAGTAGGGGGCACAGAAGAAGCAACCACACATTGATGCTTCTCTCCCTCTCTTTCTTCCTCACTTCCCCTCTCCCTAAAAATAAATAAAAATATTTTTTTAAATAAATAAAATAAAATAAAAGTCTACAATCTCAGAATACCAAGCATTTAAGGCAATTTAAAAAAAAAGTTTAACATAAGTTTCATTATGTAGCCATGTCATTGACTAATAATGCATGGACTAATATGAACGAATTATGTATCTCTTTATATAGCTTTTCTTAATATCAGTTTTTCTCAGTAGAAATTTTGAAAACTGTTACAGACTAATCTAGAAAATAGTGAGTCACAGACAGTTTTATGCACCAAAGTAAGCATTGGGTGTTTGCTTCCAGAAGGATTTCTACACACCTACTCATCTGCATATGCTCTCAGGGCTTTCCTGGGTCTGCAGAAGCCAGCTGGTAGACACTAATAACTCTTAGTATATTAGACATAAGGCAGAACTACTTAATATATAACTCTTATAGTTATAATATTATAGAGTTAATATTATAACTCTTAATATATTAGACATAAGTCAGAACTACTAATTCATGATTGAATTAGATCCTTATTTCTGAACTCTCATAAGGAGGTGTTGACAGTGTATTTTCAACATCAAGGAATGTAAATGGTATTTTAAAATGAAAAAATGTTTCTTAGGATGTGTAAAATATGTGTGGTTAGGGGAATGTACACAGAAGGTTTAAACCTCTGGGTGATCCATGTATTTAAAATTTCTTCACTGTAATTCCAAGCACCAGAGCAATTGCTGTATACCACACATTGAAGAATAAATTATTCATAATTTTTCAAATACAAGTGTTAAACCAATCACCTTATTTATAACTCGCTGTGGCTTTGAAGACTATATAACTCATAGCAAATGGGTTTCCAATGTTCCCATCAGAGTGAATTAGATTAACCACCAAGTCAGTAAAGATAGTGAAGTATTGAATGGAATTATTGAATATTGCCCATTTATTATCAAAAGTTCTTTGCTAAATAAAACATTTTCAATGTCAATGTTACAGTTTTAGGAGAACAATATCCTTAAAGTTACAAACTTCTACAAGAAATTAGCAAATGTCATTGACAGTTCATGAAAACAAATAAAAATGACTACAGAGCAGGAGGTTTGTTCTTTGAAGAGAGTCCCTCTCTCATCACAGACACTTACTCAGTACAATGAACAGATGCCTAACCTGCATTTTTATGGAAGAGATTTCCCCTCACTGTCTGCTGCAGGGCGTGGATCACATGCTTGTTCCTTAGACTATAGATCAATGGGTTCAGCATTGGGCTCAAAAAAGTGTAAAAGACTGCAATTATTTTGGACTGCTCTACAGACCTCTCAGATGGGGGCTTTAAGTACATGCTGAAGAGGGTCCCATAAAATATAGTGACTGTTGTCAGGTGGGAACCACAGGTAGAGAACGTTTTGTGCCTGCCTTCAGTAGAATGGATCCTCAAGATGGCTGCAAGAATGAAAAGGTAGGACAGGAGAATGATGAAGAGAGAGCTTGAGAGAGTAAATCCAGCCACTACCAGCATTGCCATCGTTTTGACATGGGTGTCAGAGCAGGCCAGCATTATAAGAGGAGGATCTGCACAGTAGAAATGATTGATTTCCAGGGAGCCACAGAAGGACAAGTGAAAGGTCAGCAGTGCCTGGGAGAGTCCATTGAGGAAGCCAAAAACATAACATACCATGACTAGAGAGGTACAAGTGTCCTTGGACATTCTGGTACTGTAATGTAAAGGGCTGCAGATGGCTACATAGCGATCCAATGCCATTGAGGCAAGGATGTAAAGCTCAGTGATCCCCAGAGCGATGAAGAGAAGACACTGTGAGAAGCATCCAGCATAGGAGATGGTCTTCTGGTCTGAGAGGAAATTGTACAGCATACTTGGGGTGATGTTGGAAGAATAGCAAATATCTACAAAGGAGAGGTGGCTAAGGAAGAAATACATGGGCGTTTGGAGGTGGGAATTGGTCCTGATCAGCATGATCATGCACAGATTCCCTGTCAGCGTGATTAGGTAGATCACCAGAAACACCCCAAACAGGATCTTCTCTAGTCCTGGGTCATCTGTGAGTCCCAAGAGAATGAATTCTGTCACTGTAGTGTGGTTTGGGGAAGACATTTTCTTATCCTTGGAAAACTAAAAGTCACAAAGAAAAGTGAAGGATTCTGCATTTATTTTCTCTACCTCGTGTTTACTTATTAATTTAGTCATTATTGTGAAATTTCTCTTTTCAAAACTACACAAGTGTTGCCCTGGGTTGTGTGGCTCAGTGGATTGAGTGTAGGCCTGAGGAACAAAGGGTCACTGGTTTAATTCCCAGTCTAGGTCCCATGCCTGGGTTGCAGGCCAGGTCCCCTGCAGGGGGCTGTCCAGAGGCAATCACACATTGATGTTTTCTCCCTCTCTTTTTCCCTCCCTCCCCCTTTCTAACAAAAATAAATAAATACAATCTTTAAAAAATACATGAGTGTCTACATAAATATATTCACCCTATATCTCTGTGCTGTCCCTCTCTTCCTCTCAATATATCAAATAGACATATACATTCTCTCTCTTAGATGTATGTGACTGTATATGTATATATAATTCTATTATATATTAATATGTATAATGTAAAAATGTTGCATATTATATGTCTTTTTACATTTATGTCTATCTTTTTGGAGAACTCCATATACAATATTTAATCAAATATTGTGAAAAAATAAAGCCAAAGGAATGAAAATCAGTCATGAAAAACAGCATCTTAGCATCATTCAACTGAACAAATGATGGAACTTAGTTTCCTAGGGTGTCTCCAGCTCTGATTCTTGTTGTTTCAAAAGAAAATAAGATATATATATTCAATCTAGTATTTTCATTTGAAAATCCAGTTGTCTGACTTCATGTTATGTAGGGGACTTTGAGTTAGTAAAACTTATCTCTTTGTAACTGGCTAAAATGTTACAGAATAAAAAAGTGTTCTCTCTGTTTTGTCAATTAACTCACTCATTTATTCATGTACACTGAAAAGTTTTTGTATATTTCTGTTCTAGGTTCTTGGTTGATAGCATGAAAACTATTCCTCTTCTTCACAGAGCATATAATATAGGAGAATTAAACACAGACACAAAGATGTATAACATAATGTCATTTAGAAGCAAGTACTATGAAGGAAATGAAGGCAGGATGTTGTCAAATGTACTTTCTTCCCTACATGAGTGAGATACTAATTTCCACCCAAAATAACAAAACATGTTTTTGTGAACAAACGTTGAAAATGACTTACCTGTAATAGATGACTTACAATATTTTGTAAAAATGAAGTAGGAAGATTTATAGTGTATTTCTTAAGAAGATTGTCTAGGGAATTTTAAAAATAATTTTAAAAAACAATTAAAATAGCCTTTGTTCCTCAAGGGAAATTTTCTAATTTTATGCTTTGGGAGCTGGATTCTCCTTTGAGGCCATTTACCCCTTCCTAACACTTATACACACTGCTGATATTGTGTATGGGCTTTTTTTTTAGCACATATAAAGAATTTAACTGTCACTTTTAATACTATGGAAGACTAAATATGGGAAAATAAGTTTTGCAGTTTTAGTATAGTAAAGAAAAGGGAAATGCAATCAGAAAGCTTAATGGTATAAAGAGTGAGATGAAGTCATCTAAGGAGAGTGAGGAGGAGGAAGGTACAGTAGTGGAAAGATGGCAGGAGCAGGAAAACTAGGAAAGCCACAGACTGAAAAACAGTGTCCACATTAAATAATCCTGACAAAGTCTTGTATTCAGAATACATGATGGTTCTGCACAATAAACTAATCAGCCCAATTTTTAAAAGTCTAATAAGGAACTAATCAATTTATTAAAAAGGTATATGAACAGCCACCATACATGAAGAGAATTTCAACATCCATCCATAATTGTCAAAGAAATGCCTATTGTAACTACAATGGGATACCACTTCAAGCCCACATCAATGGCAAGAATTTTTTAAATAGATAATAAAAACATAACAAGGTCAAGTAATTGAAACTCTCACAATAAATTATTTGATGGAATATAAAATGATTCAAATGCTATGGAAAACTGGCTATTTCTTATAAAATTTCATAAAATGCTATAATTCTTTATAAAATGTTGGCTCAGTAAGTATTAATATTTATCCAAAAGAAAAGAAGACATACCCACTAAGAACTCAAAAGTATATTGGTAGATACATACATTTAAATATGTGAAATATCCCTATAATTGAATGCTAATCAGCAGTAAATGTTTTTGAAAGACAAATAATAGAACTCAAATGAATCTCCAAAAAAAATCTTATACCAAGAGGAAGATAACTTCCAGGAAGGAAAAGTAGTGCCCAAAACCTGTTTCTCCACAACAGTAATGAGAATACTGACCAAAGTTGTAAAATCAACTTTTCAGAACTCTGGATATTACCCAAAGGCTTGTAATAATTCCAAGAGTGTTTCTTCAGGCCAAAATGTCTGAATCTTGTTAGGAAGAGTAAGCTTTGGGGAGTTTTCATGTGCCTTATTCTCACCCTCTGTCCCCACCTGCATAGCAGTCTTAAAAACAAAACATGATTACATGGCTCTATACATCTGTCAAATTGCATTGAAATGTCTCCATTTTAATGTAATAAATTTACCTTTGTAAATTAAATAAACACACACACACAGGGAGGCACAATGTCATCAGTCTCTAGCCAAAGTTAAATCAAACAGGTTGGCAGGCAAGCATTGAAGGCTAGAACTTGCTTCAAACACATTTTCACCTTCCAAATTTTAACAATTACATCATGGATGAAATCCAAACTATACTATAAGGTCATAGTAATCAAAACAACCTGGTACTGGCATAAAAACAGACCCCAAGATCAACAGCACAGAGTAGAGAGCTTGAAAATAAACCCACTCCTTTACAGTAAGTTAAAATTAGAGGAAGCAAGCACATACAATGGGAAAAATACAGTTTATTCACTAAATGGTGTTGAGAAAATTGGACAGATACAAGTAGAAAAATGAAACTAGACCACCTTCTTACACCACACACAAGAATAAATTCAAAATGGAACAAAGACTTAAATGTTAGAACCAAAACCATAAAAATCCTAGACAAAAACAAAGGCAGCAAAATCTTGGACATTTCTGGTAGAAAATTTTTATCAGGTGTATTTCCCCAGACAGGGGAAACAAAAGAAAAAATAAACAAATGGGACTACATCAAACAAAAAACTTTTTGCACAGCAAAGGAAACCATCAACAAAATAAAAAGACAACTCACAGCATGGAGAACATATTTGCCAACGCATTTGACAAGGGGTTAACATCCAAAACTTATAAAGTATTTACAAACTCAACACCAAAAAAACAAACCACCCAATTAAAAAATGGGCAAAGGAGGGTGTGGAGAAAGGGGAACCTTTTTGCAGTGTTGGTGGAATTACAAGTTGGTGCAGCCACTATGGAAAGCAGTATGGAGATGCCTCAAAAAGTTAAAAATGGATCTGCCTTATGATCCAGTAATCCCAGTTCTAGAAATATATCTGAAGGAACCCAAAACACTAATTCAAAACAACATAAGCACCCCATGTCCACTGCAGCATTATTTACAGTCACCAAGATAGGGAAGCAACCCAAGTGTCCATCAGTACATGACTGGATAAAAAAACTATGGGACATTTACACAATGGCATACTGCTAGACCATAAAAAGTAAGAAGATTTTATCCTTTGTGACAGTATGGATGAACCTGGAGTACATTATGCTAAGTGAAATAAGCCAGTCAGAGAAAGACAAATACCATATGATTTCCCTCATGTGGAATCTAATGAGCAAACAGGATCTTGCATATTCTATGTCTCAGGCCTGATTACCCCAGGGGTCCACCATTTCTGGTCTGGGCTGCACTGCCCCTGCTGTTCCTGCAGGCCTGAGAGGGGCAGGAGACAGAGGCAGCCAGGAGACTTGGATTTCTCACATCTAAGAACACAGATGCAGGCTTTGACAAAGCCGAGGGGGCAGGGGTTGATGTCCATCACCCCTTCATATCCACAGCCCAAAATCTCTTCCCTTAGGGCATTCCCATGTGATCACGTCTGTCTTAGATTCATTCTCTTTCTTAGAGAATTGTTACCCATCTTTGACTGCCGATCATGCAAGGGAGCCAGGCATTAGAACAGGGAGCATTCATGCCAGGGAAATAAGTTTTTGTCTCCTTATTGGTTCCTGGTCCAGAGGTCTTTCACTCAGCCTAAGTCACGGGGAGTTACAGCTTCCTGAGACCAGGCAGGCAGTCCCCAACACAAATACTATATGATTTCCCTCATATGTGGAATCTAATGAACAAACTGAACTAACAAGGAAAATGGGGACAGACTCATAAAAGGGGAGCAGGATGAAAGCTAGTGCAAGGGGTTACATCTCCTACATTTTCATTTTCATTGATATTATGAGTATCCATTCCAGGGAGAACAATGTAAAGCTTTGTCCACCTGTGGCTCCCACCTGACAGTTGTCACTAAGTTCTATGGGTCCTTGTTAGAATGTATCTCAGACCAGCAAATAAGCATTCTGTTGAGCAAGGGAAAATTGTGGCAATGGGTTTTTTTTTTTTTTGTCTGCTTGTGTTTGTTTGGTTTTTTGTCTGTTTGTTTTTGTGGGTTCATGCTGAATCCATTCACATACACTCTGAGGAAGAAGTTTGTGAAACATCCTTTAAGAAGAGTGTTTATGAGAAACCTTGGAGCAAGGAAGAAAAGTTCTATTCAACAGCTTCCAAATGAAAAAAAAAGAGTCTCAAAAAATAAAATTGTATTCATTGTTGGTTGTTCTTGAATGCAATTCTCTGAAATGACAGTACTATTTGTTTTGATTTTTATTGAATTTATTGAGGTGACATTGGTTCGTAAAATTATCTAGGCATCAAGTGTACAATTTTATGCTTTATGTCTATATTGTATTGTGTTTTTACCACCCAAAGGCAAGTCTCTCTCCATCACCACCTGTGAAAGGAAATCTGGTCCACAGAATTCCTCCCGTCCATGCATGGGAAATAAGTCATCCCAGACACAATCTTGCTGTTTCTGTGGAAAAGTGGATGGTGAATCCCTCTAGTAGGGAATGTGCCGAGCCCTTCTCCCAAATGGCTTTTATTGGGAATGGTGTATGTAGGTGTATTCAGCATACACTCATAGTTGATCAATCAAAGTAAAAAAGGTTATCATCATACAAAAACAGGTATTATCTATAGATAATAATTGAACAGACACAGAGATTTGTCATAGGTTAGGGCCTGTTAGTCACACTGACACCAGAGGGTTTTTAAGACGTGTTTCATGAGACAAGGAGTTTACTCCTTATGTCTTTTTAAAAAAAATTTATTTTAATTGTTGTTGCAGTACAATTTTCTATCTTTTACTCCCATCCCAGCCCACCCACCCAACCCTCCCCTCCTCCCTCCCATTTCCACCCACCCCTGGTTTTTAATCCATGTGTCCTTCATACTTGTTCCTGTCAACTCTTCCCCTTTCCCCTGAAATTCCCTCCCCTCTCCCTTCTGAACACTGTCAGCCTGTTCTCTATTTCAGTGTCTTTGGTTATACTTTGCTTGTTTCTTTGTTTTGTTGTTTAGGTTCCTATTAAAGGGGAGATCATGTGGTATTTGTCTTTCACCACCTGGCTTATTTCACTTAGCATAATGCTTTCCAGCTCCATCTATGCCATTGCAAAGGGTAGGAACTCCTTCTTTCTTTCTGCTGCATAGAATTCCATTGTGTAAATGTACCACAGTTTTTTGATCCATTCATTTACTGATGGGCATCTAGGTTGCTTCCAACACTTGGCTATTGTAAATATGTCTTGAACTTAAACATCCAGTTTAAGGGCTATACAAAACAGAACAAGCTTCAAAGGATACAATGTATTTACCAGGCCTGATTCCCACTGGAACCCTGAGTGTTAGAGTCAGGTCATGTCTGCAACCTGCATTACCTGGTTTTCCAGGGAGAATTACTAGCCCCTTTCAGAGTCTGCTCTTGTAGAGCTGCAGTCTCAGAAACCACACAGAGTGGTCCCCAACAACCATTCATCCTCCTTTTACCTTCTACTTGCCCCCAACTTATGTGATTGTGATTCTGGGAATATGCCTGAAAACAAACAAAACACTTATTCAACATAGCACATGCACCCCTACACTCATTGTGGCATTATTTCAAAGAGTCAAGATTAGCAAGCAACTGAATTGCCCAGTAGATGAGTGGATAAAAAAGCTGTGGTACCCTTACATGATGGAATGCACTCAGCCATAAAAAGGATGGAAATCTTACCTCTTTTGACATCATGGATAGACCTAGAAAGTATTATACTGAGTGCAATAAGCCAGTAAGAGAAAGACAAATACCATATGATTTCACTTATATGTGGAATGTAGTGAACAAAGTATACAAACAAACAAAATAGAAAAACAGATTCATAGAGACAGAAAACAGACTGACAATTGTTAAAGAGGGGGAGGGTTAATGGTCTGGATAAAAAAATTGAAGTGATTAAGCCAAAAACTCCTCATAAACATAGACAATAGCATGATGATAAACATTAATATTTTTTATGTATGCATAGCTTGGGATCAAGTGAGAATCTTGAGGAAACAATGAGTGAGAAAGTTATTTACAAATAATGGTTGATAGGAAACACAGCAGCTGAAGTCAGGTTTAGTCTCACTCAAGAACTTGTTTATAATTAATCAACTAGTGAATGCCTTTTTCCTTTCACTTTCTTGGTTACCAACATTGAATATCACTGAGCTACTCTTACAAACAAAGTGCATTACAATATATTTCCTGAATATGAAAATGATTTATTTTCATACAATATATTATTATAAGGTTTCCTTTCATGAAAGTTGATTATGTGCTCAAAAGAAATTCAAATCTCTAATTTTGATGGTTTTTAATCACTATATATTTGGTACATTTTTAGTGTACTTATCTTAATATAAAACAATGTGCTTTATTATTTCAAAAAAGAACAAAATATTGCATGTATTTGTAACTCCACTATTTATAATATTAGCTTCATTTACTCAAAATAGATTTTCTTCTTAATTGAGTATGCACATTTCTAATTTAGAATGTTCCTTTTCTATAAAATAATTTAATAAAATTTGTTCCTACAACAGTATTAACAACTATTGTTATACAAGTTTATATATCACTTTTCCACTCTTGTGTACCCATAAAACAATTTTCATATAACATCTGCTCAAGTGTCCATGAATATTTGGTTTTAGTGCTTTAAAACTAAATAGCAACATAAGAATATTCCTTACTACTGGATCTCTGAAATTTGTTTCTTTACTATGCAATAGGACTTAATGGTCATTTACATCATTAGAACTCAAGTTGTTTTGAAAGCATAGGCAATGAGGTTGATGAGTAGGGAATGTATGTATTAATTCTTGCAGACACAAACATACTGTAGTGTGTCACTCCCTTTTAATAATTAGGCAGTTTTAAGTTCTACTTCAGGAAGAAACAGAAAGACAAGTACTGTGTGATCTCACATTTATTTGAAATCTTCAAAAGCAAAACTCATAGAAACAGAATTGAATGGTGGTTGGCAGTGGCTGGGAATTAGGGGAATGGGGAATATCAACCAAAGTGTACAAACTTCTACTTAGAAAATGAGTAAGTTCTGGAGATCTAATGTATGGCATGGTGACTATAACTAAGAATACTGAAGCGGTGAATATATCCTTGGTGAGAATTTTTTTTTTTAAAATACTGTTTCAAATAGTTAGAAGTGCTAAGACAGGGAATCTTAAATGTTTTCACCACCACAAAAAATAATTAGTATCATGGAGATGATAGATGTGTTGACTAACATTACTGTGGCATTTATTTCACAATATTTATTTCACAATCCATTAATACATGGATCAAATCATCACTTGTACATTTTAAGCTTACAGCCTGTTATATGTCAAGTATATATCAACAAACCTTGAAAAAATACTAGTCAATAAATTTTCAATAATAAATCATAAGGTTACTGTTCTCTGAAAAATAAATTAAATTACAAATACATAATAATGAAATATCTTTTAAATCCCAAGTATATGGTAAGTAAGCACTATTTTCTAAATAACATATAGGTTAAAAAGTCACTGGATAAATAAGAAACTATTGCAAACTAAATGATGAAAAATATCAATATAGTAGCTTTCAGGTAAAGTAGTGTTTAACTGAAATGTATAAAATATATATGAGAAATAAAGCAATACTCAAATCAATAATACAAACATTCACTTTTAAAAAGTAGAAAAGAAGATAAAAGATGACCAAAAGCAAAATATAAATTTTTTAAGAAATATTTTTTTTCAGTTGCAGTTTACTTTCAATATTATTTTGTATTGGCTTCAGGTGTTCACTACAGTGGTTAGACAATCACATACTTTACAAAGTGTTCCCCCTCGTATCTTTACTACCAACCTGGCATCAGACATAGTAATTGTAATATTATTGATTATATTCCCTCTGATGTACTTTAAGAGTACAAATTAGTAGTTACAAAATAGTCATGGGGATGTAAAGCACAGTGAAGTCTAAATTTTTCAATCCAAGTGTAATAGAAACCATTCATTCATTTCCTAGACCTGAGTTTATGGATCCAGCGTTGCAATTCAGAGGAGGGAAGTAAAGTCTTACATTTCAGAGGCCACAAACTTGATCCTCAAACTCATGTCTAGGAAACAATGCTCATTCTAGCCCTCCCTCCACACATTCCCACACTGATCATTGCACAAGCACATTCACAAGAAACAGAAACCACTGTGATGACATGTCATTTTGATTTTGCTTAGCAAGTCAGGACACTAGTAGGGAAAGGCGTATTTCTTAAAGACAGGTGGCAATAAGAGCAGAATAAATAAAAGGCACTGGACTGAAAGCAACTTTCCCCTTTTCTACTACTCTAAACAACAAGAGCACACCAGTGTTCCAGGTCATGAAAGGAAGTTCCACTTAGAGCACTGCCCCTCAAATCTGACATGTCTCCAGTTCACCTAGGATGTGGTTAAAGCACAGATTTGGATGTGGTACAGCTGAAGTACAAAATGTGATGTCACATTTTTAAAAAAAATTTCAAGAAAATGTTGTTGCTGCTAGTCCAAGGACCACACATTGAGGGGCAAGGGAGGAGACTACCAAATGCAGCTCATCTTTACACCAGACCTGAAGCTTGTACATGAGCTACTTGAAATATACCCATAAAGAATGCCAAACCTGCCATCAAGATTAAAAACATTTGAGCCAAAGGTTTAAAGTTACGGTTTATTGGAAAGTGGAGGCATTGCCATCTTAGTGACCATATTTTGTCTGAGGACACTTTTCAATGCCCGCTTTACATCTTTGTTCCGCAAACTGTAGATCAATGGATTAAGCACCGGATTTACAAAGGTGTAGAAGACGGCTATTATCTTGGATTCCTCAACAGTCTTGTCTGTTGGTGGTCTTACATACATACAGAAGAGTGTCCCATAAAATAGGGTGACAGCCATCATGTGGGAAGCACAGGTGGAGAATGCTTTGTGTCTTCCCTCTGCTGATTTGATCCTGAGGATGGCAGCAATGATGAAGGCGTAGGACACCAGGATGATGGTGAGGGAGCTGGAGAGATTGAAGCCAGCTGATATGAGCATGGCGTGCTCTTTGATGTACGTGTCAGAGCAGGAAAGCTGGATGAGTGGTGGGTCAGCACAGTAGAAGTGGTTGATGATGTTGGATCTACAGAAGGTCAAGCGGAAGGTCAGGATGGCCTGTAACAGGCCATCTGAGAAGCCATACACATAAGGAAATGTGGCCAAGCAGATGCACACCCGCCTGGACATTTTCACACTGTAGCGCAGAGGGTTGCATATGGCCACATAGCGGTCATAGGCCATGGCCGCCAGCATGTAAAGCTCAGTGAGGAGGAGCGCAATGAAAATGTAACACTGTTTAAAGCAGCCAGCAAAGGAGATGGTCTTCTTCTCTGAGAGAAAATTAGTCAGCATCTGTGGGGTGGCATTGGAAGTGTAGCACAAGTCAACAAAGGCTAGGTTAGTGAGGAAGAAGTACATGGGCGTGTGAAGGCGAGAGTCCAGTCTGATCAACAGTATCATGCCCAGGTTGCCCAAGAGAGTAACCAAGTACACCACCAGAAATAGCACGAAAAGGAGAGACTGGAGTTCAGGGCGACCTGTGAGCCCCAGGAGAATGAATTCTGTTATTTCACTGTTATTTGTGATGGACATTTTCTGAGAGTCTGTACCTGAGCTTGAAACAAATGGAAATGGGGCAGATAGGAAGGTACAAATCAGTTTACTAATTACTGAAATGTTTTTACTCCAAATCCATGTCCTTCTAAATGAATGCAACAATAAACAAACTTTGTGCTTCTGCTAAACCATTTGCATTTTTTGTCTTCACATTTTATACTGTTATATTTCTCTTATCCACACTTATATTATAGATATACCTATATATATCTATACTTAAATCCATATTTAAATGAATATATGCAACTTATATCCACATATGCATACATATCCCTTATCTCAGTTAACTAGTTTTTGCCTCTCAGACTCTTCTCGCCCTATAAAGCCCAGCTTAAAGGCCAGTTTTTCATGCAACATTTCTCATGCCACTTCTCTCATACATGAGCTTGAACTCATCCCTTTGCCTTCCCATTCCAGTCTACCCTACCTACCACTCATTTCGTTTGTAGCATATCATGTGACCATAACACATCTACTATCTACTCATATATTAGTTCTTCAGGGCTACAGACAAAATCTAGTTCATTTTTGGCTTCTACACACATATTTATACACTGGATTTAAAAAGAAAAGAAATAGTGTGAGCATGAAAAAATGAATTGCATGCAATGTTTTACTCATCCCTGTATCCATCCCCATGCTCTCCATGATGTTGTGTCCTCGGGAGAATAAGTCCTTTTTAAGCAATTGTTTGAGAAACTTGTTCATCAAGCAAATGAAAGAAAGTTGGTTTCAGAAACTCTGCTGTGAGATACTCGAACCTTTATGTTTAAGAATTACCCAGAAGATTCTCATGAACATGTTCCCAGAATCACAATTCAAAAAGGTACCGTCACAGTGGTCCCATAAACAGATGGCAAATAAGCGAACAATGAAGAGTCAAATCAAAGGAATACTCACACAGTATTTTGAGGATGGTCTAGAGCAATGTTATAGAGTGCTGATAAAGAAAAAAAATAAGTTTGGCTTAGTTAGTAATTAATCATAACTTATATTGACCTAAAGCATTACAATTTAAATGGCTTTTTATTTCTCTTGCATGCCATGACCAGTGCTAAATCTCCTCTTCCTTTCTCTTAAGTTGCTCTAATTGTTTTCTCTTTCTCTCATACTTAAATGTTTTAAACATACCCCATGCTTGCCTGATTTTAAAATGTCACTAAAACTTGCTTCAGTAAAAAATTTAGAAAGACAGTAACAAATATATCTCCTTTATCCAGAATATTAAGTGCTTAATAAATATTTGTAGAGTAGACTATTAATAGTTATTCATAACATATATTTATTCTTAACCACGAGTTACTTAAGTGTTCCAATGTAAGGGGGATTACAATATCTATTCTCCCTCTCAAGCCAGGATGAACATCAGATTAAAAGTTCCCAAAACAAGTCATTATGGATACTCAACATAGCTTGTGATTAAGCAATGTAGATACAAAATGAACAAAAACTTCAAAAACCTCTGCCCTTCTGGCATGGTTCTCTAGGGGACAGACACAGATATTACTGCAAGTGAGCACATAGTGTTTCAAATGGCACTATTTCAGAGAAAAATAAAGAAAATAAAGTTTGGGGAAAGGGATCAAATTTTAGAAAGTAGCATCAGCAAAGAAACATCAGGAAAGGTGACTTTTATAGCAACAAACTGAAGGAGGGAGAGAACAAGTGTTAACATGATTTAAGAAGGGTGTTTTAGGAAGGATAAAGAGCAAATGCTAAGATAACAAATATGGTCTTTTTTGGACTGTTAGAGATGTGTGTATGCAGAGTTTATGCAGAGGAGGGCAGAAAATCCCATTGTCCTCCAAAGCAAATCTTTCACTTCATTCATCTTTAACTATGTCTTCCACAAAAAAATGTCAATGACCTTCACTGGAGAATAGCAGCCATCAGTAGGCACAACTCTTCAAGAAGCATCTAGCAGGAAATACTGTGAAAACAGCATACTGATTTGTTGACAGCAGCAGGGTGGCTTCGGAGATATTTTCAGGTTCTCTTGAACCCAGGAAATCCCAGAGAGAGAATAGCTGGTGGTTACATGAACATAGAAAACTGGAGGACAAAAGATCAGAATATTAGAATTTTTAATCTCTAAAAACATGGCAAGAAATTGGACTAAGGGGTTCATTTGCAGAAGGACTATTTGCTGCATGTCACTCACTGACTGACTATGGGATCTGGAATAGTTTTGACTCAACCTCAGTGATAGTGAGGGATCCAGAAACATACAGTTGAAGTAGAGTGGAAGTATTGATAAGTGGAGAAAAGAAAAAAAGTTTGTGAATAGTATGTTTTCACAGAGAAAGAAAATCACAGTTGCTCTGGCTCCCTGTGTTAGGCCAAATGGAAATGTGAACATCTTCTGAACAAGGAGCTTGGGGATTTCTTACTTCATGGTCAAAGAGAGCTTCTACCTGAACACAGATGACCCAACAGCTCAAGGACAGTAGAAAGCTATGAATTGTAAAACCTTCATCTCATGCCTGAAAATGTCCTTACATTTGTATGCAGTGCACAGAATATTTGCCTTTCTTGAGTATTTTGCACCAGTGACATGTCTGTAAAATATTGTCCAGAAAGAACAGCAGAAATTTCAATAAGCCTGTTGTCCCTGAAAGTAGTTGAGATTCAAACTCTTCTGCTGAAACAGAAAGGAATTCAGGTATGTATTCTGAGGCAAAGGGGTGAATCAAAGTTAAATTTGTCATAGACATTCACAGGGGAAAATATGACTTTTCTACTTTTGCTTGTACAAGTGGAGATAAGGATTATGTGCAAAATGAACAACATAACCAGTCATTTTTAAGAAACAACTCTATTGTTAATTTAAAAGCTTGATAAATAAGCTTTAACTACAAATGAGGAGATATAGGAAAAAAACACCTGACTCAAGTAGATTTGTATTTTATCCTCAGGGACATATGTAAATTCTATGCCATTGGGAATTACAGAGGAAAAAAGTTGCCTACTCTTAATCTGTTTTCAAAATAACTTTTCTGTTCACAGGAAGAAGAAGAGTGAATGGGGTTGCCTACAGCTCTTCCTCTTTGTCCTCTTCTCCTTCACCTTAACATAGAAATCTTCCCACAAATAATTAAGAGGATAAAATGATTGAAATGCAAATTACAAAATGTTTAGAGGCAAGTTGTCAACAAATAACATCTGCTCAAGAGAGCATCTCCAAGGAAAGGAAGAGTGCATACTAGGGTTCTGGAGCGAGGGGTGAACCTAAGTGCCCCCAGAATGTCTTGTATTAATCTGGCACATGCAACCTGAAGAGACCAGCCCTCATGACAGGTCTACACTACTGCCTGACTCATCAGTCAGCAGCCCTTATGATCACAGGCTCATCACAAGGGGACACTAAGCTACTCATTAAACTGTTGCTCAGCGTTTGCAGAATTCCTTCAAGCAAAGGTTCAGAATGAGTCTGGAACCTACATCTGCCTCTGTCAACAAATTACTCTGTAAACTTGAGTAACGTGTAGCTCAGTCACAGTTTTTTCAAAATAAATAAATCTAATTAGGTTATGCCAGGGTTGTTCTAACATGATGTCTAACAAGACAATACTTTTGTATTTACAAAGTCAGAATTTCATGAATCCAATTCCATTTAGTGATTCTGATTCTGACTTTATCAGTTATGAATTCTGTGAGAGTTGCAAGGTACTTACCCTGTCTTATCATGGTTTTCCAAGCTGTACAATGGGAAATGCAATGGTCAAAATTAATAAAATAGGATTAAATCATTTAAAGTATTTGCAAAAATTACATGGAGTAGACAAGTAATGAGTGTGGCAAGAAGTAGACTTAAGACTTTTCATAGCTGACCTCCCCTCACTGCTTCTTTGCGAACAACATGTCCTCATTCACAGCTAAGACTCAAAACTATTAGAACACTGATTTGCAAAGTCAGAAAAAAATCTGATTTTTAAAGGTGTAAAATGCATGTGATTTATGGGCCTGAGTTTGAGACTTTAATACAATTCCCTTCAACTCAATATAAGAAGAGTAAAAACACCAAGACTTACTTCTAATTCTGATACTTGCTTTCTCAACCTCCAATTTACGAAGTTTCTTGCCTCTTTAAGCTATAAAATGCAACTATATTTATACCCAAACGTGGAGAGACTTGCTCCTAAAGCAAATCTCAGACGAACTGAAAAGTATCAGCAATGAGTGTTGCATTGGGAATAGCTCCTCTTGGGTTTAATTGAAACATTCCGGGATCATATGCCTCAGTCACATTTTTTATCACTTTAAATTCACCATTTGTCCTAAGGCTTCTGCTCAAGACACACACAAAGGTGCCATCTTATATTGTGACCATGGCCTGGTTTTACAATTTTTTAAATCTATGTCTCCTTTCAAATTCCAGAGCTCTTAGCAATGTCCTCTCATGAACACTGATATCTTCAGTAGAGCCTGCCAGGAACAGGATGATGGAACAAACAGGGTCTTTGGCATACTCCTTGGTGAGCACTTACTATGAGACATCTTTCATGAAGGTAATTTAATAGGTTCCTCCAAATAACTGTAGAAAACAGGGACTCTATCATGACCTTTGTGCTAAATAAACTGAGGCTCCATGGCCCTCATGGATAAAATAATATCCATGGCCCTTATGCAGTGCCTCATAGCTAGTAAATGACAAGATTGGATTGAATGCCTGTCTTCTCATACCAAGTGGACTACACTTTCAATTGTAGGTGGCTGTCATTCCTCACACTCTAGTCACAGTTTATCCTTCCTTCCTCCATCATGCCTGGGTTCAGGTCCAGGTCCCCAGTTGGGGGCCTGTGAGAGGCAACCACACATTGACATTTGTCTCCCTCTCTTTCTCCCTCCCTTCCCCATCTCTAAAAATAAGTAAAAATAAAAATAAATCTTAAAATATGTCTTTTAAATTTTCTTCAGTCAGTGCTTTCCTTATTCTCATCAGAGTCAAGTTGGTGCTAGCAGTAGAAAAGTCTCAAATTGAATTCTTCTCACAAGATGTGTTAACAGCTTCCACAAAGTTCACTGCTTCCTGAGAGCTGGGTTTGACCACCATCCTCCATGCATTGTAGCATTCTCCCCCTGTCCTATCCAGCACACTCTGTTTTAACTTCCTGCTAATGTTTCTCTTGCCACCATCAGACTGTAAACCCTTATGGGCAAGAACTGTAATCTTCACACCTAGCACAGGTCCTGGGCAATGAGAGTTGATCTATAAACACTTGTTAAATCACTTAAGGAGAGTGCAATGTGTACTTAATTCTGTGAATAAAAAAAAACTGGAAGGTCACCAGTTTGATTCCTAGTCAGGGCACATGCCTGGGTTGTGAACCAGGCCCCCAGCTGGGGTGTGTGAAAGCCAACCAATCAATGTTTCTCTGGCACACTGTTGTTTCTCTCCCTCTTTTCTCCCTCCTTTTCTCTCTCTCAAAAAATAAATAAATTAAATTAAAATCTTAAAAAAAGAAAAAGTTTTGGTTATCCCCTCACAAGTAACTTTGTATTTTATTGAGCTTATTTCTCAAAAAATATAAGGAAATAAATGGGATGGGTGACTAATTTGTTTAAGAAACCACAAGACAGAAAATAGAATATTGGTAATTGTTATAGGTAGTAAGCACTCAATATGCGCTAGTCACTAGGCTTAGCACTTTACAAACATTGTCTCAGTTAATCCTCACACTTATCTTTGTTTTCCAGGTGGGAACACTGTGTATCTTAGGAGGAAATGCCCAAGGTGACCAGGAGGACGCCATGATATGGATGGGTGTTCAGATTGCCCAGCAGGACATGTACCACTTGCAACAGCACCTCACTTCTGCTGCTGTTTCCCGTGTAAACTCTTATTCAGGACATGGCACTTCTGGCTTGGGAACTGCCAGTCTGGATAGGAAAGAAAGAATAACCAAGGAACTCAGAACTGATGACACCTTACAAAATAGGTGAAACCATAAGTAAGGAATAATTGTGAGAGTGGCTTCCACAATCAGAGGGTAAATACAGGACTAAATAATGATAAATATTTTAATTTCTCATTCACACAGACACCATACTGCATCAGTTAAGATGGTTTCATGTGCCTTTTGAAAGAGTGATAAAAATACACTCTGGAGACAATATGGATACTTCTATTTTAAAGATATTGTTACCATAGGTAGTTAACTAGTTATTGATAAGGAAGGAAGCAATTGGAATCAAACATTATTAAGCATAATCACGCAGGGAACGGAAGCCTGTTTGCTTCCCCAGAAAGCTACAGCTTCACACATTCCAGGGGATCACAGCATTTTCCCACCAAGTGTGAACACCTCTCCTTTTCTCCATCCAGTGCTGGATTGCTGTGAGAGCAGGGACAGGTAAGCACATGGGCACTAGAAGTCAAAATGATACAGGGTGAGGTGCTTGACCATAGAAGACTATCAGTCTAGCCTGGGGATACTATGGACTGGTTGGGAGGTGAACCCATCAGAAACCCATGAAAACTTGGGCACTTGATTGGTTATTTTGAAAAAAATGCCAGGTCAGTCCCAATCCAAGATAATATAACTCATCTTATCAAAAAAGCCCTCTCTTGCCCCTTCTCTGTGTCTGACCCACACTTGCCCCATTCATTATTCATGCATGTATTCTCTCCATACTAACTATGCAGGTCCAGCAGTCACACAGCTGGCAGCCATGCAGACTCCAAATGCAGACTGAGGCAGGAGCCCAGGTACAGCAGCATAGTAGGGAACAGTGCAAAGCTTCCTGGGTGGGAACTGAGACTGCTTAGAGACTGCCTGCAGACTCCAAACAACTGAGCCTCAGTGTGAAGCAGAAACTCTGGACACTGGCCTTTGTTTGAGTCTTGCTGAAGACACAGTTGGACTTTTTCCATGACATGACAGGTGGAGATGGGACACAGGCTGCTGGGACACAGGCTTCTATTTCCACCTGAATAAATCTTGTCACACCTCAGTCTCCCTTGTGGGTCTCCTGGCATGCTCTCCTTGTGACAGCACAAGGACCCCACTTCCCCAGGCAACAGTATCTTCTGTCACAGAGCTTTCAGGAAAATATTCGAATGTTTCAGCCTTCTACATAAGGGGTGGTAAAGCTATTCCTATCAAGTAGTTTGTATTGATGAAGGAGTTGATAAAGAACCCAGAAACAGACTGAAACACATATGAAGACTCAAAACATAACAGAGTTTGCAGTAAAAATTTAATGAGAAAGGTATAAATATTCAAACAATTGGAAATTAATTGGTTTTATTAAAAAGAGGATTGAGTATGTTTTGGAATACTTATGATAGCAGGAAAAATAAAGACTTAAGTATGCAAAAGCAAAACTTTAAAAAATAAAGAAGAGAGAATATCTTCATAACAAGAAAGAATTGTTTCGACCAGACATTCAGAACAAACCATCAAAAGAAAATTAACACATTTAAAATAGGTACAGAGAAATTAAAAACTTTATTTGCACTACCAAATATATCATACATAAAAGTAAAATTCAAACTACAAACAGGTTGAAGATATGTGCATTACATAGAACATTAAAAGATTAGTACCTAGCACAGAATACAAAAGGAGTGACTGTACATATGGAAAATAAATATAAAATAACACAGCTGAAACATGAACAAAGAATATGGACATACAGCTAAAAAACAGAAAAAATATTCATTAGCATCACACATTTAAAAATACTTAACTTCTCCTGTCATTGTGATTCAAAAACATAATAAAAAATGAGAATACATTTTTCATCATCTAATTGGAAGATATTTTAAAAGTTTGACAATATATTGCGGTGACAAGAATGTGGAATAAAGGACACTGTATTGTTACACACATGATTTGCAGGAGTGAAAATTGATAAAGTAATTTGGCTACATCCAGGAAATGCTCAGGTCTCATGACTTAGAAATTATGTTAGACACATACATGAGAGGATCTCCTGAACAGGAATACATTCAGAATTTCACTTAAAAATTTATTGCTAGTTATTGATGTCATGAACTGGAAAAATGTAACTACCCCAAATAGTAGAATAGATAAACATATTGTGGCACATTTATATATTGACATAGGCTATAAGCTGGGGCAAAAGTAGGTTTCCAGTTTTTCATATGGAAAAAGACATACAGGTTATGATTATTATAATAGCTTTGTCAACACTGTTTCATGTACTCACCGCTGTATCCCTACTTTTTCCCTATGCTGTATATCTATGAAAATGCTAAGTCAACTGTCTTTCAACAACAATAAAAATTAAAATAAAATAAAATAAAATAAAATAAAAACCAAAAAAATGTTAAGTCAGTATAAATAAGTTTAATGCTTGATTCAGAAAGGATAAGTCTAACAATGTGTAGTGAAACAAATAAATTGCAGAAAATATAAATAATACATAAATTAAAAATATATGGAGCGATTTTATTTATATTGTTTTAAATCTAAAAAGTAACATAATTCTGTGGATTCAGAAATACTAACAAGTGACAAAACTCAACATAAGAGTAAGAAACATGAACTTCATATTAAAGTTTAATATAAGAAATGGGGAGAAGAAGAGAATCAGGAAAAAAGACTCAATTTTAGAATATCTGAGACTGAAAAAATTGAAATGAAAGTGGCAGTGTATGAAGACTTAATAATGATTGGTTAGTCTTACATAGGAGGACTTTCTATCATTTTTATATGTTTGACTGTATGTGGAAATAGTACATAACAAAAATGTTCAAATAAAAACACAAAACCTGTTTTGTGACAGGAATATATATATGCTGGCTTAAAACAAAAACCTTCTAAACAAAATGGGACATTTTATGCTTAGAGTAAAAAGTTTGACGTACCCAAAGATCTTCTTCGCAATATAATTAGTAAAAGGGAAGAAGAAAACAAATCTCATCTGTCATGGTTAAGAAGTTCCTGGAAAGTAGTTTCAAAATTCCTAACCACTATAATAATCTAACAAATGGTCATTGCCATAGCATCATTTGATAATTTTGCCTTTTATAACTGTGTACCAGTAAGAGATCATAGATGGTATTATCTGTTCTTTACTGACTTTACAGAGCAATAACAAAGCCTTCTGGTGTTGTCTTTGAATTTCTATGTACTATTATTTTGTTATTTACTAACATGGTTCTGTAATGCTAGCAAATAATTTGACACATCCTTCCAAGTTCCATATGCTAATTATATGAAAGAGCAAGTAGTTAAATGAAAGTGCTCATTACTTGGTCAGACAATAAGGATATATTGCAAACCTATGACCAAAATGTTTACTTTGCTTGGCAAACAATTTATTTTTGATAACTTTCCTAATTGCTTCTTTTACATCTTTGTTCCTCAGGCTATAGATCAAAGGATTTAACATAGGACTCACAAAAGTATAAAACACAGCTACAATTTTACCCTGCTCTACAGATGTTTCTGAAGGGGGCCTCAGATACATGCAGAACAGTGTCCCATAAAAGACAGTGACAGCTGTCAGGTGGGACCCACAGGTGGAGAAGGCCTTGCGCCTTCCCTCAGCAGACCTGATACGGAAAATTGCCGTGAAAATGAAAATGTAGGAGATGAGAATCATGGTGAGAGAGCAGGTAAGGTTGGAACCGGCTCCCACAAACATGGTCATTTCATTGATGTAAGTATCTGAGCAGGCAAGGACTAACAGAGGTGGGTCTGCACAGTAAAAGTGGTTGATTTCATTGGGTCCACAGAAGGAAAGACGAAGCATCAGGATGGTCTGGGCCAGACCATTTGCAAAGCCATAAGTATAAGTAATCACAGTGAGAAAGATGCAGACCCTTCTGGACATTTTGCTACCATATAACAAGGGTTTGCAGATGGCCACGTAGCGGTCATAAGCCATCACTGTCAGCATATAATAATCTGTGATCACCAAGGCAATGAAAAAGTGGAATTGTATAAAGCAACCAATGACAGAAATGGTTTTCCTCTTGGATAAGAAATTAACCAGCATCTGAGGAGTGACATTGGTGGCATAGCAGAGATCTAGGAAGGAGAGGTGACTGAGGAAGAAGTACATTGGAGTGTGAAGTCTTGAGTCACTCCTGATTAGCAAGATCATGCTCACGTTGCCAATCACTGTGATCAGGTAGATGACCAGGAAGACCACAAAAAGGACGGGCTGCAGCTCTGCTCTATCTGTCAGACCCAGGAGAATGAACTCAGTCACCTCTGTAGAGTTCCTCTTCAACATTGTGTTTTCTTTGCTTCAAAGGAGGTCTAAATCAAGGAAAGAGAGACTCATGCATTTCATCATTCATCCATTATCCCCATCATGTCCTCTGATACTTCCTCCTCTTCTCTCAAACTTGTAAATACAAGTGACATAAAGAAGTAGCCTAGTGACCATGCAATGGATGTTTTAAATATCTAAATTAATATAGAGCTGTTTTATATAAATGTACTTGTTTATTAGATGATTCCTGCAAGACTTTTTGTGTTTGAAAATCTTTGTTTTCTATAGCTCTTTACCACATCTGTTTATTTACAACCGTTAAACATTGCTTTTCTTCAGAATTGGAATCTCATTTATCTTCAATATACCTCTTGATGTGGGATCTAAAGCATCACCATTGAAACCCATCTGTTCTTTACAGCTGAACAGACTTACTGCAGTGAGACTGATGAGTGGCTCACAGCCTTACAGAACTGGAATCTGTCTACCTGCCCTCTAAACTCAAGTGTGTTTTCAGCTTGTCCCCTCTCCCTGAAGTGTGTGTCTTTTGCCCCCCACCCTCATCTACTTCAGGTGTCCATCTTATCACCAAATCTCACTTAACTTTTTTTATTGTTGTTCAGTTACAGTTGTCCCACCCTTTCTTCCTGTTGCTCTCTCCTGCCCAACCCTCTGTACCCAACCCTGCTCCCACAGTCAACCCCCACCCCATTTCCATGCCCATGAGTCATGTGTTCATGTTCCTTGACTTGTCCCTTTCCATTCTTTCCTCCATTATTTCCCTCCTCGCCCTCTTATCACTGTCAATTTGTTCTTTATTCCCATGTTTCTGGTTCTATTTTGCTCATCTTTTAAGACTCAGCTCAGGATCTCCTTTGTTTTGTATATTATTGCCCAAAGAGCAAAAATCAGTTCATGCAATACAAAAATAAATCTAGGGATCTTTTTTATAAAAACATATATGCATACAGTACATAAACTATATATATATGTATATATATATATGAATATAGAGATAAACACATACACTTATCAGTGCTATTAAATGTTCATGGGTATAGCAATTAAGAGTAAATAATGTGTTAAAACTCCCTAGAGTGAGGTTTAATACATTAATAATGAAAAAATAAAATACAAGAATGAAAAAATAGTTGACAAATATTTTCCTAGATAATAATTTTATTGTAACTCTACCTCATTTTAACTCTTGAAAAATTGAGACAAACTCCATGTGAACTCCAATGAAATTCTTTAAAACCTCTAAAAGATCACACTGAAATATAATCATACAACCCATACAATTGAGAGAGTACCTAAGATATCATAAAGTGCCTTCTCCAGCATATCTTCAGAATAAAAGTTATCATAAAAACCATCATTGAAAAATCTATGTCCTCCTTCAGAAACACCTTTGTGGCTATGTCTGTGTAATACTGAATATCAATGATAGCTGCAATGCCAAGGATGAACACAGCTCACTTTGTAAGGCACTTTGTAAATGCATCAATCCAGCATTCTTGTTGATTGTGTTACCCTATTCTGCACTTGAGGACTTTGCACCTATTGACAAAAGTAATAAAATGTAAGACAAGTCACCTAAATCACCAAATCATATTCATTTTGTAGTTTTTCTCTAAGTTCATAAGATTATAGTTATAGCCATAACACAAGTACTCTTTTGTGCTTGGATTGTACTTTAATAAGTATTTATTTACTGAAATGTTAACCAAGAGTCAAAACAATGAATATCTCATTCAGTTTCTCTTGTGATAAAGTGAGGCAATGCAAACAAAATTTTCATATTTGCCAGCTGATTAATTACTTTATGGTAATAACCTTGCTTTAAAGAAGCAGAACACATCCTCCATTGATTTAAGCAAGGGAAACTCAACTAGAAGTACTTGCGAGTGGACAGAGTGGCTCTGGGAACCCCCAAGGTTTGCACTCTTGAATTCACCCTCATTCTGGGGCTCTCTAATGTAATGCTTGCTGCCACTGTCCAGTCACCCAAAGAGCAGAGGTTGGTCTTTAGCTTTCATGAGAATGGTGTCTCCTTAGCATGGGGTCACAGCTCAACTTAAAGTGGAAAAATTAATTTAGAGAAAGCATCTTCATGAAATGTCTTTTAGTCATTTTAAATAATATAGATAATAAACCTAAAAGTGACCAAGTGCCTTTGAAGTGGGTGCAGAACATCATAAGACAAGACGCTTATAATTATAGAGTAGCATTGCTAACTCAGAATGAATTAAAATGGAAAGATTATTTATATCACCCCTTTATTTTACCCATGAATCAAGGGAGAATAAGCATGGCTGGTTACTGAAAGCAGGCAGAGTGTTCAGCAGTTACTGTACATATGTCGTGGGACTTCTCGTTCAAATATGTCATGTCCTCTAATTCCTATCTGTGGGGCTTGGGCAAGTTGTTGGTCTCTCTGTGCCTAAGATTGCTTGTGCATAAAATTTGGTTACTAACAGCAGTTCCTTCCATGTCAGGGAGTTGATCAAGGTAAACCTTTTAAAATATGCCTGTCTTAGACTGAGCAATTAATTAATTAGACTGAGTGCTTAGACTGAGCACTTAGACTGAACACTTAATAGCTACTGTTGTTATTTAGTGCAGAGTCCAGGTCTAGCCTAAAACAAGAGGACATAAACTGTGAGGTCCTTGGAGACAAGTTCATCTAATCTGTAGCTATAGCCTCAGTGGCACATAGACCGGTGCCTTCTCAAGTGGAGGCAACTGATGGCTGTGGATGGGATGGCTGTTCTCTTTGGTCTAGTTCCTGCCTCATAAATACTGCTTCATGGTACATTCATAAATACTTACATTCTGAGAAGAATAATCGAGACATTTGCTAATTCATCACAGTATATTTGTGGCAACTATTTTTATTGATTAAAATATCTCTTTCTAGATCCCAAAATATATTTTACAATAGCTAATCCTACCTGTGAAAGAAGAGTGACTTCCCAGTGACAGCACGGATATGGAGAACCGAAAGAGTTTATAATAGAATGATCACATAAGGATCAAATCCCTGTAGTTCAATTATTTGTAGCACAAAAATCACTCAGACAATGATCACTACTGTTTTATTCTTTTACACCTCCTAAGCTCACTAAGGACACAATTTTCCACTCCCCAATATCACCAGGGAATCACATTTCCCAAGACACATGAAGCCATAGGAGTTCTTATTTAACTTATGCTTGAATATCTTAAATTTTAACTTTGAAGAAATATTAATTTTCTCCTTTACAAAATGTGAGATAAAATACTACAGTGGTATAGTGAGAAAGGTTGGAATATGAAAACCATTGGAAGATCAATTCACTTTTATTGATCTTGGACCAGTCATTTTCCAATTCTGAGCCTTGTGATCTACTTTTCAATGGAAACAATAATTTGTAGCTATGTAGACACTGTGGATATATAGATAACACAGATGTACTGGTGGTTCTCCCTTTGGCACCCTACCCAACCAAGACCTGTTGTCTTTTCTTCTTTACTTTGCTTTGCTCACCTAAAATTTAATGTTACAGTCACAGCATCACAGCTCCATGGGTAACCAGTTTCCAGCACAGTTTGGTCAATGAGAGAAACCACCAGAGTTCAGAGTTGAAGAAAAGGAAAGACAGCTCAGTTTCTACCTCATTCCCTCCAGCTTCACAATCACAGTGCTAGACTGGCTGCATCTTTCAAAGGAAGACTCATGATGAGGTGTTTGTTGGTGAAGAAATTGACCTGGCCTAGCTCTTACTGGGCTCTGGTGCCTGCCTGGTCACTGTAGGACTAAGAGAAAGAATTTCTTTTTTCAGTTACCTGCAAGTTGCTTACACTTGTTTGACTGATTTATTTAATACTGCTTATATCTTCTGTCTTTTCATTAAATTCCTGTTGAGCAGTCTGAGAAGAATTCTGTTTTATGCTGTGTCCTTGGCTCAGGCCAGAGCAGCAGGCACATAATAGTGATTGAATAACTGTTGCAGTAAAAGTTATAGCAGTATTGATTATTATAGTAATAATAATTATTAATTTTGTTAAAGTTTTGGCATTTTTCTGAATTCACCATCTTTGAGGTGAAAAGGCCATTGAATCACCCTCCTTCTGGATCCTGAATTATTTGAGGACTACACATACCAGTTGGATATTAACATCACTAGCATTATGAAAGGTAAATTAGGATCTGATAACATGGTTTCAGATGCACTTTTCTGTACTCTTACACTGAATTGAAGTCACTCAGATATAGCAGAACAGTGGCACGATTCTTACTTATTCCTCCCTTTCCAGAACCATGGGCTATTGGCATGTCTGTTTGAGGTGAGACGTGTGTATGAGTCACAGAGAGGACAAGAGGATGCCGAGCCAGGTAGGTGCAATAAGTCTTTTCCTAATCACCCCAACCTTTATTTGCCTTTTCAAGGTAAGTATGTGAGAGTGAGCAGAGGCAAGAAGTTGAAGTGTACTACGTAGTCTTTCCTTTAAAGACATTTAGAAACTTCTGCATCAATATTTTTATCATAGTTGGCAACCCCTTTTCATCTGCTTATGCATTCCAAAAATCTTGGAGTCGTTTTTGATATTTCCCTCTCACTTCCACTTGATCCTGTAGCCAAGTATCATCCCTATGACTTTTTAAATATTTGAGTCAAAATTTCCTACATGAAGAGAAAGAAAAACAAGAACAGTAGTAAGAACAAGAACAAAAACAAGATCAGAGCAAGAGGAAGGAAAAGAGGAGCAGGAGGAAAAAAAGGTATTTCTACAATTGAGAACTTCAAAAATGTCTGCAAGTATGTTTTAAAAGAATTAGACAATTCCTTTTCTTAAAATTTTACAAATTGTTATTAAGTGATTTCTTAAATAAAAAATTTCACCTTCAGGGAAATGCTATAAATGTCAAGTTCAGAACTGCCTGGAACAGAATTCCCATTAAACATTTTAATAAACCCATATGAGTTAAAGTGTTTCAGAACTAGCACAGAAGAATCTAAAAAACAATTTTTTGATTGAAACATAGTTCTTTTTGTGCCTTTGAAAAAAATATTACTTTATCCAAACTTCAGGCTTTTCATCTGTAAGAAATAAATTATGATGGCTATGTCATAGGAATATGGTGTTAAACAAACTTCTTTATTCCTTGGTAATGAATATGTATATCCATTTTTAAATGCTTAGCATATTGGTAGCTGGTATCTAATAAATACTCAACAGATAATAGTGGTTGTCCTGTTAAGGGAGTTGCAAATGTATGCATTATATTACATCTCTGAGGTAAAGAAAACACAAATTGCTTAAATACTCTCTGTAATTGCTTTCCTCTTCCCTAAGAGCCAGTGTTGGAGGAAGTCATTGAGAAGAGTTATCTTGTGCTTCCCTTTGGGGTTTTAGTTTTTACCTCTAATCTGCACAGTTACTGTTTGCTCTGCTGTCATCCACCATGGTAAGTGTATTTGGGGGTCATTGCATTCTCATATCTGATCACAGTCTGCTAGCTTTCCTGCTGATCCACCTGTGCCTTGGCTCTTGAGAGAACTACAGACATGATCTTAATCTGCCCCTTTTATTCATTCAGGCCTAGACTGGGGGGGAGTCTGCTGTGTAGTAGGTAAAACATTTCAGACATCAAATCTCAGGTATTTTGATATTCCCCTATAATGAATATGCTGGATATCTGGACATTAAGGTACTGCCCATGCCTTATGGAGACTAAAGAAACTGAAAATCTTAAGTTCAAGTGGAAACTGCTTAAGGAAGCTTAGACCAAAGTTTACTTTGCTTTGGCTACCCAACAAATTAATTCAGGGCAAGGAAATTGGGGCAGCTTGTTCAGAGAGATTTCCTAAGGCCCTAAAAATTCCTTTCTGATTTTTTCCTATTCACTCATTTGTATGCCCATGCCAAGGGTAAAGCTTTCAGCTCTTTACTTTCTCCCTGTCATAATCTACATTTCTCTACACTAAGCATGAATCAGGAATGGAATTCGGGAGAGGAAGATGAGCCCAATCACATGGAAGATATAATACTGTTATATGTTTTGTTATTTATAACAGTATTATGATGGCCCTGGACCAGAAGTAATAGAATTTTATTCAAATTTCAAACACTACTGTAGATAAGACCCAAATAGAAAATGTATAAATTTATATCTATATATACACACACATATATATAATATATGTATATAACATATACACACACATATCTGAAACTATAAAATAGCATGTCTTTGAATAAGTGGTCCATGCCAAGAACTCTTCTTGAGTAAATTTCATGTAAACTACCTTTTTTATGAAATCTGAGAGTCTAAAAACTGATTCCCAATAACTTACACTTTAATTCACAAGCAGAAATTGCTAGTAAAAGTGAGATAAATTTCTGTTTACATGAAAGATCACTATTCACAACTTTCTGCTTCATCCCAATATCAAAATCAAAACTGTGTGTTTTCAAGAAAGCAGAATATAACCAGAGACATTAAAATAAACAACAAACTGATAGTAACCAGTGAGGAATTGGTAGGGATAATGGCAGGGTGGACATCAAGGAATATGTATAAAGGACATCTATAGAGGGGAGGAGGGGATGGGTAGGGGGAGTGGTGGGGGGATGGAGACAATTGTACTTGAACAACAATTAAAAAGTTAATTTAAAAAATACTTGTTTTTTGCATTTACTGAAAGATTTTGGGCATCAAATAACTAGTTCATACATTAAGATCCTATCCATTAAAATGTAACTTTTGTAAATACCTCCACAGAAAGTCATATGATATCCCACAGGTGATTTCTTGATGAAAGCTTTAGGAGTCAGTCCCCCAAAGTTAACCATGCAGCATAAAACTTCCTACCCTGGGGGCATTCAGGGAGGGTAAGGAATCATTCTCCCTCCACAGGTGACTCTGATAGTTCTGAAAATTGAGAACTCATTAAGAAATGTGGTTTGATTTCTTACTTTTCCTCTTTTCAACATAAAATAAAATTAATAGTGATCAGAAAAATTACCTTCTTAAGACAGAACCATGAGCAGACAGACCTCAGACTCTGTCTGATACAGACAATTGATGACTGGTGATGGAGGAGGTGGTCAGACAGGTCTTGGAACCTTCCCTGACTGTACTTACAGATCCATTTCACAACACAGCCATGATTTAGAGGAAGTTACATATTGAACTTTAGCCAACTCTTGGAATTCAAGAAGTACACACATCACAATTTTCTTTTAACTTGTTTATCTTCTCTGAGTCTGGAGTCTGAGAATCTGGCACAAGAAAATATACTTCCACTCCATATGCCTTTAATAATATCATATGCTTATTTTTAAAAGAAAGTTTACAGAATCTTGGGTAAGTGAATATGAGATTAAGGATGAAGAAGGAAAAAGTTAACGTGGACACTTTTCCTCCCTCATTTGTAGAGGCTTCTCTTAGGTTTTTCCAGTTTGGATTGAACTAAAATTTTGGCAGTGCTGTATCCAGGGTCATCAAAGTTTATATTATTTTGTTCAAAGGAATCTACTTTCTTCCGCTGTGCCTGTATCCCTTCCTCACCTTATTATGGATTTCAATGACTTTTCAGCTGAAGGAGCCCACTGGGGTCAAAGCTATCCGAAAACATTCTATAGGGCTTCAAGTTCTTGTTTTCTTTCCCTTGCACTGTACATAGATCTTTAATTCATACTTATCATAAGCATCATTGAGGTCCTCATCAATAAATCTATTATTTAATCTGTAATGATTTTGTACATTAAATTAATACTTTCTTCTGGATATTTTTATGCCTCCTATTTTCTGACTTATTTTCCTCTTGGATTGATAGAGGAGCACTGAATGAAGAAAGGGGTCTCTCTACGATTTGGAGTATTTCCATCTGGGGAAGGTCCACAGCGTTGTGGACTATGTCAGGTGATTTGCAACTGAAAAGTTCTTAGACACCATCCAACACAGACAATCAGTGCTGGCACTTTTAAAACAGAAAACTTTTAAACCTGAAATCTTCAGTGAGAATGATAACAACGGGGTTCTTCTCTCCATTCCCTCACTTCAGCTCACCAATTGAAATACAGCAATACTAAATCTAATTTCACAACTGAAATTTCTCTTCTGTATTCCAGACTACACATAAAGAAACAAACTCTGTACAATGTGTAATAAGTAATAGAATGGTGTGATTTTTTTATAACAAAGTGTTCTTCCTTTTCCACCTGTTGCTTGAGTTCATGAAGACCTGGGTAGAATCATGGAGGCTTTCAAGAAGATAATCTCTCTCAATCCTTCTAAAACCAACAAAATACTATGAGGGCTAAACAGGTGTAGTTTTTCTTTCTTCAAACTAATAGAGAAAAACTTTCTGTACACTAACGACATCAAATTCTGTACTAGGGGGGAATTTGTGGTAATGATCAGTTCATACATTAAGATCCCATCCATTAATATATGACTTTTGTAAACATCTCCACAAAGAGTCCTAATGATGTCCCATAGGTGATTTCTTGATCCACTGTAAGAGGAATGTACAAGCTAACATGTAAAACCATGTAATCAAAACTCATTTATATAGTTTAAACAGAGCATTTCCATTGCCTAATTCAGTGCCTCATCCTTAGCTGTGCGTTAAACTTATGTGGAAACTCGTTAAAAATATATCAATGTGTGTGTTCCACCTAAGTTGAGCTAGAACCCAAGTACCAGTATTTTTAAACATTTCACACCTGATTCAAATGTGAAGGCAGGGTTAATAATCCTAATCTAAGTGTTAGATTTCTAAATGTAATATTTTACTAAAGCAATAGGGTTCATCTTTAAAATTATCACAATTTTTAAGTCAGGCACTATTATCACCAGCCTGTGTTATTTGAAGAACCCCTGATTGTGCTCCCTCCTGTACATTGTTCTCATGACAACTAGACTTTTTAAGTAACTCAGTCTCTACAGTAACATCAGGAAGTTAAGAAATGTGTGAAAAAACCCTCTGTTATGACTTGGAAAAGTTATTCATTTATCCATTTATTCAATTATTGGGTACAGCATATCAATTATGATTCAAGCAATCACTCAAGTTCTGGGAATATGACACAAATAGTTCCTGTCCTCACATGGCTAACTCTCTAGTGCAGGGGCACATAGCAAAATATACATAAAATGATTTGTGTAAATAAATAATAATCTCTCAAGTGATAAATGGCATGGATAAAAGTAGATCATGGTTCATGATTCTAGAACCATCGAGAATAAAATCTAACTTAGAAAGATGGCCAGGCAATGTCTTTCATAGGAGGCGTTATTTGTAGATACATCTAACTGATGTGATGAAATGCATCACTCAAAGATCTGGAGGAAGAACACTTTAAGCAGAGTAAGCAGTATGCTCAAAGGTCCTGAGGTGGGAATGACTCTGCATGTTTAAGAAACAGCTAGAAAGTCAGTGTGGCAGGAAAAGAAAGACTGGAGATGAAGTGGTAAAAGAGTTTGTGGAAACAGATAGGAAGACATGACATAAGTTCTTATACGTTCTGTCAAGAAGTTTAAATTTTGGCCCAAGCGTGATAGAAAATCTTGGACCATTTTACCAAGTCAGCTGCATGATGCCATTTGTGTTTACAAAAAATCACTGGCTTGTGTTGGAGGATAGAGGATTTCAGTTGTAGAAGTCGGAAGTTTATCACGGTGGCTTAGGCAAGAGATCATTTTGGCTTAGATCTGACTTAGACTTGACTGGTAGCCAAGGGTTTGAAATCAATATAATTCTGAAGTATTACTTGTTGATTTGGAGCAAAGAAATGGCATAAACAGAGCACCAAAGGACCAGAAGTTCATGTCTGTGGAAAAGTAAGGACAAAATGAGGAAGAAACTGAACCTGTGTGAATACATAACAGGCCTCCCAGAAGGATTTGTGCTACTCTAATCACAGAAGCTTTGCCTTCACTGACAATGGTAGAACCAGTCTACACAGAGTCATGTATTCTCCCACTCCCTGATCAAGCTTTTTTGTCAGTGGCCATTTTGAATATCAGAGGTTCCAATTCCAGAGCCTAATTAGGGACACCCATCAACTAGGTCCAATTCCATATGTGCCAGCCCATTTACAGGGTGGGAGTTGCAAGGCAGCCAGCACAGTGTGCCCCATGAACTTGAAATATGTTTCTCAACTATAATTTCCACTTGAATCAGCACCACCAATCAGCTGCAGGCTTCTGTTAAAATTCTTCCATCTCTGAGAGAAATAACCTATTTAAACCTCTCTTTCCAAAACCAATTTGTACAAGTGTCCATCATTTTCAGTCTCTTCTTGGTTTGCATACAATGTATTTCTTTTTTATATCTGAAAAAGTATTCTTCTCTTACTAGAGAATATGAAAATGAAGACACATTTCCAACACAATGGCACTGAGGCAACTGAGTTTATTGTGCTGGGATTGACCAGCCAACCAGAACTGCAGCCCATCCTTTCTGTGAATTTTCCCCTGATTTATCTCACCACCCTGACTGGGAACATTGGACTGATTTTATTAATCCAATTTTCTCCCGGGCTGTAATCCACCGTGTATTGTTTCCCTACCCACTTAACATTGTGGATATTTTTATTCCCCCAATATCTCTCCTCAGATGTTTGTTAATTTCTTATCTGGGAAGAAAACCATTTCCTACTGAGGGTGTCTAGCCCAGTGTTTTGTTTTTGTGACTCTGTTCCTTACTGAGTGTTATGGGCTCAGTGTCATGGCCTATGACAGACACATGACCATCTGCAGTCTCCTGCATTACAACAGCACAATATCCAGGCCACTTTCCCCTACCTCTGGGGTTCTATGGTGGGCATGATGCACGTAATATCAACCTCTTGCTCATCCTTTTGTGAACCCAACATCATCAACCACTTCTACTGTGCTGACCTATCTCTCTTAATGTTGGCATGTTCTGGCACTTACATAAAGCAAACTGCAAGGTTTGTGTGTGCAGAGATTAACCTCACAGGTTCCCTTCTCATCATCCTCATCTCCTACTTTTTCATTGTCATCATCGTTATGAGGATCCATTCTAATGAAGGACAGTGCAAAGCCTTGTCCACCTGTGCATCCCCTGTGACAGCTGTCACTAGTTCTATGGGTCCCTGTTCTGCATGTACCTCACACCAGCAAATGAGCAGCCTATTGAGCACGAGAAAGTTATGGCAATGTCTTGTATTTTTGTGAATCCCATGTTCAACCCATTTATCTACAGCCTGAGGAACAAGGATGGGAAACAGGCTTTAAGAAGAGTGTTTATGAAAAACCTTGGTACAATGGAGAAAAGTTTTCTCTCAACACTATCAAAATGGAAAAAATAAATCCAAAAAAAAACAATTAAAAAGCAGCTCTTCTTGGTTGTGCCTAAGTGAGATTCTCTGGAATAACAGTAACATTTGTATGTATTCGTAACTTGGGATCAAGTGAGATTCTAATGGAAACAAAGAATGGGAAAGTTGTTTGGAAATGAGGGTTGATAGCAAAGACAATAGGAGAAATGTGCTGTTTATCATTAAACAGCCCCATGTCTCATTCAATGTCTCATTTCCACTTAATTTGTTAATCAACAAGTTTTTTCTCTCACTATTTAGATCATCAGTATCAAGCATCATATATCCATCCTATCAGTAAAAAATGTATCTTATACTGTATTTCTTCAATTAGAAAGTGATTTACTGCTCTATGATATATATATTCTTTTAATGAAAGCATCTCATCTTCTCAAAAAGGCCATATCTCTATTCTCAGATATTTGTTCTTCACTCTCAATATAATTTTGGTACATTTTTATCTACTTTTTTTAAAATGTAAAACCATATGTTTTTATTATCTCAACAAATAACCTGATATTTTATATTTTCATAATGCAATAATATGTTTTGTTATTTTCCTTTAATCACAATAGATACTTTTATTAATGGGAGATACCCATTCATGATTTAGAATTTTTATTTCTTCCATAAGAGGTTTATACCATTCTCTTTCTATAATATTAACTATGACTTGTTCTATAATTTTACATATTACCTTTCATTTCTTGTCTACCACAAACCATTTTAAAATAACAACTACTCTAATATGTATTAAAACTTTGTTTACTGTTTTACAACTCTATTGTAGCATAAGCTTATTCCAGATTGTTTGATACTCTTTGAAACTGGTCTTTATTTAAGAGTATAATGTAACTTAATATTGATATGGAACATTATAGTAGTATACATTCCCTTTAGCACTTAGGGGGTTTTTACTTTTATATCATTAGGAAAAGCTTTGACCATATAAATTGTTATTTCTGATCTTTATTAGATTAAGAAAAAAGTTCACAGTTTTTTTTTATTTTTTATTTTTTATGTTGTGATGTGTGAAATCACCACTAGTAAAAGAGTATCCAAGTTTCCCTACACCATTAATAATACTGGAAGTATTCATCTTATTGTATGTGAGAATATAACAGATATACACTGGACACAGAAAACATCACACATCAGATATCATTTATTAAAACTCACCTTAATTTGCTTTACTTTTTCTCCATTTCACAACATGCTAACTGCTATGATGCTCATGTTTAAAGTGAAGAAGAAGAAAAAAAACATTTATATGGAAGAACTTTCTCTTAAGAAGTAAACTTCTGAATGAAAGAAAAATTTTGTTTCTAGATTAAAACATCATAGGTAGAGTTATTCATAACTCTTGGCCTCATCTCCCCCTCCCAAGAAACAAATAAGTTTAATGTTGTTTACCCCTGGAGATCTCAACTTACTTAGAGGCACAATATTTTTAGAAGGAAAATAATAGAAGCTTGAATTAAAAGGAACCTGGATGACATTCTGGTACCTCAGAACGGTACTGAGCTAGGGAAGGTCATCAAGAAGACATGACTGCTGGTTTGAACATGAGAACTGGACCTTGAGGATGGGAGCTCCCCATTCCCTCTTCTGTGCTTGGAGGTTTACTCCTCTCACCTTCCTAGCACTACAAGCTGCTCAAGAACACAGCCTTCAGACAGTGATGTGGAAATGAGACTATCTGAACTGGGTACATAGCTAAACCCCGTTGAGGCCCTGTGTGTGTGACTGTACCCAGGTAGGACCTGTACATAAACTTAGAAGTTTTGTGGGGTGGATGCAGAAATCTACTCTTCTTGCCACTGCCCAACAAAAGTCTCCTAAGTGAGTTCCCTGGTTTATTCAACCTGCCACCCACCAAACTGGAGTGGTCTGCCTTTTTCTTAGGTCTCTTCTTGTCCTCAGCATGCTGGGGACTGGTTTCAGATTACAGCTGGGAAGTTCCCAAGGTAGTTGTCACCCAGCATAAATCCCTGCTTTTTCCTACATTCATATTGCAATTCTAACATTAATAAAGATCCTTTAATTTTATATCCTGGAATCTGGATGATACTGGAAGACAGCTATGTTCACCACTCTACTACCAATGCCCACTTGGACTATACTAGAAACATGCACTTTTTTTCATTTTCTTGATCACAGTGAACACACTCTTACAGGGGATCCAGTCATATATAACCAGCCTCTGTTCCATCTGCCACCTGCCCGAGCCCAGCCAGTTATTCATTGCAGGCTGTGCGCCCTCTGCACAGTGCTGTGGGAACTGAGACCCACGCAAAGCAAGGACACGTTTCCAGACTGCCCAACTTTCAGCTAACATGGTACCCTTACCAAGCGAGGGCTGCCTCTATTTAGTGTACCACTCCTTCCTTTTCCTCAATTACTGAACAAACATTGCAATGAAAATCTTCTGCCCCATGTGTTTTTATGCTCTCAGCACATTCTTACAATTTGAATAACTGAGTAAAAGTGTTCAAAGACTTTTAAGACTCCTTAAAATATAACGTTAAACTGATTTCCATAAAAACTATGTATCATTATTTCAACACCATCAATGTAGAAATTGCCATACTTGTTAAACTCTCTTCAACATGGATTCACAAAACTGTACCTTAATTCATAATTTTGATTGCTGGCATTTATTTATTTTAATTCTGATTATCACAGAGTCTCTTTCCATGTTTAAATGACTCATAGTTGAGGGGTATGTATGGGCCTCTCAGTTCTTTCGAGGGATAATAGTTGGCAAAAATAAAACTCAGTTACGGATATGATTCTGTATTTAGGTATCTTTGTTGAAAAAAATATGTTGCATTATGGACACAGGTATGGTACAAAAATAAATATTTATATAAAAGCATTCATACATAAACAGCCTTAATGTGCCAGGTTATAGGCTTTTTTCATGACTAGGCCACCAGCACCTCTCTGCCTTTCTGAAAAAACAGTTTAACTGGGTTGTAACCTTTCAAATCTGAGAAGCCCTCTCTCTGGCCTCCATTTCATACATCTCCCCTTCTGATCTGGGTAGAGCAATGATATTAATACTAAATGTTTTCCCACATTTGTCCAATAATCTACAGTGAATGCACATTGTTTATATTGTCATATTTGGTTTTTATGTATATGTATGCATATACCTTATGAACTGAACCATTATTGCAGAATTTCTGTATTAAAGTTTCTGCATGGGATATCTAGAAGCATCTGATTTGAGTTCTCCAAAAATCAATTTGAAAAGAATAATAATTAAGATAAAAGTGTCTTTACAAAAATTCAAAACATATTTTAATCTGCATTAATTGTAAGGGTTTGGTTTCAAATATATATATGTCAAGAACAAATAGAAAAGAACTTCTTTAGTGTGCAATAAAAATAACATAAACATTAGTGGAAAAATAAATGGTTACTTAATGGAGAGAATGGGTTAGAATGTGATGGAAAATGTTATATACAGTATTCTAACAAAGGATAAAATTGTATCTCAAACAATTCAAGGTATTCTCATAAAATATGGCCATGAAAAATAATAACATAATATAGATGCTTACTTATTTAAATTTAAGTTTGAGAAAAAAAATAAGATAAAATATTTTCAAATAAAAATATAAATATTCTTCATGGCAGAAATCATCAGAGATCAAATGTACAATAATCACCACATTGATAGCTATCCTTTATTCTTTAAACATATGTTTCAATTCTTCTGTTCAGTGAAAATAGGTCTATTTCCTAAGAATTACAGCAAAGAAACAAATACTCTTAAATGATATTTTCTAATAACAAATGTACAGTGAAATCATTATTCTCAAACATTGTTTATCATAAGTGTCAACTTTGATGACTAAGTTTGACTCTTTCTGAAGAAAAATTTACCCAAAGAAAAAGTTAGCAAAGCCTTTAAAAACACTGAGATTATTTAATTCAGCAATTTCTCATTTAAGAATTTATCCTAAAAGAACAATCAGTAAGATATGTACATAGAGTTATGAGTCAATTATAACAAAAATAGCAGAAATATCAATATGATAGAATAATGGTTTGCAAGATAAACTAAATGAACAAAATTGCCAAATAAAGAGAGCAGTTCTCTTTTAATAAGTAAATTTTAGACTTATTTCAAAGTTGAAATTGAATTTTAATACAAAATTGAAAAATATTTTAGTAGTTTTCACAATACGTATGTAATATTTTTGTCATTAACTTCAAGTATGATTCAACTTTGTGTATTATATTACTTTAAAAATTGTCCTCACTACATATATTTAGTCCATAAGAAATACAAACACAATACTATCAACTGAAATTAATGTTCAAACTTGACTATGGGAAATATTCCAATTTTTATACATTATAAAACTATATATGAATATCCATTTATTGAGAAAATATAACAAAACACAAACAGAGTTTGTTCATTGGTTTAGGACATAAGACTGATAAACATTACTTCCTCACATCTGTCTGTATATTTAGTTCCATATAATGAACATGTTTCACAGAATCAGCCTATATTCAATCAATCGAAACTTAAGAATAGAGCCTTAATTTCTAGAACTGCTGGTCATGTAGATATTTCCTGGAAAACAATTCAGACAAAATACAATAAATGTAGTAGTTGATTTCATATGGACATTTAGTATTGCGGTCTTATTTAAAATTAAAGTCCACCTGCCTGGTGTAGCTCAGTGAATTGAGTTCAGGCCTGTGAACCAAAGGGTCACTTGTTCAATTCCCAGTCAGGGCACATGCCTGGGTTGCAGGTCAGGTCCTCAAATAGGGGGCACATAAGAAGCAACCACACATTGATGCTTCTCTCCCTTTCTTTCTCCCTCACTTCCCCTCTCTCTAAAAATAAATAAAAATATTTTTAAAAATAAATAAAATAAAATAAAAGTCCACAATCTCAGAATACCAACCATTTAAGGCAATTTAAAAAAAAAACTTTAATACAATTTTCAGTATGTAACCATGTCATTGACCAATAAATAATGCATGGATTAATATGAATGAATTATGTATCTCCTTATATAGCTTTTCTTAATATCAATTATTCTCAATAGGAATTTTGAAAACTGTTACAGACTAATCTAAAAAATAGTGAGTCACAGAACGTTTTATGCACCAAAGTAAGCACTGGGTGTTTGCTTCCAGAGGGATTTCTACACACCTACTCATCTGCATATGCTCTCAGGGCTTTCTTGGGTCTGCAGAAGCCAGCTGATAGACATAAATAACTTTTAATACATTAGACATAAGTCAGAACTACTCTCTAAACACTACATCTACATTGACATTGCATTACTGAAGATTGAATTACATTCATATTTCTGGACTCTTATAAGGAGGTGTGACAGTATATTTTCAAAATCAAGGAATGTAAATGGTATTTTAAAATGAAAAAAATGTTTCTTAGGATGTGTGTAATATGTGTGGTTAGGGCAATCTACGCAGAAAGTTTAAACCTCTGGGTGATCCGTGTATTGAAAATTTCTTCACTGTAATTCCAAGCACCAGAGTCGTTGTACACCACACATTGAAGAATAAATTATTCATAATTTTTCAAATACCAGTGTTAAACTAATCACCTTATGTATAACTCACTGTGGTTTTCAAGACTATATAACTCAGAGCAATTGGGTTTCCAATGCTCCCATCAGAGTCAATTATAATATTTACCACCAAGTAGGTAAAGATAGTGAAGTATCAGATGGAGTTATTGAATATTGCCCATTTATTATCAAAATTTCTCTGCTAAATAAAATATTTTCAATGTCAATGTTACAGTTTTATGAAAACAATATCCTTAAAGTTACAAATTTTGACAAAAAATTAGCAAATGTCATTGAGAGTTCATGACAATAAATAAAAAATTATTACAGAGCAGTAGGTTTGTCCTTTGAAGAGAGTCCCTCTCTCATTAGAGATACTTACTCAGTACAAAGAACAGATGCCTAACCTCTGTTTTTATGGAAGAGATTTCCTCTCATTGTCTGCTGCAGGGCGTGGATCACATGCTTGTTCCTTAGACTATAAATCAATGGGTTCAGCATTGGGCTCAAAAAAGTGTAAAAGACTGCAATTATTTTGGACTCCTCTACAGACCTCTCAGATGGGGGCTTTAAGTACATGCAGAAGAGAGTCCCATAAAATATAGTGACTGTTGTCAGGTGGGAACCACAGGTAGAGAAGGCTTTGTGCCTGCCTTCAGCAGAACGGATCCTCAAGATGGCCGCAAGAATGAAAAGGTAGGACAGGAGAATGGTGAAGAGAGAGGTTGAGAGAGTAAATCCAGCCACTACCAGCATTGCCATCGTTTTGACATGGGTGTCAGAGCAGGCCAGCATTATAAGAGGAGGATCTGCACAGTAGAAATGATTGATTTCCAGGGAGCCACAGAAGGACAAGTGAAAGGTCAGCAGTGCCTGAGAGAGTCCATTGAGGAAGCCAAAAACATAACATACCATGACTAGAGAGGTACAAGTGTCCTTGGACATTCTGGTACTGTAATGTAAAGGGCTGCAGATGGCTACATAGCGATCCAATGCCATTGAGGCAAGGATGTAAAGCTCAGTGATCACCAGGGCAATGAAGAGAAGACACTGTGAGAAGCATCCAGCATAGGAGATGGTCTTCTGGTCTGAGAGGAAATTGTACAGCATACTTGGGGTGATGTTGGAAGAATAGCAAATGTCTACAAAGGAGAGGTGGCTAAGGAAGAAATACATGGGCGTTTGGAGGTGGGAATTGCTCCTGATCAGCACGATCATGCACAGATTCCCTGTCAGAGTGATTAGGTAGATCACCAGAAACACCCCAAACAGGATCTTCTCTAGTACTGGGTCATCTGTGAGTCCCAAGAGAATGAATTCTGCCACTGTAGTGTGGTTTGGGGAAGACATTTTCTTATCCTTGGAAAACTAAAAGTCACAAAGAAAAGTGAAGGATTCTGCATTTATTTTCTCCACCTCATATTTACTTATTAATTCAGTAACTATTGGGAAATTTCTCTTTTCAAAACTGCATGAGTGTTGCCCTGGCTTGTGTGGCTCAGTGGATTGAGTGCAGGCCTGAGAAACAAAGAGTCACTGGTTTGATGCCCAGTCTAGGTCCCATGCCTGGGTTCCAGGCCAGGTCCCCTGCAGGGGGCTACCCAGAGGCAATCACACATTGATATTTTCTCCCTCTCTTTTCCCCTCCCTCCCCCTTTCTAACAAAAATAAATAAATACAATCTTTAAAAATTACATGAGTGTCTACATAAATATATTCACCCTATATCTCTGTGTTGTCCCTTCCTTCCTCTCAATATATCAAATAGACATATACATTCTCTCTCTTAGATGTATGTGATTATATATGCATACATAATTCCATTATATATTAATATGTATAACGTTACAATACTCTATATTATATATTCTTACATTTATGTCTATCTTTTTGAAGAACTCCATATACGATATTTTTTCAAATATTGTGAAAAAATAAAGCCAAAGAAATGAAAATCGGTCATGAAAAACAGCATCTTAGCATCATTCAACTGAACAAATGATGGAAGTTAGTATCCTAGGGTTCCTCCAACTCTGGTATCTTGTAGTTTCAGACACAAAATAAGATATAAATATTCAATCTAGTATTTTCATTTGAAAATCCAGTTGTCTGACCTCATGTTATGTAGAGGACATTGAGTTAGTGAAACTATCTCTTTGTCAATGCCTAAGAAGTTACAGAATAAAGAGTTGTTTTCTCTGTTTTGTAAATTAACCCACTCATATTCATGTACACTGAAAAGTTTTGATATATTTCTGTTCTAGGTTCTGGGTTGATAGCGTGAAAACTATTCCTCATCTTTTTTTTTTATATAGATTTAAATTTTTTCTTTTTTAAAAAAAATATTTTATTTGTTTATTTTTAGAGAGGGAAGGGAGGGAGATAGAGAGAGAGAGAGAGAGAGAAATATCAATGTGCGGTTGCTGGGGGCCATGGCCTGCAACCCAGGAATGTACCCTGGCTGGGAATCGAACCTGGGACACTTTGGTTCCCAGACCGCGCTCAATCCACTGAGCTGTGCCAGCCAGGGCTTATTCCTCATCTTCACACAGCATATATTATGGGAGAATTAAACACAGACACAAAGATGTATAACATAATGTCATTTAGAAGCAAGTACTATGAAGGAAATGAAGTCAGGATGTTGTCAGATGTACTTTTTTCCCCCCATGAGTGAGATACCAATTTCCACCCAAAATAGCAAAACATGTTTTTGTGAGCAAATGTAGAAAATGACTTACCTGTAATAGATGACTTACAATATTTTGTAAAAATGAAGTAGGAGGATTTATAGTGTTTTTCTTAAGAAGATTGTCTAGGGCATTTTTTAAATAATTTTAAAAACCAATTAAAATAGCTTTTGTTCCTCAAGGGAAATTTTTTAATTTTATGCTTTGGGAGCTGGATTCTCCTTTGAGGCCATTTACCCCTTCCTAACACTTATACACACTGCTGATATTGTGTATGGGCTTTTTTAGCACATATAGATAATTTAACTGTGACTTTTAATACTATGGAAGACTAAATATGAGAAAATAAGTTTTGCAGTTTTAGTATAGTAAAGAAAAGGAAATGCAATCAGAAAGCTTAATGGTTCTGTATAAGACAGAGACAAGGTCATCTAAGGAGACTGAAGAGGAGGAAGGTGCAGTAGTGGAGAGATGGGAGGAGCAAAAAAACTAGAAAAGCCACAGACTGAAAAACAATGTCCACATTAAATAATCCTGACAAAGTCTTGTATTCAGAATACAGGATGGTTCTGCACAATAAACTAATCAGCCCAATTTTGAATGTCTAAGAAGGAACTAAACAATTTATTAAAAAGATATATGAACAACCACCATACATGAAGAGAATTTCAACATCCATCCATAATTGTCAAAGAAATGCCTCTTGTAACTGCAGGGGGATACCACTTCAAGCCCACATCAATGGCAGGAATTTTTTCAATAGATAATAAAAACATAACAAGGTCAAGTACTTGAAACTCTCAGAATAAATCACTTGATGGAGTACAAAATGATTCAAATGCCTTAGAAAACTGGCTATTTCTTATAAAATTTCATAAAATGCTATAATTCTTTAGAAAATGGTGGCCCAGTAAGTATTAAGTATTTACCCAACAGAATAGAAGACATACCCACTAAAAACCTCAAATAATATATTGGCAGATACATACATTTAAATATAGTTAAATATCCCTATAATTGAATACTAATCAGCAGCAAATGCTTTTGAAAGATAAATAATACAACTAAAATGAATCTCAAAAACAAAACCTTGTATCAAGAGGAAGATAACTTCCAGGAAGGCAAAGTAGTGATCCCCAAAACCTGCTTCTCCACAACAGTAATGAGAACACTGACAAAAGTTGTAAAATCAACTATTCAGAACTCTGGATGTTACCCAAAGACTTCTAACAATCCCAAGAGTGTTTCTTACGTAAAAATGCCTGAATCTCGTTAGGAAGAGTGAGCTCTGTGGAGTTTTTATATATGTGCCTTATTCTCACCCTCTCTCCCTACCTGCATAGCAGCCTTAAAAACAAACCATGATTAGATGGCTGTACACATCTGTCAAATTGCATTAAAATGTCTACATTTTACTGTAATCAATTTACCTTTGTAAATTCTGAAGTTAAGTTTTGCTTTCCTCAGAGTTCAGCAGATCAAATTATTCAATGACTGTTTAATAATAAAGTTCTAGTAAAAAATAAACACACACACACAGAGGCACAATAGCATCAGTCCCTTTCCAAAGTTAAATGAAACAGGTCAACAGGCAAGGCTTGAAGACTACAACTTGTTTCAAACAGACTCTTCAAGCCCTGGCTGGTGTAGCTCAGTGGACTGAGCGCAGACTGCGAACCAAACCATCACAGGTCCAATTCCCAGTCAGGGCACGTGCTTGGGTTGCAGGCCACAGCCCCCAGCAACCGCACATTGATGTTTCTCTCTCTCTCTCTTTCTCCCTCCTTTCCCTCTCTAAAAATAAATAAATAAAATAAAATAAAAGCCAGCTCTATGTTAAAAAAAAAAAACAGATTCTTCATCTCCCAAATTTTAATCATTACATGATGGATGAATTCTAAACTATAGTATAAGGTCATAGTAATCAAAACAACCTGGTACTGGCATAAAAACAGACCCAAAGATCAACAGTACAGAATAGAGAGCTCAGAAATAAACCCACTCCTTTATACTCAGTTAATATTAGACATAGGAAGCAAGCACATACAATGGGCAAAAGACAGTTATTCACTAAATGGTATTGAGAAATTGGACAGATACAAGTAGAAAAATGAAACTAGACCACCTTCTTACACCACACACAAGAATAAATTCATAATGGAACAAAGACTTAAATTACTTGGTCAGACAATAAGGATATATTGCACACCTATGACCAAAATGTTTACTTTACTTAGCAAACAATTTATTTTTGATAACTTTCCTAATTGCTTCTTTCACATCTTTGTTCCTCAGGCTATAGATCAAAGGATTTAACATGGGACTCACAAAGATATAAAACACAGCTACAATTTTACCCTGCTCTACAAATGTTTCTGAAGGGGGCCTCAGATACATGCAGAACAGTGTCCCATAAAAGACAGTGACAGCTGTCAGGTGGGACCCACAGGTGGAGAAGGCCTTGCGCCTTCCCTCAGCAGAGCGAATATGCAAAATGGCTGTGAAAATGAAAATGTAAGAGATGAGAATCATGGTGAGAGAGCAGGTGAGGTTGGAACCGGCCCCAATGTACATGGCCATTTCTTTGACATGAGTATCTGAGCAGGCAAGGACTAACAGAGGTGGGTCTGCACAGTAAAAGTGGTTGATTTCATTGGGTCCACAGAAGGAAAGACGAAGCATCAGGATGGTCTGGGCCAGACCATTTGCAAAGCCATAAGTATAAGTAATCACAGTGAGAAAGATGCAGACCCTTCTGGACATTTTGCTACCATATAACAAAGGTTTGCAGATGGCCATGTAGCGGTCATAAGCCATCACTGTGAGCATATAATAATCTGTGACCACCAAGGCAATGAAAAAGTGGAATTGTATAAAGCAACCAATGACAGAAATGGTTTTTCTCTTGGATAAGAAATTAACCAGCATCTGAGGAGTGACATTGGTGGCATAGCAGAGATCTAGGAAGGAGAGGTGACTGAGGAAGAAGTACATTGGAGTGTGAAGTCTTGAGTCACTCCTGATTAGCAAGATCATGCTCACATTGCCAATCACTGTGATCAGGTAGATGACCAGGAACACCACAAAAAGGAGAGGCTGCAGCTCTGCTCTATCTGTCAGACCCAGGAGAATGAACTCAGTCACCTCTGTGGAGTTCGTCTTCAACATTGTGTTTTCTTGGCTTCAAAGGAGTTCTAAATCAAGGAAACAGAGACTCATGCATTTTATCATTCTTCCATTATCCCCATCATGTCCTCTGATACTTCCTCCTCTTCTCTCAAACTTATAAAACAAGTGGCATAAAGAAGTAGCCTAGTGACCATGCAACAGATGCTTTAAATATCTAAATTAATATAGAGCTATTTTATATAAACATAGTCATATTTTAAATGATTTCTGCAAGGCTTTTTGTATTTGAAAATCCTTTATCTTTCCTGCAGCTCTTTACCACATTTGTTCATTTACAAACATCTTAAACATTGCTTTTCTTCAAAATTGGAATCTCATTTATCTTCAATATACCTCTGATGTGGTATCTAAAGCATCATCATTGAAACCCATCTGTTCTTTACAGCTGAATAGACTTACTGCAGTGGGACTGATGAATGGCTCACAGCCTTACAGAACTGGAATCTGTCTACCTGCCCTCTAAACTCAAGTGTGTTTTCAGCTTGTCCCCTCTCCCTGAAGTGCATGTCCTTTGCCCCCCACTCTCATCTACCTCAGCTGTCCATTTTATCACCAGATCTCACTTACCTTTTTTCATTGTTGTTCATTTACACTTGTCCCACCCTTTTTTTCCTGTTGCTCTCTCCTGCCCAACCCTCTGTCCACCAACCCTGCTCCCACAGTCAACCCCCACCCCATTTCCATGCCCATGAGTCATGTGTTTATGTTCCTTGACTTGTCCCTTCCCTTTCTTTCTCCCGTTATTCCCCTCCTCCTTCCCTTCTTATCGTTGTCAATTTTGTCTTTGTATGTTTCTTGTTCTATTTTGCTCATCTTTTAAGACTCAGCTCAGGATCTCCTTTGCTTTGTATATAATTACCCAAATAGCAAAAATCAGCTCATGCAATACAAAAATAAATCTAGGGGTCCTTTTGATAAAAGGAGATATGCATACAGTACATAAACTATATATATATATATATATATATAAACTATGTTTATATATACATATGAATATAGATATAAACAGATACACTTATCAGTGCTATTAAATGTTCATGGGTATAGCAATTAGGAATAAATAATGTGTTAAAATTCCCTAGGGTGAGGTTTAATACATTAACAATGAAAAAATAGAAGAATGAAAAAATAGTTGACAAATATTTTCCCAGATCAAAATAATTTTATTGTAACTCTACCTCATTTTAACTCTTGAAAAATTGAGACAAACTCCATGTGAATTCCACTGAAATTCTTTAAAACATCTAAAGGGTCGCACTAAAAAAATAATCATACAACCCATACAACTGAGAGACTACCTAAGATGTCATAAAGTGCATTCTCCCAATGTGTATTCAGGATAAAAGTTACCATAAAGACCATTGTTGAAAAATCTATGTCCTCCTTCAATAACACTTGTGTAGCTATGTCTGTTTAATACTGAATTTCGATAATAGCTGCAATGCCAAGGAGGAACACAGCTCACTTTGTAAGGCATTTTGTAAATGCACCATTCCAGCATTTTTGTTGATTGTGTTACCCCATTGTGCACTTGAGGATTTTTCACCTATTGACAAAAGTAATAAAATGTAAAAGAAGTCACCTAAATCAGAAAAATCATAACCACTTTGCAGTTTTTTTCTAAGTTCATAAGATTATAGTTATAGCCAAAACACACAAGTACTCTTTTGTGCTTGGACTGTATTTTAATAAGTATTCATTTATTGAAATGTTAACCAAGAGTCAAAACAATGAATATCTCATTCAGTTTCTCTTGTGATAAAACGAGGAAATGCAAACAAAACTTTTCATATTAGCCAGCTGATTAATTACTTTATGGTAATAACCATGATTTAAAGAAGCAGAACACATCCTCCATGATTTAAGCAAGGGAAACTCACCTAGAAGTACTTGGGAGTGGACAAAGTGGCTCTGGGAACCCCCAAGGTATGCACTCTTGACATTCACCCTCACTCTGGGACTCTTTCATATAAAGCTTGCTGCCACTGTCCAGTCATCCAAAGAGTAGAGGTTGGTCTTTAGCTTTCATGAGAATGGTGTCTCCTTAGCATGGGATCACAGCTCAACTCAAAGTGGAAAAATTAATTTAGAAAAAGCATCTTCATGAAATGTGCTTCAGTCATTTTAAATAATATAGACAATTAAACCTAAAAGTGACCACGTGCCTATGAAATGGGTGCAGAACATCACATGGCAAGATGCTTATAATTATAGAGTAGCACTACTAACTCAGAATGAACCAAAATGGAAAGATTATTTATATCACCCCTTTACTTTACCCATGAACCAAGAGAGAATAAGCATGACTACTTACTGAAAACAGGCAGAGTGTTCAACAGTTACTGTACATATGCCGTGGGACTTCTCGTTCAAATATGTCATGTCCTCTAATTCCTATCTGTGGGGCTTGGGCAAGTTGTTGGTCTCTCTGTGCCTAAGATTGCTCGTGCATAAGATTTGTTACTAACAGTAGTTCCCTCCATGTCAGGGAGTTAATCAAGATAAACCTTTTAAAATATGCCTGTCTTAGACTGAGCACTTAACAAATTGTAGCTACTGCTGTTATTTGGTGAAGAGTCCAGGTCTAGCCTAAAACAAGAGGACATAAAGTGTGAGGTCCTTGGAGGCAAGGTTATCTAATCTGTAGCTATAGCCTCAGTGGCACATAGACTGGTGCCTTCTCAAGTGGAGGAAACTGATGGCTATGGATGGGATGGCTGTTCTGTTTGGTCTAGTTCCTGCCTCATAAATACTACTTCGTGGTACATTCATAAATACTTGCACTTTGAGTGTAATAATCAAGATTTTGCTAATTCATCACAGTATATGTGTGCCAACTATTTTTATTGATTAAAATTTCTTTTACTAATTCCCAAAATATATTTTACAATAGCTAATCCTACCTGTGGAAGAAGTGTGACTTCTCAGTGACAGCATGGATATGGAGAACCAAAAGAGTTTATAACAGAATTATTGCATAAGGATCAAATCCCTGTAGTTCAATTATTTGTAGCACAAAATCACTCAGACAATGATCACTACTGTTTTATTCTTTTGTACATCCTAAGCTCACTAAGGACATAATGTTTTCCACTCCCCAATATCACCAGGGAATCACATTTCCCAAGACACATGAAGCCATAGGAGTTCTTATTTAACTTATTCTTGAATACCTTAATTTTTAACTTTGGAGAAATATTAATGGTTTTGTTTACAACATGTGAGATAAAATAGTACAGTGGTATAGTGAGAAAGGTTGGAATCTGAAAACCATTGGAAGATCATTCACTTTTGTTGAACTTAGACCAGTCATTTTCCAATTCTGAGCCTTGTGATCTACTTTTCAATGGGAACAATAATTTACAGCTATGTGGACACTGTGCATAGATAGATAACACAGATGAACTGGTGGTTCTCCCTTTGGCACCCTACCCAACCAAGACCTGTTGTCTTTTCTTCTTTACTTTGCTTTGTTCACCTGAAGTTTAATTTTATGGTCACAGAATCACAGCTCCATGGTAATCAGTTTCCAGCACAGTTTGGCCAATGAGAGAAACCACCAGAGTTCAGAGTTGAAGAAAAGGAAAGACAGCTCAGTTTCTACCTCATTCCCTCCACCTTCACAATGACAGTGCTAGACTGGCTGCTTCTTTCAAAGGAAGACTCATCATGAGGTGTTTGTTGGTGAAGAAATTGACCTGGTATAGCTCTTACTGGGCTCTGGTGCCTGCCTGGCCACTGCAGGACTAAGAGAAAGAATTTTCTTTTGCAGTTACCTGCAAGTTGCGTACATTTGTTTGACTGATTTATTTAATACTGCTTATATCTTCTGTCTTTTCATTAAATTCCTGTTGAGCAGTCTGAGTAGAATTCTGTTTTATGCTGTGTCCTTGGCTCAGGCCAGAGCAGCAGGCACATAATTGTGATTGAATAACTGTTGCAGTAAAAGTTGTAGCAGGAATGATTATTATACTAATAATAATTATTAATTTTGTTAAAGTTTGGGGGTTTTTCTGAATTCACCACCTTTGAGGTGAAAAGGCCATTGAATGACCCTCCTTCTGGATCCTGAATTAATTGAGAAATACACATACCAGTTGGATACTAACATCACTAGCATTATGGAGGGTAAATTAGGATCTGATAACATGGTTTCAGACACACTTTTCTGTACTCTCGTACTGATTTGAAGTCACTCAGATATAGCAGAACAGTGGCATGATTCTTACTTATTCCTCCCTTTCCAGAACCATGGGCAATCGGCATGTCTGTTTGAGGTGAGACATGTGTATCAGTCACAGATAGGACAAGAGGATGCTGAGCCAGGTAGCTGCAGTAAGTCTTTTCCTAATCACCCCAATCTTCATTTGCTTTTTCAAGGTAAGTATGCGAGGGTGAGCAGAGAGAAGAATTTGAAGTGTACTACATAGTCTTTCCTTTAAAGACATTTAGAAACTTCTGCATCAATATTTTTATCATAGTTGGCAACCCCTTTTCATCTGCTTATGCATTCCAGAAATCTTGGAGTCGTTGTTGATCTCTCCCTCTCACTTCCACTCGATCCTGTAGCCAAGTATCATCTCTATGACTTTTTAAATATTTGAGTCAAATTTTTCTACATGAAGAGAAAGGGAAACAAGAACAGTAATAAGAACAAGAACAAGATCAGAGCAAGAGGAAGGAAAAGAGGAGAAGGAGAAAAAAAAGGTATTTCTACAATTGAAAACAACTTCAAAATGTTTTAAAAGTATTAGACAATTCCTTTTCTCAAAATTTACAAATTGTTATTAACTGATTTCTTAAATAAAAATTTCACCTTCAGAAAAGTGCTATAATTGCCAAGTTTAAAACTGCCTAGAAAAGAATTCCCATTAAACATTTTAATAAACACATATGATTTAGAGTGTTTTGGAACTAGCACAGAAGTATCTAAAAAATAATTTTTGATTGAAACATAGTTCTTTTTGTGTCTTTGGAAAAATTGTTACTTTATCCAAACTTCAGGCTTTTCATCTGTAAGAAATAAATTATGATGGCTATGTCATAGGAATATGGTGTTAAACAAACTTCTTTATTCCTTGGTAATGAATATGTATATCCATTTTCAAATGCTTAGCATATTAGTAGCTGGTATTTAATAAACACTCAACAGATAATAGTAGTTGTCCTGTTAAGGGAGTTGCAAATGTATGCATTATATTACATCTCTGAGGTAAAGAAAACACAAATTGCTTAAATACTCTCTGTAATTGCTTTCCTCTTCCCTAAGAGCCAGTGTTGGAGGAAGTCATTGAGAAGAGTTATCTTGTGCTTCCCTTTGGGGTTTTAGTTCTTACCTCTAACCTGCACAGTTACTGTTTGCTCTGCTGTCATCCACCATGGCAAGTGCATCTGAGGGTCATGGCATTCTCATATCTGATCACAGTCTGCTAGCTTTCCTGCTGATCCAACTGTACCATGGTTCTTCAGAGAACTACAGACCTGACCTTAGTCTGCCCCTTATATTCATTCAGACCTAGCCTGGGGGGTCTGCTGTGTAGTAGGTAAAACACTCCAGACGTCAAATCTCAGGTATTTTGGTATTCCCCTATAATGAATATACTGGAAATCTGGACATTAAGGTACTGCCCATGCCTTATGGAGACTAAAGAAACTGAAAATCTCAACAACTGCTTAAATAAGCTGAGTCCAAAATTTGCTTTGGCTACCCAACAAATTAATTCAGGGCAAGGAAATTGGGACACCTTGCCTCAGAGAGATTTCCTAAGGCTCTAAATCTTCCTTTGTGATTTTTTTCCTATTCACTCATTTGTATGCCCATGCCAAGAGTAAAGCTTTCAGCTCTTTACTTTCTCTCTGTCATAATCTACATTTCTCTATACCAAGCATGAATCAGGAATGGAATTCAGGAGAGGAAGATGGGCCCAATCACATGGAAGATATAATACTGTTATATGTTTTGTTATTTATAATAGTATTATGATGACCCTGGATCAGAAGTAATAGAACTTTATTCAAATTTCACTACTGTACAAAGAAACAAGCAAAATATAACCAAAGACACTGAAATAAAGAACAGACTGACAGAGTTCAGAAGGGAGAGGAGGGGGAATTTCAAGAGAATTTCAGGGAAAAAGGGGAAGGGTTTACAGGAACAAGTATAAAGGACACATGGATAAAAACTAGGGACAGGTGGAAATGGGAGGGAGGAGGGAAGGGGTTGGTGGGTGGATTGGGATGGGAGTAAAAGATAGAAAATTGTAGTGCAGACTTCCGGCAAGATGGAGGAATAGGTGGACGCACCGTACCTCCTCACACAACCAAGATTAGAACAACTATAATTTACAGACAGAATAACACCCAGAACTGATAGAGGATTTATCTGAATGGAAGTTGGACGGCCAAGAAGTTGAAGTAGACCCATATATCCAGACTGGTAGAAGACGGCCGGGCAGGCGAGGGGCTGGCTTGGGTCGGCGGCACACGGAGGTCGGGGAAAGTCTGGCACGAAATCAGCACGACAGCCATCGGGGCGCAAGAAGGCAGCGGTGATCCCTGAGTACACAAACTGCGGCTGGCGGACCCAGTGAGGCGGCGATTGTGGACCAGGGCTGAGCTCGCAGCCCAGGATCCCAGAGAAGGGTCTGAGCCCAGGAGAACGGAACTACCGCCATTGTTCCCTCCCGCTCCCATTCCCGCCCCCCCCCCACATATAACGTCACAATCTAGCGACTGGGGTGCCCAGCCCCAGTGAACACCTAAGGCTCCACCCCCCACCGTAACAGGAGCGACCAGACCAGAAAAAAAAAAAAAAGGAGAGACAGGGAAAGATATATTTCCAAAAGAACAGATCAGTCCCCCAGGACTCATCCTTTTGAGCGACCAAGAAATAGCCAATCTATCAGATGCGCAGTTCAAAACACTGGTGATCAGAAAGCTCATAGAATTGATTGATTTGGGCGCAATTTAAATGAAAGGATGCAGGTTACCATAAAAGAGATGCAGGAAGATATACGGAGGAGAGCCAATAGTGAAAGGAAGGAATCTGAGTCTCAAAACAATACAGTGAACCAGAAAGAAGATAGAATCAACCAAGCAGGAAAGCATGATGAAATAAGAATTCAAAAAATCGAGAGAAAGCTTAAGAGCATCCAGGACACCTTTAAACATTCCAACATCCGAATTATAGGGGTACCAGAATGGGAAGGGGAAAAACAACAAATTGAGCACGTATTTGAACAAATAATAAAGAAGAACTTCCCCATTCTGGCAAAGGGAACAGTCTTCCAAGAAATCCAAGAAGCTCAGAGAGCCCCAAAGAAGTTGGACCCAAGAAGAAACACACCAAGGCACATCATAATTACATTAGCCAAGGTAAAAACGAAGGAGAGAATCCTAGAAGCAGCAAGAGATAAGGGGACAGTTACCTACAAAGGAGTTCTCATCAGACTGTCAGCTGATTTCTCCAAAGAGACCTTACAGGCAAGAAGGGGCTGGAAAGAAATATTCCAAGTCATGAAAGACAAGGACCTACATCCCAGATTGCTCTATCCAGCAAAGCTCTCATTTAGAATGGAAGAGAAGATAAAGTGCTTTTCAGATAAGGTCAAATTAAAGGAGTTCATCATCACCAAGCCCTTACTTTATGAAATGCTAAAGGGACTTATCTAAGAAAAGAAGATAAAGAAAAGACATGTATAGTAAAAGGACAGCAAACTCACAATTATTAACAACCACACCTAAAGCAAAACCAAAAGAAACTAAGTAAACAACTAGAACAGGAACAGAACTACAGAAATGGAGGGCACATAGAGGGTTAGCAGCAGCGGGGTGGGAGAGGAGAGAGGGGGAAAAGGTACAGAGAATAAGTAGCATAGAATGTAGGTTGAAAATAGATAGGGGGAGAGCAAGAATAGTACGGGAAATGTAGAAGCTAAAGAACTCATAAGTATGACACATGGACATGAACTAAAGGGGGGAAATGTGGGTGGGAGAGGAGGTACAGGGTGGAGGGGAGTGAAGGGGGGAAATGGGACAACTGTAATAGCATAATCAATAAAATATATTAAAAAAAGAAAATTGTAGTGCAACAACAATTAAAATAATTTTTTTTAAAATTTCACCACTGCAGATTAGACCCAAATAGGAAATGTGTAAATTTATATATATATATAAATAGATATGTATATAATGTATATACACCTGCATATATATATATATAAAATATATACACACACATGTGTGCAAAACCATAAAATAACATATCTTTGTATAAGTGGTCCATGTCAAGAAATCTACTTGAATAAATTTCATGTAAACTACCTTTTTAATGAAATCTGAGAGTCTAAAAATTGATTCCCTATAACTTACACTTTAATTCACAAGCAGAAATTGCTAGTAAAAATGAGATAAATTTCTGTTTACATGAGGATCACTATTCACAACTTTCTGTTTCATCCCAATATCAAAATCAAAACTGTGTGTTTTCAAGAAAGCAGAATATAACCAGAGACATTGAAATAAACAACAAATTGATAGTAACCAGAGGGGAGTGGAGAAGGATAATGGCGGGGAGGGGAAGGACATCAAGGAACATGTATAAAGGACATATATACAGGGGAGGTGGGGATGGGGTGGGGGAGTGGTGGAGGGATGGAGACAATTGTACTTGAAAAATTAATTTAAAACTGCACATTTTTGCATTTACTGAAAGAATTTGAACACGAAATAACAAATTCATACATTAAGATCCTATCCATTAAAATGTAACTTTTGTAAACACCTCGACAGGAAGTCCTAATGATATCCCACAGGTGATTTCTTGATGAAAGCGTTAGGAATTAGTCCCCAAAGTTAACCATGCAGTATGAATCTTCCTACTCTGGGGACATTCAGGGAGGGTAAAGAATCAATCTCCCTCCACAGGTAAGTCTGATAGTTCTGAAGATTGAGAACTCATTAAGAAATATGGTTTGATTTCTTACTTTTCCTCTTTTCAACATAAAATAAAATTAACAGCGATCAGAAAAATTACCTCCTTAAGACAAAACCATGGGCAGACAGACCTCAGACTCTTTCTGACATGGACAATTGATGACTGGTGATGGAGGAGGAGGTCAGACAGGTCTTGGAACCTTCCCTGACTGTATTTTCAGATCCATTTCACAACACAGCCATGATTTAGAGGAAGTTACATATTGAACTTTAGCCAACTCTTGGAATTCAAGAAGTACACACATCACAATTTTCTTTTAACTTGTTTATCCTCTCTGAGTCTGGAGTCTGACAATTTGGCACAAGAAAATATACTTCCAATCCATATGCCTTTAATAATTTTAAATGCTTATTTTTAAAAGAAAAGTTTACAGGATTTTGGGTAAGTGAATGTGAGATTAAGGATGAAGAAGCCAAAAGTTAATGTGAACACTTTTCCTCCCTCATTTGTAGAGGCTCCTCTCAGGTTCTTCCAGTTTAGACTGAGTTGAAATTTTGGCAATGCTGTATCCAGGATCATCAAAACAAGTTTACATTGTTTTGTTCTAAGGAATCTACTTTCTTCTACTGTTTTTGTGTCCCTTCCTCACATTATTATGGGCTTTAATGACTTTTCAGCTGAACAAGCCCACTTGGTCAAAGTTCTCCAAAACATTCTATAGGGCTTAAAGTTCTTGTTTTCTTTCCCTTGCACTGTACCTAGATCTTTAATTCGTACTTATCATAAGCATCATTGAGGTTCTTTTCAATAATTCTATTATTTAATCTGCAGTGATTTTATCCATTAAATTAATACTTTCTCCTTAGTGTTTTTATGCCTCCCATTTTCTGACTTATTTTCCTCTTGGACTGATAAAGAAGCACTGAATGAAGAAGAGGGTCTCTCTAAGATTTGGAGTATTTCCATCTGGGGAAGGTCCACAGCATTGTGGAGTATGTCAGGTGATTTGCAACTGAAAAGTTCTTAGACACCATCCAACACAGACAATCAGTGCTGGCACTTTTAAAACTGAACACTTTGAAACTGAAATCTTCTGTGAGAATAATAACAAATGGGTTCTTCTTTCCCATTCTGTCCCTTCAGCTCACCAATTAAAATACGAGACTAAATCCACTTTCACAACGGGAATTTCTCTTGTGTATTCCAGACTACACATAAAGAAACACAAACTCTTACTGTGTGTAATAAATAACAGAATGTTGTGCTTTTTTAGAAGAAAATGTTCTGCAAACCAAAGCATCACAGGTTCAATTCCCAGTCAGGGCACTTATTGGGTTGCAGTCCATGACCCCCAGCAATCCCACATGGATGTTTCTCTCTCTCTCTCTTTACCCCTTCACTCTCTAAAAATAAATAAATACATAAAATATTTTAAAAACAAGAAAGTGTTCTTCCTTTTCCATCTGTTGCTTGAGTGCATGAAGACTTGGCTGGGATCATGGAGACTTTCAAGAAGATGATCTCTCTCAATCCTTCTAAAACCAACAAAATACTATGAGGGCTAAACAGGTGCAGTTTCTCTGTTTTCAAACTAATAGAGAAAAACTTCCTGTACACTGACCACATCAAATTCTATACTTAGGAGGAATTTGTGGTGATTATCAATTCATACATTAAGATCCCACCCATTAATATGTGACTTTTGTAAACATCTCCTCAGGGAGTCCTAGTGATGTCCCATAAGCGATTTCTTGATCCACTGTAAGAGGAATGTACAAGCTAACATGTAAAACCATGTAATCAAAACTCTTTTATTTAGTTTAAAGAGAGCATTTCCATTGCCTAATCCAGTGCCTCAACCTTAGCTGTGCATTAAAGTTATGTGGAAACTCAATAAAAATATATCAATGTGTATGTTCCACCTAGGTTGAGCTAAAACCCAAGTATCAGTGTTTTTAAACATTTAACACCTGATTCAAATGTGAAGCCAGGGTTAATAATCCCAATCTAAGTGTTAGATTTGCAAATGTAATATTCTAGTAAAGCAATAGAGTTCATCTTTAAAATTATCACAATTTTTAAGTCAGGCACTACTATCACCAGCCTGTGTTATTTGAAGAAACCCCTGATTGTGCTCCCTCCTGTACATTGTTCTCAACACAACTAGAGTTTTTAAGTAACTCAGTCTCTACTGGTAACATCAGGAAGTTAAGAAATGTATGAATAAACCATCTGTTATGAGTTGGAAAAGTTATTCATTCATCCATTTATTCAATTAATAGATATTACATATCAATTATGATTCAAGCACTCACCCAAGTTCTGGGGATATGACACAAATAGTTCCTGTCCTCACATGGCTAACTTTCTAGTGCAGGGACACATAGCAAAATACACATAAAAAGATTTGTGTAAATAAGTAATAATTTCTGAAGTGATAAATGACATGGATAAAAGTAGATCATGGTTCATGATTCTAGAACCATTGGGAATAAAATCTAACTTAGAAAGATGGCCAGGCAGTGCCTTTCACAGGAGGTGTTATTGGTAGAGGGATCTAACTGAAGTGATGAAATGCATCACTCAGAAACATGGAGGAAGAACACTCTAAGCAGACTAAGCAGTATGCTCAAAGGTCCTGATGTGGGAATGACTCTGCATGTTTAAGAAACAGCTAGAAAGTCATTGTGGCAGGAAAAGAAACATTGGAGATGAAGTGGTTAAAGAGTTTGTGGAAAGGGATAGGAAGATATGACATAAGTTCTTATATGTTCTGTCAACAAGTTTAGATTTTGGCCCAAGTGTGATAGAAAATCCTGGACCATTTTACCAAGTCAGTTGCATGATGCCATTTGTGTTTACAAAAGACCACTGGCTTGTGTTGGAAGACAGAGGATTTCAGTTGTAGAAGATGGAAGTTTATCATGATGGCTTAGGCAAGAGATCATTTTGGCTTAGATCTGACTTAGACTTGACTGGTAGTCGAGGGTTTGAAATCAATATAATTCAAAAGTATTACTTGTTGATTTGGAGCAAAGAAATGGCATAAACAGAGCACCAAAGGACAAGAAGTTCATATCTGTGGAAGGGTAAGTACAAAATGAGGAAGAAACTGAACTGAGTGAATACATAACAGGCTTCCCAGAGGGATTTGTGCTACTCTAATCACAGAAGCTTTGCCTTCACTGACAATGGTAGAACCAATCTACATAGAGTCATGTATTCTCCCCATTCCCTGATCAAGCATTTTCGTCAGTAGCCATTTTAAACATCAAAGGTTCCGATTCCAGAGCCTAATTAGGGACACCCATCAGCTAGGTCCAATTCCATATGTACCAGCCCATTTATTGGGTGGGAGTTGCAAGGCAGCCAGCACAGTGTGCCCACGAACTTGAAATATGTTTCTCAACTATATTGTCCACTTGAATCAGCACCACCAATCAGCTGCAGGCTTCTGTTAAAATTCTTCCATCTCTGAGAGAAATAACCTATTTAAAACTCTCTTTCCAAAACCAATTTGTACTACTGCCCATTTTTTTCAGTCTCTTCTTGGTTTGCATACAATGTATTTCTTTTTTATATCTGAAAAAGTATTCTTCTCTTACTAGAGAATATGAAAATGAAGACACATTTCCAACACAATGGCACTGAGGCAACTGAGTTTATTCTGCTGGGATTGGCCAGCCAACTAGAACTGCAGCCCATGCTTTTTGTGAATTTTCTCCTGATTTATGTCATCACCGTGATTGGGAACATTGGACGGATTTTATCAATGAGATTCTCTCCTGGGCTGCAATCCACCATGTACTTTTTCCCTGCCCATTTAATATTGTGGATATTTTTATTCCCCCAATATCTCTCCTCAGATGTTTGTTAATTTCTTATCTGGGAAGAAAACCATTTCCTACTGAGGGTGTCTAGCCCAGTGTTTTGTTTTTGTGACTCTGTTCCTTACTGAGTGTTATGGGCTCAGTGTCATGGCCTATGACAGACACATGACCATCTGCAGTCTCCTGCATTACAACAGCACAATAACCAGGCCACTTTCCCCTACCTCTGAGATTCTATGATGGGCATGATGCATGTAATATCAACCTCTTGCTCATCCTTTAGTGAATCCAACATCATCAACCACTTCTACTGTGCTGACCCATCTCTCTTAATGTTGACATGTTCTGGCACTTACATAAAGGAAACTGCAAAGTTTGTGTGTGCAGAGATTAACCTCACAGGTTCCCTTCTCATCATCCTCATCTCCTGCCTTTTCCTTGTCATCATCGTTATGAGGATCCATTCTAGTGAAGGACAGTGCTAAGCCTTGTCCACCTGGGTCTCCCCCCTGACAACTGTCACTAGTTCTAGGGGTCCCTGTCCTGCATGCATCTCAGACCAGAAAATGAACAGCCTGTTGAGCAAGGGAATGTTATGGCAATGTCTTGTGTTTTTGTGAATCCCATGTTCAACCCATTTATCTACAGCCTGAGGAACAAGGATGGGAAACAGGCTTTAAGAAGAGTGTTTATGAAAAACCTTGGTACAATGGAGAAAAATTTTCTTTCAACACTATCAAAATGGAAAAGATAAGCCTGAAAAAACAATCAAAAGCACCTCTTATTTGTTGTCCCTAGGTGAAATTCTCTGGAATAACAGTAATATCTGTAAGTATTCATAATTTGGGATCAAGTGAGATTCTGATGGAAACAAAGAATGAGAAAATTGTTTGGAAATGAGAGTTGATAGCAAAGACATTAGGAGAAATGTGCTATTTATCATTAAACAGACCTATGTCTCATTGAATGTATCATTTCCACTTAATTTGTTAATCAACATGTTTTTTCTCTCACTCTTTTTTTTTAAGATTTTATTTATTTATTTCTAGAGAGGGAAGGGGGGAGAGAGAGAGAGAGAGAGAATCATCAATGTGCGGTTGCTGGGGGTTATGGCCTGCAACCCAGGAATGTACCCTGGCTGGGAATCGAACCTGGGACACTTTGGTTCCCAGCCCATGCTCAATCCACTGAGCTATGCCAGCCAGGGCCTCTCTCACTCTTTAGGTCATCAATATCGAGCATCTTATACCCATCCTATCAGTAAAAGATAGGATGAGTATACACTATATTTCCTCAATGAGAAAGTGACTTACTGCTCTGTGGTATATTATATAGATTCCTTTAATGAAAGCTTATTATCTTCTCAAAAAGGTCATATCTCTATTTTCAGATATTTTCTCTTTGCTCTCATTATACTTTTGGTACATTTTTTATCTACTTTTTAAAAATGTAAAACCATATGTTGTTATTATCTCAACAAATAACCTGATATTTTATATTTTAATAATGCAATAATATGTTTTGTTATATTCCTTTAATCACAATAAATACTTTTATTAATCAGAGATACCCATTCATGATTTAGAGTTTTTATTTCTTCTATAACAGGTTTATACCATTCTATTCCTTTAATATTAATTATAATTTGCTCTATAATTTTACATATTACCTTCTATTTCTTGTCTACCTGAAAAACATTTAAAATAAAAGCTGCTCAAATATGTATTAAAACTTTGTTTACTGTTTTACAACTACATTGTAGCATAAGCTTATTCCAGATTGTTTGATACTCTTTGAAACTTGTCTTTATTTGAGAGTACAATATAATTTAATATTGACATGGCACATTATAGTAGTATAAATTTCCTCTTAGCATTTAGGGAGTTTTTATTTTTATCTCTTTAGGAAAATCATTGACCGTATAAATTGTTATTTCTGATCTTTATTAGATTAAGAAAGGATTTCAGTTTTATTTTTATTTTTTTATTTTTTTATGTAGCGATGTGTGAAATCACCACTAGTAAAAGAGTATCCAAGTTTCCCTACACCCTCAAAAATACTGTGAACATTCATCTTATTGTATGTGTGAATATAACAGATATAAATTGAGCACAAAAAACATCACACATCAGATATCACCTATTAAAACTCACCTTAATTTGCTTTACTTTTTCTCCATTTCACAACATCCTAGCTATTATGCTGCTGATGTTTAAAGTTGAGATGAAGAAAAAAGAAACATTTATTTGGAAGAACTTTTCTTAAGAAGTAAACTTCCGAATGAAAGAAAAATTTTGTTTCTAGATTAAAACATCGTAGCTAGAGTTATTGATAATCCTTTGCCTCATCTCCCCCTCCCAAGAAACAAATAAGGTTAATGTTATTTACCCCTGGAGATCTCAACTTACTCAGAAGCACAATATTTTTAGGAGGAAAATACTAGAAGTTTGAATTAGAAGGAACCTGGATGACTCTATACTGTTATAGAACAGTACTGAGTAGAACGGTACTGAGCTAAGGAAGGTCATCAAGAAGACATGACTGCTGGTTTGCACGTGGGAACTGGACCTTGGTGATGGGAGGCTCCCCATTCCCTCCTCTGGGCTTGGAGGCCCACTCCTCTCACCTTCCTAGCACTACAAGCTGCTCAAGAACACAGCCTTCAGACAGTGATGTGGAAATGAGACTATGCGAACTGGGTACATAGCTAGACCCAGTTGAGGTCCTGTGTGTGCAGGACCTGGATATAAACTTAGAAGTTTTGTGGGGTGGATGCAGAAATCTACTCTTCTTGCCACTGCCCAACAAAAGCCTCGTAAGTCAGTTCCCTGGTTTCTTCAACCTGCCCCCCACCAAACTGGAGTGGTCTGCCTTTTTCTTAGGTCTCTTGTCCTCAGCATGCTGGGGACTGGTTTCAGATTACAGCTGGGAAGTTCCCAAGGAAGTTGTCACCCAGCATAAATTCCTGCTTTTTCCTACATTCATATTGCAATTCTAACGTTAATAAAGATCCTTTAATTGTATATCCTGGAATCTGGATGATACTGGAAGACAGCTATGCTCACCACTATACCACCAATGCCCACTTGGATGATACTAAAAATACACGCTTGTTTGTTTGTTTGTTTTCTTGATCACAGCCAACACACCCTTACAAGGGATCCAGTCATATATAACCAGCCTCTGTTCCATCTGCCACCTGCCCGAGTCCAGCCAGTTATTCATTACAGGCTGTGCGCCCTCTGCGCAGTGCAATGGGAACTGAGACCCATGCAAAACAAGGACACATTTCCAGACTGCCCAACTTTCAGCTAACATGGTACCCTTACCAAGTGAGGGCTGCCTCTATTTAGTGTACCACTTCTTCCTTTTCCTCAATTACTAAACAAACATTGCCATGAAAATCTTCTACCCCATGTGTTTTTATGCTCTCAGCACATTCTTACAATTTGAATAACTGAGTAAAAGTGTTCAAACGCTTTTAAGACTCCTTAAAACATAATGTTAAACTGATTTTCATAAAAACTCTGTATCATTATTTCAACACCATCAATGTAGAAATTGCCATACTTGTTAAACTCTCTTGAAAATAGATTCACAAAACAGTACCTTAATTCATAATTTTGATTGCTGACATTTATTTATTTTAATTCTGATTAACACAGAGTCTCTTTCCATATTTAAATGACTCATAATTGAGAGGTATGTGTGAACCTCTCAGTTCTTTTGAGGAGTAATTGTTGGCAAATATTAAATTCAGTTAAGGATAAGATTCTGTATTTAGGTATCTTTGCTGAAAAAAAAATATGTTGCATTATGGACACAGGTATGGTACAAAAATAAATATTTATATAAAAGCATTCATACATAAACAGCCTTAATGTGCCAGGTTATAGGCTTTTTTCATGACTAGGCCACCAGCACCTCTCTGCCTTTCTGAAAAAACAGTTTAACTGGATTGTAACCTTTCAAATCTGAGAAGCCCGCTCCCTGGCCTCCATTTCATACATCTCCCCTTCTGATCTGGGTAGAGCAATGACATTAATACTGAATGTTTTCCCACATTTGTCCAATAATCTACAGTGAATGCACATTGTTTATATCGTCATGTTTGATTTTTATGTATATGTATGCATATACCTCATGAACTAAATCATTATTGCAGAATTTCTGTATTAAAGTTTCTGCATGGGATATCTAGAAGCATCTGATTTGAGTTCTCCAAAAATAAATTTGAAAAGAATAATAGTTAAGATAAAAATTTCTTCGCAAAAATTCAAAACATATTTTAATCTGCATTAATTACAAGAATTTGGTTTCACATACATATTATATATTGGCCAAAGAACAAATAGAAAAGAAGTTATTTAGTGTGCAATAAACATAACATAAACATTAGTGGAAAAATAAATAGTTACTTAATAAATAGGAGAGAATAAGTTAGAATGTGAAGGAAAATGTGTACAATATTCTAACATATGATAAAATCATATCTCAAACAATTCAAGGTATTCTCATAAAATATGGCCATGAAAAATAATAACATAGTATAGATGCTTGCTTATTTAAATTTAAGTTTCAGAAAAAACACAAAACAAATAAGAAACATAAAATATTTTCAAATAAAAATATACTTCATGCGAGAAATCATCAGAGATCAAATGTACAATAATCACCACACTGATAGCTATCCCTTATTCTTTAAACATATATTTCAATTCTTCTGTTCAATGAAAACAGGTCTATTTCCTAAGAATTACAGCAAAGAAGCAAATACTCTTAAATGACATTTTCTAATAACAAATGTACAGTGAAATCATTATTCTCAAACATGGTTTATCATAAGTGTCAACTTTGATGACTAAGTTTGACTCCTTCTGAAGAAAAATTTACCCAAAGAAAAAGTTAGCAGAGCCTTTAAAAATGTTGAAATTATTTAATTCAGCAATTTCACATTTAAGAATTTATCCTAAAAGAACAATCAGTAAGATATGTACATAGAGTTATGAGTCAATTACAACAAAAATAGCAGAAATATCAATATGAAAGAATAATGGTTTGCAAAACAAACTAAGTGAACAAAAATGCCAAATGCAGAGAGCAGTTCTCTTTTAATAAGTAAAATTTAGACTTGTTTCAAAGTTGAAATTGAATTTTATTACAAAATTGAAAAATATTTTAGTAGTTTTCACAATAGGTGTGTAATATTTTTGTAATTATCTTCAAGTATGATTCAAATTTGTGTATTATATTACATTAAAAATGGTCTTCACTACATATATATAGTCCATAAGAAATACAAACACAATACTATCAACTGAAATTAATGTTCAAACTTGTCTATGGGAAATATTCCAATTTTTATACCTTATTAAACTATATATGAACATACATTTATTGAGGAAAATATAACAAAACACAAACAGAGGTTGTTCATTGGTTTAGGACATAAGACTGATAAACATTACTTCCTCACATCTGTCTGTATTTTAGTTTTACATAGTGAACGTGTTTGATAGAATCAGCCTATATTCAATCAATTGAAACTTAGTAGAGCCCAAATTTCTAGAACTGTTGGCCATGTAGATATTTCCTGGGAAACAATTCAGACACAGTACAATAAATTTAGCAGTTGATTTCATATGGACATTTGGTATTGTGGACTTATTGGAAATTAAAGTCTACCTGCCTAGTGTAGTTCAGTGAATTGAATTCAGACCTGTCAACCAAAGGGTTCCTGGTTCAATTCCCAGTCAGGGCACCTGCCTGGGTTGCAGGCCAGATCCCCAAGTAGGAGGCACATAAGAGGCAACCACACATTGATGCTTCTCTCCCTCTCTTCCTCACTTCCCCTCTGTCTAAAAATAAATAAAAATAATTTTGAAAATAAATAAATAAAATAAAATATGAGTCCACTATCTCAAAATACCAAGCATTTAAGGCAATTTAAAAAAAATTTAACACAATTTTCAGTATGTAACCATGTCATTGACTAATAATGCATGGATTAATTTGAATAAATTATGTATCTCCTTATATAGCTTTTCTTAACATCAATTTTTCTCCGTAGAAATTTTGAAAACTGTTACAGACTAATCTAAAAAATAGTGAGTCACACACAGTTTTATGCACCAAAGTAAGCATTGGATGTTTGCTTCCAGAAGGATTTCTACACACCTACTCATTTGCATATGCTCTCAAGGCTTTCCTGGGTCTGCAGAAGCCAGCTGGTAGACACTAATAACTCCTAATAAGTTAGACATAAGTCAGAACTACTATGTAAAAACTACATCTACATTGACATTGCACTTTACTGATGATTGAATTAGATCCATATTTCTGAACTCTCACAAGGAGGTGTTGACAGTGTATTTTCAAAATCAAGGAATGGAAATGGTATTTTAAAATGAAAAAAATGTTTCTTAGGATGTGTATAGTATGTGTGGTTAGGGGAATGTATACAGAGTTTAAACCTCTGGGTGATCCACGTATTGAAAATTTCTACACCATGATTCCAAGCGCCAGAGCCAATGTTGTACACCACACACTGAAGAATAAACTATTCATAATTTTTCAAATACAAGTGTTAAAGTAATCACCTTATTTATAACTCACTGTGGCTTTGAAGACTATATAACTCATAGCAAATGGGTTTCCAATGTTCCCATCAGAGTGAATTAGATTAACCACCAAGTCAGTAAAGATAGTGAAGTATTGGATGGAATTATTGAATATAACCCATTTATTATCAAAACTACTCTGCTAAATAAAACATTTTCAATGTCAACATTACAGTTCTATGAGAACAATATCCTTAAAGTTATAAACTTCTAGAAGAAATTAGCAAATATCACTGAGAATTCATGGCAATAAATAAAAATGACTACAGAGCAGGAGGTTTGTCCTTTGAAGAGAGTCCCTCTCTCATCACAGACACTTACTCAGTACAATGAACAGATGCCTAACCTGCATTTTTATGGAAGAGATTTCCCCTCACTGTCTGCTGCAGGGCGTGGATCACATGCTTGTTCCTTAGACTATAGATCAATGGGTTCAGCATTGGGCTCAAAAAAGTGTAAAAGACTGCAATTATTTTGGACTCCTCTACAGACCTCTCAGATGGGGTCCTTAAGTACATGCAGAAGAGAGTCCCATAAAATATAGTGACTGTTGTCAGGTGGGAACCACAGGTAGAGAAGGCTTTGTGCCTGCCTTCAGCAGAACGGATCCTCAAGATGGCTGCAAGAATGAAAAGGTAGGACAGGAGAATGATGAAGAGAGAGCTTGAGAGAGTAAATCCAGCCACTACCAGCATTGCCATCGTTTTGACATGGGTGTCAGAGCAGGCCAGCATTATAAGAGGAGGATCTGCACAGTAGAAATGATTGATTTCCAGGGAGCCACAGAAGGACAAGTGAAAGGTCAGCAGTGCCTGAGAGAGTCCATTGAGGAAGCCAAAAACATAACATACCATGACTAGAGAGGTACAAGTGTCCTTGGACATTCTGGTACTGTAATGTAAAGGGCTGCAGATGGCTACATAGCGATCCAATGCCATTGAGGCAAGGATGTAAAGCTCAGTGATCACCAGGGCAATGAAGAGAAGACACTGTGAGAAGCATCCAGCATAGGAGATGGTCTTCTGGTCTGAGAGGAAATTGTACAGCATACTTGGGGTGATGTTGGAAGAATAGCAAATGTCTACAAAGGAGAGGTGGCTAAGGAAGAAATACATGGGCGTTTGGAGGTGGGAATTGGTCCTGATCAGCACGATCATGCACAGATTCCCTGTCAGCGTGATTAGGTAGATCACCAGAAACAGCCCAAACAGGATCTTCTCTAGTACTGGGTCATCTGTGAGTCCCAAGAGAATGAATTCTGCCACTGTAGTGTGGTTTGGGGAAGACATTTTCTTATCCTTTGAAAACTAAAAGTCACAAAGAAAAGTGAAGGATTCAGCATTTATTTTATCCACGTCATATTTACTTATTAATTTAGTCATTATTGGGAAATTTGTCTTTTCAAAACTACACAAGTGTTGCCCTGGGTTGTGTGGCTCAGTGGATTGAGTGTAGGCCTGAGGGACAAAGGGTCACTGGTTTAATTCCCAGTCTAGGTCCCATGCCTGGGTTGCAGGCCAGGTCCCCTGCAGGGGGCTGTCCAGAGGCAATCACACATTGATGTTTTCTCCCTCTCTTTTTCCCTCCCTCCCCCTTTCTAACTAAAATAAATAAATACAATCTTTAAACAATACATGAGTGTCTACATAAATATATTCACCCTATATCTCTGTGTTGTCCCTCTCTTCCTCTCAATATATCAAATAGACATATACATTCTCTCTCTTAGAAGTATGTGACTGTATATGTATATATAATTCTATTATATATTAATATGTATAATGTAAAAATATTGCATATTATATGTCTTTTTACATTTATGTCTATCTTTTTGGAGAACTCCATATACGATATTTTTTCAAATATTGTGAAAAAATAAAGCCAAAGAAATGAAAATCGGTCATGAAAAACAGCATCTTAGCATCATTCAACTGAACAAATGAGGGAACTTAGTTTCCTAGGGTTCCTCCAACTCTGGTATCTTGTAGTTTCAGACACAAAATAAAATATAAATATTCAATCTAGTATTTTCATTTGAAAATCCAGTTGTCTGACCTCATGTTATGTAGAGGACATTGAGTTAGTAAAACTTATCTCTTTGTCAATGGCTAAGAAGTTACAGAATAAAGAGTTGTTTGTTTTGTAAATTAACCCACTCATTTATTCATGTACACTGAAAAGTTTTGATGTATTTCTGCTGTAGGTTCTGGGGTGATAGCGTGAAAACTATTCCTCATCTTCACACAGCATATATTATGGGAGAATTAAACACAGACACAACGATGTATAACATAATGTCATTTAGAAGCAAGTACTATGAAGGAAATGAAAGCAGGATGTTGTCAGATGTACTTTTTTTCCCACATGAGTGAGATACTAATTTCCACCCAAAATAGCAAAGCATGTTTTAGTGAACAAATGTAGAAAATTACCTACCTGTAATAGATGACTTACAATATTTTGTAAAAACAAAGTAGGAAGATTTATAGTGTATTTCTTAAGAAGACTGTCCAGGGCATTTTTAAAATAATTTTAAACACCAATTAAAATAACCTTTGCTCCTCAAGGGAAATTTTTTAATTTTATGCTTTGGGAGCTGGATTCTCCTTTGAGGCCATTTACCCCTTCCTAACACTTACACACTGCTGATATTGTGTATGGGCTTTTTAGCACATATAAAGAATTTAACTGTCACTTTTAATACTATGGAAGACTAAATATGGGAAAATAACTTTTGCAGTTTTAGTATAGTAAAGAAAAGGGAAATGCAATCAGAAAGCTTAATGGTTCTGTATGAGGAGTAACACGAGGTCATCTAAGGAGAGAAAGAAGGAGGAAGGTACAGTAGTGGAGAAATGGGAGGAGCAGAAAAACTTGGAAAGCCACAGACTGAAAAACAGTGCCCACATTAAATAATCCTGGCAAAGTCTTGTATTCAGAATACAGGATGGTTCTGCACAATAAAGTAATCAGCCCAATTTTTAAAAGTCTAAGAAGGAACTAAACAATTTATTAAAAAGGTATATGAACAGCCACCATACATGAAGAGAATTTCAACATCCTTCCATAATTGTCAAAGAAATGCCTCTTATAACTGCAGGGGGATACCACTTCAAGCCTACATCAATGGCAGGAATTTTTTAAATAGATAATAAAAACATAACAAGGTCAAGTACTTGAAACTCTCAGAATAAATCACTTGATGGAGTATAAAATGATTCAAATGCCTTAGAAAACTGGCTATTTCTTATAAAATTTCATAAAACACTATAATTCTTTATAAAATGATGGCCCAGTAAGTATTAAGTATTTACCCAACAGAAAAGAAGACATACCCACTAAAAAACTCAAATATATATTGGAAGATACATACATTTAAATACAGGGAAATATCCCTATAATTGAATAATATAACAGCAGCAAATGTTTTTGAAATATAAATAATACAACTAAAATGAATCTCAAAAACAAAACCTTGTACCAAGAGGAAGATAACTTCCAGGAGGGCAAAGTAGTGATCCCCAAAACCTGCTTCTCCACAACAGTAATGAGAACACTGACCAAAGTTGTAAAACCAACTTTTCAGAACTCTGGATATTACCCAAAGGCTTGCAACAATCCCAAGAGTGTTTCTTCAAGTAAAAATGTCTGAATCTTGTTAGGAAGAGTGAGCATTGGGGAGTTTTCAATGTGCCTTATTCTCACCCTCTCTCCCTACCTGCGTAGCAGCCATAAAAACAAACTATGATTAGATGGCTGTATACATCTGTCAAATTGCATTAAATAGTCTACATTTTACTGTAATCAATTTACCCTTGTAAATTCTGAAGTTAAGTTTTGCTTTTCTCAGAGTCCAGCAGATCAAATTATTCAATGACTGTTTAACAATAAAGTTCTAGTCAAAAATAAACACACACGCACAGGGGCACAATAGCATCAGTCTCTTTCCAAAGTTAATTGAAACAGGTCAACAGGCAAGCCTTGAAGGCTATAACTTGTTTCAAACAGACTCTTCAAGCCCTGGCTGGCGTAGCTCAGTGGATTGAGCGCAGACTGCGAACCGAAGCATCGCAGGCTCGGTACAGTCAGGGCACATGCCTGGGTTGCAGGTCACCGCCCGCAGCAACCACACGTTGATGTTTCTCTCTCTCTCTCTTTCTCCCTCCTTTCCCTCTCTAAAAATAAATAAATAAAATAAAATAAAAGCCAGCTCTCTGTTAAAAAAAAAGATTCTTCATCTCCCAAATTTTAATCATTACATGATGGATGAAATCTAAACTATACTATAAGGTCATAGTAATCAAAACAACCTGGTACTGGCATAAAAACAGACCCAAAGATCAACAGAACAGAATAGAGAGCTCAGAAATAAACCCACTCCTTTATACTCAGTTAATATTAGATGGAGGAAGCAAACACATACAATCGGTAAAAGACAGTTATTCACTAAATGGTATTGAGAAAATTGGACAGATACAAGTAGAAAAATGAAACTAGACCACCTTCTTACACCACACACAAGAATAAATTCTTAATGGAACAAAGACTTAAATGTTAAAACCAAAACCATAAAAATCCTAGACAAAAACATAGGCACCAAAATCTTGGATATTACTCATAAAATTTTTATCAGATATATCTCCCCAGACAGGGGAAACAAAACAAAAAATAAACAAATGGGACCACATCAACCTACAAACTTTTTGCACAGCAAAGGAAATCATCAACAAAATAAAAAGACAACTCACAATGTAGGAGAACATATTCACCAATATATTTGATAAGTTGTTTATATACAAAATTTATAAAGCATTTACAAAACCCAACACCAAAAAAGCTAAGCACCCAATTAAAAAATGGACAAAGAAGGGTATAAAGAAAGGGGAACTTTTTTGCAGTGTTGATGGGATTGCAAGTTGGTGCAGCCACTATGGAAAGCAGTATGGAGATGCCTCAAAAAGTTAAAAATGGCAAGAATAGTACGGGAAATGTAGAAGCTAAAGAACTCATAAGTATGACACATGGACATGAACTAAAGGGGGGGAACGTGGGTGGGAGAGGGGGTACAGGGTGGAGGGGAGAGAAGGGGGGAAATGGGACAACTGTAATAGCATAATCAATAAAATACATTTAAAAAAATGGATCTGCCTTTTGACCCACCAGTCCCACTTCTGGAAATTCTGAAGGAACCCAAAACACTAATTCAAAAGAACATAAGCACCCCTATGTTCATTGCAGCATTATTTACAATCACCAAGATAAGGAAGCAGCCCAAGTGTCCATCAGTACATGACTGGATAAAAAAACTATGGGACATTTACACAATGGAATACTGCTAGGCCATAAAAAATAAGAAGATTTTATCCTTTGTGACAATTTGGATGAACCTGGAGTACATTATGCTAAGTGAAATAAGCCAGTCAGAGAAAGACAAATACCATATGATTTCCCTCATATGTGGAATCTAATGAACAAACTGAACTAACAAGGAAAATGGGGACAGGCTCATAAAAGGAGAGCAGGATGAAAGCTAGTGCAAGGGGTTACATCTCCTACATTTTCATTTTCATTGACATTATGAGTATCCATTCCAGGGAGAACAATGTAAAGCTTTGTCCACCTGTGGCTCCCACCTGACAGCTGTCACTAAGTTCTATGGGTCCTTGTTAGAATGTATCTCAGACTAGCAAACAAGCATTCTGTTGAGCAAGGGAAAATTGTGGCAGTGGGGGTTTTTTTTGGTCTGTTTGTGTTTGTCTGTTTATTTGTTTGTGTTTGTGAGGTCATGCTGTATCCATTCATGTACACTCTAAGGAAGAAGGTTGTGGAACATCCTTTAAGAAGAGTGTTTATGAGAAACCTTGGTGCAAGGAAGAAAAGTTCGATTCAACAGTTTCCCTATGGAAAAAAAAAGTCTCAAAAAATAAAATTGTATTCCTTGTTGGTTGTTCCTGAATGCAATTCTCTGAAATGACAGTACCATTTGTTTTGATTTTTATTGAATTTATTGAGGTGACATTGATTAATAAAATTATCTAGGTGTCAAGTGTACAGTTTTATACTTTATCTCTATATCGTATTGTGTTTTTACCACCCAAAGGCAAGTCTCTGTCCATCACCATTTGTGAGAGGAAATCTGGCTCTCAGAATTCCTCCCGTCCATGCATGGGAAATAGTTTGTCCTGGACACAATCTTGCTGTTTCTGTGGAAAAGTGGATGGTGAATCCCTCTAGTAGAGAATGCACCAAGCCCTTCTCCCAAATGGCTTTTATTTGGAATGGCATGTGTAGTTGTACACAGCATATGTGCTTAGTTCATCAATCAAAGTCAAAAAGGCTATCATCATACAAAAACAGGTGTCATCTATAGATAATAATTGAAGGAACACAGAGATTTCTCATAGGCCAGGGTCTGTTAGTAATGCTGTCACCTGAGGGTCTTTAAGACGTGTTTCGTGAGACAAGGAGTTTACTTCTTATGGCTTGAATTTAAACATCCAGTTTATATCACCAGGGCTATACAAAACAGAACAAGCTTCAAAGGATATAATGTATTTATCAGGGCTGATTCCCATGGGAACCCTCAGTGTTAGAGTCAGGTCACGTCTGCCACCTGCACTACCTGGTTTTCCAGGGAGACTTAGTAGCCCCTTTCAGAGCCTGCACTCGCAGGTTCAGAAACCACAGAGTGGTCCCCAACAACCATTTATCCTCCTTTTACCTTCTATTTGGCCCAACCTTATATGATTTCCCTTCTGGAAATATACCTGAACACAAACGAAACACTTATTCAAAATAGCACATGCACCCCTACATTCATTGTGGCATTATTTCAAAGAGTCAAGATTAGCAAGCGACCCAATTGCCCAGTAGATGAGTGGATAAAAAAGCTGTGGTAGCCTTACATGATGGAATGCAACTCAGCCATAAAAAAGATGGAAATCTTGTCTTTTTTGACATTATGGATGGAACTAGAGAGTATTATTACTAAGTGAAATAAGAGAAGTAAAAGAAAGAAAAATACCATATGATTTCACTTATATGTGAAATGTAGTGAACAAAATAAACAAACAAAATAGAAAAACAGATTCATAGGGACAGAAAATAGACTGACAGGTGTTAAAGGGGAGGAGGGTTAATGGTCTGGATAAAAAAGGTGAAGTGATTAAGCCAAAACCCCTCATAAACATAGATAATAGCATGATGATAAACAGTAATTTTTTTAGGTATACATAGTTTGGGATCATGTGACAATCTTGAGGAAACAATGAATGAGAAAGTTCTTTACAAATGATGGTTGAAGGAAACAGCAGCCGAAGTCAGGCTCAGTCTCACTCAAGATATTATTTATAATTAATCAACTAGTGAATAACTTTTCCTTTCACTTTCTTGGCTAGCAATATTAAATATCACTGAGCTACTCTTACAAAGTTAAGTGCACTACAATATATTTCCTAAATATGAAAATGATTTATTTTCATACAATATATTATTATAAGGTTTCCTTTCATGAAAGCTGATTATGTCCTCAAAAGAAGTTCAAATCTCTAATTTTGATGGTTTTTAATCACTGTATATTTGGTACATTTTTAGTGTACTTATCTTAAATATAGAACAATGTCCTTTATTATTTCAACAAAGAACATAATATTGTATGTGTTTATAACTCCACTATTTTTAACATTAACTTCATTTACTCAAAACAGATTTTCTTCTTGAGTATACACATTTCTGATTTAGAATGTTCCTTTTCTATAAAAGAATTTAATAAAATTTGTTCCCACAACAGTATTAACAACTGTTGTTATACAATTTTACATATCACTTTTCCACTCTTGTGTACCCACAAACAATTTTCACAACATCTGCTCAAGTGTCCATGAATATTTCATTTTAGTGCTTTAAAACTAAATAATAACATAAGAATATTCCTTATTGCTTGATACTCTGAAATTGGTTTCTTAACTGTATAATAGAACTTAATGTTGATTTACATCATTAGAACTCAAGTCATTTTGAAAGCATAGGCAATGAGGTCCATGAGTAGGGAACCTATGTATTAATTCTTGCAGACACAAACATATTGTAGTGTGCCACTATCTTTTAATAATCAAGCGGTTTTATGTTCTACTTAAGGAAGAAACAGAAAGACAAATACTGTGTGATCTCACATTTATTTGAAATCTTCAAAAGTGAAACTCATAAAAACAGAATTGAATGGTGGTTGGCAGTGGCTGGGAGTTAGGGGAATGGGGAATATCAATCAAAGTGTACAAACTTCTACTTAGAAGATGGGTAAGTTCTGGAGATCTAATGTACGGCATGGTGACTATAATTAAGAATACTGAACCAGTGAATATATCTTTGGGTAAGAAATTTTTTTAAAAGAATACTGTTTCATATAATTAGAAGTGCTAAGACAGGGAATCTTAAATGTTTTCACCACTACAAAAATAATTACTGTTGTGTGAGATGATAGATGTGTTGACTAACATTATTTTGACATTTATTTCACAATATAATACATGGCTCAAATCACTTGTACATTTAAAATTACAGCCTGTTATATGTCAAGTATATTTCAGCAAACCTTGAAAAAGTACTAGTCAATAAATTTTCAATGATAAATAAGACTACTGTTCTCTGAAAAATAAATTAAATTATAAATACATAATAATGAAATATCTTTTAAATCCCAAGTATATGGTAAGTAAGCACTATTTTCTAAATAACATATAGGTTAAAAAGTCACTGGATAAATAAGAAACTATTGCAAACTAAATGATGAAAATATCAATATTAGTGACTTTCAGGTAAAGCAGTGTTTAACTGAAATGTATAAAACATATATGAGAAATAATGCAATACTCAAAACAATAATCCAAACATTCACTTTTAAAAAGTAGAAAAGAAGATAAAAGGTGACCACAAGCAAAATTTAAAATTTTTAAGAAAAACCTTTTCAATTACAGCTTACTTTCAATATTATTTTGTATTGGCTTCAGGTGCTCAGTATAGTGGTTAGACAATCACATACTTTACAAAGTGTTCCCCCTCATATCTTCACTACCAACCTGGCATCAGACATAGTAGTTGTAATATTATTGCCTATATTCCCTCTGATGTACTTTAAGAGTACAAATTAATAGTTACAAAATAGTCAGGGGGATGTAAAGCACAGTGAAATCTAAATTTTTCAATCCAAGTGTAACAGAAAGCATTCATTCATTTCCTAGACCTGAGTTTATGGATCCAGTGTTGCAATTCAGAGAAGAGAAGTAAAACCTTACAATTTAGAGGTCCCAAACTTGATCCACAAACTCATGTCTAGGAAAGAATGCTCATTCTAGCCCTCCCTCCACACATTCCCACACTGATCATTGCACAGGCACATTCACAAGGAACAGAAACCACTGTGATGACATGTCATTTTGATTTTGCTTAGCAAGTCAGGACAAAAGTAGGGAAAGGTGTATTTCTTAAAGACAGATGGCAATAAGAACAGAATAAATAAAAGGCACTAGACTGAAAGCAACTTTCCCCTTTCCACTACTATAAACAGCAAGAGCACACCAGTGTTCCACATCACGAAAGGAAGGAAGTTCCACTTAGAGCACTGCCCCTCAACTTTGACGTGTCTCCAATCTATCTAGGATATCATTAAAGCACAGACTTGGATGTGGTACAGCTGAACTACAGGATGTGATGTCATATTTTAAAAGAACATCAAGGTAATGCTGTTGCTGCTAGTCCAAGGACCACACATTGAGGGGCAAGGGAAGAGACTATCAAATGCAGCTCGTTTTTACCCCAGACCTGAAGCTAGTACATGAGCTACTTGAAATATACCCATAAAGAACACCAAACTCATCATCAAGATGCAGACATTTGAGCCAAAGGTTTAGAGTTACGGTTTATTGGAAAGTGGAGGCATTGCCATCTTAGTGACCATATTTTGTCTGAGGACACTCTTCAATGCCCGCTTTACATCTTTGTTCCGCAAACTGTAGATCAATGGATTAAGCACTGGACTTACAAAGGTGTAGAAGACGGCTATTATCTTGGATTCCTCAACAGTCTTGTCTGTTGGTGGTCTTACATACATACAGAAGAGTGTCCCATAAAATAGGGTAACAGCCATCATGTGGGAAGCACAGGTGGAGAATGCTTTGTGCCTTCCCTCTGCTGATTTGATCCTGAGGATGGCAGCAATGATGAAGGCGTAGGACACCAGGATGATGGTGAGGGAGCTGGAGAGATTGAAACCAGCTGATATGAGCATGGCGTGCTCTTTGATGTAAGTGTCAGAGCAGGAAAGCTGGATGAGTGGTGGGTCAGCACAGTAGAAGTGGTTGATGATGTTGGATCTACAGAAGGTCAAGCGGAAGGTCAGGATGGCCTGTAACAGGCCATCTGAGAAGCCATAGACATAAGGAAATGTGGCCAAGCAGATGCACACCTGCCTGGACATTTTCACACTGTAGCGCAGAGGGTTGCATATGGCCACATAGCGGTCATAGGCCATGGCCGCCAGCATGTAAAACTCAGTGAGGAGGAGCGCAATGAAAATGTAACACTGTGTAAAGCAGCCAGCAAAGCTGATGGTCTTCTTCTCTGAGAGGAAATTAGTCAGCATCTGTGGGGTAGCATTGGAGGTGTAGCACAAGTCAACAAAGGCTAGGTTAGTGAGGAAGAAGTACATGGGCGTGTGAAGGCGAGAGTCCAGTCTGATCAACACTATCATGCCCAGGTTGCCCAAGAGAGTGACCAGGTACACCACCAGAAATAGCACGAAAAGGAGAGACTGGAGTTCAGGGCGACCTGTGAGCCCCAGGAGAATGAATTCTGTTATTTCACTGTTATTTGTGATGGACATTTTCTGAGAGTCTGTGCCTGAGCTTGAAACAAATGGAAATAGGGCAGATAGAAAGGTACAAATCAATTTACTAATTACTGAAATGTTTTTACTCCAAAATCCATGTCCTTCCAAATGAATGCAACAATAAACAAATTTTGTACTTCTGCTAAACCATTTGCATTTTTGCCTTCAAATTTTATACTGTTATATTTCTCTTATCTACATTTATATCTATAGATATACCTATATATATATCTATAGTTAAATCCATATTTAAATCAATATATACAACTTATATCCACATATGCATACATATCCCTTATTTTCATTAACTAGTTTTTGCCTCTCAAACTTTTCTCCTCCTATAAAGCCCAATTTAAAGACCAGTTTTTCATGAAAAATTTCTCATACCACTTCTCTCATACTTGAGCTTGAACTCATCCCTTTGCCTTCCCCTTCCAGTCTACCCTACATATTGCCCATTTATTTTGCAGCACATCATGTGACCATAATACATCTACTTTCTACTCATATGTTAGTTCCTCAGGGGTATGGACAAAATTTAGTTCATTTCTGGCTTCTAAGCACATGTTTATATACTGGATTTTAAAAGAAAAGAAATAGTGTGAGCATGAAAGAATGAATTGCATGCAATGTTTTACTCATTTCTACATCCATCCCCATGCTCTCCATGATGTTGTGTTCTCAGGAGAATTAAGCCCTTTTTAAGCAATTGCTTGAAAAACTTGTTCATCAAGCAAATGAAAGAAAGTTTGTTTCAGAAACTCTGCTATGAGTTACTCGAACCTTTATGTTTAAGAATTATCCAGAAGATTCTAATGTACATGTTCCCAGAATCACAATTCACCAAGGCACCGTCACAGTGGTCCCATAAACAGATGGCAAATAAGTAAACAATGAAGAGTCAAATCAAAGGAATACTCACACAGTATTTTGAGGATGGTCTAGAGCAATGGTATAGTGTGCTGATAAAGTAAAAGAAATAAGTTTGGCTTAGTTAGTAATTAATCATAACTTATATTGACCTAAAGCATTACAATTTATATGGCTTTTTATATCTTTTGCATGTCATGACCAGTGCTAAATCTCCTCTTCCTTTCTCTCAAGTTGCTCTAATTGTTTTCTCTTTCTCTCATATTTACATGTTTTAAACCTGCCCCATGCTTGCCTGATTTTAACATGTCACTAAAACTTGCTTTAGTAAAAAATTTAGAAAGACAGTAACAAATATATATCCTTTATCCAGAATACTAAGTACTTAATAAATATTTGTAGAGTACACTATTAATAGTTACTCATAACACATAATTATTATTCACCACAAGTTACTTAATTTTTTCAATGCAAATAGGATTACAATATGTATTCTCCCTCCCTCTCAAGCCATTATGAACATCAAATTAAAAGTTCACAAAACAAGTCATTATGGATATTCAACATAGCTTGTGACTAGACACTGTAGATACAAAATGAACAAAAATTTCAAAAACCTCTGCCCTTCTGGCATTGTATTCTAGCGGACAGATACAGATATTATTGCAAGTAAGTACATAGTGTTTCAAATGGCACTGTTACAGAGAAAAATAAAGAAAATAAAGTTTGGGGAAAGGGGTGATCAAATTTCAGAAAGTAGCATCAGCAAAGAAACATCAGGAAAGGTGACTTTTATAGCAACAAACTGAAGGAGGGAGAGAACAAGTGTTAACATGATTTTAAGAAAGGTTTATCTAGGAAGGATAAAGAGCAAATGCTAAGATAACAAATGTGGTCTTTTTTGGACTGCTAGAGATGGATGTGTGCAGAGTTTATGCAGAAGAGGGCAGAAAATCCTAGCTTCCTAAAATACAAATCTTTCACTTCATTCATCTTTAACTATGTCTTCCACAAAAAAATGTCAATGACCTTCACTGGAGAATAGCAGCCATCAGTAGGCACAACTCTTCAAGAAGCATCTAGCAGGAAATACTCTGAAAACAGCATACTGATTTGTTGAGAGCAGCAGGGTGGCTTCGGAGATATTTTCATGTTCTCTTCAACCCAGGAAATCCCAGAGAGAGAATAGTTGGTGGTTACATGAACACAGAAAACTGGAGGACAAAAGATCAGGATATCAGAATTTTTAATCTCTAAAAACATGGCAAGAAATTGGACTAAGGGGTTCATTTGCAGAAGGACTGTTTGCTGCATGTCACTCACTGACTGACTATGGGATCTGGAATAGTTTTGACTCAACCTCAGTGATAGTGAGGGATTCAGAAACATACAGTTGAAGTAGAGCGGAAGTATTGATAAGTGGGGAAAAGGAAAAAAGTTTGTGAATAGTATGTTTTTACGGAGAAAGAAAATCACAGCTGTTCTGGCTCCCTGTGTTAGACCAAATGGAAATGGGAACATCTTCTGAACAAGGAACTTGGAGATTTCCTAGTTCATGGTCAAAGAGAGCCTCTACCTGAACACAGATGACCCAGCAGCTCAAGGACAGTAGAAAGCTATGAATTGTAAAACCTTCATCTCATGCCTGAAAATGTCCTTACATTTGTGTGCAGTGCACAGAATATTTGCCTTTCTTGGGTATTTTGCACCAGGGACATGTCTGTGAAATATTGTCCAGAAAGATCAACAGAAATTTCAATAAGCCTGTTGTCCCTGAAAGTAGTTGAGATTCAAACTCTTCTGCTGAAACAGAAAGGAATTCAGGTATGTATTTTGAGGCAACAGGGTGAACCAAAGTAAAATTTGTCATAGACATTCACAGGGGAAAATATGACTTTTCTACTTTTGCTTGTACAAGTGGAGATAAGGAATATGTGCAAGATGAACAACATAATCAGTCATTTTTAAGAAACAACTCTATTGTTAATTTAAAAGCTTGGTAAATACAGTTTCCTCATTTACCAGAAATGAGGAGATACAGGAAAAACACATGACTAAAGTAGATTTGTATTTTATTCTCAGGGACATATGTAAATTCTATGCCATTGGAAATTACAGAGGAAAAAAGTTCCCTACTCTTAATCTGTTTTCAAAATAACTTTTCTGTTCACAGGAAAACAAGAGTGAATGGGGTTGCCCCCAGCTCTTCCTCTTTCTCCTCTTCTCCTTCATCCTTCCATAGAACTGTTCTCACAAATAATTAAGAAGATAAAATGATTGAAATTCAAATTACAAAATGTTTAGAGGCAAGTTGTCAACAAATAACATCTGCTCAAGAGAGCATCTCTAAGGAAAGGAACAGTGCACAATAGGGTTCTGGAGTGAGGGGTGAACCTAAGGGCCAGCAGAATGTCATTAACCTGGCACAAGCAACCTGAGTAGATCCACCTCCATTACAGGTCTACACTAATGCCTGACTCATCAGCGAGCAGCCCTTATGACCAGATGCTCAACACAGGGGGACACTAAGCTACTCATTAAACTGTTGCTCAGTGTTTGCAGAATTCCTTCAAGCAAAGGTTCTGGATGACTCTGGAACCTACATCTGCCTCTGTCACCAAATTACTCTGTAAACTTGGGTAACATGTAGCTCAGTCACAGTTTTTTCAAAATAAATAAATCTAATTAGGTTATGCCAGGGCTGCTCTAACATGACATCTAACAAGTCAATACTTTTGTATTTACAAAGTCAGAATTTCATGAATCCAATTCCATTTAGTGATTATGATTCTGGCTTTATCCATTATGAATTCTGTGACAGTTGCAAGGTACTTACCCTGTCTTACCATGGTTTTCCAAGGTATACAATGGGAAACACAATGGTCAAAAGTAATAAAATAGGATTAAATCATTTAAAGTATTTGGAAAAATTACATAAAGTAAGCAAGTAATGTGTGTGGCAAGAAATAGAGTTAAGACTTTTCATAGCTGACCTCCCCTCACTGCTTCTTTGCCCACAACATGTCCTCATTCACAGCTAAAACTAAAAACTATTAGCACACTGACTTGCAAAGTCAGAAAAAAATCTGATTTTTAAAGGTGTAAAATGCATGTGATTTATGGGCCTGAGTTTCAGACTTGAATACAATTTCCTTCAAACTCAAAATAAGAACAGTAAAAACACCAAGACTTAACTTCTAATTCTGATAAGCACCTGCTTTCTCAACCTCCAATTTAGGAAGTTTCTTGCCTCTCTAAGCTATAAAACACAACTATATTTATACCAAAACGTGGAGAGACTTGCTCCTAAAGCAAATCTCAGATGGACTGAAAAGTATCAGCAATGAGTGTTGCATTGGGAATAGCTTCTCTAGGGCTTAATTGAAACACTCTGGGATCATATGCCTCAGTCATATTTTCTATCATTTTAAATTCACCATTTGTCCTAAGACCTCTGCTGAAGACACACACAAAGGGGCCATCTTATATTTTGATGATGGTCTGATTTTATCATTTTTTAAATCTATGTATCCTTCCAAATTCCAGAGCTCTTAGCAATGTCCTCTCATGAACACTGATGTCTTCAGTAGAGCCTGCCAGGAACAGGATGATGGAACAAACAGGGTCTTTGGCAAACACCTTGGTGAGCACTTACTATGAGACAACTTTCATGAAGGTAATTTAATAGGCTCCTCCAAAACACTGTAAGAAATAGGAACTCTATCCTGACCCTTGAGCTAAATAAACTGAGGCTCCATTAAAATAATACCCATGGCACTTACGCAGTGCCTCATAGCTAGTAAATGACAAGATTGGATTAAATGCCTGTCTTCACATACCAAGAACACTACTTCTTCAATTGTAGGTGGCTGTCATTCCTCACACTCTAGGCACAGTTTATCCTTCCTTCCTCCATCATGCCTGGGTTCAGGGCCAGGTCCCCAGTTGGGGGCCTGTGAGAGGCAGCCACACGTTGACATTTGTCTCCCTCTCTTTCTCCCTCCCTTCCCCTCTCTCTAAAAATAAGTAAAAATAAAAGTAAATATTAAAAAAATGTCTCTTAGATTCCCTTCAGTCAGTGCTTTCCTTATTCTCATCAGAATCAAGTTGGTGCTAGCAGTAGAAAAGTCTCAAATTGAGTTCTTCTCACAAGATGTGTTCGCTGCTTCCAGAGAGCTTGGTTTGACCACCATCCTCCATGCATTGTAACATTCTCCCCCTGTCCTATCTAGCACACTCTGTTTTAACTTCCTGCTAATGCTTCTCTTCCCACCATCAGACTGAAGCCCTTATGAAAAAGACCTATAATCTTCACACGTAGCACAGGTCCTGGGAGATAATAGTTAACACTTCCTGAATAACTTAAGCAGAGTGCAATGTGTAGTTAATTCTGTGAATAAAGAAACTGAAAGTTCTCCAGTTTGATTCCTGGTCAGCGCATATGCCTGGGTTGTGAACCAGGCCGCCAGCTGGGGTGTGTGAAAGGCAACCAGTCAGTCTTTCTCCACACACTGTTGTTTCTCTCCCTCTTTTTCTGTGTCTCTCAAAAAATAAATAAATAAAACCTAAAATCTTAAGAAAAAAAAGGTTTGGTTATCCCCTCACAGGTAACTTTGTATTTTATTGAGCTTATGTCCTTATCTCTCAAAAAATATAAGGAGATAAATGGGATGGGTGACTAATTTGTTTAAAGAACCACAAGACAGAAAATAGAATATTGGTCATTACTATGGGTAGTAAACACTTAGTATGTGCTAGGCACTAGGCTTAGTACTTTAAAGACATTGTCTCAGTTAATCCTCGCACTTATCTTTGTTTTCCAGGTGGGAATACTGTGTATCTTAGGAGGAAATGCCCAAGGTGACCAGGGGGATGCCATGATATGGATGGGTGTTCAGATTGCCCAGCAGGACATGTACCACGTGCAACAGCACCTCACTTCTGCTGCTGTTTCCCGTGTAAACTCTCATTCAGGACATGGCACTTCTGGCTTGGGGATTGGCCAGTTTGGATAGGAAAGAGACAATAATCAAGATATCCAGAACTGATGACACCTTCCAAAATAGGTGAAACCATAAGTAAGGAATAATTGTGAGAGTGGCTTCCACAATTCAGAGGGTAAATACAGGACTAAATAAAGATGATAAATATTTTAATTTCTCATTCACACAGACACCATACTACATCAGTTAAGATGGTTTCATGTGCCTTTTAAAGTAAATGATAAAAATAAACTCTGGAGAGGATATGGATACTTCTATTTTAAAGATATTGTTACCATAGGTAGCTAACTAGTTATTGATAAGGAAGGAAGCAATGGAATCAAATATTATTAAGCATAATCACCCAGGGGACATAAGCCTGTTTGATTCACCAGAAAGCTAGAGCTTTATGCACTCCAGGGGATCACAGCATTTTCCTGCCAGGTGTGAACACCTCTCCTTTTCCCCATCCAGTGCTGGATTGCTGTGGGAGCAGGGACAGGTAAGCACATGGGCAATAGAAGTCAAAATGGTACAGGGTGAGGTGCTTGACCATAGAAGACTATCAGTCTAGCCTGGGGATACTATGGATTGGTTGCAAGGTGAATCCATCAGAAACCCATGAAAACTTGGGCACTTTATTGTTTATTTTGAAAAAAATGCCAGGTCAGTCCCAATCCAAGATAACATAACTCATCTTATCAAAAATGCCCTCTCTTGCCCCTTCTCTGTGTCTGACCCACACTTGCCCCATTCATTCATGTGTTCTCTCCATACTAACTATGCAGGTCCAGCAGTCACACAGCTGGCAGCCGTGCAGACTCCAAATGCAGACTGAGGCAGGAGCCTGGGTACAGCAGCATAGTAGGGAACAGTGCAAAGCTTCCTGGATGGGGACTGAGACTGCTTAGACACTGCCTGCAGACTCCAAACAACTAAGCCTCAGTATGAAGCAGAAACTCTGGACACTGGCCTTTGTTTGAGTCTTGCTGAAGACACAGTTGGACTTTTTCCATGACATGACAGGTGGAGATGGGACACGGGCTGCTGGGACACAGGCTTCTATTTCCACCTGAATAAATCTTGTCACACCTCAGTCTCCCTTGTGGGTCTCCTGGCATGCTCTCTTTGTGACAGCACAAGGACCCCACTTCCCCAGGCAACAGTATCTTCTGTCACAGAGCTTTCAGGAAAATATTCAAATGTTTCAGCCTTCTACATAAGGGGTGGTAAAGCTATTCCTATCGAGTAGTTTGTATTGATGAAGGAGTTGATAAAGCACCCAGAAACAGACTGAAACACATATGAAGACTCAAAACATAACAGAGTTTGAGGTAAAAATTTAATGAGAAAGGTGTAAGTATTCAAACAATTGAAAATTAACTGGTTCTATTAAAAAGAGGATTAGAGTATATTTTGGAATATTTATGATAGCAGGAAAAATAAAGACATAAGTATGCAAAAGCAAAACTTTAAAAAATAAATAAGAGATAGGATATCTTCATAACAGAAAAGAATTGTTTAGACCAGATAATCAAAACACAACCATCAAAAGAAGATTAATACATTTAAATAGGTTGACTGAAATTAAAAACTTTATTTGTTTGCACCACCAAATATATCCTGCATAAAAATAAAATTCAAACTACAAACAGGTTGAAGATATGTGCATTGCATAGATCATTAAAAGATTAGTACCTAGCACAGAATACAGAAGGAGTGACTGCACATATAGAAAATAAATATGAAATAACACAGCTGAAACATGAACAAAGAATATGGACATACAACTAAAAAACAGAAAAAATCTTCACTTAGCATCACACATTTAAAAATACTTAACTTCTCCTGTAATTGTGATTCAAAAACATAATAAAAAATGAGAATACATTTTTTACCATCTAATTGGAAGATATTTTAAAAGTTTGACAATATATTGTGGTGACAAGAATGTGAAATAAAGGGCACTGTATTGTTACACATGTTATTTGCAGAAGTGTAAATTGATAAAGTAGTTTGGCTACATCTAGGAAATGCTCATGTCTCATGACTTAGAAATTATGTTAGATACATACATGAGAGGATCTCCTGAACAGGAATACATTCAGAATTTCACTTCAAATTTTATTGCTAGTTATTCATATCATGAACTGGAAAAATGTAACTGCCCTGAAATAGTACAATAGATAAATATATTGTGGCACATTTATATGTTGACATAAGCTATAAGCTGGGGCAAAAGTAGGTTTCCAGTTGTTCATATGGAAAAAGACATACAGGTTATGATTATTATAACAGCTTTATCAATACTGCTTCATGTACTCACCACTGTAAACCCACTTTTCCTTTATGCCATACATCTATGGAAATGCTAAGTCAACTGTACTTGAACAATAAAAAATAAATAAAATAATATGAAATAAAATAAAAACTAAAAAAGAAAAGGCTAAGTCAACATAAATAACTTTAATGCATGATTCACAAAGGATAAGTTTAACAATGTGTAGTGAAACTAAAATAAATTGCAGAAAATATAAATAATACATAAATAAAAAATATATGAAGCAATTTTATTTATATTGTTTTAAATCTAAAAAGTAACATAATTCTGTGGATTCAGAAATACTAACAAGTAACAAAACTTACTCTTACTCAACATAAGAGTAAGAAACACTAACTTCATATTAGAGTTTAATATAAGAAGTGGGGAGCAGAAGAGAATCAGGAAAAAAAAGACTCAATTTTAGAATATCTGAGACTGAAAAAATTGAAACAAAAGTGGCAGTGTATGTAGACTTAATAATGATTGGTTAGTCTTACATAGGAGGACTTTCTATTATTTTTATATGTTTGTATGTGGAAATAGTACATAATAAAAATGTTCAAATAAAAACATAAAACCTGTTTGAATATATATATATGCTGGTTTAAAACAAAAACCTTCTAAATAAAATGGGGCATTTTATGCTTAGCGTAAAAACTTTGACTTACCCAAAGATCTTCTTTCCAATATAATTAGTAAAAGGGAAGAAGAAAACAAATCTCATCTGTCATGGTTAAGAAGTTCCTGGAAAGTAGTTTCAAAATTCCTAACCACTATAATAATCTAACAAATGGTCATTGCCATAGCATCATTTGATAATTTTGCCTTTTATAACTGTGTACCAGTAAGAGATCATAGATGGTATTATCTGTTCTTTACTGACTTTACAGAGCAATAACAATGCCTTCTGGTGTTATCTTTGAATTTCTATGTACTATTATTTTGTTATTTACTAACATGGTTCTGTAATGCTAGCAAATAATTTGACACATCCTTCCAAGTTCCATATGCTAATTATATGAAAGAGCAATTAGTTAAATGAAAGTGCTCATTACTTGGTCAGACAATAAGGACATGTTGCACACCTATGACCAAAATGTTTACTTTACTTAGCAAACAATTTATTTTTGATAACTTTCCTAATTGCTTCTTTCACATCTTTGTTCCTCAGGCTATAGATCAAAGGATTTAACATGGGACTCACAAAGATATAAAACACAGCTACAATTTTACCCTGCTCCACAGATGTTTCTGAAGGGGGCCTCAGATACATGCAGAACAGTGTCCCATAAAAGACAGTGACAGCTGTCAGGTGGGACCCACAGGTGGAGAAGGCCTTGCGCCTTCCCTCAGCAGAGCGAATTCGCAAAATGGCTGTGAAAATGAAAATGTAAGAGATGAGAATCATGGTGAGAGAGCAGGTGAGGTTGGAACCAGCCACCACGAACATGGCCATTTCTTTGACATGAGTATCTGAGCAGGCAAGGACTAACAGAGGTGGGTCTGCACAGTAAAAGTGGTTGATTTCATTGGGTCCACAGAAGGAAAGACGAAGCATCAGGATGGTCTGGACCAGACCATTTGCAAAGCCATAAGTATAAGTAATCACAGTAAGAAGGATGCAGACCCTTCTGGACATTTTGCTACCATATAACAAGGGTTTGCAGATGGCCATGTAGCGGTCATAAGCCATCACTGTGAGCATATAATAATCTGTGATCACCAAGGCAATGAAAAAGTGGAATTGTATAAAGCAACCAATGACAGAAATGGTTTTCCTCTTGGATAAGAAATTAACCAGCATCTGAGGAGTGACATTGGTGGCATAGCAGAGATCTAGGAAGGAGAGGTGACTGAGGAAGAAGTACATTGGAGTGTGAAGTCTTGAGGCACTCCTGATTAGCAAGATCATGCTCACGTTGCCAATCACTGTGATCAGGTAGATGACCAGGAACACCACAAAAAGGACAGGCTGCAGCTCTGCTCTATCTGTCAGACCCAGGAGAATGAACTCAGTCACCTCTGTGGAGTTCTTCTTTGACATTGTGCTTGCTTGGTTTCAAAGGTCTAAATCAAGGAAACAGAGACTCATGCCTTTTGTCATTCATCCATTATCCCCATCATGTCCTCTGATTCTTCCTCCTCTCCTCTCAAACTTGAAAATGCATGTGGCATAAAGAAGTAGCCTAGTGACCATGCAATTGATATTTTAAATATCTAAAATAATTTAGTTTCTTTACATAAAGGCAGTCATATTGTTTAATGCTTTACTGCAAATCTATTCATAATTGAAAATGCTTTATCTTTTCTGCAACTATTTATCACATTTGTTAGTTACAATTTTTTACAATATCTTTAAGCACTGCTTTTCTTTACAATTGTACTCCCATTTTTTCAATATATTTTTTGTAGTATCTAATGCATCATTATTGAAACTCATCTGCTCTTCACTGCTGAATGGATTTATGCCTATGGAACTGATATATGGCACACATTTCTGTACAATCTGTCTACCTGCCCTCTAAACTCAAGTTTGTTTTCAAGTTGTTTCCTCACCCTGTAATGCATGTTCATTGTCCTCTAATTCCTAGTGAAACCTGGACAAATCATTCATTTCTCTTTGCCTACAATTTTTCACATATAAAGTCTGCTTACTAATAGCAACTTCCTTCATGTCAGGGAGTAAAAGTAAAAACTTTAGAAATATGTCTGACATGTAAGTACTTCCTAAGTTGTAGCTACTGTAATTTTTTATAAAAAATCCAGACAGTCTAAAAATGCATCCCATCAAAGTGTGAGTTCCTTAGGAAGAAGGAGTGTGTCTAATCTGTAGCTATAGCCTTAGTAGCACCCAGACCAGTGTTTTCCCAAGCAGAGGCAATCAATGGTTTTTGATGGGATGACTGTTCTCTTTGGTCTACTTCTCTTCTCATTGTAAATGCTATTCCATTGTACATTTTAAATACCTTTACTCTGAGAATACTATGATATAGTAGAATTTAATTCAAGACAATTACTAATTCATCAGAATATATTTCACTCATAATTTCATTTTATTGAATAAAATGTTTCTAAATTACAAAATGTATTTTACAATAGCTAATCTTACCTGAGAAAAAAGAATGAATTCCCAATGACAGCATGGATATAAAGAATCTGAAGTGTTTACAACAGAATTGTTATATAGAGACCAAATCCCTATGGTTCAATTATTTCTAACAGAAAGTCATTAAGAATATTAAAAATCACAATGGTCGTATTCTTTTGTACATCCTAAGCTCATTGAGGACATAATTTTTTCCCACTCTCCAATATCATTAGAGAAACATATCCCCCAAAATAAATGAAGTAATGGGACTCATTATTTATTTTAACTTATTCCTGAGTGTCTTAATATTCTTTGACTTGAGAGAAATATTAATTTCTCTTATTTACATCATGTGATATAAAATAGTGAATGGTATAATGGGAAAGTTTGGGAGTCTGGAAAACCAGTGGGAGAATAATTATCCTTAATATACCTTGTAATTTACTAATGCTGAGCCTTGTGATTTATATTTTTAATGAGAACAATAATAAATAGCTCCAGGAACATTGTGGATATATAGATAATATAGTTGTGCTGGTGATTCTCTCTTTGTCACCTTACATGTCTTTTCCTCTCTACCTTGCTTTGTCCACCTGGAATGTGACCCTTATAGACTGCATCAATAGAACTCTTTTGGTAACTACTATCCAGCTGAATTTGGACAATAAAAGAAATGAGCAGAATGTCAGAGGTAGAAGGAAGAGAATAATAGCTCAATTTCCTTCTTATTCACTATAGCTTCACAATAAAAGTGCTAGAGTGCCTGAGTCCTTCCAACAAACTTGTGCTGGTATTGTTTTGGGGAAGAAGATGACCGGGAACTAGCTCTAGCTCTCCCTAGTAACTAGTAACAATAGCCACTGCCCGGCCAATACAGAACTAGAAGTAGAAATATATTATAAATAGAAACACGTAAGTAAATAATAATTTTAAAATTAATAAAAGATATGAGAAAACTAGATTGTGGTTCATGATGCAAGGCTATTTGGGCTGAAGCTAACAGACAAGTGGTAAGGCAATGTCTTTCAAGGTAGGTGTTATTAGAAGAGAAACTCAATGAGGTGATGAAATGAGACACAGGTCTGAGGAAAGAGCATTCTCAACAGAGGAACAGTATGTGCAAAGGTCCTGAGGTAAGGACGTGCTCAGAATTTCAACAAACATCTACAAGGTCAACATGGCAGGAGAAGAAGGACTGAAAAATGGTTGAAGACTTTGGAATGGGGAGATAAGAACTGCCACAAAAGACCTTGTACCCTCTGGTAAAAAGTTTAAATTTTTGCACAAGTATGATGGAAATTCTCAGACTATTTTACCAAGGCAGTAACATGATGTGATCATGTTTATAAAAGATCATTGGTGCCCTGGCTGGCGTAGTTCAGTGGATTGAGCTCGGGCTGCGAACCAAAGCATTGCAGGTTCGATTTCCAGTCAGGGCATATGCCTGGGTTGCAGGCCACGTGAGAGGCAACCACACATTGATGTTTCTCTCTCTCTCTTTCTCCCTCCCTTCCCCTCTCTAAAAAATAAATAAATAAATCTAAAAAATATATATCATTTCAATTGTGGAAAAAGGAAATTCATTGTAGCAGCTCATATAAGATATAATTTTGCCTTAGATCTTACTGATAGCAAAGAAAATGCTGACAAGTTGTTTCAAGATTCAATATGTAATATTTGAAAGTAGAGTAGATAAGACTTTTAAATATAAAGTGTGACATCAAAGTATGACAAATTAAAATATGAATATGCAATATATATGAAAGATGAAATCAATTGGTATAAAAAGACATTTGTGAGATAAAAGAGTATATTAGGTGGAGAAATAACACTTTGTAATTCTGCAATGTATACTATAATTGTATGAGCTTTAAAAAGACAGTTGTTGCTTTGGATCAAAGGAGATGGAAGGGACAGAATGCCAAATGACAGGGAGAGGTTAACTGCTGTTGGAGACTTAGTAATCTATGTGGAAAAAAACAGAACCTGAGTAAATACAGTACAAGCCCTGCAGAAGTAAATGCTACTGAATGAAGATTTGCCTTCACTGACAATGGTAGAACCAGTCTACAGAGAGTCATCCATTCCTCCTATACCCTGATCAGGCATTTTTGTCATGATCAGACTGTGGCGGTACACATTTTGAAAATCAAGGATTCCAATTCCATGGCTTAATTAGGGACACCTATGAGCTAAGTCAAACTCCATGTATGCTACTCCAGTTAAAGTAGGAGTTGCTCCCACCGCAATTCCTAACAAACAAATAAGTCTAGCTTTAGGTAGCACTGAAGAATCTCAACTTATTCAGAAGCACAATGTTTTTAAAGGGAAAAATAATAGCAGTTAGAATACTGCTATAGAGCAGTTTTGAACCCCTGCTTCTTCCTACTTTTGTATTTAAGTTCTAACATTATTAAATAAAATCCTTTCACTTTAAATGGTGGGATCTGGATGATCTTAGAAATATGTAATTTTTTTTACCCTGGCTGTTGTAGCTCAGTGGATTGAGCACTGGCCTGCAAACTGAAAAGTCTCCTGTTCGATTCCCAGCCAGAGCATATGGCTTTGTTGTCCCCAACAACAAAGAGAGGTCCCTGGTTGGGGATGTGTGAGAGGCAACCAATAGATGTTTCTCTTCCTTGTCCTCTCTCTAAAAATAAATAAATAAAATATTCTCTAAAAAGAAATATGCAGTGTTTGTTTGTTTTCTTGCTCATAAAATTAATAATTTGTTATCATAGAAAATTAGTACACAGATATAAAGAACAAGTCTTACTTTTTGTTAATCCCACCATTTTGCAAAGTTATCATAATGTTGTAAACTTCTTTTTCCACAAAAACCTATATAAGGTGATTTGCCCTTGCCTTAATTGGGAACTTCCTCATTTTACTGTCTGGGTAAATTTAAATGCAAATGTCTATCATGTGACAGTCACTCTTCTTTATGATCCCACTGTTATAGGGGACCTAGTTATGTACAAGGAGCCTCTGTTCCATCAGCCAGTGCCCAGCCAGTTACTCAATTCAGGCTGGCCTCACTTTGCACAATGCTGTGGGAACTGAGACCCATGCTAAGCAAGGACATGTTTCTAGTCTGCACAACATGGTACCTTGCCAAGTGAGGGCTGCCTGTGTTTAATGTATCACTAGCTTCCTTTTCTTCGTTTTAAAATGAACATAACAATGAAAATCTCCTTCCAAGTATCTTTTTTTAATTGTTTTATTGTTGTTCAATTACAGTTGTCTGCATTTCCACCCCCACCCCAGTCATCCAAAGTATCTTATTATGCTTTCAGCACATTGTTAAAATTTGAATATCTGAGCAAAAGTATACAAACACTTGTAAGACTCCTTAAAACATAATGTTAAATTGATTCCCAGAAAAGCTGCATATTATGTCTTTGCCTTAAGCTCTGTCCATTGTTTTGTACAACTATGTTAACACACCTTTGAAATGCCAGAGTAAGCCTCTTTTTCATACCCCTGGGAAATGTAACCACCCTCCAAGGAGTGCAGAATCTTGAGTCAGTACATGGCTTTCTTCCACTTTCATGTAATCTTCCTTATGTCCCTTCCTTAATTCCAAAGGTATAAATAAATTGCAAAACTGCCATTCTTCAGAGCATTTGAGATCCTGCTCCCTGGAAATGTCATCAGTGTGGCTAAAACAAACTCTTACAAAAATTCTGTACAGGTTTGGATACTCTCAGTTGACAACCCGATAAACATTTGAGCCATTTCAGGCAACTGTACTTTCTAAAAAGATTCACCCTTGACTGCAATGTAACAGCTCTAAAAATATATAAACTTGAGGCTACGATGGGAAAAGTCTGTGAGAGAATAAGTGAACCCATGTATGAGAAAGAGAGAGAGACCTGGGGGGCCAGGTCCATGTTAGTTTGAATTAACTGTGTGTTCCTTCATGGAAAAAGTCCTGAATACTCTGTTATTATATGTTGACATCACATCTGTGTAAAATTACATACATAGGACACTAAGATAGCATCTGTTTATTAAAATATTTAGTTATAAAAAAGATAAAACAGCCTATTTTTTAAAGAATAAAACATTATCGCCCTGGCTGGTGTAGCTCAGTGGATTGAGCACGGGCTGCGAACCAAAGTGTCGCAGGTTCGATTCCCAGCCAGGGTACATGCCTGGGTTGCAGGCCATAACCCCCAGCAACCACACATTGATGTCTCTCTCTCTCGTTCTCTCTCTCTATGCCTATCTCCCTCCCTTCCCTCTCTAAAAGTAAATAAATAAAATCTGTTTTTTTAAAAAAAAAAAGAATAAAACATTATCAAACAGATCCAAAAGTTTTCTAACACTGACTTTTTAAAATTGTGGTTACTGGATAGTCTACATTTCAGATGCCAGAAGCAACAGTTTGTCTTCCAGCACCCTGCACCTTAAACTGCAATGACCCTTTCTTAATTTTAAAACTTTTATTGATGGTTTATTTCAGAGCCATGGAGATATGAAGGTAAATATAAAAACTTTTTTTTCTTAAAGAGCTTTATCTATGTCAGGAAACATTACAATGTATTTCATTATTTTTCTGTAAGAACTTGATTAAAGTTGCAATATCTCTAAAATCACAGAAATGGGCGTGGGTCTGCTTTGGGAGGGACAACAGAGGGTCAGGGGAATCATAGAGGAGATACTACATGTGTTGTGTCTTAAAATATGAGAAGGTCTCCTGAAAAAATAATGAGGTGAACAAGAACCATTTGATAACCAAAAATATGTTTTTAATATTCAATGTCTGAAAAGCAGAATAAGGGAAGGTTAAATGTTTAGATCTTATCAAAAATCATAGGCAGTATCTGAAAGCAAAATTATTACTTGGTCTTTTTTAAGTGGCTGCTTTTACACTAGGATACACTAGTCTTTCGATGACAAAGGGTTATGCTAGGATCACACCTAGCATATTAAACCCAATCCCGCACAGTTTAAAACATTTTCCGTTGACATGTCTGTGGTCATTTTCTGTAAGAAAATCTAGTCCTACTGGGGAGATAACCCAGTTATGAAAATACCAGTTAGACCAACTGAAAGCTTTAAATTTGTGCCAATTAAATTGAAAGTAGCGGTCAAATAAATATGTGTGTTGTTATTTGCTAAGGCATTAGGGAAAGAATGTCCAACTTGCCCTAGCTCTTTAAACTTAAACTGCTTACTCATTCAAAGATCAAACAACATGACACTGTGTCTTCAAGAATTACAAAGAATGTCTCTGCTAAGTCCCAGAAACTTCTGCTCCATCAACTTTATTTCTTGTTCTGTGATTCCCCCTTATATTTACACAGCAACTTGTTCCCATTATTCCCTCAGCAGTCTAGATTACTTGTCCAGGTTAAAAACGCTTGACTTTGGCACCTATATTGGGATTAAGTTCTGGTATTGTTCTCTGGTTTGTTAGGGATAAGAGGCAGTCACTAAGCCTGGTTTTAGTTCTCTGATCATATTCTGGCTTGGCCTACTCCTTATCACCTGTTCTCTTGAGTTACAAACACCACCATCTAATTATAGTCAACAAACAAAGACAAAAATGGAGTCATTCCTCCCACCACTCAATCTTTCTTTGTCCCACCTACATTTTTACTGGGCTTTACACCTCTGAGTAGGGACATTGGGTTATTTTCAAGCACATAGATTCAGTGAAATAAGTGGAATTTATACAGAATAATCACGTTCCCCATGATGCCTGGGACATTTGGTCCACTATCAGAAAAAAATAAAATAAACTTCATCGTAGAATGCAATGGAGCCAGGGTGAATGAAGGTAAACTTGGTTATTTTTGTGTTCTCTCAGTGTGCTAACATCCCATGCTTTGTGATTCTAAGTACAGAAGTGAAAAGAGGTTGTTTTAAAAATTTTTCCTAAAGAAGCTTTGACCTCCTTGTTTCTAAGACTATAGATGAGAGGATTTAACATGGGGATGACCACTGTATAAAACACAGACACCACTTTGTCTTGATCCATTGAGTAGCTGGAGCTGGGACGCAGATACATGAACAGGATTGTGCCAAAGAAGATGGTAACCACCATCAAGTGGGATGCACAGGTAGAGAAGGCTTTGTGCCTTCCCTCGGCAGAATGGATCCTCAAGATGGCAATGAGGATGTAGAGATAAGAAATGAGAATAGTCAGAAGGCAGCTCAACTCATTAAAACTGGCGAAAGCAAAAATGACAACCTCATTGATATGTGTGTCAGAGCAAGAGAGTTTCAGGAGGGGTGGAGTGTCACAGAAAAAGTGATTGATGACGTTTGAATGGCAGAAAGACAGTTGGAAGGTGAAGCCAGTGTGAATGGAAGCATTTATAAAGCCTGCAAGATACGTGGCCAACACCAGAAGGACATTAAGACGGGGAGACATAGTAACTGTGTAGAGAAGAGGCTTGCAGATGGCCACATACCGGTCATAGGCCATCACGGCCAACAGGAACCCTTCAATACCAGCAAAGGAACCAAAAAAGAAGAACTGTGTGGCACATTCATTAAATGAAATGACTGGATTCTCCACCCAGAAATTCACCAGCATATTAGGGGCAATAACAGAAGAATAACAGAAGTCAACAAGGGACAAGTTACTGAGAAAAAAGTACATTGGAGTGTGAAGACGTGAGTCAATCTTGATTAATAGGATCATGCCAAGATTTCCCAACACAGTGATAATATAGATGACTAGAAACATCATGAAAAGAAGAGATTGTAGCTCTGGATGATTGCTGAATCCCAGAAGAATAAACTCAGTCACTTTTGAATGGTTGCTCATACCTTTGCCTCAGAATGGATCATTCATATGCTGTGGTAAGAAAGAAATCAAAGAAATAAATTATAAAAAACAATACCAGGAAAACTGAATAGCTCATTCTTGGCTATAAGTAACATTGCTTCTAAGATGTCTTGGGAACATATGCATTAAACTTTTTTATTTTCTTATTGCAGTAAAAAAAATGTTTCCTTAAATAAACTCAGTAACCTATTTTGTTTAAAATGTAATGTGTGATACTCTGGTTTCTCTTCAGATCATATAAAGCTTTTGCCTTTTAAAATGCAATGTGTGTATGCACATGTGTATGTTAAGTCTTTAATCATTGACCCTGGTTTGTCCATATTCTACCTCCTGACTTTTCTCTCCTCCTCGCTTGATCCTTCTGTCTTCATCTGCTATTATCCAATTCCCTTCTTCTTTCATTGGCAATTAAAAATATCATACAGTGATACAGCTGAATATCCATTGCTGTATCCATTTCTGTTTCCCAATTTTCTGTTATTTAAGCCCACTCAAGTCAGGCTTTAACCACATTACTCCACAGAAACTGCTCTTGTCAGTCATCAGGAATCTTTGTTACCAAACCCAGTGGTCAATTCCCAGTCCTCACCTTCTTAATCTACCAGTAACATTTGACAGAGTTCATTGCTTACTACTTGAGTTTCTTCTCTCATCTTCCAGAACACCAGACTTTGACTTTTCTTCCTACCTGATTTTCTTCTTTTCAGCTTTCTTTGCTTATTTCACCTCTTCTCCATGACTCTTAAGGTTGGAGTAGCTCAGAGCTCAGTCCTGATTCTCCTCTTTTTATTTATACTCAACTTTTGTGTCTTTATTCAGTCTCATGGTTTTACATATCATCTGTATACTTACAACACCTGAATTTAAATATCCAGCCCTGACCTCTTTTCCACTCTCCATACCTATAATCAACTTCTTACTCACATATCTGCATTGATACTAAATAACAACTCAACATGACCCAGAATTGAAGTCTTTATGTTCTCCCTTAATTTGTTCCAAAAATTAAGTCAATGACAACTCAGTACTTCCATCTGCTCAAATGAAGACAAGTAAATATTGGAAAAATTGATCTCTTTTTCACACAATCCATCACTGTTCTAACAGATAATTTTGTCAGTTCTATTTTCAAAATATCTATATCAATAAGACAATTAGCTCCCACCACTTGAATTCCTACAACCAAGGCCCAAGCCAACAACATCTTCTTTCACTTAGATTATTGCAATAGTCTTTTAACTAATCTTTCTGTCTCTAAAATTAGCTAAATTCTTCCTTACAGTAAACTAATCACTTTTAAATTTTTGCAACCATTTCATAGAGCTCTGCTTTATGTGTATGTATACAAACACACATTACATGTATAAAAAATATAAATTGATATAAATAGAATTATATTCTCTATGATATATATGAGCCTATATGTGTATATACATATATAAATATGTATAATGAAGTTTGAAAGTTATAAGCATTTTCTCAGTTTATACATATAAAAGCATAAAATTATTTTATTTAATGCCCTTCAGAAGGCATTATGTATGCCAGGTGTTTTGGCACTCTTTCTACACAAAATTAATTAAACTTACCTGTTTTGCACACACATAAACATACTTATATACACATAGATATCCATGTATACATACATTCATGTGTGTATGTGTATGCATATATTCTCTGAAATTCTCTGAAATTCATTCTATGAAATTCTAAATTTCTTCTGAATAAAAGGTCACATTAGTGTAGTTGGTAACAAAAATTCAGTGTTTCAGACATATTACAATTGAGATATTTAGTCTTAACTTGAATTTTTTTGAGTCCTCTTGGAAACTTTCTATATCTGAACACTGAGATAAATTAAAAATTAAATCATCTTACCTTTTGTTCTTAAGAAATATTCACTGGAAATAGTGGTGGTTACTAGTTTACTTTTGTTTTATTTATTTGTTTTTGGGAGTATACAAGTTTTCTGTCTCTTAATGTGAAGTTTATAGCTTTGATGAAAATGGAAGTGGCATAAAGGAATCAGCTATGATAGAATTAAGTCATGATTTCAACAAAGAGTAGAAAATGTTGCTGCTGAATCTAAGCCAGAAAGTCAACCTTATTAAAGGCATGATCATTCTCATGAGATTTGTTCTCCGTGGAAGTCTAAGGCTAGAAATGTGCTGATGCAAAATGAAAACATGCATTTATTTTTCACTGACGTAATTGAACTACATTCTCCCCAGGGAATCAAGTATACCCTGGGAGGTAACTTAGGCATTTAGAGAAATACAAATATTGCTTCATGATCCTGAGACTCCATTGAACATAACAATGAATTAAATTGCACAGGATTGACCAGATCCTGCCTCCAAACTTCAGAATTCCATTCAAAATATGATCCCTACTCATCTCTACTAGAGTATGGCTCTCATCGCATTCATTAATTGATTCATTCAATAAATGTAGTGAATTTGTTTTATGGAGCAGACAATATCCTTGGTACTGGTAGAGTTGCCAACAAAATCATTCTTGTGACTTCCTCATGCAGCATGCAGTTGGAGTTGGGCAAGAACAGCTATTACAGGATCATATGAAAGAATGAAGTCCAAAACCTATTTATGTCCTACAAGGCTTATGTTACCTGCTGATCCTTCACAACTCTTCTGATTTCATTTTTCTCCTATCATTTGCTCACTCTGGTCCACATATATTTGCCTCCTTACTGTTCCTTTAGCAAACCAAGCAGAATCTTGCCCCAGGGTTTTTGTATTTACTGTAGCATACTTAGAATGCTTATTCACAGACATTCACATGATATTATCATTATTTAGATATAGATGAAATGTTATTCCACAGGGAGCTCTTCTCTGACTTCACCACTCCCTATTCTGTTTCCTGATTTATTTGTATTCAAAGTACCACTCACATCCATGTCAAACACATACACCACACACACCAGTACATATATGCACACACATTATTTAAATATATGTTTCATGAGATGAAGAAACTTGTGTTTTCTTGCCTGCTATATCTCCATTACATGTTGCATTTTAGATTTTTCATTAATAGATTTTTAAAATTACTTTATTATTGTTCAGTTACAGTTGTCTGCATTTTCTCTCCACCAGTCCCTCTGACCCCAGCCAAACCCACCTCCCTCCTTGCTTCCACCTTCCCCCTTGGTTTTGACCATGTGTTCTTTTTTTTATTTTTTTAACATATTTTATTGATTATGCTATTACAGTTGTCACATTTTCCCCCTTCACTCCCCTCCACCCTGCCCACCCCCTCCCACCCACATTCCCCCACTTTAGTTCATGTCCATGTGTCATAAGTTCTTTAGCTTCTACATTTCCCCTACTATTCTTGCCCTCCCCCTGTCTATTTTCTACCTATTGTCCATGCTACTTATTCTGTATATCTTTTCCCCCTCTCTCCTCCTCCCACTTCCCTGTTGCTAAGCCTCCATGTGATCTCCATTTCTGTGGTTCTGTTCCTGTTCTATTTGTTTGCTTAGTTTGCTTTTGTTTTAGGTATGGTTGTAGCTAACTGTGAGTTTAATGTCATTTTTTACTGTTCATATTTTTTATCTTCTTTTTCTTAGATAAGTCCCTTTAATATTTCATAAAATAAGGGCTTGGTGATAATGAACTCCTTTAACTTGGCCTTATCTGAGAAGCACTTTATCTCCCCTTCCATTCTAAATGAAAGCTTTGCTGGATAGAGCAATCTTGGATGTAGGTCCTTGCCTTTCATGACTTGGAATACTTCTTTCCAGCCCCTTCTTGCCTGCAAGATCTCTTTTGAGAAATCAGCTGACATTCTGATGGGAACTCCTTTTTAGGTAACTATCCCGTTATCTCTTGCTGCTTCTAGAATTCTCTCCTTCATTTTTACCTTGGGTAATGTAATTATGATGTGCCTTAGTGTTACAGAGCAAACAAGGGGGGGACCTGAGACGATATAAAGAAGCCCCCAGGTCCGTTATGTCCGCCACCAGAGGAAAGACATCTCTCAATGCCAGAGATTTGTGAAAAGGAAAGGAAATGTTTATTTAATGCTATGCAAACTTAAAGTAGGGTCCTAATGTCTTCACCAAAAATCCTAAAGTCCCTTAAAGCACCCACAAACAGACATAGTCCTTCCTTCCTTCCCCCTTTGCCCAGTCCAGAGTACCGTATCTCCTAAAGCTGCGGGGGTCCCCACTCTGCCAGAGCCGCGTGGTTCTCTCCCTCAGGGCCTCGAGAGTCTTCACTCTGCTAAAGCTGTGTGGTTCTCTCTTGCAGGGCTGTGCATGGTTCTCCTCCTTCAGGGCTGTGCATGGTTCTCCCCCTCAAATGGCTGCCACATCTCGGTTTAAATCCCAGCACCCATCTTCCTCTGAAGCCCCATTTCCGGCTCCTCTCACAATTGGCTACAGCTGCCAGATTCTGGGCAGGTGTGGCCCTGTGGTGTGGAGCCAATTATCTCCAGGATCTTCTGGATCTTATTACAGATCCCTATTTGAGGCTCCCCTCTTGGCTGCACCCTGTTACATTAGTGTGTTCCTCCTTGGGTCCAACCTCTTTGGGACTCTCTGAGCTTCCTGGACCTCCTGGAAGTCTATTTCCCTTGCCAGATGGGGAAGTTCTCCTTTATTATTTGTTCAAATAACTTTTCCACTTGTTGTTTTTCCTCTTCCCCTTCTGGTACCTCTATAATTTGGATGTTGGAACGTTTAAAGATGTCCTGGAGGTTCCTAAGCCTCTCCTCATTTTTTTGAATTCTTGTTTCTTCATTCTTTTCTGTTTGGTTGTTTCTTTCTTCCTGCTGGTCCCTTACATTGATTTGAAACCCAGTTTTTTTTCCATCACTATTGATTCCCTGTGCATTTTCTTCATTTCCCTTATTGTAGCCTGCATTTGTTCATCTAATTTATGACCAAAGTCAACCAGTTCTGTGAGCATCCTGATCACCAGTGCTTTGAACTGTGCATCTGATAGGTTGGCTATCTCTCAGTCACTTAAAAACACTGTCTCTGGGGCTTTTAATTCTGTTTGGGCCATCATTTTTATTTTATTTTTATTTTTTTTCTTTGGTCTGGTTGCTCCTGTCCTGTATGAGGGGCAGAGCCTTAAGCATTCACCAGTGCGGTGCACCTCAGTCTCTGGGTTGTGACGTTGTAGGTGGGGGCTGGGTCTGAGAGGGAACAATGGTGCCTACTCCACTCTCTGTAGGACTTCAGTCCCCTTTGCTGCTTCCCACAAGCAAATTGGGCCCTTCTGGTGCTGGCCCCCAAGCAGGTGGGCTTGTGTACTTTCTCGGACTCTGTGCATTTCCCCAAGAAGCTCTCCTGTGAGGCTGAGAGAATCTCCCAGCTTCAGCTCCCACAGGTGTTTTCAATCGGTGCCTTCAGGCTTTGTTTCCCAGTGCTGGGTCCCTGCGTTGCACGGTCTGTGTCACTGCCCATTTTCGCTTAGTTTGTCTGTGCGTGAATGTGCGGTTGTGGACAGCCAACTGCCTTGCATGCCTCACTGGGTCCACTCGTTGCCTCCCACGCCCAGGGTCTGCCACCGGTCCATCAGCTGCCCCCTCACTTCTGGGGTCCACCAACTGCCGTCTGGCCCTGTGCACCCGCATCTGCCAGCCACCACTTTTTCCTGCCAGGACCCCTTGACCCCTCGACCCCTCTCTGTAGGCCTCCAACTCTGTGCCTCCTTACCATTCTGGATGAATGGTAGTCAGACTTCCGTTCAGTTCATTTCTCTCAGTTCTGGTTGGTTGTTTTCTTTCTAAATTCTTGTTGTCCTTAGTTTTGGTTGTGCAAGGAGGCACAGTGCTACTACCTATGCCTCCATCTTGGCCGGAAGTCCCTGCATTTCATTTTAGATTACTTTTCTTTTTTAAGGTGAATTCTTGTGATGATGCCAGGCTTTGTTAAGTTTTCAAATTGGGTTGAGTGAGTCTTTGAATTTTTTAGTTTTATTTTTTTCCCAAGATTGCTTGGTTATTCTGGGTTCATTGAATTTCCATATGAACATTAGGATTAGCTTGACAATTTCTCTTAACGATGATTCCACAGAATTCCGCTGAGAATTCCCACCAGTGGTGGGGAGGTTCTTGCCACCTCCGCGTTCAAGGAAACTGCCTGGGCAACGTAAGAGGTTCAGCCAAAGTCACTTATCAGGTGCATAATAGGGCCAGAACTCCCTGCTCTCCTGATGCCCCTCGCAGCCTGCCCAAAAGTGGGGTCCATGGAGAGCGACAGTGACCATGTGTTCTTTATAGCAGTTTCTGAAAACCCTTCTCCCCTCTGTCCCCTCCCCCTCCCCTCTGGCTATTGTTAGATTATTCTTAATTTCAATGTCTCTGGTTATATTTTGTTTGCATTTTTATTTTGTTGATTATGTTCCAGTTAAAGGTGAGATCATATAGTATTTGTTCCTCACTGCCTGGCTCATTTCCCTTAGCATAATGCTTTCCAGTTCCATTCATGCTGTCACAAAGGATAGGAGCTCCTTCTTTCTCTCTGCTGCATAGAATTCCATTGTGTAAATGCACTATCATTTTTTGATTCATTCATTTACTGATGGGCATCTAGGTTGCTTCCAGCACTTGGCTATTGTAAATTGTGCTGCTATGAACATTGGGGTGCATAGGTTCTTTTGGATTGGTGTTTCAGGGCTGTCAGGGTATAATCCCAGCAGGGGAATTGCTGGGTCAAAAGGCAGTTCCATTTTTAGTTTTCTAAGGAAATTCCATACTGTTTTCCACAGTGGCTGAACCAGTCTGCATTCCCACCAATAGTGCACTAGGATTCCCTTTTCTCCACATCCTCTCCAATGCTTGTTTGTTAATTTGTTTATGATGGCCATTCTGGCTGATGTGAGGTGTTATATCATTGTGGTTTTAATTTGCATCTCTCTGTTGGCTAGTGATGCTGAGCATCTTTTCACATGTCACTAGGTCCTCTGTATGTTCTCTTTGGAAAAGTGTCTGTTAAAGTCTTTTGCCCATTTTTTAATTGGGTTTTTGGTCTTCCTGGAGTGGAGTCGTGTGAGTTCTTTATATATTTAGGAGATCAAACCCTTGTCCAAGGTACCATTGGCAAATATGTTTTCCCATATAGTTGATTCTCTTTTCATTTTAATGCTGTTTTCTTTAGCCATGCAGAAGCTTTTTAATTTGATGAGGTCCCATTTGTTATTCTTTCCTTTATGTCCCATCTTTATGGAACGTATCAGTGAAGATGTTGCTGCGTGGAATGTCTGAGATTTTCCTGCCTGTGTTTTCCTCTAGAACTTTTATGGTGTCACGACTTATATTTAAGTCTCTTATCTACCTTGAATTTATTTTTATGTATGGTGTAAGTTAGTGATTGAGTTTCATTTTTTTGCATGTAGCTGTCCAGATCTCCCAACACCATTTGTTGAAGAGGCTATTTTTACCCCATTTTATGCTTCTTCCCCCTTTGTCAAATATTTAATGACCATAGAGACTTGGGTTTATTTCTGGGCTCTCTGTTCTGTTCTATTATTCTATGTGCCTGTTTTTATGCCTCTGTAAAAACAGCAGGCTGTTTTGATTACAGTAGCCTTGTAATACAGTTTGATAACAAGTACTCTGATCCCTCCTGCTTTTTTCTTCTTTGTCAATCATTAATAGATTTTTAAACAGCTTTATTGATCTACACATATGTTCAAATTTATCAAACTGTATACAGTAAATGTGTGGGCTTTTTTGTATATGGATGAATGGTTTTTTAATGTATTATGAGTAAATAAAGATATAAAGGTTGTCTGCTTCCTTATTCCAAAAATAAGAACGCATAGGTATGACGCCAAGATGAAGTTCCTCCTCATAGTAGAAAAGGTATGATTATTTTATAGATGTCTGAGTACGATAACTAAAAAAGGAAAGCTAACTGCTTAATACTTCAATGTGTCTAAAGGCCCTAGATGCCAGGTTGTCAATTCAATATACAAATCTGGAACTCAGGTTAGAAGTCAGGGCTGGAGATGTAGATTTTGGAATCATGGCAGACTTCTTAAGTCACATAAGAAGTGGATACAAATGGAGAACCAATGTATCAGTGAAGCAATGGAAAGGATTAAGTCTTTGGTTCCAGCATGAAGAGGAGAAAAAGCCATCAAATTCCTGAGCAAAAGCAGCCATGAAGAGAGACAAAATCTAAAGACTGAAGTAATATAGAAACCCAGAACAGAGTATTTTGCAGATACCGAAAGGAATTAACTATGAAAAGTCCTCCTGAGATAGCCAGTAAAAAATGAGACAGAAGAGCTATCTTTAGATGCAGTGGTGTTAAAGGCTAATATGTTCTTGACAAGATTAGATTCAAGCATACCATTGGCATGTGTCATGGGATATGAGAAAGCAGGGATGATGACCAGAGCACAATTATAACGGGGTCAGAGAAATAAGCTGGTGACTGGATGGGACTTTCAGCCAAGGAAATTATTAAGAAAGGTTATACCAGAACATGTTTGTAAACAAATAAGGACATTTCAGTAGTGTTTGAGAAACTCATGCTTAGGAAAAATAAAAATGTAACTCTGAAGTAAAGTTTATGGAAATCTCCAAAGATGTGAAAGAACTAGTCTTAGCTAGAAGCAGGGACACATTGTTTATTATGACAGGTGGGAAGAAAAGTATATATATAAATATTTAGAGGTAGTAAAATTGGTATGATCTTATCCAAATGTTTATATTTTGGAGGATAAAGTATGAGGCAAGGTTAGCAACAGAGTTAAGTGCTGAGTGTTTTTCTCCAACTACTCTAAGCAACATAAGTGTAGGACAGAGGAAGAAATATTGAAATTTAATCAAATTAGGATTTAATCAGATGAGTATCAAGGAGAGAAAGTAGAACCATAGAACTGAGGGTAATTGAGAGTGAGTCATTAGACGATATGTCATGGGATCTCCATTGAAAATAATAAAATGTGGGTATGAGAGTAGTAAGGATGATCAAGTATCACTTTTCTAAGTTGATCAATAAGAAGCAGTTAAAGGATAGGTATTAAAGTAGATGAGTTAAAACGAAAAGAAACATGAAAGAAGCTGCCCACTGTGATATAGTTTGAATCTCTTTGAAAGAAACCTTAATTACAATAGCCAAGATCTGGAAATATCCCAAATGCCCATCATTAGAGGAGTGGATAATAAAGTTGTGGTACATTTACATAGAGGAGTACAATGCAGCTATGAAAAAGAAGAAACTCTTACCCTTTGCAACAGCATGGATGGACCTGGAGGTTATTATGCTAAGTGAAATAAGTCAGTCAGAGGAAGACAAATAGCATATGATCTCATTCATATATGGAATCTAATGAACAAAATAAAATGACGAACAAAATATAATCAGAGTCATGGATGCATGGAACAGATGGACAGATCTCAGAAGAGGATGTGGAGACTGGAAGAGGTTAGCCAAAGAACATTCATGCATGTATGCATAACCCATGAACAGAGACAACAATGTGGTGAAGGCTGGGGATACAGTGTCAGGGGCTGGGTGGAGTAAGGCAAAGGGTGGAGAAATTGAGGACATATGTAATAGTATCAACAATAAATATACTACAAAAATAGTTGAAAGGGGAAGTTATAGGGAGATGGGAGAACTGCTGAGAGTGAACAGAATGACATAACTCTTCCTCTGTGGCCTCTAACAAATTTTCCAGGGTGAGGAGATCTCACTTGGAGTATGTAGAGTACTGATGTTCTTCCTCCTCATCTGCAGTGGATGATGAAATGGGAAGAAATAGGAAACAAACATTTACCCAATTCCAATTCATTACTTAGGCCTTCTTCAACACATCGTCTCATAGAAAAAAATCTGCTTCCTCATTGCTCCAACATCAACAGTCCCTCACCCCCTACAGTGAATAATAAGATAGATAATTTAGTTTGATAAATGTTTACTGAAAACTGTGGAAAGATTTGGGAGGAATAGAGATAAAAAGTTAAAATATATCTATTACTACCCTCAAAATATCACAATTAATCACAAAGTTAGTATAATAATCCCCCATTGTGGCTGTTGCAGCCATATTACTATAAGCTTGGTAGACACTTTTTTGTATCTTATTTAGTATTCTTGACAGCCTTGTGAGTGGAATAGTGTTATTATTCACAGCAATGCTGAGATAAACTATCCAGATTTGCTTCTTAGAGTTGAAGTATTTATTTCTCCAGCTTCCAAGTTTAACTACACAGCTGAGTTCTGCTCTTGGAATTGTCCCTGTTTAAAGGATTTGGCATGCCCAAGATCATTCCCCTTCCCAGTGGGTGGCCCATATCCAAAACAGATCATTGTGGAAGTACAAATACCTGGGTTTCTTTCACAATTTTTACAACATATATACACAATAAAATTGATATTAAGAAAAGCTAAATATTAAAACTGGAACTTAAGTCAGACAACTCCAAAAGTTTTGCTAATTTGCCAGGCACTGCCCTCCCCCACTATGATGATTTATCATACAGGCCATGGATATACCTATAAGACACCAGATTAAGTATAATTTATTTTAAACAATCTACTTTAGCACAAAAGAAAAAGCTTAAGCAATCAGAAAAAAATAATGATATGGAAACATTTTCTTTTACATAACAGGATGAAGTGTCACATGGCTTTATGTTATGTATTTCTCTAATATCTTCTTTAGGGCCTCTTTCACATCCTTATTTTTCAAACTGTAGATGAGGGGATTTAGCATAGGGATCACTACAGTATAAAATACAGAAACAATCTTGTCCTGTTCCATTGAGTAGCTAGATGTTGGGCGCAAGTACATGAAGAGAATTGTCCCAAAGAATATGGTGACAGCCGTGATGTGGGAGGCACAGGTAGAAAAGGCTTTATGCCTGCCCTCTGATGAAGGCATTCTCAAGATGGCAATGAGGATACACAGGTAGGAAATGAGGACAATCAAAACACAGCTGATGACATTAAAACTGGAGAAAGCCATGATCACAATGCCATTAATGTGGGTGTCGGAGCAAGAGAGTTTGAGTAGGGGTGGGGTGTCACAGTAGAAATGATTGATCCTATTAGACCCACAAAAGGACAATCTAAAAGTCATTCCTGTGTGTATGGCTGCATTCCCAAAGCCTGCTAGGAATGAGGTAGCTACTAGGAAGAAGCAAATTCTCCCAGACATGAGAACTGGGTATAGCAGAGGGTTCCAAATGGCTGCATAGCGGTCATATGCCATCATGGCCAACAGAAAGCATTCGGTCCCCAGGAAGGAGCCAAAGAAGTAGAACTGGGCAGCACATCCATTAAAAGAAATACCCTTATTCTCAGCTACAAGGTTCACCAGCATCTTGGGTGTAACAGAAGAAGAGTAAGAGGCATCAACAAAGGAGAGGCTACCAAGAAAAAAATACATGGGAGTGTGGAGATGAGGATCAATCTTAATTAACATGATCATCCCTAAATTACCCACCATAGTTGCCATATAGATGAACAGAAACAATACAAAAAGGGCAGCTTGTAGATCTGAGTTGTCTGAGATTCCTAAGAGGATAAATTCTGTCACTTGGGTTTGATTTCTGCCTTGAATTTCTTTCATGTATCTGACCATTTGAGCTGCAAAAAGAGAAAAGAAGGAACATGGCATTTGGTCAGGTGAACACGTGACAGAGCTATAAACATCTTTTTGTTGACATATACACACGCAAATCCTATCAGAAGAGGGCAAAATGAAAAACATAGTAAACAGTATGTTGGACTTGATGTCAAGTCAAAAGGTGGTATCTGAGTTCTAGGTGTGCTATCTACTAGTGACCAAGAAGAGTGACTTAATATCCATTCACTAAGATCACTTCTGGCATTAACCAGAATAATTATAGGAAAATCTCCCCTACCCCTCATGGAGGGAGGGAAAAAGAGAGGGACAGAAACATCAGCGTGTGGTTACCTCTCTTGTGCCTCCTATTGAGGACCTGACCCACAACCCAGGCATGTGCCCTAGACTGGGAATTGAACCAATGACCCTTTGGTTCACAGGCCAGCACTCAATCCACTGAGTCACACCAGCTGGGGCAGAACATCTTTAAAATGTACCTCTCTTCATTGTTTATGATAAACAGATTAATTTATAGATTAATGTACTCTCTAGACACAACTTCTGGAGAAAGAGGGCAAAATTAATTCTCAGTTCCTACCAACTATTCCTCCACAGTATTAATGAAAAGAATAAAAAATACTGAAAGTTAGTAAAAATTAGTCAATGGTTCCAAACAAGAATAAAATAATTAAATCTTCTGGGCATGGAGAGAACCTTAAAAAGCAATGACCAAAGACAGAAACATAGGCTATTCCCATAGATAGCATTGTTTTAACTCAATCCTAATTTCCCAGGGAAGCATCAACAGGGAAAAAATGTCAAGTAAATATTGATAATTTTAAGTCATCCCTCCCATATTTAAAAAATCAGATTGTTAAAATGAGTAGGCATCTCAGATGAAAGTAATAGAACAAACCACTGCGGCGAAAACTTCTACCTAACGCTAAAGAAAACACCAGGAGTGGCATGAGGAATAGTCTGGCCACCATACTGAATCCAGAGAATAATTTAATAGCAGGTCATCTACATAGAAATAATATTCACCTTATGCAAGAAGAAATGAAGCCAAATACTTGGGGAGGGAGGAGAAAACTCAAAATAGATACCCATTCTAGATCTTCTGAGAGCTGATAAGATTATCTTTGCTAGAGGAGGTCAGTGGAGTATAGGGCTTTCTCCACCACTCACTGGTGAATCAGGGACTAGAGCATAGGTCCCTTGAAGCCAAATTATTTGTTGTTCTTAAGCACTACATTCCCTCTTCCTTTATTTCACTGGGCAGAGGTATAGACTAGATCCTCTTCTTTGGAATAGTCTGGCTGTATAAACTTCAAAGAACAGCATCTCCAGAAAGAATTAAAAAGAAAGAACAAATCTTTTCCTTTTATCCTCAATTAAAAAGTTTCCCCAAGAGTATTAATCTAACAAAAATAGTGAAAAAAATTAAACGTCACTGATGTTTGTGTACGTGCTAGACATATAAGGAAAGGTAATGATGAGCAAAGATGACAAGTACTAAAATGTGTTGATCATTTCCTGTACTCTACAAGCACTGTGTTGTATATTTTTTCCTACATTATTTTATTTAAATGCTATGAGACAGGCAATATTATAATTTAGTACCTGGGAAATGAGAAATACAAAGGATTAGTGACTCTTGCACAATTCATAGGGTTAACCTAATGGTGACTGATTTATACCCAACAGATGCACTAATACACACAGCAGTTCATATTGTAATTCTCAGAGTTGTGTTAATATATTAGAATACATTTAGTTACATTTTTAAAATCCATACATCTCATGAAGAGGAATATAATTACAGTAGCTGAAGTTTTTTAATTAGCATTATTAGCAAAATGCCCTTTGTTTTACAGCTGGTGTCATGAATTATATGTTCTGGCCTCCCCCCTACTTTGGTAAGTACATTTCCTGCTTCTCTGCAATATTCCTGGCCCCCGTGCTGAGATTTTGCAGTCTACCCTCTAGTCCAGATATTCTTGATCTGGGTTTTCAATTTCTAAGAGTTTGTGAAAATAATGGTGGGATTTCCTGAAAATTGCTAGTGTTTGTAAAGGCCTTAAAATCATATTATTTACTGCTGCATAAATTTCTCCTAATGACTTAACAAATCTTGTAATAGCAATACTTTCTTAGTCCCTCAGTGCTCTTGAAATTTGGGGGTCTATGGGTGATTGTGTAACAGAGTGAAATGCTCAGTCTCTCACACTCTATTTTTGTTCCCGTGGCCTTCAGGCTAATAGCTTCTGCTTAGTCTTAATGATTAGCAAGTAGACATGCTAATCATTAAAGGAAATCTGTTTGCAGCTTAAGTTTCACAAAAACAGCCCCTTACCAGAAGGTGCCTCACCTGAGGAAATAAGAGAAACATGTACAAAAATAATGGTTACTTAGCAAAGATTTGCAGAAATCTCATGACAGGACTCACATCAACTGGAGTCCACAGACTAAGCACCTCAGATCTCCGCTGGTGCCGGATATCTGTGGCCGTCGATCACCTCTTGGCCTTCCTCTTTCTCACTTTCTTTGACATAAAATAAGTCTGAATTTTGTACTTTATTTTTTATTTCTTGTTTCTTTAATGAATTTTTTGGGATGACATTGATTAATAAAATTATATAAGTTTCAAGTGTACAATTCTATGACACACTACAATGAACCCAAAATACAATGAACTCTGTACATTCTTAAGATCGTCTTGCCACCTTCTCAATCAACAAATATTTCCTTACTCCAAACTCTAGCATTTTGAGTTTCAAAGCATTGGACACATGGACTTTGGACCCATAATAATTGCAGAAATTAACAGAATTGTGAATTTTTCTTCAGTTCAGTGAGGTACATGAATGAAACATTTCATAGCTTTACCTTACCTTTTTTAACCACTGGACTTCTAGTTGACCCCTTTGCTTGTTCCTAGTCAATGTTTAAATTCACCAAAAAAGTTAGAGGCTGGGGGGGAGGGGGAAGCCTTCTTCTTAGAGATGGAACTCCTTCTAGGTTAAGCAGTAGGTACAGCTGGAATGGACTTTAGACACCATCCATTACAGAAATAGGAAAACTGAAACCCTTCACACCTTCCCTGTCATAAGAAAGTTACTCTGTGTTCAGCAGAGTTTGAGTCCTTCTTTCTCTTAGTTTTCCTTAAAGATAAGTATTCCAGTTTGTTATTTTATGGTAAAATGCATTTCAACATAGAAAATATACTTTTGCAGAACAACTTTAATATTATTTGAAATTATTTATAATCACAGAGTCTCCAGAGCAGACTGAGGAGTAGGCATCCTGACTTATTTTAAATAGGATATATGTCTTGTACTTTACTCTCTGGGGACTGAATCCCTCATGTTACCTCATTTTAATCTCTTTGTTTTCCTCTCTAAAACTAAAGAAATCAAACGTTCCTTTCACATTTCTCTCCTTTACCCTCAGGACACCTGGGCCCAGTAGAGAGTGAATTTTCAGTCCTATATTCTTAACCACTATTAAGCATCCTTTTTCTATCTCCCCTAATACTTGGTCATCTGGCCCCCTAAGAAGCATGGAAAGAATCCACAAAACAGCTGGTTCATTCTACCTCTTGTCTTGCCTCCTATAAGGACTCTGTGTAAATACCAGTTATACTACCTGGATCACAGTAAAGAGCTGATTATAGGAGGATCAGGGAGATAGGGGGAACAAGAGCTGTCTTGGCATTTGGTCCTGCCTCTGAGTCTTACTAATCCTGTGACTTCTGATATTGCACTGAATCTCTTTATGACTTAGCTTTACCATTTCTAATTGAGAATGATAATGCTTAGGATGACTCTGATAAAATAAGTGAACAAATGTGAGTTGCTATATCAAATGCATATGGATAGATGATTAATAAAATGAGTTTCCCCTACCTTGACACTATTCCCAACTGCCCAGAGTAAGCAATAGCTATCAGCTTATGTAGCCTAGATTGAGACTTACTAGGTTCTTCATTTGCCTTACTATATCATTCATATAAAAGACCCAGGGTCAATATCTGTTTATTTTCAGAGGACTCGGACAGACACCATTACCCCCCACTTTCATCCCATTCTTAGGTCTTTGGACTTAGACCAAATTACACTACAGGCTTCCATAGTTCTTCAGCTTGCAGATCTTTGGACTTCTTGGCCTTTGGAACCATTGAACGATTCCTATAATAAATCTCCTCATATCAGTTTATCTACCTATCTATCACCTTCTGTTGGTTCTGTTTCTCAGGGGAATCCTAACATAGCAGTCTTGTTGGCTGCTAAGAGAAAGAGTGAATCAGAAATATTAAGGGTGGGTAGGTAGAGTAACTAATGTCTAACTTGGAAAATTAAACCACCTCCTAGTTGGAAAAAGTTACTTAAAATCCAACACCTAGAATTTCAAGGACAAGTTCTCAATGGAGCTGGTGTTTTCTTCTGGGGATATTATGGAAATGTATGGTTGTCACAGTGATGGAGGCACATGTGGCACAGAATCTGGGGATGTAGGGGAAGATGCTGAAAGCCTTTAGGGTGCAGCACAGTCCATCACAATGAATAACCATCCACACCCCACACAATGTTCATGTATCATGTCAATTGATGTCCTTAATCAAATTATCAGAGTCTTGCATTAACCTCCATTGTACATATAAACACATTTTAAATATAAACATGGAGTATTGTTGAATAGATTTTATATATAACAAATTTGCCACAAATGCAGTTATTAAATAACTCAAGGAAGAAAATGAATAGTGTGGGACTTTACAAATTGCTGCTCATCATTCAGAAGTTTATGCCATAAGCTAGGAAGCTGAAAAATTGTTTGAGGTGCCTAGATAACAAACATGTATCAGCCCGCATCTTTAACTGTCACATTTACAGAGTTATTTTATTTCATTTTACTTTATTTATTTTCAAGAAGTTTATTTTTTATTTATTTATTTTTATTGTTTTTCGAGCATAGTTGTCTCCTCTTCCCCCATCACCCCTACCTCCCACCTTCAATCCTACCCCCCTTTAGCTTTGTCCATGGGTCCTTTATACACATTCCTTGACAACCCTTCCCATTCTTTCCTCCTTTACCCACCTCCCCTCTCTCCTCTGGTTACTGTCAGTTTGTTCTTTATTTTGATGTCTCAGGTTATATTTTGCTTGCTTGTTTGTTTTGTTGATTAGGTTCCACTTATAAGTAAAGTCATATGGTATTTGTCTTTCATCACCTAGCTTATTTCCCTTAACATAATGCTCTCCAGTTCCATCCATGCTGTCACAAAGGATAGGAGCTCCTTCTTTCTTTCTACTATATGGTATTCCATTGTGTAAATGTACCATAGTGTTTTTATCCACTCATTTAAAGATGGGCACCTAGGTTGCTTCCAACACTTGGCTATTGTAAATTGTACTGCTATGAACACTGGGGTACATAATTTCTTTTAAAACATTTAGCTTTTTCATACTGTAGTTATGCCTGACCAGTTAGTTCCTAACATATGTATTATTTTATCATAAATTATTTAAATTTTATTTCTTCTCTTTAAATTATGTGTGTGGGTAAATTAAATTATCTATGATCATGTCCAAAGCAGAGGGGACAATACAAATGACTTGTTCTAAAAGACATCATTGGGTCTGAAAGGATATAGATCTCCTATTCCAGGGAATACTTACATACTACCACTAGCCATAAATAACATTTTATTCAAAATCCAGAAGAGAGAGGGAGAAAAGTTTCAGTAAGTTAGCAAAATGTAAAATTAGCCTGATCACTTCATATACCATTCACATACCCTAGCATTGCCAGCTAGGGAATTTATGTAGAAGAGAAGATCTCATTTACAATTGCCAAACAAAACAGACCTAAGCATAACCAAATGGAAAAAAAAATGTGCAAAGCCTCTATAAAGGAAAAGAGTAAAATTGCAAAATGATACAAAAGTACAGTTGAAGAAATATAAAGACATATATGCTCTTTGATAGCAAGAGTTAATGACATAAAAGTGGCAATTCTACTAAGTTAATTTATACATTTAACATTGTCCCTGTAATATTTGGAGTGCTGGTCAACCTTTATAAAGGCAAAGTACCACTGGGTATCTCACAGTCTCCTGGCTCCCACATGTACATTTAAATATGACCACTCCATATAGCATGGTATTATCCTCTTTGAAAGACGTTTCAAGAATCAGCAAACAGATCTTTCTAAATTACCATCAAAATCATACCATGTAGGCTTAAGGCTGCTAAAGTAAAGAAGTCCAATGCAGTCCTTATGGTTGACTCAATAATTAAAACTGGAGTGGCTGATGAAATTCCCCTGTGTTACCTTCTTTTATTATTAGAGCTTAAGGAAGAGAGAGTGAAATCCTTAGGGGATGACAGTTCACCAAGTATTTGGGTCTCCTGTGAATGCAGAAAGTATTTCATCATACTTCTTCTGAGGATTATTTGTGATTGAGACTTAAATACCTCCCGCACCCAGAAACAAAGGTGGGGTGGGCAAGCAGCCCAGAGACAACTACTAGAATGACTCACTGTTTTTGGATACTTCTGAGAATATTTGTTCAGTGAAATCCAACAGGAGAAGAGAAGAGAAGACATTCAACCTCTTACCAACAGGTAGAAAGCAGGTCAAGTCACAAGTCAGTTTTGGGGACAGAGAGAGAAGCTGATGTGACCAATTGGGAACGGAGCACTACACTGCCGAGTGCTGGTTGAGCACAGGTTTGCTTGTCACTGGGTCCATGCCATTTTAAATTCAAAAGGAGACACAGGCTGGGGTTTGGCTTTTAGGTATCTCATAGTATTTGAATTTGAAGCATTCTAGATTTGGAAAGTTCCATAGAGTTTGCATTCTCTGCCCCATTCATTTCACAGTTAAGAAAGCTGCATCCAATACAACAATTCATGAAGTCCAAAAAATAATTAGTGGGGAACAACAGGAATATAACTAAGATTCCAAACTTTTACTTCAGTATTCTTTTCATTTAAACATGCAAAAGTATGTGGTGCATCAAAATCTAAAATATACTTGGTCTGTCTTTAAACATTTTGCTAGTTTTTAAAAAATATTTCAGTTTACTGTTAACTATGAAATATGTTATTTACTCATTATTCTACCATTTCTTGAAGTGTCAGATTGGTTGAACTTTAGTTATATATATAAAATCTTATATTATATACATAAGATGGGGAACGCTACTTTCATCCACCCTAGGATTTAAGACAACCTGTTACGAATATTCACACCCTCATAAAAGACACATTATACTATCTGCTTTCTTGTCTTTCCTGAGCAATAAACCAAGTAGATACCCTCTGAATTATGCCTTTGGGGTTAGGTAGAGGATGCTACTTATTTCTTAATTACTTCATTTGTTTCGCTTTGATTTTGCCCACTTCCTTTTCAGAATTTGTCAATAGATGAAATATTCATCCAATTAAAGAAAAAATAGTTTAACAAATGTATGTTCCTGTGTGAATGCAGACTTGGATAATACTTTCTCTATTCCCCCCTGAATGAGTGATTCTTGACTTTTAACTTTGAACTGAGCTATGCAACAACATGTTGACTAGGCAATAGAAATTGTCCAAAGACACAACTGTGTCTTCACTCTCATCACACCCTATGCCAAAGCCCTGGAAGCTTCTTAAGATCAGGAAAACCAAAAGACTAAGTCTGTGTCCATGCATAATAGGCAACACAGGTGAAAAAAGGCAGGCACAAAAATGAAGAGATTTCACCTTCATCAAATCACATATAAACAATGAACAATAAAATGAAGTCTATTCAAGATTCGAGACAGACAGAAGCAGCTCTGCTACTTGCTTTGGTTCACTTTCTTGAAGTTGATGTCCTGCCTCATTCTTTGCCTGTATAGGATGGAGATAATGATGATACCTACTTCACAGGGTTGTTGTGAGTATGAAATTAAGTAATATGTGTAAAGCATTCAAAGTTCTGGCTTATCATTAATACTCAGTAACTCCTTTTTATTCAAAATGGTCATTATCCACTGCTTTTTCTAATATTATTCACCCTCTGCTCCAAGTATTTCACTTTCTGTGAATGTGTTTATGTGTGTGATGTGATGTCATGCTTTGAGATCCTTGGTTATTTCATTTCTTTTGTGTGTGTGTGTGTGCTTATATGCAATGAAAGTTAATATTTATTCATATTTGTGTCCACATTTGCTTTGTTTTAGAAAAAGGAAGGAACTCTCAAAACGGCTTCTCTTTACTGATTAAGTGAGGTGGTTAAATGCATAGATCAGGTCATGCATTGGTACCATATGAAAAATGACCTCAGAGCATCAAGGTCATTGGAGAAGCAGAATTTGCCATCCCCAAGACACTAATAACATCTTCTATTTAGACTGGGCACCTAGTGAAGTTGCACAACCATCACCTATAAGTTGCCACATGAGTCCAAGAGCCTAATCACTGGGAAGATTTTTAAGGATCACTCCAAACAATAAACCAAATCAAGGCACACATAAAATTGAAAAGATGAATAAAGAAAACCATTCAGTGGTGACTGAGTTTATCTTCATGGGCATCACACAGGACCCTCAGCTTCAGATTATCTTCTTTGTGATCTTCCTCTTGGTCTATCTGGTCAATGTAGTGGGGAACATTGGTATGATCATCCTGATTATAACAGACACTCAGCTTCACACACCCATGTACTTTTTCCTCTGCAATCTTTCATTTGTTGACCTGGGCTACTCCTCAGCCATTGCTCCCAGGATGCTGGCTGATTTCCTAACAAAACACAAAGTTATCTCCTTCTCCAGCTGTGCCACCCAGTTTGCTTTCTTTGTAGGTTTTGTGGATGCTGAATGCTATGTCCTGGCTGCCATGGCCTATGACCGTTTTGTGGCCATCTGTCGACCCCTCCACTACAACACTCTCATGTCTAAGCGAGTCTGTTTGGTTCTCATGCTGGGCTCTTACCTGGCTGGTCTGGTGAGTTTAGTAGCTCACACTTCCCTCACCTTCAGTTTGAGTTATTGTGGTTCCAATATCATCAACCACTTTTTCTGTGAAATCCCACCACTCTTGGCCCTCTCTTGCTCAGACACCCGCATCAGTGAGATCTTGCTCTTTAGTCTGTGTGGCTTCATTGAATTCAGCACCATCCTCATCATCTTCATCTCCTATGCCTTCATCCTCATTGCAATCATCAGAATGCGCTCAGCTGAGGGCCGCCTTAAGGCTTTCTCCACCTGCGGGTCTCACCTCACTGGAGTCACACTTTTCTATGGCACAGTCATGTTTATGTACCTGAGGCCAACATCCAGCTACTCTCTGGACCAAGATAAGTGGGCCTCTGTATTCTACACTATAATCATACCCATGTTGAATCCCTTGATCTACAGTTTACGGAACAAGGATGTGAAAGCCGCTTTCAAAAAACTAATTGGGAAAAAAACTCAAAAATGAAAATGTGTTATCACAGATAAATGATGGTGATAGAAAATGGTGGCAGAAGATCAAAAATGCAAATAACTTCCAATAAACACTACCTAAGTTACCATCCATTTGTTGAGTGAATCTTAATTTTGAACGTTTTCTGTAACCCTTAACTTTATTTATCTGAAGGAAATAGAAATTAGTATTTTTGAAAAACATGCTAAGCAAAGTTCATTAGTTTTTTATTTAAAATTGACTCAAATATTGATTTGAAATGGAGACAGGATTTGATAGGGGAAATAAATTTCCAATCATTCTTTTTATGAGCAAGCTATAAAAGAAAACTCAGTTTCTTTTTCTTCATCTGAAAACGGGAGCAACCAAAGTATCTACCTTATAAATTTGTTGTGAGAAATAATAAGTTTAAAAGGCCCAGTAGAAAGCTCCCTCTCATGTGTGGCATATAATATTTTTATTGTTTATGCTATTACAGTTGTCCCTGCCTTTTCTCCCTTTCCCCACCACCCTGTCTCACCCTCTTTCCTCCTTAAGCCAATCCCCATATCATTGTCCATGTCCATGGGCTCTGCATAAATGTTCTTTGGTTAATCCCTTCACCATCTTTCATCCTGCTTCCCTCCTCCTTTTCAGCAGCTGTCAGTCTGTTTCATGGATCTAACCTTCTGTTACTATTTTGTTCATTAGTTTATCATGTTCATTAGATTCCACATATAAATGAGATCATATGGTATTTGTCTTTCACTGACTGGCTTAAATCACTTAGCATAATGTTCTCCAGGTCCATCCATGCTGTTACAAAATGTAAGAGTTTTTCTCTCTTACTGCTGCATATTATCCCATTGTGTGAACATACCACAGCTTTTTTATCCACTCATCTACTGATGGGCAATTTGGCTGTGTCCAAATCTTAGCTATTATAAATAGTGCTGCTATGAACATAAGGATGTTTATGTTCTTTTGAATTAGTGTTTCTATCCAATCACTCTTAAGCATATTTTTTCAGAGTCATGAGGCATGACAGGTCTAAATGTTGAACATTTTTCTACTCTGAAAGCAAGGCAGGGAAAATTTAGTTAAATACATCAGGAGTGGGGCTGGTGTGAGAAATGACTCAGCTCAGCCCAGGATCCATCCACTCATATTCAGCAGAGACTTGAAAGCTCTAGGTATATGCCAGTTTCTGGAGGGTACAAACGTAAGGCACACAACATGGCTGGTGTGATTCCAGTTACTATCTCTCTGAAATTGTTGCCACTGATAATCAAGACCCTTTTCTTTTCTGTCCTCAAGTCTTCCCTTCTGGCAAGGAGTTGGTTTTACCAAATAAATGCTGGCTCCCTTTGATCTCTTCTGCCTAATATTTTCAAGGGGTAGTCATGCAAGTTTTGTCTCCTTCACATATTGACATCCATTCAGGCCTCAGGGAAACCATACAATTCTGGGGCCCTGTGAAAGACAGTGAGAATCAACCACCAAGGCTAACATTAACAAGATCATAATGCCTATGGGATTTGTTTTCCTGCTTCCCTCTAAAATTTCCCCTGTGACTTTTTCTCCTTCTCTTCTGATAGGTGCCAAGGGTCTGCAATGCTTTCCACCATCATCCCCAGCCTCTTACTGGGGAACAGTTTCACTAACCCTAATGTATCAATAACTGGCAATAGAAAACAATATAACTCATTTTTTCATGTTCTCAAAGCTACACATTTTTAATTAAGAAACAAGAATCTCAGGTATCAATAGCAGGTAAAGGCAAAAGACTGAGATTTGGGGAAATCTAAGTTTTTCTCAGCTATGCTGAAACTCCATAATGCCATCAGTTTTTTTTGTTTTCTTTTCTTACAGTCGATAATCTTTCTACCCAATCCCGCTCCAGTGCAATGTAGTCTAAGATCAGGGAAACATGATGCTTATCCTAAAGTGTAGAGCAGCCCCATTCATTATGAAAGACACCAGAGAGTTTTAGGGATAAAAGACCCAAGATTTGTTAAGTTTTTTTCAGGGGAATCATTATATAGGAGTGGCAATTGCCTGGTTCACAATTACCCAATCATATCATGAATATCCAAAAACACATTCCTGATGTTACCTTATGGGGAAAATACAGTAGCTAATAATCAGATGCAGAGTTGGCAGTCCAGAGGTTGAATCTTTAGATTCTTTTACATAAATCAATATGCAAATCTAATATACTATGTGAAATACAAGAACAAAAGGTTATTTCAGTTCCGTTACTTGTGTTAAAGAGAAAGCCACAGGCCCAAATTGGCTGCTCTTGTGGTAAAGCCCATGATGCCAACCCTAGACCTAATGCCCAACCTGTTGCTATTTTAACCTCTCCCAGAAATATAATCTTGAGAAAACAGTCTGGAGTTTCCTGGTCGCTACCAGTGAGGTAATAATCTCACTTTGGCCCTCCCCATCTCCCAGAAAAAGAAGAGACATCTGCGCAATGAAAACCTTTGCAGTTCCCTTGACGCCCAAAGAAAGATAACCTGGTCTAAAAATAACCCTTTCTCTTCTTTTGTTGATATTTTCCTCACCCCCCCCACCCTTCTTCCTATAAAAACATTCTATTTGGTACAAACCCTGTGTTCATTCTACCAGTTGCTAGATGGGATATTGCCTGATTCATGAATCACTTAAGAAGCCAATTAGATCTTCAAACACACTCAGCTGAATTTTGTTCCTTAAAAACTGCAATGAACAAGTACAAGATGTACTTCAAAGAGGAGTTGCTTTAGAATCAGGGAGATCTTTGAAACTCACTTTTATATCTCTAATCAGAGATTTTGTTGAAGACTACTTTTATTTCTTAATTGATTGTTGTATGTAGTCTATGAACAGGGCACTTGAAATTTCACTAAGCTCTTACAACAATTATTAGAGATAAATATTCTCCTTATCTTAAAGATGATAAAAAATAAAGCTCAGATAGCTCAACAAACTTGTCAAAGTGGTTATATCAAAACTTGATCCAAAGGCCATACTTTCCATTCTGACTAAGGACAAACATTCAGTCTTTGGACTATTTAGAAAGGGGCCCTCATCTAGTCTGTGATCCTGAGCAAGTCACTTGATCTCTGTAAGATTTCTTCATCTACTAAATGAGAATAATCATGCTTACTTTTTGGCACCTTTAAAGGATATGTGGGAATATCTATAAATAATTTGTCATATAAAGGTACATAATAAACATTAGTTGCTTCTATTTTCCTTCATTTATAGTTTAACTATCTATACTTATGCTATAAATGTGATGCAATAAAGTGAGGAAATTAATTGTCTATACATGTAGTTGGTGGTAGAAGCATACATATCAACTTATAATACCAAGAGAAAAATGGATAGAAGTTTGATCATCTTAATCTTAGCCCAGTCCTACCAATAATTATTTCACATTAATACCTTAATATTTCTGTACTTTAGCTTCTTTATCAATAAAGTGGGGACTACTACTCAGCTCTTGTCTATCCTATTAGATCACTCAAATAAGAGATCAACAAATGCCTTATATTTGAAAAGGCCTGCATTCTCTTTCATGCATTAAAATTTTTGCCCAGTAATAAAATCATAAGAAAGGTAAATGTGTCAATTGTGTTCTGTGTTATAGACTGCAAAAATCATATAAAGTGGTGTTCTTTTTAAATCAGTGAAGAAGTGATAATGTGAAAGGCAAAACTGATGCATAAGTGGTTAAAAGGGGAGAAAGAGTAGGATAAAGCTTAGATTCAATCTTTTTAACAATCTGTGTTTATGATGTGGTAGACAATATGTACATATACATATTTCTTGACTTCACATAATTTACACCCATAGAAAAATAAGATAAATGCAAATATGCTATATCACAGAAAAAAATAATAAAGGCCAAAAGAGAATTGTAGACAATGTGCTTTGGAAGCTTGCACTAGAAAGACAGCATTCATCGGTCATCATTTCTTATATAAATCACTCCTGGACTCACCTTCCAGGTTTTTGTGTCTGTAAAGTGGTACAAATAATAGCTATCACATGAGGTTGTAGCAAGGAGTATTCAAGATCAAGTTATCACAGACAGTGCTTCTAGCTCAAAGCAGTTTGTTTTTGCCTATTGTTCTGGAGTAAGTATTAGTAATGCTACCTTTCATTCTCATAAGTACCCTGGTTCAAATATTAATATATGTGAAAAAACTACATAGTGTATCTAAGAACTTTGGGGCTTAATGGCATCCTTCTTCTGTGCTAAAGAAGTGCTGTGCATATAATTCTGTACTAACATTCAAACACTTATCACTGAAAATGAAGGTCTCCTTGGGAGACCATCAGACTTTAAGGTAGGCTCATTTTTTTTATCTTCAAGTTCTGGGACATAATAAATGAGCAAGAAACACATTGCACAAATTAATGCCACACCTCAATGGACTAGGGAAGAGCTATCAAAATCTAGTCCCAATTTTGGGTCGCAGGAAGCCTACTGAAAAAAAGTATGAGATCCTGAGATTCATAGCACAGCACTATTAATCCCATTTCTGAAGATGATGAAACCAGAGTAATAGAAGTTTGAATGGCATGCTAACGTGTTCTTAGTTTATGAGTAGTAGAGCCAGGGTTAGAACTAATTTTTCCTGATTCCTAATCCAGTGTTCTATAGAATAGAGAAATGTTCAGCATTGTAGAAAGTTATAGAGTGATCATAATTGAAAAAGAGGTTGGGGAAACCTCTACAAAGGGCTGGATTTGTGACTGTCTTCAGTCTGGTTATTTGATTATATTCATCAGTCAGGAGTTAGACAAGATCATATGGTGAAGTACTTGTTGAAAGATTCACATTTGCCTTTGATTTGGATGAGCTGAATCTTTGCAAGGTCAAATAGGCTAGAGAAGTAACCATAATATGAATAAGTGAGGAAAACACACAAAATAGATGATATCAAAGAAGCAGTTTAGCTTTTAGATTATGCTGATAGAATGATATTGATGAGGAATAATTCATTTCACCATGACTTTCTCCCCTTTTGGTATTTTACAACCCTCATACTTACTAACTTGGGTACTAAATTATTTTTTTTTTTAACTTTAAAAATAAAGACAGCCATTAGGAGAGCTGGTAACATGATTTATGATAGTTGTGGTCTTTACACCCACAGTGGTGACATTAAAATGTCTCAAAATTACATTATTTTTTTCTTAAAATTAACCAACCAAAACCCAAAAAGTAAAAATATAAAGCTGTTTCAGAAGAAATTTTGACATATTTTTGATGTATCAATTTAATAATAAATCTATTCCAGAGAGAACAGAGATAGCAAGATATTGCTAAAGAGAGGATACAATAGAAAGAAATGCATAGATAATAGGTAGATAGACAGTTACATACATACATACATACATACTTAAAGATTATCTAACCCAACAACTGTTTCACAATACACAATAATACTGATTAATCAAGCACTGAGAAAATGTAGTTCATAACAATAGTCTGTTCTCTAATTATTTTGTTTATTCTGGGCTTTAATTCTATTTTAAAAAGGTCAAAGTAGTATACTGTTAATATATTTCTTACCTATGTTATCTTCATGTTACCATAACCCCAAACAAATGTAGCAAGGAAATAATTCAATTGGACATTTGATGTTGTGTGTTGGGAACCGCCCTGACTGGTATCAGAAGCTGAAACCCCTGCCTAGGCTAAGGCTAAGGGAACGGCCTTGGAACCGTAAGCCAGCAAGGAGACAAAAGCTTATCTCCCTGGCAGGAATGCTGCTTCTGCTGCTGAACCCCAAAAAGCTCAGTCGGTTAGCCAAAGACAGGTAAGATTCCCCACGGGGGAAAGACCTAAGACAGGCATGATCACTTTGGGAGGCCCCCTCAAAAGAAGGACTTGGGGGGCTGCAGCAAAAGGGGGTGATGGACCCTCGCTCCTCAGCTTTGACATAGCCTGAGTTCTCATCATCTGGGAGAAAATCTCCTTATTGCCTTAGTTCCCTTGTTCCAGCTAAGCCTAAAACAATGACAGGGTGGTATAGCTCTGTGCTGAAAAGGGCGGATTCCCCGGGTGATCAGGCCTAAGAAAGAAGATGTAAATTACTGTGAAACCTTCTTTGTTTAGAATGCTCTCAGTTGAATGAGAGGGGTCCAAGGAGGAAGTTAGTTTGTTCCTCAAAGTCTTACAGCTCTTTGACCCAGACTCAATAGGCCCGCAGAGTTCCTTGTTTTCTATAGTTCCTTACTTCCCCCTAATGAGTACTGTACTTTACCTGAATTATTATGCAAAACGAGCCCAATAAAAGCAGGTATGGACGGTAAATCAGGGCGCTCCCCACTGGGGGGGTGGCCATTTCATCCCTACTTCCCCACAGAAACTAGTTTGTCTCTGTGCATGTGTTTGTTTCTCACGTGTTTTTCGGCGAGCCATCTGCAGCATTCCATGGTCACTGCTGGCCGGTGACCCACGCATCAGCTAAGGACCAATAATTGTCAAGTTCAGCATTATTTGTGTTAACCTTAATTATAGTTTGTTCTCCCAATGATTGTAACATATAGTGTACAGAATTATCCATTGAATGTCTTTAAGTGTCATATTTTCCCTTTATATCAATAAAAGCAAACATAGAAAAGGAGGAAAACTTGCTTGAAGAGCACGAGAACAAGGACCAGGCATGGACCGTTGGATGGCATTATTTTTCCTAGTTCACCCAACCCCAAGTTACTGATCTAAACAAACTAGTCAAAAATGAATTGTTTAGTTCAAACAATTGGTCTAAATAATAAATTGTTAGAAAAACAGATATTCAATTCTCCTTGTTTTACATATTTTTCTTATATGTGACCTAAACAAGAAAAGTTTTGCTGTGTTTTTTGTTTCTAATTTATAAATAGCCAAGTATTTGCATTCTTATTTGATGATGTTTGGGAGAATTTTAAATGCCACCATTCACCTTAAATCAATTGTTTGGAGAAAGTTTGTTAGAAGTATGTTTCTAATTCTTGTACATGTATTTAAAAATATAAAATATATTATCATTTGTATATCAAGACAAACATTAAAAATACTCTGTGTAATATATTTGATTATTTTATTAATGATTTTTATTTTAACTTTTTAAATCAGTTTTAAATAACTGGCATGTACTTGACCTGTTCCATTAGAAATGCTTTATTTACCAATCTAGATGACCTTATATTTAGATAAAACAAATGCTTGCGTTTTAGTTGTTGGTTGACTCTGAACAGTGAATTACTTTTTTTTTACTCTACATTGTGAAATAAAGGAAAAACAATTTTAAAAAGTTTATCTCTAATTCAACAGCATGTTAATCACAGTCCATATTTATGCTTATTAAGCATACTAATGCTAAATTCAATTTTGCTATTCTCTTAATTCAAAGAATACTTTTTTGTAAAAGTCACACTGTATGTCTGTCTGCATAAAGAAAAACCTTTTAAAAACATAAGTTATGTCACACCACCCTTCTTCATGATACTCACATTTTACTGAGAATAAATCCCCAAACCTCACCACAGTTAACTCAGCCATTCAGGGTCTGCCTGCCTCCCCAGCCATACCTGCTGCTCAGCTCCCCACTAGTCTTCTTTAGCCCTCATCTAGAGTAAACTCCCCACATCTCCACAGTGTGTTTACAACCATCTTCTGGCTAGAAAGCTCTTCTCAATCTCACTCCATCTCTCTTTCTTGTCTTTGTAGGCAGCCTCCTTGAGGTCACTCCACCTATTACTGTTTCTCACTGCCCCTCGAGGATTATTTCCTTTATTGCATTTATCGCAGTTTATCAGTGTAAGTATATATAAGTATATGTATACTATAAATATTTATGAATATTTGAAGGAAAGCATTTTATTGTATTTAACATTATGTCATGTAGTCATTCAATGTTAAGTAATGAATGAATGAATTAGCCCATTAACATTTGTTCAAAACTTCTGCTTCTGATCACTCTTGTCTCCCATCCACACAATGAACCTAAGACCACCAAGAACAAAACTGTAGTTAAACAAAGTCGAGTTTATTTACCCATTTCAAAAGGGATACCATACACCAGGATGTACAGGAAGGGTAGAGTTCAGTTGAAATTTAAATGAAGCAATATTTTAATAAAAGTCTAAAGCACAAAGTAGATTCAGGGTCTTGTTTCCTTGAAAACTATGCAATTAGGACAAAAATGAAATGCTGCACCCAAATCCCTTTCCTTAAAGTTCTGTATGAGTTGGAAATTAAGAATGCCTCTCTATATCAATGTGCTTTTGATGTTCCAGGCAGATCTCTCACCTTACTGATGTAATTTTTAGCAATAAATATCAGATAGCTTATGGTTTTAAGGAATCAAGATTTTTTTCAAGGAGTGAGGAAATAGTCATCACACAATGGAGGGAATTGCTCTGACACATTAAACTGTGGTTTGTCCTTGGAGAAGACATGATTCCTCTAGAGTCTGCAGCTGGATTTATGTGGCTTTTATGTAGAGCAGAAAAGATGTTAAGTATCCAAGCTATGTTTTACTCCTTCACTTCCTATTCAGAAGCCAATTATCTTAGGTAAACAGTTAACCCTAGTGTCTCACTCAGAGCTCTCACGGTTTTTGTTTTGCCATAGCTCTCCTTAAAGCACCTTTCACATCCTGGTTCCGGAGGCTATAGATCAAGGGGTTGAGCATGGGTGTGACCACAGTGTAGAACACTGCAATGATCTTACCCCCAGCCCTGGAGGACTTCGACTGAGGTCTCATGTACATGAAGATGGCAGTCCCGTAGAATAAGGCCACCACTGTCAGGTGGGAGGCACAGGTGGACAGTGCCTTGTGCCTCCCAGAGGCTGACCGCATCCTGAGAACTGACAGAAGAATCTGGGCATAGGAAACAACAATGAGGAGAAAAGGAATGAAGACGATGATGATACTGAAGATGAAAACGACCATCTCAGTGAATGAGGTGTCAGTGCAAGCCAACCTCAGGACAGAGGGTACCTCACAAAAAAAGTGATTCAAGACATTGGGCCCACAGTAGGGCAAACTCAAAGTGAGGACATTGATAATCATGGAGCTCAGAAAGCTACTGGACCAAGAAATGGCGGCCAGTTGGACACAGGTGTTTTGATTCATAATGATAGTATAATGAAGAGGGTGACAAATGGCTACATATCTGTCATAAGCCATGACACCAAGGAGAACACACTCAATCATTCCAAAGGACAAGGAGAAGTACATTTGAGCAGCACACCTGGAGAAAGAGATGGTCTTCTCTTTTCCCACCATGTTGGACAGCATTTGTGGGACATTGGTGGATGTGTAGCAGATATCCAGAAAGGATAAATTAGTGAGAAAAAAGTACATGGGAGTTTGGAGATGAGGTTCTATCTGGATAATAGTGATAATGATAATATTCCCAGCCACTGTTAATAAATAGAAGAACAAGAAGATAATAAAAAGAATGAGCTGCACCTTTGGCTGTGATGACAGCCCCAGGAACACAAATTCAGTCACGGTGAAGTTTGTTTTTATCACACTCATTTTTCAGGTCACCTACTTCTCATGAAACCATCTACTCCCCTGAAGACACAATCATATACTATATATTCCACAGGGTTGGAAACTGAAGGCACAAGTAAGAGCAAGAAGAAGGCTTGTTTTGAGACTATATCTTTAGCATCTAAATCATACTACAAAAGGAAAGCTTTCCTTCTGCTTTTAGATGGAGTATTCTCTTGATGCGATTAAGAATTTTAAACTCATACTGATTAGAGTTAAGCAGATATTCTTGCCTTTTCTTTAATGGGATGTTCCTTTGTCTGTTCATAATCTTCCAAACCCTATTCACTCTTCAAAGTCTTACTCAGGCCTTAGTGTTTTGAAAAGATCCAATTACATACCAAGCAATGAAACAGCAGGATGCAGCACTCATGTAAAAAGCAGTGATGGGCATTGCTTCAGATGCTGCTCACTAACCTATACGTAAGTGTGGGAACAGCAGCCTGTGCTTCCTCTGATCACCCTGATGCAACCTTTGAGTGTCTGGTCACCCTGACAGCCGAAAGAACAAAGACTGTGCACACCACCAACAGAACCAGCCTTGGAGCACACTAATCGTCAGTTCTTCCCTCATCACCATGTCTGTACTTTGGGTGCTTGGATCATTTCACTCTGTACAAAAGGAGAATAATGACGGCACCAATTTTGTGAGGATTTTGAGAGTTATATTCAATAATTTGTATAAAGAATTAAGATAATGTTTACAAGCAGAAAGCAATCTTCCAAGAAAAACCATCAATTATTAATAGCCCTAATAACATAGAGTGATGCAACATTTATCTGGAATTCGTGTCACTAATAATAACCATTTCAGAGATTAATGTATGATAGCATTATACATTAATTAAATTGTATTATATAATATTAACATATTGTATATTAATAAAATTTAATTAATAAATTGAATCCAGACTAGTTACTAGGTCTATTCACTGAGAGTTCCTTAGTCCCACCCTGTACTTTTTTTACTCTTAGTTGATGTACAGAGTTAATATGTTTGGTCACCAACTTCCAGATCGGAGCAAATTAAAATCAGTGATTTAGGAAGATATGGGACAATAAAAAAGTCCTAGAGGGTGGCACATACAATAGCAAGTAGAAGTTGCCAATCATTCCTCCACTCATTCATTCATTCTTTTCTTTCTCCCTTTCTTTTTACTTTTTCCTTCCTTTCTTCGTCTTAAAAATATCTCTTTAATAATATAGTATGTAGCGGGTGCTCAGCATACATTAGCAAACACAACAGACATTTCCAATACTCCCGTAGAATTTATGCTCCAGTGAAAAGTTGTGGTGAAGAACAAATTGATACCTGAGGGACTGAAGAATCTTATCAAGAATACATTTAAGAACCAAGTAGTTGCATGTCATGAAAAAGTTTGCTTTATGCAAAACATCCTTTTTCAAATAATATTGATTCAAATGTAATGCATTTTAGAGGGCTTTCTTATATTTTGATTTAAATGTCGACTTTTCAAATCTAGTAATTCAGTTAACTGGAAAACTAAATTATGTAAAATATGAAGTCCAGGAATGAAGAAGAAGAGCCTGGACTTCTTCAGGGCCTGGAAAAGAAGAGAGAAATTATGTCACAGTCTTGCTTTCATCCAATTAGAAGGCAAGGAGTGAACAGAAGAGGTTACAGAGTTCCCTTCCATGTCCTTCAAACAGTACTTAAAAAGTTTTGTTGCAAATCATAAATGCTTTGGTGATTTTTTAGGAGTGATTATAATGACAAATGACACCCACCCCCAGTGAGTTTCTTAGATGACACAATCAGATCACACAACCACTGGTGAAATGCATGGGATCTATGATTGGATGGCACCCATACATGCCTGGCTCCACCACTCACAGATGAGAGTGCTTGCACAATGCACACCACCTAACTGTCCTCATCTGTAGGATAGAGACAAGGGCAGCATCTTCACAGAGATGATGGACAAGGTAAATGAGATAACGCATGTAAAGCACTCAGACAGAGTTAGGCACATGTAATAAGGGCTCAAAATATATTACCTGTGAGCATTATGATCCATGTGACTCCCATAAAAAGACTTTTGTTAAGTGTAGAACAGGAATTATTGGCACTCCTCACCCCCACAAATGGCAGAGAGGCTAAGTCTTTAAGGCAGCAAACAACTTGTCCAAAATCACAAGTAATTACTGAATATATATATAATCACCTATAACACACATGTATATATTTATATCTATACCATAAAAATAAAATATAAGCACACCAAAAATAATATTCTTGCTTCTATAGGCATGCATGTGTATGTAGAATTTTGTTCACATAAGTAAATATAAAATTTTGATTCAGCATCTAAATGCTGTCGGTATTTTGAAGACTCAATAAAATATGATAAGCCCTTAGTCCCTCTTAATGCAGTTGCCTCAAAGAGCATTTTTTAGCCTCTCAATGGCTGTAACTGCTGAAAAACAGCTAGAACCCATTCACTGCCAGTTTTTCAGGATATAAGACACTCTTTTTCTGGCAGAACACACAGAGCTGCATTTCTGTCACAAGGATAAGAGGAATAAAGGCAATTTATTTTAAGATTTTATTTATTTATTTTGTTAGAAGGAAGGGAGGGAGAGAGAGAGAGAGGGAGAGAGAGAGAGAGACATCAATGTGCAGTTGCTGGGGGTCATGGCCTGCAACCCAGGAATGTACCCTGACTGGAAATCGAACCTGGGCCACTTTGGTTCGCAGCCCGCGCTCAATCCACTGAGCTATGCCAGCCAGGGACTAAAGGCAATTTTATAAATAAATGTAATACCCTTAGTATAAAGTAGGATCACCAAATTAAATATGGGGCTGCCAAAGCTCTGAATGTTTTATAATTATCTATAGATTCTATACTGGCCCCTCAATCAAGTTAGCAATCGCCTAGCTAACTGTACATCCTCCATTTCGCCTCACAGACAAAGGCTACTACTGTTAGCAAATGCCTTTTCCTAATTCATCTGCCTGGAAAACTCCTCTTCAACCTTTTAAATACTAGGCATGCATGACATCCCCTTCAAAACTCCCCCTGATTTCATTCACTCTGACAGACAGTTAACTAGTCTTCTCTACTGAAACATTTCATTCTTTGAACATATTCTATTGCTTTATATTCAGTCTATTTCTTCCATTGACTTTGGGTTTCTAGTGATCCTGCATGTCTGTGTTTTTCTTTTCCCCAGCACATAATAAACACTAATCAATGCTGATAAAATTCAAATCAATCCTTCCGATTTCTACATTTCTTAAGCCTTGGACTCCAATTAAAAATAAATTCATCCTCATGGTAGCTATAACTTTAGTCAAAGTACATAATCAAACAAATTCATTTACTGCATAGTAGTTTCTTTTTTATGAACAACATTGCCTAACATTCCAAAAAAATCCACCTAATTCAAGAAAAAGAATAAAACTGTTGGTGTGAGTTGATGTCAATAAGATACAGTGTATTGTAACCTACACTTTAGTCAAGGTCAGGTTATTTTAGGTTACTCTGGCATTATATAGACAGAGCATATTAGGCAACATATGTCTTCCATGGATGAGTGGCTCATCTTTCTGCTCTGCAAATTAGGGGAAGAAATCTAAAATGTAATTTACACCAACTAAAAAAGGCTGATGCTTTTCATAAATTCAGAATGTTCAATAGAAAACTCTTTAATCTTTATAATTTAAACGACCTGCATAACTGACTATCTTTTTCCAATGCATAATTAAATTGCCTCTTAAGTTGGTGTTGACCAATAGCAATAATATTGTTGGCCTTTGGTAATATCTCATTTTCCTGGGGTAACTTTGCAAGGTACTGTAGGGTAGGTTAAAATCATGAACTCTGAACAAGGGCAGCCTGAATTTGAATTCTGACCCCACCATTTCTCTGCTAGATGACTTAGGAAAGTTTCTAAACTGCACTAAAACTCATATTTCTCCTATGTTAAGTGGTAACTATATTAGTACTTAATTCATAAGGTTATCTTGGGGGGCTGCCCAGGGATGCTTCACCATAAGGTTATCTTGATGATTGCATTAGAAAACACATCTAGAAGTTTTAGCACAGTATCTGACACATAGTATAGCTACCAATATGATATAAACCCCAGGTTTACTCAATTTGCTTGTGTTCTAAGAGTAGAAGGATTACTAGACATAGCCTTATTGGAATTCCAAGACATATCATTACAAACATATTTAGAGTCTACACAAACTTATACAATTCTTATATGTGTTAACTACTATGAAAATTCGCTATGTTTTTTAGTTGGTTATCATTTCATCAATTAACAAGATATATTACTAAAAATCAACTTATGGACTAAGTTCAAGGATTAAGAAAAATAAAAATAGCACCATCATTTTGTTCCTTACCTAGTTAAGGAAGAATATTAAGAAGGGCTGCCAAAAAGTCTGTAAATATTTTTCTGATGAATTCATCACTGAGTTATGGGAATTTGCTAGAAAAGAGATGATCATTTCTTTAAATACAAATGCTGTATACAGTTCTTACAAAGTACACTAAGTGTGAATTAGTTTTACAAATCCTCTTGAACAAGTAAGTAGGATCTGGTTTTGAAAATCTTGGAGGATAAAGAGAGAAATATGAAAGCAAAGTCTCCCAGAAGCCCACATTCTCAGAGAAAGGGCCAACCCCCAACTTCAGCCACAATACTATGTGGCTGATGAAAAACAAATACATTTAAAAAGTTAAAAATCTTTGATCTTCTCCCTCTAAAAAAACAAGAAGATATTAATTGCTACCTATTACAATTCTCCATTGCATGGCACACATTTTTAGGTACTCTGCTGATAGTAAATTGCATCTTCACTATAACTCCAAAGTAGATTTATATTCATGTTAAAAATGAGAAAATTAATGATCAGGCAGGCTATACAACTTTTTCAAAGTCAGACTATTTAACAGAGCCACAATTTGTACTAGAGTCTGCCTAATTCCAAAATATCCTTAAGTTAAACAACAAATGATTTTATTTTACTACTATTATTCATGTCTTAATAAGCCATTACAAACATGTGCAGAGCAGGGAAAATTACATACCCTAAGCACACAAGTGATGTGTCGAAATAATCTGTTTCATACCTGTCCTTACCACTTATTCATGCAAACAATTACTAATAAAAAACAAAATAGACATTATATCCATATCCAAAAAATACAATTCTGTGGACATAAAATAAATCTTCTGTTATGATAACTACAAATAAAATACTACCATAATCTGACTCAGTCCTTTTATAAGTAGACTAGAAATAAACATGATAAATGCATGCACAGTGAAATCCCTAAGTTATCTGAGTTTTCTCATTTTAGGACCTTTAGGCTGAATTCTGGATTCTTGAGGGATAATGTCCCAGACCAGTAATTAAAATGCAATTATTTGTTCTGAGGGATTCCTGGTTGAGACACTTGTTGGTTGTAGCTCCTCCCATCTCTCTACGCTGCACATGAACCTTTAGCATGGTTATGTTGCAGGCCTTCCAAGCACCCAGCGTGTTCTGTGCCTTTTATACTGCCGAATACAAGGAATCATAAAAATGGGTGTATTCATCACAAGAACAGCAAAACCTGAAATGCAAACTTCAAAGACCAGTCATTTCCTTTATTTTAATATTTAATTTATTTACTTTTAGAGAGGGGAAGGGAGGGAAAAAGAGAGGGAGAGAAACATCCATGTGTGGTTGCCCTTCAAGTGCCCCCTACTGGGAACCTGGACCACAACTCAGGCATGTTCCCTGACTGGGAATGGAACCAACAACCTTTGGTTTGCAGTCTGGGGCTCAATTCACTGAGCCACAGCAGCCAGGGCTGGAGAGTCATTTCTTAGAATTGACAATATTTTAAAGATGGTTATGATCCTAGTATACTCTCAATTATCCACATAGCAAATTTGAACCCTAGGTTTTCTTCTCACTGGTCATAGCAAATTTTGGAACCACATACTATTGCATTACAACTAAATACAAACTGTATAAGGAAACAGTAAGGCCAGGAAACTGTGAGCTCAAACATACCATTTTACTTTATCAGCTTTGGTTTGTTCATCTTTGAAATGAGCATAAAAATGTCTACATCACTACATTTACTCCCTTGTTTTGGATGTAAAAGGGGAGAAAAGAAGGAAGAAAAGTAAGGAGAGAGAAAGAAAGCAAAACGTTAATATTAATTTTAATTGGCCCCAACTGGTAGGTTAGTTGGTTGAAGAACTGTCCAAGGTTGCGGGTTTGATCCTCAGTCAGAGCACATACAAGAAGCAACCAATGAATGCATAAATAAGTGGAAAAACAAGATGATGTTACCCTCTCAAATCAGTTTAAAAAAAAGTTAACATTAACTAGTCCTTTCAATATACAAAGAGCCAGATTAGCTAAATAATGCCTCCATAATGATATCACTTGATCTTAAATGCACTATAGTTGGTTGTTGTAGTTTGTTTGGTTTTAATATCAATGTCTAGGCCTTATCCTAAATCAATTAATTCAGAAATAAAATATTGTGGAATATTAAATAACCCAATATTATAAGTTTAAAATAGTTCAATCATAACAAAATAATATGAACAATTAAATAGTGGTTTGATCATGTTTTATTGTTTTGAGTATAACTTATATTTATTCAAAGTATTGCAACATTTACCAACATGTCTATCTATAAGCCAGTACTCTGAGAAATGCAATGAGAGCATTCTTCAAAAAGATAACATTTCTCTCTGTGTCCTTATGGTCTATGTTGCTTTCCAGAAGGCCTCTTTGACATCTTTGTTTCTCAGGCTATAGATGATAAGGTTCAGCAATGAGCTGACCACAGTGTAGAACAAGGCAGCCACTTTGTCTTTCTCCAGAGAGTGGGTGGAGCTTGGCCTTGAATACATGAAGAGCAAAGATCCATAGAAGAACATGACTGAGATGAGGTAAGAAGCACAGATGGAGAAGGTCTTGCACCTTCCACAGGCTGAGCAGTTTCTCAGAATAGCCAGAAGGATGTTGAAACAGGAAATCAAGATGCAAGAATGCCAGAGAGAATGGTGAAGCCTACCACACCCAGGAGGACTTTTTCATAGCCCTGGGTTTCTGTACAAGACCTTTTTACCAATGGTGGTACATCACAGAAGAAATGGTCCATGATATTTTTACCATAAAAACTAAGGCAGAAAGTTTTGGCAATATGGGCTGTTGCATTCTTGAACCCCCCTATGTAAGAGCCAGCAACAAGGCCAATACACAGAGAGCTGGGCATAGTACCTGAATGAAGGAATGGGTTATAGATGGCCTTGTGGCAGTCATACACCATGGCTGCAAGGAACTAGAACTCAGCATAGGCTACAACACAGGAGAAGAACCGTTGGGCTCCACATACAGCCAAGGGAATGTGTTTATCTTCTGAGATACAATTGGCCAGGATATTGAGAATATAGACAGAGATGTAACAAAAGTCAAAAAAAAGGACAAATTGTCGATGAAAAAGTACACAGGTATGTGCAAGCAGGAGTGAATATGAATTAAGGTAACCAGGGTCATGTTCCTTGACAAGGTTATCAAATAGAAGGTCAGAAATATTACAAATAAAATGAGCTGCCACCAGGGGTTTGCCGAAAAGCCTACCAAAATGAACTCAGGCATAATTTGGTATGGTATAATTTCCTACTACCATGTCCACAGAGAAGAAATCCTGACGATGATTTGGGGGAAAAATTATTTACTGATTCTATTGAAAGAAATAAATAAAGGTATCAGTTAAGTCAACAATTACTGTGAGTCTTACAGACATTTATCCATGACTATCTAGTATAACAAAACTTCAGTCAATGACTGTGGAGGAACACAGGAACTGGTGTTACAATATGATTATAAAATGAAGGCTTTCACTTAATTGTCTAATGCAAGGCAAGTCCCTCAGTCTCACCAGACAAGAAAAACGAAGCAACTGGCAGGTTGTCTGATTGGGTAACAAAGATGCATGAAAACACCCAGCCTAATGTTAGGTACATAAAGTCCACAAAAAATTTTCAGTACCCTTTGTATATCATTGAGAATTTATGTATCATGCATTATGCTAATGGTTATACAAATTCCAATGTACATACTACTTCTGCTACAATTAATACAAATAGAAATATATATGTACATATATATCACTGTGTGTCAGTTAGTATTCTAAGTTTTAATTTCAACTCACTAAATCCTTTACCCAATTTTATAAGGTAAGTATTATGATGATCCTCATGGAGTTCAAGAGACAATTTCAAGCCCTGGCTGGTGTATCTCAGTGGACTGGGGGCAGGCTGAAAACCAAAAGGTTGCCTGTTCAATTCTCAGTCAGTGCACATGCCTGGGTTGCAGGCCAGATCCCCAGTAGGGGGCATATGAGATGCAACCACACATTGATATTTCTCTCCCTCTCTTTCTTCTTCTCTTCCCTTCTCTCTAAACATAAATAAATGAAACCTTTTTAAAAAGAGGCAATTTCAAGATCACAGACCTGGTCAACAACGGAGCTGGTATTCGAACCAGAAATGTCTTTACAAAGAGTATGTTTTCAACGGTTAACCCATGTTTGTGTTTTATAGGAGAATTGTTTCTTTCTTATTCTGCTAGCTAAGGCAATGCCATAACCCTCTCTCAACTTGGGTTTCTTTACTTATTAAAAAGAGTTTTAATTTTTTTACATTATATTTCCCACATTCACTTGTTGATGTTAGATTTATATACCTAGTTGAGAAAGTTTTTGATATAATGGATGCTGATCATTACAAAGACCCCAATTGTTGCTGTCAGAGATTCGTTGAATAACCATAAATCCTTTAATGTTCACATCTTGAAGCTCCAAAGCTCTCAGAGAGAAACTAAAAGGAGGCATTAAGTTAAAAATACAGAATTAGGGCTGATGCTCCACTAGCCCGCTGCTTTTCTCTTAGCAGAAAAGGCAGTGGGAGAAAGCTAAACCAAAAGAGCATTGTGATTTAGTTCACTGTTTAAACCATTTACTTTGAGGTAAACCAGATCGGTTTGTAATTAGAATACAAATGCAAGTTTTCTTTTTTTCATTGTTGTTCCATTAGAGTTGTCCCAACTTTTTCCCTGTTGCTCACCCCAGCCCTCTCCAACCTCCACCTCCCCCACTCCCACAGTCAATCCCTACCCTGTTGTCCATGCCTATGAGTCCTCTATTCATGTTCCTTGACTTGCCCCTTTTCCCTTCTTTCCCCTGTTATCACCCTCCCCTCTGGTCACTGTCAGTTTGTTCTTTGTTTCTATGTCTCTAGTTCTATTTTGCTTGTTTATTGTGTTGATTATGTTCCACTTGCAGGTGAAATCCTGTGGTATTTGTGTTTCACTGCCTGGCTTATTTCACTTAGCACTAGTTTTCTACCTCAAGGTATACAGGCCCTGCTAGTTAGGAAGCAAGGAATATTAATTTTTACATGTTAGGTATTTAAGGATTAAGAAACTAAAACTTCCAAGCCAACAGACATAACAATTTTTCCAAATGCATCACTTATTTTAAAGAAACATTCAGAAGACAAAAATGCAGACTGGTTTTTCCACATTATCCAATGATGTTTGTTTGTTTGCTTGTCGATTTTTTTTTTGAGCATACAGCAGATAATGATAACATGGAAATAACCTGTAAAATAAAATACAGCCATTGTTTACCAAGTATTTTCATTTAGAAACACTTTGCTCTGTCTACCATTTTTCTCAGAGCATCTTTAACATCTTTATTCCTTAAGCTGTAGATCAAAGGATTCAACATTGGAATCACCACAGTATAAAACACTGACACCACTTTATCCCTTTCCAGGGCATAACTCGTACTTGGTCGAGAGTAAATGAAGAGAATTGAACAATAGTACAAGGTGACAGCTGTCAGGTGAGAGGCACAGGTGGAGAAAGCCTTGAGACGACCTTGGGTAGAGCGGATCCTCAAGATGGCGGTGATGATGAAGAGATAGGAGGCGAGAATAAGCATGATGGGAGTAATGACATTGGAGGTAAGTATGAAATAGACTGCAGCCTGGTAGCTCTCCTTCACATCACAGGCCAACTTCACAAGGGGAGGAAGATCACAGAAAAAATGATCAATTATATTGTTCCCACAGAAGGTCAGAGTAAACGTCTTGCTGGTAATGATGGTTGAGTTAAGAAAGCCACCAAGGTATGAAGCTGCAACAAGACTGGTACATAACCTTGAGGACATTGCCTGGGAATAAAGCAGGGGGTTGGAGATGGCCACATAGCGGTCATAGGCCATGGCAGCCAACAGGTTACATTCACTATAGGCCAGTCCAGCTGCGAAGAAGAACTGAGCCAGACAGCCAGCAAAGGAGATGCTTTTGTCTTCAGAGATGCAGGTCATAAGGATTTTGGGAGCATAGACAGAGGAATACCAGAGATCCAGGAAGGAAAGGTTTCCAATGAAGAAATACATGGGTGTGTGGAGCCGGGAATCAGCACAGATCAGAGAAATCAGGGTGATGTTCCCCAAGAGACTGAAGAGATAAATGGTGAGGAAGATGAAAAAGAGACCACTCTGTAACGATAAGTCAGCTGTGAACCCTAAAAGTATGAACTCCTTCACTTGGGTGAAATTTTTCTCATCCATTGACTGCGAGTTTCTATGGTTTCTATGGTTAAGAAATATGGCATGATTTAAAACATATATAAGCTCCCTTGTCACTGGGCATTTTAGATCATTGAAAAACCCAACTGATTCATACGTTGTTCATTGTGAGACTCATTTATGCTGAACTGGATATCATTCTTGTTGGATGACTGAAAATTTGTTCTATGCTGGCTTGAGAGATCAGTTATTAAGAACACAGCATAGTGTATGTCACCTTATCTTTTTAACCTATTTTTCCTCCTTATTAGAGAGGATGATTTGTATATCTTGTCTTCTGCTTCTCACTTAATGTGACTGGGAACCACATGGAAAGTATAAAAGGGGGAATTAGAAAGGAAATGCTCATGTCTCTTCTGGTCTTTGAATCCTTTTGTCTTTTTCCAGAGAATTACATAAAGAAGAACACTTTGATTATACTAACAATATTTTGGAGTATCCTTAGAAGTTCTTTTTATTGTGAATTCTTTGAACGTGATTATATTTTATTCAACTTTTTATCCACAAAATCAAGAACATAGGTTTTTATAAAGTAGAAAATGTGTAACTTGAATAAAAGAATAGATTTCCTTAGATAATAGGAATTTAAGACCATAGCTACCTGTCTGACCCTCAAATATACTGTAAAAGGAAGTAAAAAGATAAACCAATTGATAATTTATTCACAACATATTTAATTTCCTATAGCAGCAATTTTCAACTGGTGTGCCACAAGAATTTTTTAAACATGCACTATTTAGTCAGAGGCACTGACCTCTTTTCCCTTAAATTGCCAAATTAAAAAGTGACAGCAAACAACATAATAGCCATATGGTGTGAATGAATCAAAATTATATCTAATTTTTGTCAGGAAAAAATATATTTTAGGCATGCCACAGAATTTTAGTAATTACTCTGTGTGTACCATGAAATCAGAAAGGTTGAAAATTGCTGTCCTATAGAATCAAGAGTAAAAAAACAAAACAAAATCAACAAACAGACAACTAAGCTAGCCAAATTGAATGATTTGGGGGAACACGATAGGCTGAATAATAGCCCATAAAGATATCCTGAAACCTATAAGAGTCACTTTATGTGGAGCAAGGGTTATTATGTTGAGAATCTTGAGATGGGTAGATTGTCAGAGTGAGTCCTGAATACCATCACAAATATCCTTATATGAGGGAGGCACAGGGAGATCTGACTACAGCCACAAGAGGAGGCAGTGGGACCACAGAAGCAGAGAGTAAAGTGAAACAACCACAAAAGATGCCAACAGCCAGAAGGCGCCAGAAGCATAGGATGGATTCCCTACTAGAATCTCTGGGTGGAGTGCGGCCCTGCCAATACCTTGCTTTTGTCTCAGAGATATCAAGTTTGGCATCAAGAACTTCTGGCATCCAGAACTATGAGAGAATAAATGTTTGTTGTTTTAAGCCACCAAGTCTGTGATGACCTCTTAATACAGGAAGTTCTGGAACTTGACCTCTACCAGTCTTCTTGACTTCAGAGGCAGAAGCAGCAGCTGGAGTGTTGGCAGCGATGGGAGACAAGCCATCTCCGCTCATCTGTGTGACAACCCAGTGCACACGGCAATGTGCCACAATCAAAAATGGCTGTATTACGATTGTCAGGGCTCTGAATCGTCAGGGGATGTCATATTTCTGCTATTCAATCCAAGGCTTTAAAGTTATTTTCTGCTATGGAGAAAAAGACTTAATCTTAGTCATATACTCAGCTATGGACTTAAAATTGGGCTAGAAAATAATGTTTAATCCTCTCTCGGAATTGTATCTATTTTGCTGAGGTCCGGCCACAGCTAGGTCCAGGGGTTCCTGAAAGGTGGGTAAGGCGTCGGGGATGGGAGACAGATGACAACACGCCTCAGAAGACAGTGATGCTCTGTTCCGTTTATTGCAAGTACAAACAGGTTTTTATACTTTCATTTTTAGCAGTGATTGACATTTGCAGTTAGGTGAAGCAGAAAAAAATTAATACAAAGGTAACCAGGAAAAGTACAAAAATTCCCATAGATTCAGTTATATTAAACAAAGATTCTTTTGACCAGGAGAGCCATAAATCAGACAATTAGAAATAGCTGTACGTACAGAGTTTGAATGTCTTATTGTTTATTAAAGTTCTCAGAATTTGTCATGGGGCAAAACGATATGCTAAATTGAATAGAGGTTATAGGACATTTATTATAAGGCCTTTGTGATGTCTAACTTAACCTATTTACCTTTTCTGTCTAAAATATTTCTCTATGTACCATGGATTCTGACTCCCTGGTAACTATTTCTACATGCTTAATTTATAATAGTGAACCAGCTTTTCTTATTTCTTTGCCTGTCTAATTCTACTTGATATATATTCCTATTCAAGGTAAAGGCAGGGCTGTTACTCCAACAACCTTTAGACACTCAGGGGCTATTTCATTAGAGGGGATTTTATTCTTTGGTCAAGAAATTATTTTATACAACTTCACTGGAATTATGTGAATCAATAAACGTGAGATACAGGTATCTAACAATCCCACCACCTTTTAATCACCAAAGCAAACATGTAAGAAGAGATAAACAGGAAATTCAGCTACAATAAACCCTTTTTTATTCCTTAGTTAATAAACACCAGGGAGGCCTGCTTTGAGCTAGCCTTTCCATGAAATTTAGACTATTATAAGGCACTTGAACTTCATCCTTATTGACCATTCTAATGCCACCCTCATTATATGCTCCTGTATAAGGCAATGGGAGATCTGGAACCCTCTGGAGACTATTAGCTCCTTTTGGGGGATACCATCATTTGCCAATAATCTAATATGCTACCCAGGGGTATCCCTGGGCTGTGGGTAAGGGTCTACATAATTTTTTTTCTTGTTTTCTAGAAAGACTCTTTGTATCTATGGGTAAGGAACAGGCTTGGGAAAGTCCACCAATAATTCAACCTATTGTAACTGATTCATGAATTCTTTTATGGGAACAAACGGGGATAGTTTCTTACTCAGGTTTATAAACACCTTGTTTAAAACAATTTGGGCATGATTCAATAGTCTAGGGAGAACGAGTTGTCCCTTCAGAATTTCCCTCAAAGTTAATCGTTGACTCACTTTGAGACTTTTTCTTCTCATGGCCTATACTTATGGGAATCAGGGTACAAAGTAAGACCATGATTAATATTAGCAAGAAAATTATTAAAAGCAATCCCAGAAAAATTACCACCCCCCTTTGTATGCCACGCTCTCTTCCAGGAAGATGGATTCCTTGAATGCCCTCTTTCCATGTTCAGACCTTGTCAAAAAACATGGTTGGAAGAGGGTGTGGCACTATTTAATGGTAAGAATCTATAATTTTTTAACTTAAATAAATATTAATGCTATAGTCATCATCCAAGTAAAATTCTTAATAATAAGCACAAGAGGATTAGAATAAGTGGCATTTTTATTCCCTTAGTATTCCACAGCTGTTGACTGCTACGGTCAGTTTTAATAAAGCCTATTTCTTTTTTTAAGATTTTATGTATTTATTTTTAGACAGAGGGGAAGGGAGGGAGAAAGAGAGGGAAAGAAACATCAATGTGTGCTTGCTTCTTGTGTGCCCCCTACTGAGGACCTTGCCCGAGACCCAGGCGTGTACCCCGACTAGGAATCAAACTGCTGACCCTTTGGTTCACAGGCCAACACTCAATCCACTGAGCCACCCCAGCCAGGGCCAAAACCTATTTTTGGAAGCAGCTTAAGAGCAAGAATCAAGAGAACTGGGTTCTGGCTTCAGTTGGCTACTGACAATTTTAAATAAACATAATTTCCAAATTCTATTTTCTCATCTACATTTCTCAGTTCAGTGGGACTTTCAAAGCTCACAGATGCCAAAAAGAACTTTAAAAACTAAAAGTGGGAACTGTGTGGTGCCTTCTCTATGATTTCCTCACATCTGTAATCTGTCCTTCAGATTTGTTGTTTGCCGTACCTCACAAAGATTTACAATTATACCTAAGCCACGGGTCCCCAGACTTGGGGTGTCCTCCTGCAGAAATTTGAAAAATGACAGGGCTTGTTTGCAAAATTACAATTGGGTTTAAAAATTGCCAGATATTTCTTCCCTAGTCTCTCTTGTGTTCTTCTACAGTAATTAAAATATAAAATAAACATGTGAATATGCATATATGAGTACATATATGTATATATCGATGCTTTTACAAATAAAAAAAGTTTGTAGGTGGCTTAGTATGAGTCATAAGACACAGGTAAGTATCATAAAATGTGAAAAGGAAAAGCAAGACCTGGATATAAAATGAGACAAGGATAAACCCTGTAGCACCCCAATGAGTTCTATGCACTGTTTTGTGCACACCAAAAATTTAACTGGAAACTTTCCAGCAACCCAAATATGCAGTTAGTAACATCCGAAAGGCAAGCTACTGTCCAATAAATTTGGCAATGCATTACCATTCTTGATACTAACTTTGAAATCATTTCCCCCCAGTTTCCTTGTAAAGAGAATGAGGGAAATTTAAGGTACAATATGTTGAACTGTAGTATTATATACATAGACACAAAAGAGAGGTTTTTTGAGCCACCTTTGCTTGCCATGAATTCATAGGCTTAGAGCTGGCCAAATGTCTTGTTAGAGTCAAGAGATGCTCAGACATCATCCCACCAAATGTCTCTTCCCGCTGTCTTCACTCACCTCCCTTCACCAGGAGGCCTCTTTAAGAGGTAGATGGCTCTGAGAATGATCACCCAAAAGGAAGTGATCCCTTAGTGACCTCTCAGCCCTCTCCAGGCACCAGCAGTCCCTATCACTCAGTTTGCTACATTAATCACATAATCCTCGAGTTAGATATTAATTATAAATGTACAGTATAATCTCAAAGATATGGCTTTATCTCTGTGATATATATAATTGCTCTCCTCTTAAGGAGCTCCTACCCCATGCACTGCCTAGATAGAAAAAGAAACACTTTTTAGTCGTGGAAATATTAACATTTCAAGTTTTCTATATATTGGCCTACTCTAAGGGCCAATGAATGCCCCGTGAGATACCACAGGAGACGATGGTGGGTGACACACAGCTGCAGAGGGTTTCAGAGAATGAAAACCCTCATCCAGTGCACATCTAACTTTCTGTTTCACTGAAAGAGACAATAAGGCCTAAAGAAAAGACACTTCAGCTCTCCTCATCAAATATAATTAGAGGAAAGAAAATTTTATTCTCTTTCAGAAAATTGCTTTGACTTTTGTTCAGATTATGACCGCCTTTTACCCCTGGTTAATTAAATATTATACTTACTAACACAAATTGCCAATTCATTTGAATTTCAACTCAAGTCCACAATTCCTAACATTACCTTAGAATAAAAAGTGCCTTCTACTCACCTCAAGAAATTCTCCTTCCAATGCTAACTGTGCTGGGAGAGATTATAAGCCTGAGCATCCCTTTGGGATATGATGCAAAAACAAAAAAAGTGCCTTCATGTGTTATTCTGGTGCCAAGAGACAAATTAGAAAGCTCAGTTGTCTTTCTGGAATGAAGTAGGCAGAGATTATTCATCAGTAATATCACAGATGCAATTAGCCTCTAAAGATCCTTTGCTTTGTGAGTTTCATTCACTCACTTGAGATAAAAGAGAAGTTGGCAGAAAAGAATGACCAACAGAATACTCTTCGAACAGCAGGTGCTCAAGAATTATTTGCAGTTTATAGCAATAATGATAATGAAAAGACCATAGAATTTTAGTCCTGAAACATGCCAACTATCACTTAATAAAATGAACCCATTTACAATGAAATTGAGAGACAGAACAAAAGTCATGTGATTAGGGCAAACCTTTATTTCCACATTCAACCGTGATTATATTTATTCATTCAAGATATATTTTATCAAGCAATTTTTAAGTATATTTTATTCATTATGCTATTACAGTTGTCCCCATTTTTTCTCCACTATTTCCCCCATCCACCATGTACTCCCCACCCTACAGGATTCCCCCCACCTTAGTTCATGTCCATGGGCTGTACATATAAGTTCTTAGACTTCTCTATTTCCTATACTATTCTTAACCTCCCCCATCTATTTTATGCCTACCAATTATGCTTCTTATTCCCTGTACCTTTCCTCCCCATTCTCCCCTTCTCCTCCCTCTCCTTAATGATAACCCTCCATGTGATCTCCATTATCAAGCAACTTTTAGGTATCCAGCATTGAGCCAAGTGTTAAGGGAGAAACAACTGTGAAACAAGGTAAGATATTAGGTGAGCTTTGCAATGGTAAGAGGCAAATCTAGGACAGAAATCACCTAAAAGTGAATCCCAGCTGTACAGCTCTCTGGTCATGTGGCCAACAGCAGTTCACTTAAACTCACCAAGCCTCAGTTTTCCCATCTATAAAATGGAAATAACTTGTCTTCTTCATAAAGTTCTAATGAAGATTACATGAAATAGCATATAAATTTTAATAAATACCAATTTTAATAAATATCAATGCAAAATTAAAATGCAAAAGCAAAAATGAAAATGAAATGGTGAGAAATAAAGATATAAAGCCTGCCATTGTACAACTTATGACTTCATAAGAGAGGTAATCAAATAATAGTATAAATGTATACTTATAAATTATAGCTAGTGTGTGGAGTAACAATAAGGTGTTAGGGATTGTATAACAACACCTGACATAGAGTGGGATCTTAGAAAAGATATATAAGGAGGTCATATTTGACCTGAAAACTGAAGGGTAATAATAAAAGTTCAACAACCAAAGGAGGTGATAAAGCTGGAGGTGGCAGATGGCTGGGAGTGTACCAAGGACCATATGTAGATTCTAGGAAGGGCAGAGTTCTGAGTTAAGGAAAAGCATTGTGGATTCCAGAAAGTGAAGGAAGGTCACAGATGTCAGTATCTTTTCCATCCCTACCCTCAACACACCTCTTTGCTTCCAGGTCCAAGAGCGAGTCACATGGAACAGAACCCAGCTGGGGAGTGCAGAGACTGCTCAGGGAGTTGTGGGGCACATGGACACCTCTGAGGAGTGCTGGACTGTGCTAATTGCTATAAGAGGGTCTCTAGAGATTGCCAGGGAAGTATAGCAAGGGCGTTCAAAAGAACAAATATACCAAGAAATAACATCAGTGGAGGCCTATGATCAGTACCACCCAGAAACAAGAACATGGTTTACAGACTATAAAGGAAGGAATCAAAAAAGTTAGAGAAATAGAAACACTGGTGTAAATCAGTTGTACAATCGACTCAACCATCAGCAAAGTGTGAGGTTCTCCAATCTTTTGAGCTCAGCAACTTTTATATTCTTATAGCTTATTGGGGATCCCAAAGAGACTTTCTTTATATTGCTTATATCTATCCGTATTTACCATTTTAGAAATAAAAACTGAGAAATTTCAGATGTTTTCATTGATACACTTAAAATTATAATAAGCTTATTACATTTAACCTAAATAATAGATTAATAAATACAAATAAATTTATTTCAATACCAAAAAAATATAGTGAGGAGTGACAGTGTTATATTTTATAATTTTAAAAAATGTCTGTCTTCTATAAGACAGTTGAGCTCAAGGTACTGAGATATCATGGTTTGGCTCAAGCACCAGTATATGAAAAAAATTCATCCTTAAACAGGTATGCAGGCTGAAAAGGGAAATCTACTTAGTCTTCAGATATGTGTAATAGTCTTCTTTCATAATATAACAAAACACTAATATTTTATGTTCATTTCAATGAGAATAATAAAATTCTGGAGAGTTACAGCTAAGAGGAAGCACAAATTATCACAAATAAATTGGGTACAATTACTATAATAAGCCACAGGAATACTTTCAGGTGAGGTACCTGAACAGTAGAAATGGTTCTGCATGAATTATATTGTCATACAGCTAATGACATGTAGAAACAGAAACAGACAAATTTCCATTGCAGGTCTTCTCAGCTCCAAAATACATTATGTGTTAATCACCAGAGGTACAACCATGAACAAAGTAGAAAGAGCCCTTGTCCTTATGAGTGGCTTAGAGTTCAGATTGTTACAACTACAGAGCAAAACAATTGCCTAGTGTGATTGTGAGAGGTTACGTGACTAGCCTAAAACCATGAAGAGGGTTAACGACAGGGTCAGCACAATCAGAACTCCTCAAAATGCACTTCGTATATCTTATACACCATAGCACTTAGCTATCTGTCCCTTTTTTCACCTGAATGTCTTGCTGTACATCTACAAGAGAAGGAGCTCTAAATTAAGGTCCATTGGTCACTAGGAAGAACACAGGATTTTAAGTGGTCAAAGATCCCACCTGAAAATGTGGACAAGAAATCTTGTCTGTGATTTTTTTTCCCCAAGAGAGTCTATTACTCTTTTGCCTAATTTCACAAGCATTTTCATTACAACACTCTTATTTTTATCTTAATTCTCAGCATTTTATTTTTTTCTTTTTCTTGTAGTCCAGTTACAGTTCTCCCCATTTGCACCATTACTTTCCTCTTTCTACTCACTCCTCCCTCCCACATTCAATCCACCCCTAGCCCGTTATCTTTGTCCATGGGTCTTTTATATATGTTCTTTGATGACCCTTCCACTCCCTTCCCCTGTTACCTCCCCTCTGGTTACTCTCAGTTTGTTCTTTATTTCAGTGTCTCTGGTTCTACTTTGATCATTTGTTTGTTTTGTTGATTAGATTCCACTTACAGGTGAAATCATATGGTATTTGTGTCTCACTGCCTGAATTACTTCACTTAGCATAATGCTTTCCAGTTCCATCCATGCTGTCATGAAGGGTAGGAGCTCTTTCTTTCTTTCTGCTGCATGGTATTCCATCATGTCAATGTACCACAGTGTTTTGATCCACTCATTTTCTGATGGGCACTTAGGCTGTTTCCAGCACTTGGCTATTATTATAAATTGCATTGCTATGAACACTGGGTGCATAGGTTCTTTTGAATTGGTGTTTATGCAATAAATGAATAGTTTATGCAACTATTAAATTGATCATTTCATCATTTTAGAACCTCTCCCCATGCTACTGGAAAGTTTTCTGTCATGTATTTTATCTATTTTGTGTGTGCATATGTGTGTATATACACATACAAAAGAAAATACATAAACATATATTTGCATAGCTATATGAATTCTGAAGATTATGTAAATGATATATCTTTCAGAGGAAAGGCCCAATTTTTTAAAATTGGGGTGGACAAGGGAGCAAAGTAGAGAGAAGGAGAGCAAGTGTCCTCATTTCCCTGAGCACTCAGAATGATTTCTTTCCCCTTATTGGCTTCACCAGAAAGCCCTAGGAAGTAGTGGCTCTTCTTCAAAAATTATCCTCACTCTATTACAAATTTCTAAAATTCACAAGAACATAATTATCCTTGCTCTACAATAGAAGGGCCTTTGGGAACATCCATGAGTTAATCATAAAATGTTTAACATTCTCTTTCAGTGTTCTAGCCATTTGAGCTTTCTTTTCTTCCTTTGTCTTCTTTGTACCTTTCCCCCTTCCTTCCTTTTTTCTTCCCTCTTGTCTTATGTGCAGATATCCCTACAAGGAGTAGTTGTACTAAGCTATCAGAAGGACCCGGTTCTTGCCAAGGTTGTGCCTGTAACTCCATGATCTTGAGTAGACCAATTTTCCACTCCACTTATTTGTTCCCTCACCTGATAAAGAAAGGGTTCAGCTCAGATTATCTCTGAGGTAGTTTTTGCTTCTAACATTTCTGTAACATACAACAATAGTGTATGAGTCAGAAGCCTGAGTAATCAGCAGTCAACTGTTCAGAGAAAAGATTACAGCAAAATGCTGACAAATTATGCTTGTCATGTGAGACTGAGGCTGCAGGGCCCAACACTGTTCCTGATCCCTTTCCATCAGATGCCTTGGGCATCATTATGATTGAGTGGGTACTTAGATCCCAGCAACTGCTAAACTTGAAAAAAAATTATTCGCCTCATTTCTAAACAAGTTTCAGAGGAACTAATTAATCATGGCAATTTTAATAAGAAAATTTCCTGGGTTATAATTGCTGTTCAGCTCTGAAAGTTAGTCCCTAGGGTCTGTTGTAGGTCAGACAGCAAAGAAGGCTAACCCTGGGGATGGACGAGGCCTTTAACTGATTTAAGGCAGGAGGGCCACTTTCTGGAATTATTGGGTCAATGGCTGCTACTCTGTCTTCTTGGGGTTTGATCCCTTTCCCTATAAAACAAAACAAACTGAATAAATGAATTTATTCCAATTCAGCAAAAACTGGCAGACCCAGGGGATTAAATTGATTTGTAAGTTTTGGAATATGTAGAGAAGAATATAACCCAAGCCTTTGTTATGTTGAAGAGCATGAGTCTTGCAGAAGGACACCTCTAGTTTTGAACACTAGGTCTTGGTCTTGAGCAAATTACTTAAAAGTCCTGTGTTTCAGTTCCTTCAGCTGTAACAGCCCATTAAATAATAATACCTACCATGGAGAATTAAGTTAGATAATGCACATTATGTGCCTGGAACAAAGGAAAAGCTCATTAAATACTGTCATTATTGTTCAGCCATCACTCCTACCCTCACCCAGGCTGTTATTGCACAAGCTCCTGCCAGGTCCCCTCACCCCCAGTCTCTCTTCATTCCTGACCACCTACACAAGGCACCATTCCGGCTGCATAGCCCAACATGGTAATGTGTACATTTTACTCATTTCTCAGTGTACAATTCAATGGCTTTTAATACATTAACACTGTCATGCAACCATAACCACAATCTATCTCCACAATTATTTTTTCATCACCCTCTGAACCTCGGTACCCATCAAACACAAACTCTGCATTATCTCCTCCCCCAGCCCCTGGTAACCATCATCCTACTTTCTGTCTCTATGAATTTGGCTACTTTATGCCATATAAGCAGAGTCATGCAATATATTTGTCCTTTTGTGTTTGGCTTACTTTCACTCAACATCTTTAAGGTTCATCTATGTTGTAGCATGTATCAGAATTTCATTCCTTTTTATGGCTGAACAATATTCTATTGTGTGGCTGTTTCACATGTGATTTTCCATTTATCTGTCAATGGACGTCTAGCCTGTTTTCACCTTTTGCCCATGGTAATAATGCTGCTATGAATGTCAGTCAGCTTTTCAAAGACAAAGCAAAGATTTTCTGCTGAGATAAGGATGTAGACAGTTATGAAAATCATTGGCCAGTTTATAATCAACAAATGTTCCTCAGCATCTACTCTGTAGCAGGCATTCTGCTAGGAGAACAGTAATGAACCAGAAGAGATTTTTACTCAGTGTGTAAAGCCTAGGTGTGCCAGGAAACACAGGGATGAAGACGGGGCCACTGGCCACCCTAGCCCCATGGGCTGTGACCATCAGAAGCTCTTCACGCACTCTTCAGAGTGCAGTCTATGGAGCGGGTCTGATGGCATGCCCCCTGGTTCCCACAGAAACTACCCCCAACATCCACTGCTCCGCTCTCTGCTTCACTACAGCATGCAGGTTTGGCCTACAGCCCTGTTGTGGACAAGGGGTCATGGTGCTGCGGGACACATGCATGTTCCAAGTGTCCGCGGAGGTGCAGCCAAGCAAGAGCCGGTGACCAGGTGGGCCTGGGGAAGTCTGCTTCCCGGTGCATGCGGCTCCCCATGGCCACCCAAACCTGGCTTCTTCTTCTGCAGATATGCCCATGCCTTTCAGACAATTATCATTTCACTGATGTCTAGGCAGCAACATGGCTAACAACTCGTGAGCATTTAGCAAATTAAAGACTCACCTAATTTTTGAAATATGTACTATGTAAACATAACATGGGATCTGAACTCTGTTCTCATTATAACAAGACATCTCAACACTATATTTGTCAAAAAGAGAAAGCAAAGAATACCTTTAATATCATTTCTTTACATCTAATTCAGCTCTTTTCCACATATAGGTGCTATACAATTAATTTTCAAAGTTAATTATTAAAAATTATTCATCAGGAATTGTTCATAGTAATTTCAATGGGAAACCTGAAGGCAGAGCTGTTGGGCTCACTGAAGCAAACTCAAGTTTCCCATTCAAAGACTTGGAAAGAAAATAGTTGTAATTTTTGTACAAATTTAAAACATCTCCCCTATCATTTTGTATTTTATTTTTAATTGTCATAATGTGATATTTAAACATAATAAAATGTCTACACAAGCTGCATTATGTAATCCAGTTTTTTCTCAATTTCTTGGGTATGCTGTATGATTATGATTTTTCTTTATTTTACTGACATGAATTCTGTTAAGCACTGTGATGTTTAATTTTATGAATGTACTTGGCTTGGCCATAGTGCCCAGATACATGTTCCAACATTATTCTGGATGTCTCTGTGAGGGCTTTGGAGGAAGAGATTAGCATTTAAATCAGTGAGCTTTGAGTTGATTGCCCTCCGTGACATGGGTGGGCCTCCCCCAATCAGTTGAAGGTTTGAATACATAAAAGCTGATCTCCCCTGAGCAAGAGAAAATTTTGCAGCAAATTTCTTACAGACTTGAACTGCAGCATTGCCTTTTTCTGGGTCTTCAGCTTGATGGTCTTCAGCTCGATGGTCTTCAGACTTGAACTATAACATTGACTCTTCCCAGAGTCTCCAGCCTGCCAGCTGCCCCTGCAGATTTTAGACTCACCGTCCTTCATAATCTCTTAAGGCACGTCCTTAAAGTAAATCTCATTTTATATGTACACACATGTCCTACCTATTGCTTTTGTTTCTCTGAGAACCCTGGCAAATACAAATACCAATGACAACAGCAAACAGTTGTGTAACTGCTATTGTTATCTTTCCCACTTCATAAATGTGGTTACAAAAGCTCAGAGAGGTTGTATATGTAACTTACTCAAGTTCACACAGCTATTAAATAATACGGTCACAGTTTGAACCCATGCTTGAATCTAATCATGCGCTCTTACCCTGCCTGTATTCAGTATACTGCCTCTCTGGAGCTACACAAGCATAAGGTTTCTCAAACAGCAGTTTGAGACTTATTAGTGGGAAAGTAAAAGAGGTTAGCCGGGGATGGCCAGCATTGTTTAAAGAAACAACAGGACAAAGTAGGAGCAATCAACCCTTTTCTATAAAGGGCCATCTAGTAAAGATTTTAGGATTTGCTGGCATACTGACTCAGTGACAACTACTCAGCTCCGCTCTTGAACCCCCAGCATAGCCACAGATGACTCATACAACAATAGCTGTGACTTACATGTTTGCCTCAATGACTGGGGTGAGGGGAGCTGTAGACATCTAATGAGTAGGGGCTGGGATGTGATGAAAGAGTTGTCAACACAAAGGACAGTGCCCACAATCAAGGGGTCATGCTGTCCAAGCTGTCCACAGGGCCACTTTTGAGAAAGTCCAGAGTAAAGGTGGCTGCCTTTCAACAGAACTTTACTTACAGATGCTGACATTTGAATTCCAAGTGACTTTCATAGGTCATGCGATATTATTCTGCTTTTTTGTCAACTATTTAAAAATGTAAAAATCATTCTTAGCTTGCAAACTGCACAAATATGTGTTGGGCTAGATATAACCTACAGGATGTAGTTTGCCAATTCCTGACATTTAGTGATCAACATGTATTGCAAGTAGTATAAGTATATGTTGTGGAACTAAGTCTATTTTGTGGAACTTTTCTTTCCAGCTATGTACGTGTATGTCTCCACTGGTTATCTCTGTATAAAATATATGTATATATCTGTACTGTAGGAAATGTTTGAAACCTATTATCATTTTCTATGTAAGAATTTAGGTTATAATATTTCTCTGAATTGTGGCTGATTTAGTATGTTCTCCCTAATTAGATTTTGATAAGGAATTGTGGGTTGAGACTCTACAAAAAGCAGCTTTAGATGAAGACTATACAAAAAACTGAGCTCACTTTGGCTGAATTCAAACAAGACCCGACTGTAAGGACTTTCACTGATGTTCATCCACACTAAGTCCAAGCCTTAGGCAAATGGTCTATGCATGGACACTTTGTCCTAATGGGACTGTCCTGCTGGAGTCCACAAAATGAGCAACCCATGGACTCAAAGGAATCTATGTTGAAGCTCCAAGTTACCTTCAGAATTGCACATCTCTCTCATTATCTCCACCCTCTAATAAAGTCTCATCAGAAGTTGCACCTTGGCCTCAAATATTCTGTAGGTGACTTAAAGTGAAGTGGGTCTGTTGGCTGGTTTGGCAGGAAGTGATGGAATCTTTGAAGAGTAGCCACTGCTGTGAAGCAGAAGAGAAGACTTGGAGCAATGGGAATAGGAACTTGTAGGTGGAGCAGAGGCAGCCAGAGGCAGCCAGAGACAGCAGAGAAGGTGAAAGAGCAACATCATAGATTGTTTCTCTCCCCTGGGGATGCTCTGGACTCCATGGAGAAAAGACACTTACAAACTCTGCCTTTCTTGCATCAGTAAGGATGGGAACTTGAGTCCATCATAATTTGATATTAAAGAAAAGAGACTAGTGTTGTTACCAATTAGCTAATGAAACCACTGGATACTTGGGTTATGTACATACACAATTACAAACACATCCCTGGAAACAAGGTGCCACCATCACCACCCAAACTTGCATTTTGAATTATTTCCTTAGGACAGTCCCCCAAGAGAAAAAGCCAATAATCATGCATCTGTCATTAAAAGATGTTGACGCCAGGTTCAAGCTCTCCCAGTCAACTATTTTCTGCTCTCTTGCTCCTCTTCTTTCCATCCAAGCAGCTGCAGAGTGGGAAAGGAGGGGCAGCAATAATAGAGAATCAGCTCTGCCCCATTCATCTCTATAGGCTCCAGAGACCAAGACGGGGAGGGAGAAGGTTTTAATTTCGAAAAGCGTGCACAGTTGAACATTACAGGGGAACTTGACTTTTTAAAAATTTCATGGATGTACCCCAATTTATTGAACTAATGGCATAACAGTCTCAAAGTGGTTTCTTCTCTATTTCTTTAGTTATAGCACTTCTTTTCAGCAACCTTCAGGTCATTCTCAATGATGGTTGTTCTGTACTTCAGTTGAAATTCTGATGTGGCCATGGGAGGAGAAGAATACAGCATTTACTTTCTCCACCATCTTGATCTGGTCTGAACTGGACTTGACTTTTTAATAGTTGGAAATGGACATCATTTGTTTCTTATTTCCAAGTGAAGGAAAAATTATTAGATCTCTTTATGATGTTAGAAGTGGTCAGGAGTTTTGAGATGATACATCAGTGTTTCAAAGGGGCAATGATAGAAAATAATGAAGGTGCCTCCTACTTATAGCCTGTGAACTTAAGCTCCTACAAGAAACTGGTTACACATCCTCAATAAATTAGGCATTGTTATCAGTAGTTTATAGGTGGGATTAAAAGATGACCCTAAAGTCACAAAACACCAGTGATGGAGCTAGGATTAGAATTCAGCTGGCTGTCCGCCATACCATGCTACCTCCACTCTCCCTCCCTTTATCACAACTAAGATCCTGCAAAGGAACCTGTGTTGGGGAATCTGGCACACTTAGGATAACACCCTTGTCCCAAAGTGTTGTCGTTTTCAACAAATATGTTTTATTTGGAAGCAGCAAAATTCAATTATAGTATACCAAGTGATTCCCCCTGCCATGCTCTAATTTAATCTTTGTAATAGTCCTACGCTATAGTGGATGCTATATTACTTCCATTTATTTCATTACGAACTTCACTGGTACACAAAAAGAGTAATAAACAGAAGTATGTTTTAGGTCTGCCATCCTGTCAGCTCTGTGGATACAGAATCGTGTCTCTTTTTTTCACTGTTGTCTGCAACACCAGGCTCATCTTTTGTGTGTCTGGCACACAAAAGACATTCCATAATTATTTGTTAAATATATGAGTATATGAGGTCTTCCAACTCTAACTTTTGCTTCTTTTTGTTATATAATTGTGCTTTTCTACCATTTCCAGTAAATATTCTGAAAGAAATTCTATCCCATATAGGAAACCCACTCTAAAATAACGTTTCTGAAGTTTAAATGAATCTGCCATAAATACACTTGATAGCAAGACACATTTTGGGGTTTATAAAGTGTAAGATAATAGAAGGCATTTCCCCAAGCCTCAATGACTAGCCAGTCATCTGGTTAGGATAAACTGGTCTCTAAGGCCCCTAACATTTATAAAGCATGTTATGATTGTGTGAGTACTCAGTGATCAATTGTCTGTTTTCAGAGATTGTGCATTACACAAAAATCAATAGAAAATAGCTCAAAAACACTTTGTATGTAAAAAAGTGCTCAATAGTTTACAAAATTTATTTCTCAGTCTAACCAGGAGACAGGCTATGAATTTCAAAGAAATTTCTTAATCAAATTTGCTAAATTTATTTTGGGAAAATAGGTGGACCAAGGAATTCCTTAAATTCTGAGGACATTTCTATAACAATTTAGCCATGATATTAAAATATCATCTAGGAAAGCTTATACATTTCTTCAATGAAACTCTCTCCTTTTCATGTCATCATTCCAACATTAAGAGATAAAGATAGATCAACAAAGATAATGTGGAATTAGGTGGCATTCCTGGGTCTCTAAGAGAAGCTCAGACCAGGGCTGCCCAGTGTTCGCCATGCTCAGGAGTCACAACCATCATGTTGAGTTGCATGTGTGTACCCACTTATGATGCTACAAATCTACTGACCTTCCTAGCAACAAGTAGAGCTGGCTATATGAAGAACCTACACATAACCACAACATTAATCTGTACTGACTGGGTAATGAACTTCATTATTAACAGGGTTTAGTAGGCACTATCATATGCACAACCAAGGGAAGTTCAAGTGATTCTCTAAGCATCTACCAGAAAAAGGAATCTTAAGAAAATAAAAGTCTTACCCATTCTGCCACAAGCTCTTTCAGGTATGAAATGCATTAAAATGAGCACAGGACTCTTTATCTCTATAAACAGACACTGTGGACTACCTCAACTGTCAGAGCTGAACACAGCTCTTTCTTCATTCCCCAAAATGTGTGTAGTTCTTTGTGTTAAGGACACCCCAAAAATCAATGTTCACAGCCAAGGATTTCTTTCTATTGATGGGCTTAACATGACATTCCCACTTTTTTACAAATTCCTATTGATGGAGGCAACATAGAAGTGCAAAATATAAAATATTGCATTTTAAACTTCCAATACCAAAGGGTCAGCAGGAAGAGAAAACATATTAGCAGAATGATAGAAAATTAATGACAGAAATTAAATAAAGCTTTTTTGAAAATAATTGGACTATGAGGTGTCCAAGGGAAGCAAAATTAAATGGGTTGTGGGTTCCAACTACAATATTGGTATATTAAAGAGAAAAATCACATTACAGGGCTTAATAACTCTATACCAACTGACTAAATGAACAAACAACTGGATAGATGAATGGATAAAGAGGTGTCAGCCAGCCTCCAAATACTTGCAAGTAACCTTAGGAATCACACAATCAGTCATTCCACTGAGATTTCTCCCCCAATTTCCATTCAGATAAGAATTTAAGCCCTACAAGTCATCCTCCTAGTGACAGTCCTGTGGAGGGCGTCTTTGACCTCCTTGTTCCTCAAGCTGTAGATAAGTGGGTTCAACATGGGGATGACTGCTGTGTAAAACACAGACACCAGTTTATTGAGATCCAGGGAGAAACTGGCACTTGGTCGTACGTAAATAAAGAACAGGGTACCATACAGGATGGAGACGGCTGTCAGGTGAGAGGAGCAGGTAGAGAAGGCTTTGCGCCTCCCATCGGCCGAGCGGATCCTCAGGATGGCAGTGAGGATGTAAATGTAGGAGACCATGATGATCAGACCACTAAAGACTCCCACAGCTCCAGCCATGATGAAAATCACTAACTTAATGATCCCCGTGTCAGCACATACCAGCAAGAGGAGGGGGGGCACATCACAGAAGAAGTGATTGATGACATTGGGGCCACAAAAAGGGAGGCGAAATGTGTTTGTTGTATGCGTCATGGTGCTCATGAAGCCAAGGACATAGGGACCAGCCACCAGCTGGATACAGAGCCTCTGGGACATGGCAACTGAGTACAGTAGTGGGTTGCAGATGGCTACATAGCGGTCATAGGCCATGGACGACAAGAGAAGACACTCTGCTGCCACAAAGAACCCAAAGAACCACTGCTGCAAAGCACAGCCCAAGAAAGAGATGACTTTCCTCTGCAGAAAGAAGTCGGTGAGCATCTTGGGGCTCACAACTGAGGAGAAGCACATGTCCACAAAGGACAAGTGGCTGAGGAAAAAGTACATAGGTGTGTGAAGGCGGGAACTGATACGTATCAGAATAATCATCCCCAAGTTTCCTGTTAGGTTGGCAATGTAGAAACTCAGAAAGAGCAGGAAGAGAAAGACCTGCAAATGAGGGTTGTAATTCAAACCTGTGAAAATGAACTCAGTGACCCTTGTGTAGTTTTCATTAGCCATTGACTGGTTGTAATTTCCATTAGAAGAACAGAGGCATCACAGCAGATTTGGTGAATATATCTTCAAAATTGGGACACGGCAAAAATGTACTAGAAACTGAACTAACAAGGAATGATGGGAGTTAGTTATAAGCTGCAGCTGGGAAAACAAAATGAAATAGAAACCACCACAAAAGATCACTCCCACAGCTATGATATTGATGACTCTGTAGAATCCATCAAAACATCAATGAAAAAATGGAAGCCTAGAGAAGAGGAGCAGCTTGCTCAAGGTCCTCTCAGTTGACTCACTGAACACAGGTGGTTCCACAATAGACATCTGTTAACTCTCACCTTAGTGAACTTTACGTGAGTTCACCATGTGGCCACATCCCTGGTGAAATGGTACAGGAGAGTAGGAGTGAGGCAGGCTGGAGAGCAAATGAGCAGTCACTCATTTTTCAGACAATTTTCTTTGCATTTTTAGATTCTAACATAAGGCTGAATGTATGTTATCCAACTGCTCTTGCATCCACCTCTTCTCACCCCAGGAAAGTTACTTTTCTTCCTATGTGAAGCAAGAACACTAATAGTAATACCAACCTTGTAAATTGTTGTGAGGATTAAATGAGATAATGCACCCAAAGCATTTAGCAGTGTCTTATTGAGCACCTAAATAAGTACATGATAATTGTATTTTTGCCTTACATACTCTTTTGAAAAAGCCTACAAACTAAGTATCACATTTTATGCAAGAGAGAAGCTGAGCTCTATCCAAATTCTCACTGCTAGTGACTGGCAGAGGTGGGCTTTGAAACACCTGTCAAAATGGTCTGTGTTTCTCCCTTTCTCACACTGGGAAATATTGATGTATTCACATTTCTTTTCATTTCAAAAAGAAGATTCATTCCAGTATGAGTATTGTACTTTTTCTGGTGCTGAATTTATAGCCAGTGACCATTAGTGGGAAGCCCATAAGTTAATAAAAAGTATTAAGTTTAAGTACCACCTTTTTGTAAACAGTACAGGGAAGAAAGTTGGAAAAGAGCCTAAATTCTCCCATCTCTGTATCATCTATAGATAGGTTCTCATATCACCCACTATAAGAGTGACCTTGGTTAAGTCAGCTGATCTCTCTGAACCTTACTTAAATGCTTCAGTTATTCAATGTAGCTAAAATTATTCTGTTTGATCTCTGAGAATTCTCACCCACTTAAAATAAGAGGATGAATGTACGAATGCTCAGTAAGCTACTTATACATTACTTTTTTAAAAAAATTACGAGCCCAAGAATATCAGAGTCACAAATTAGTCTTATTTAGACACTTTTCTTTCAGTTTTCTAATTTGAAATTCATTATTTGATTTTAGCAAGGCCTTCTGTGAAGCCAAAAATATTGCTTACATTATATCCTTAGTTTTAGAGAAATTAAAGACACAGGTGAAATAGGCAGTCAAACTGTCTACCCATCACAATTACCTCTTGCTTAAACCTCTTAAAAGTCTACTAACTCCCACTGGATCAGTCACACATTGTATCTCAGTCTTCACCTTGACAATTGCCTGAAGCTCCTCAACTCTTTTCTATCAATCTTAGTTTCTACACCTGCCTGCCCAAGCCTTCTACCCCTCTATGAATATTTTAATTTCTAAGTTTCTCTTTTTTCTTATTTGCCACTTAGAATACTACACAGAGCGGTGGACACAATTGGCTCTCATGTTCAAAACATTTGGATAATACTGAGACCATCTGTGTTGGTCTTCCGTTAGGAAGGAAACACCCAGTTGGTTTAGACAGATGGAATTAAAGTCAGGACCATTTGCCCCCTCACCCTGCCGCTGAAATATCTCTGTCCAATGTTATACTTGGTTTGTTCAGCGGCAGAATTTACATTTATCTCCACACAAATCATCTCTTCTTAGGGCTTGCTCAACATCCAACAAAGATGAGGATCATGCTGATTCTGGGTGTGAGCCAAACATATCATTCATTTCAAGTTCACTTCAAATAATTTATGTTCTCCTAAACTTGTTAAAAATCAAGTAGAATGAAGAACAGAAGATGATTTAGAGGATCTCAGCTTACATTCTAACAGGCTCCCTCCTTCTTCTTTCAAGACGACAAGAAGAACTAAAATATAAATAGGTCAAGTTCATCAGGTTTCATCTCTTCCCTTAACATGGTACCTTCACATGCAGAATGGGGCAGGAATTTCCATAGTCATTTGATTTTTATCCTTTATCTTCTTCCAAAAAGAAAATGTGGATGACTCCACTGTAAAATATATTTTGTCTTTATCAGTTAGGTGCAAGTTCCCTGAAAAGTTGCATCATTTGTTCTTTGTTATTGTTATTGAAAAAGCTCTGTCCCCAAAAGCATACCATATCTTGGGAATAAGGCCACTAAGGGAAAGTGCAATTAAAGTTTTGCTTCAGATCCTAAGTAATTTCAATAGCATCTGTTTTCTGGTAATTTCAAGTTAGTTTCTAACTGGATATAGACTCTCTTACCCCTACTTCCAGACTAAGCAAAGAAACTCTATGAAATTCTTTGTAAATTGAAGTAACACGGAGAGAGTGGTACCCCTCTTTCTTCTGCATTACTGTCTTGGGAGCAATGGCTAAGAATTCATAAAATAGACTTTCCTCAGATATAACACTTACCACGTGTTGCCAAATAAATAATTTTTCCAGGACTTTGTTCAAAATATGTGAAGAGTTTAACTATTGTAAGCCAAAGCTGGGGAAAAAACTTTTTTTCTTTCTTTCTTTTAAATTGTATTCTAATACTGTAATAACTGGTCCTTAAAATTTAGCAGATTACATCTGAACACCTAGCATATGACAAGAGAGAATACATTTCTTATCACCAAGAAATAAAAACAAATAAAACAAAATGCATTAGCGTTATGTTTTACTTCCAAGACAAGCAGCATCAACCTGACAAAACAGAGTCAGACCTGACTCTGGAAACCTGACTTTTGGTTCTAGCCTAAGTGAGGAAAAAGACACAAGTCCTTCAACGTGTAATACAACTCCCTAGTCTAGAAGTTTTGTTTGTTTTGTTTTCTTTTCTTTTAAGTTTTGTAGCATCCCACTACATTCTTTTTTTAATTGGGGTAACATTAGTTAATAAGATCATATAGGTTTCAAACATAAAATTCTATGATACATCATCTGTATATTGCATTGTGTGTCTACCACCTAAAAATCAAATCTTCTGTCACCATATATTTGATCTTTTTTACCCTTTTGTACTCCCCCACCCTCTCCCTCTGGTAACCACTGGACTGTTGTGTGTTTGTTTTTCTTCTTTGCCTATTTTTTGCTTTCAGTTTTATATCCCACATGTAAGATCATAGTGAAATCATATGGTTCTTGACTTTTTCTGACTTGTTTCACTTAGCATGATATTCTCAAGATCCATCCATGTTGTCACAAATAGCAGTATTTCATCTTCTCTTGTGGCTGTGTAGTATACCACTATTCATATGCACCATGCTTCTTTACCCAACCATCTATTAAAGGACACTTTAGTTGTTTCCATATCTTGGCCACTAAGAGCTGAGCAGCAAACCCACATGTATGTATATGGGCACGTAATTTTTGACAAAGGAGCTGAAAACATACAAGGAAGAAAAGAAGTCCTTTTTAATAAATGGTGCTGGGAAAATTGAAAAGCCACATACAAAAGAATGAAACTACACTACTGTTTGTCATAAATCAAAGACCTAAATAGAAGACCTGAAACAATAAATTACATAGAAGAAAACATAGGTGCTATTATGAGCCTTGGTCTTAGGGAGGATTTTATTAAATTTTACTCCAAAGGCAAGGGGAGTAAAGGCAAAAGTAAACGAATAGAACTTTATCAAAATGAAAAGCTTCTGCACAGCGAAAGGAACCACCAGAGATACAAAAATGCAAACAACTGAATTGAAGAAGATACTAGCAAACAACAGGTGGTTAATATTCAAAATATATAAAGAATCCATACAACTCAACACAAAATAAACAGTCCAGTTAAAAAATTGATAGAGGCCCTGGCTTACGTAGTTCAGTGGATTGAGCGCGGGTTGTGAACCAAAGCGTTGCAAGTTCAATTCCCAGTCAGGGAATATGCCTAGGTTGCAGGCCAGGTCCCCAGTGGGGGCCACATGAGGGGCAACCACACATTGATGTTTTTCTCCCTCTCTTTCTCCTTCCCTTCCCCCTCTATAAAAAATAAATAAATAAACATCTTTTTTTTTAATTGACAGAGGACCTGAACAGACTCTTCTCCCAAGAAGACATACAGTCAACAGAAATATGAAAAGATGCTCAACTTCACTAGCTATTAGGGAAATGCTCATCAAAACTTCAATGAGCTACCATTTCACACCTGTCAGAATGGCTATTATCAACAAGAAAAATACAAATAACCAGGTTGGAGAGGTTTGAAGAAACCTCTCATTCACTGCTGGTATGAAAGTAAATTGATAACAACCACTATTGAAAAGAATATGGAAGCTCCCGGACTTCCAGCCAAGATGGAGGCATAGGTGGATATACGTTACCTCCACGCAAAACCAAGATTAGAACAACAACAATTTAGAGATAGAATAACACCCAGAACTGACAGAGAATTTATCTGAATGGAAGTCAAACAGCCAAGAAGTTGAAGGAGACCCTTTCATCCAGACCGGTAGGAGGGGCGGAGAGGAGCAGCCGGGCGTGGGTTGTGGCTCAGAGAACAGGGAGAACTGGGCGCATAAGGCAACCAGGAGTATGTAAGGCATCTGAGGCGCACAGGATCACAGCAGGTGGACCCTGAGTATGCAAGCGGCAGCTGGCAGACCCAGTGAGGCAGCGATTGTGGACCAGGGCAGAGCGCACAACCCAGGATCCCAGAGAAGGGACTGTGGTCCCATGAGAATGGAGCTACCGCCATTGTTCCCTCCCACCCCCGCCCCACCCCCACCTCCACCCCCACCTCCACCCCCACCCCCACATACAACGTCACAATCTAGTGATTGGGGTGCCCAGCCCTGGTGAACACGTAAGGCTCTGCCCCTCACTGTAACAGGTGCGACCAGACCAAAAAAAAAGAGAGAGAGAGAGACAGGTCTCCAACAGAAGAACAGATCAATGCCCCAGGACTCATCATTTTAAGCGACTGAGAGATAGCCAATCTATCAGATGCACAGTTCAAAACACTGGTGATCAGGAAGCTCACAGAATTGGTTGATTTTGGGCGCAAAAATGCAGGTTACCATAAAGGAGATGAAGGAAAATGCATGGAGAACCAATAGTGATGGGAAGGAAACTGGGACTCAAAACAATAGAGTGGACCAGAAGGAAGAAAGAAACAATCAAGCAGGAAAACATGAAGAAATAAGAATTCAAAAAAACAAGGAGAAGCTTAGGAACCTCCAGGACATCTTTAAACGTTCCCACATCCTAATTATAGGGGTCACAGAAGGGGAAGAGGAAAAGCAACAGATTGAACACGTATTTGAACAAATAATAAAGGAGAACTTCCCCATTCTGGCAAAGGAAATAGACTTCCAGGAAATCCAGGAAGCTCAGAGAGCCCCAAAGAAGTTGGACCCAAGAAGAAACACACCAAGGCACATCATAATTGCATTAGCCAAGGTGAAAATGAAGGAGAGAATCCTAGAAGCAGCAAGAGATAAGGGGACAGTCACCTACAAAGGAGTTCCCATCAGACTGTCAGCTGATTTCTCCAAAGAGACCTTACAGGCAAGAAGGGGCTGGAAAGACGTATTCCAAGTCATGAAAGACAAGGACCTATATCCCAGATTGCACTATCCAGCAAAGATTTCATTTAGAATGGAAAGGCAGATAAAGTGCTTCTCAGATAAGGTCAAGTTAAAGCTCATCATCACCAAGCCTTTATTTGATGAAATGTTAAAAGGACTTAGGAAAAGAAGAAAAAAAAACATGTATAGTAAAAGGACAGTAAACTCACAATTATTAACAACCACACCTAAAGCAAAACCAAAAGAAACTAAGCAAACAACTAGAACAGGAACAGAACCACAGAAATGGAGATCACATGGAGGGTTAGCAACAGGGGAGTGGGAGGAGGAGAGAGGGGGAAAAGGTACAGAGAATAAGTAGCATAGATTGTAGGTTGAAAATAGATAGGGGGAGGGTAAGAATAGCATGGGAAATGTAGAAGCTAAAGAACTTATAAGGAAGACACATGGACATGACTAAAGAAGGGGATGTGGGTGGGAGAGGGTGTACAGGGTGGAGGGGAGTGAAGGGGGAAATGGGACAACTGTAATAGCGTAATCAATAAAATATATTTTAAAAAAAAAGAAAAAAAGAAAACATGGAAGCTCCTTTAAAAAAAACCCTCTATCGGGTTTCTACCTGAAAATTTTGCAAATGTATTCACAAAGATATATGCTGTATTCGTTAAACCTTTTTTTCTATGAGAGGTTAAGTTTCAGTAACTTTCTCTTGACTCTGTATATAAAAGAACTTTTTATTTATAAAAATGGAAATATGACATTATAGTAGTTTCAGGTGTGTAACATAATAATTTGATATTTGTATATAGTGCAAAATGATCACCAGAATAAGTCCAGTTAACATCTGTCCTTCTATACAACTATAAATATTTTTCTTGTTAGAGGACTTTAAAGATCTACTCAGCTACTTTATTTTTTTATTGTTGTTCAAGTACAGTTGTCTGCATTTTCACCCCACCATGACCCTCTGCCCCACCCATTCCCACCTCCCACCCTCGAACCTATTCCCTTCGGCTTTGTCCATGTGTCCATTATACATGTTTTTTGATGGCCCTTCCCCTATTACCCCCTATTCCTCTCCCCTACCCTCTCCAGTTACTGTCAGTTTGCTCTTTATTTCAATGTCTCTCATTGTATTCTGCTTACTTGTTTGTTTCGTTGATTAGGTTCCACTTACGGGTGAGATTGTGTGGTATTTATTTGCCTTTCACCACCTGGCTTATTTCACTGAGTATAATGCTCTCCAGATCCGTCCATGGTGTCACGAAGGGTAGTAGCTCCTTCTTTCTTTCTGCTGCATAGTATTCATTGTGTAAATGTACCACAGTTTTTTGATCCACTTGTTCACTGACAGACATTTAAGTTGCTTCCAGCACTTGACCATTGTAAATTACACCTCTATGAACATCAGGGTGCATAGGTTCTTTTGAATTGGTGTTTTGGGATCTTTAGGGTATAATCCCAGCAGTGGTATTGCTGGGTCAAAAGGCAGTTCCATTTTTAGTTTTCTGAGCTACTTGAAAATATGTAATACAGTGACTACTAGTACTGTAGTAGTCATTTACAGTAGTAAACGTCACTGTACAGTAGTACAGTATACAGTAATACTGTAATTAAATGACTATTAACTATAGTCATTTATTTCTCCCCTGAAAATCTTTTAGATGTTGCCCTTTTATTTATTTGTGCTTTATTATTAATATTGTTAAGAGAACTAAGTATTGTTTTATTTTTCCCTTTTGGAGGGTAGCAGGTTTTGATTGCCTTTATACTTTAAGAATTGCTTTATTAACCCTCTTCTAGATTTTGTGAGCTTCCTCTTACCTATTTTGGTCTAAAATACAGTGAATGTTTAAAATTTAAATATTTGACTCTTCGTTACTCAGAAAAGTTATACCTTTGATCCTCCCTTCCATTTTGACTGCTCTGACACATCCCAGACATACACTTAATATCTGTTGTTGAACTTCTGCTTTATGTTTTTGATATTATTGTTTCTTCTCATCTGTTTAATCATTTTTTTCCTCTGTCTCTGCATCTTGCAAGAGCTTTTCAAATTGGTCCTCTCAAACATAAAACTGCTCTTCTAAGTCTAAATTCTTTATTTAAAACCTCCCCTGTGGCTTTTAATTCAGATGTTACATTGTACTTTCCTTAAAGTTTCTTAATGCTTAAAATCCCTTTCATCTCATCATATTTACCGTTATCTCTTCTTAACTTATTGATTTAATTAAAGCTTAGTATTTGAATTCCTCCTATTTAGCTTAACACACAATTATTTTTAATTTCTATGTGTAAGCCTGTTTTGCATTTTTCTTTAGGACATATATTTCTAAGATTTCTTTTTAAATTGCTTCCTGAAATAAGTAAGAAAGAAAAAGACAAATGTATGATCTCACACGCATGTGGATTCTAAAACTACATACCCAAACTTACAGACACAGAGAACACGTTGCTGATTGACAGAAGAGGGGTTAGATAAAATGGGCAAAAGTAGTCTAAAGGTACAAACTCCTACTTATAAGATAAATAAGTCCTGGGGACGTTATGTACAGTATGGTTACTATAGTTAATAATACTCTATTATATATTTGAAAGTTCCTAGGAGAGTGGATCTTATAAATTCTCATCACAAGAAAAAAAACTGTAACTATGTGTGGTGATGGATGCTCATGAAACGCATTGTGGCAATCATTTGCAGCTAATGTTACAAAGCCCTTTTATGTATTATCATTAGGACAATGGAAGGAGTTATGAGAATGTTCCATGGAGTAAAGATATCTGAACTCTGTGTTTCTAGAACAGGTGTGCAATAATAATTCTGTTGCATATCATGGGAAAATTGTTCCTCCTCACTTATACTTTAGTTTCACTATATAAAAGGTAAAGATGTTAGAGTATATCAAAAACTTTAAACTTTTATGTGTCGTGCACTTCATTTTATTGAATTTATTGGGGTGACATTGGTTAATAAAATCAAGTGTACAACTCAATAAAATATCATCCAAATACTGCATCATGCACTCATCACCCAAATTCAAGTCCCTTTCCATCCCTATTTATCCTCCCTTGCCCTCTTGCATCCTCTCCCAACCCCCTTGAGCTCTGGCTATCACCATACTGTTGCATATGCCTATGTGTGATAAATATATAGATATAGATATAGATATATAATTTTTATTTTTTGCTTAATCCCTTCACCTTTTTTCACTCAGTCCCTCCCCCTCTGACAGATGTTAGTCTATTCTATGTACATATGCTTCAGCTTCTATTTTGTTTTTTAGATTGTTTTGTTCATTAGCTTCCACATATAAGGGAAACCATATATTTTTCTTTCTCTGACTGGCTTATTTCACTTAGCATAATACTCTCCCAAACCACCCACACTGTGACAAAAGGTAACTGTTGAGGACCACCCTGCCTGGTATCAGAAGCTGTAACCCCCGCCTAGGCTAAGGCTAAGGGAACGCCCTTGGAACCGTAAGCCAGCAAGGAGACAAAAGCTTATCTCCCTGGCAGGAGTGCTGTTTCTGCTGCTTCATTCATAACTGAACCCCAAAGCTTGGTCAGTTAGCCAAAGACAGGTAAGCTTCCCCAAGGGGGGAATGACCTAAGACAGGCACGATCACGTGGGAGGCCCCCAAAAGAAGGACTTTGGGGGCTACAGCAAAAGGGGGTGATGGACCCTCGCTCCTTGGCTTTGACATAGCCTGAGTTCTCATCATCTGAGAGAAAATCTCCTTATCTCTTGGTTGCCTTAGTTCCCTTGCTCCACCTAAGCCTGAAATAATGATGGTGGTGCAGCTCTGTGCTGAAAGGGCAGATTCCCCAGGCGATCAGGCCTAAGAAAGAACATGTAAATTACTGTGAAACCTTCTTTGTTTAGAATGCTCTCAGTTGAATGAGAAGGGTCCAAGGAGGAAGTTAGTTTGTTCCTCAAAGTCTTACAGCTCTTTGACCCTGACTCAAAATAGACCCGCAGAGTTCCTCGTTATCTATTGTTCCTTACTTCCTTGTAATGAGTAATGTACTTTACCTGAATTATGCAAAACGAGCCCAATAAAAGCAGGTTTGGACGGTAAATCTGCGGCTCCCCACTAGGGGGGGTGGCCATCCCATCCCTACTTCTCCACAGAAACTAGTCTGTCTCTGTGCATGTTTTTTTCTCATGTTTCAACGAGCCATCCACAGTGTTCTGTGATCACTGCCAGCCGGTGACCCATGCATCAGGTAACATTTCCTTCATTTTTATAGACAGGTAGTATTCTACTGTGTAAATGTACCACAGCTTTTTTTATCCACTCATCTACTAGTTGGAACTTGGAGATTTATATAAATGCACAGCCAAACACAAAATTTGTATGATTTCATAGCCTCCCCAAATTATAATTAGACTTTTGAAAGCATTTTTAAGCCTACTATCTTGATATTTTCAATTATTAAAGGAAGTATTCATAGACAATTTCATTGTGATTGATAAGTGAATGCTGTCATCTAGTGGTAGCCAGTTTAACAACACTTTTAAGAAAGAACAATTTCAGTGTTTTTTCACTAGGAATGTCGGCTATCCTTTATTTCAACACATTCTAGATTTGCTGAGACCATGTTAACATGATGACTAAGGAGTAAAATGAGGAGAAACATGATTTTTCATAAAGAATGTGAAATGTGTATGTCATAAGTACTGAAAGCACCTACTATAAAATATATGTGGCTCTCATGTTCTAAAATAATACTAAATATTTAAAACTAAGTTTTTAAGAATTTAAGATACAAGGTCATTCTGAAGAATCTTTATTAACACAAATTTGGAGAAAGAACATCAGCCTTAAAATTTGATGAATAGCATCTTGACCCATCATTACCTAGACACAAAAACTGGCAGAAAGCATGCTGAAAAATAAGCAAAACAGAACAAAAAAAATTTAGAACAGAGACTATTTACATCCATCAAAGTCAGTGAACTAAAATTAAACATCCTTTATAGAGACCTTCAAAGATCAGATCATGTAGGGATCTCAGCTAGCTTTATGATTATAAAATATATAAACTTATCTATCCCCTTATTCTTTAGATGTGCTATTACATTCCAGGGAAAAAGGCTCAGAAGTTTGGTGGAAAGAACATTGTACCTGGAGAAAATAAAACTGTGAGGCCAAAGTAGGAGGCCTTGGACAACCCACTGATTCTTCCAAGGCTTATCATCTATTAACAAAAATTAATGCCCTACCTATGACACAAAAATTAATATTAATTAATTTTAATTAATTGATTAATATTAATATAAATTAGTATTGATATTATTTAATATTGGTTAATGCTAAATAATAGTAATAACTAATACTTTATTAAAGGATTATAATGCATTCTGCACTTTCCAGGCACAGATCATATAATTGCCACAGCAGTCCCAATGAGTTACTGCTATGAGCAGAAAGTATAGGGAATATAAAAGGTCTTTGTAGAATATCTACTCCAAACACAGAGGTAGTATTATGGAGCACAATACAGTATTAAGTGTAGTCACATTACATCCCCAGAACTTACCATGTAATTGGAAGTTTCTGCTGTTTGACTACAACACACTTTTTAAGTTTATGTTTAAAAGTCAAGGTCAAGTTTAGACAATTGATGGATCTCAATGCCCGGTAAAACAAAACAGAAGTATTGTTAAGTCCCTGGTCATGAAGGATTTAACAAAGAAGTTCTCCTTTCCTGGTCAGAAGCCTTGAGAACATTTTTAAAGTTTTGGAGTTCAATAACTCAACCATCTCAGTTTAAAATTCTCCATCTAATTCCTGCAGGATGAGAAATGAAAAAATCAAACAGAAGAAAATTGACACCTAAGACATTGTGTGACTTGTCAATGACACAGAGTGATTCTCAACACAAAAGGACTCCCAACAGCCAGTCCGTGTTCTTGCATCTTCCATGTAGATTAGGTCTCGATCTGTAGTACAGATGGTATTCTAGTTCACCTGCTCATCAGGAACTTCTTCCTTTCAAACATCCTTAGGAATGAATCCTTGACTTCCTTGTTTCTCAGGCTGTAGATAAGTGGGTTTAACATGGGAATCACAGCTGTATAAAACACAGACACCACTTTACTGATGCCCAGGGAGAAATTAGAACTCGGACATACATAGATAAAGAAGAGCGTCCCATAAAGGATGGAGACAACTGTGAGGTGAGAAGAGCAGGTGGAGAAAGCTCGGTGCCTCCCATCAGCAGAGCGAATCTTCAGGATGGCGATGACAATATAAATGTAGGAGACCATGATGATCATGCCACTGAGTACCCCCAGAGCTCCAGCCATGATGAAAAGCAAAAGTTTATTGACCTGGGTGTCTGCACATGCCAGAGAGAGAACCGAAAGAAGGTCACAGAAGAAGTGATTGATGATTTTTGGACCACAGTAAGGGAGGTGAAAGGCAAACGTCGTATGGGTCATGGCACTTATAAGACCTAGTATATATGGCCCTACCACCAGCTGCACACAGACCCGCTGGGACATATTGAGTGTATACAACAAGGGCTTACAAATAGCCACATACCGGTCATATGCCATGGAAGCCAGGAGGAAACAGCCAGTCACTACAAACTGACAAATAATCCATAACTGGGCAGCACAGCCAAAGAAAGAGATGACTTTTTTCTCCACAAAGATGTCAGTCAACATCTTGGGACCAGTGGCAGAAGCAGAGCACACATCCACAAAGGACAAGTGACTGAGAAAAAAGTACATGGGGGTGTGGAGTCGGGAATCTATCCAAATGAGGATGATCATCCCCAAGTTTTCCAGAAAAGTGACAAGATAAACCAAAAGAAGTATCACAAAGAGAACAACCTGGTACTGGAAGCAAGTTGTTAAGCCCATGAATAAAAACTCAATCACAAAGGTTTGATTTTCATAATCCATTTCTGTTTTAATTTGTAATGAAAGATTTTTCTTTGCAATAAATTTGTAATTGAGGGCTTATCAATTTTAAATCTGAATTTAACTTCCAGTTTTCTACATTTCATAGGGCAGACTGACAGACAACACTCCAGTTCTGCCCCAGTGGTTGCCTTGTCTCCTATCTGTGTGATACTAAGTCACTGAATCTTACTGGGCTCTTCAGTTTCTTCCTCAATCAAATAGGATTTTGGAGGAGAATTACATAATTTAGACCTAAAAGTGAGCTTTAGAAGTTATCTAAGGTAAATCCTCTAACTGTATGAGGTTACATTTCTAAAAATCTCTGCCTTTGACCCAAGGATATCTTAAAAACATTTCATAGGAAAAGGCATTGTGTGCATTTGATTAATTCAGGCTGATGCTCTCATTCTAGGTAAAGGGTGTTAGGACTTTAACTTCCTCACCAATTCCTTAGATTCTAGAAAAATGATCAGTTGGGTTGTGGAAAAGATAAGTTCTGATGTCTAAAAGCAGAACACAAGAGAAGTTGTCTTTGGAAAAGAATAAAAATTCTCAGCAGTATCTCCCTATGATGCCTTCTCCAAAATGCCTATGTTCCTCATATCCCTGGTGACTATTATACCCATTAATCTCATCAAACTACATCAAATATTTTAGTCCATCAAAGAAGAGACCAGTTCTTCAATACTGAGCCATAGTTGTAGCCAGCTGAGTGTTATCAGGAGCTGGGAAAGAAAAACAATATTTTAAGGAGGAAAAAGACACACCTGGGCATTTACCTTAGAGAAATGAAAACTCATGTCCACATAATAACTTGTACAATTTTGTTTATAGATGCTTTTTAATAGTAGTCACTCAGAACAACCAAAATATCCTACAATTTGAATGATTAAGCAAATGGTGGTATAGTCATATGAATATATTCATATTCATTACTGAGTGATATTACTCAGTAACAAATAGGAGGAAATAAGGTATACACAAAAACCTGGATGGGTCTCAGTCACATTAAAGTGAGTTAAAGAAAGTCAATATCCAAATGTTACATTGTCTACAATTCTATTTATATATTATGTACTCAAAGTGGCAAAATTACAGAGATGTAAACGGGTTGGTTGTTGCCTGGGATTAGGAATGGTAGGAAAGAAAGCAGTGGTGTGATTATAAGAGGGTAGCACGAGGGAGGTCTTTATGGAGTTGGAATAATTTTGTATACTGAATGTGGTAGTGGTTTTACAAGTCCACACACATAATAAAATGATGCAGAGTGACATCACACTGATGTCAATTTCTGCTTCTTCAGGTGGAACACTGTGGAAAGATGTAAGCATTGGGGAGACCTGGATGAAGAGGACAAGGAGCTTCTCTGTACCACCTTTGAAGTTCCCTGGGAATCTGTATTTATTCAAAATAAAGACTATTTTAGAAAAAGAATAAATGAGAAGTGAAAAAGGAGGAAGTGATCACAATACAAATAAAGGAAAATTAAGGAAGGGAGGCATACATTTTGGACCTTGAAATAATCGTAATGATTCCAACAGCAAAATTACACAGTTATTAATAGGGTGTGCAGCAGTAGAAGTATTGACAGAAGTCTACCAACATCCTCCTATGTTAAGAAAGCTTGGGAGGATTTTGGAGAAGAGGAAATGAATGAAATGAAAATTTGCTTACTTCCTGTCATCTCAGAGGCAATAGAGCTTAGGTAGAAAGAGCCTCAAAGGGGTAGAATTTAAGATTAATCAGAAAAACTATACCTTAACAGTGAAATGTTTCAAGAATTTAATATTTTCTACACACAGACACACATTTCAGGTCTTTTATATTTGCATTCACGATAACTCAGGGAAGGTGGAAACAAAGTGTTTGGAGGGTCACAATAAACTTAGGCTATGAAAAAAAATTATGAGCATAAAACTGGAGCATATCCATGATCTGAACCAACTCAAACTATTGTGTGAAAACAATATTTTCCGGCTGTGAAAATGCATATGACTTTGGTTTTCCCAGCATTACTCAATTCAAAGTCTGATATAGAAAGATTATGATTCTAGGGATGTATGTGACTATGGGCATGAGCAGCAGGAATTCAAGTCAATTGGTTGAGAGGTTTGTTTTCTATTTATAATACCCAACCTAAGCAAAGAAATTAAGACCCAGAAAAGCCTCCCAATTCTAACATTTGATGAACCCACGTATCTTATAGCACATTTTAGTATCTATACTAAAGGGAATATTCAACCAAAATGTACATTCAAGTTAAGTAATTTGGATCAAATGACACAGACTATTCTACTTATACCAACTTTTCCTTCATGGTAGGCTTAGAGATGATGTTTTCTTGGGCTTCTAAGCTTATTTTGTATATCTACCTTCCTGAAGACCACATAGGAAATCACTTAACTCACCTGTCTGGAGAAACATGCCTTAGATTTTGCCTGCTTAGGTCCAAGTGAGTGACAAAATTAACATTTTCTGATACGAAAATGAATCACTGCAAATGTAGACTTGTTATTCTTCCCAGCTTTTTCAGGTGTGTGGGAAGATAAACAATACAATGATACACTCTCAATACCTGGGCCTTCCAACAGCACTTTTTAAAAGGATCAATTGACTCAATTCTGCACAATACGCAATGGGGTTTATCTAAAGGGCTCTGTGTGAACTGGAGCTAAATCCCTCAAGGAGCCAGAAGCTCAGGAGATTAATCCTAGAGGGAAGATATTAAAGCATTTGATAAGAAAATAATTTACGAACTCTGAGTCAAGGGTAATTGCACAAAACAAAACTGTATCCTCCTTTGGGACCACCCCTCCCCCACACTTTGAAATTCCAGTATTGAGCCTTCAGCTGCTGCACGATGAGCACTGTGTAGATTTGAGAATCTGAGAGATTACAATCCAAAGATGAATCTGGGTACACAGCGACACTGAAGACCCTCTGACTGGCCCACAAATACTAGGCAGGTGGGATCATTATAACCCGAGGGTTTGGTTATTCTTGAGCATTATGGATCCCAAAAGGAAGCCAAGATATAGGTAAACAAAAATAAGGTGGACTGGGGTGTCTACACAGCAATGGAGAGCTCTAAATTTGGATAGCATTTTTGAGACACAAAAGTAGTCCACATTGGCTATATGAAAACTTCAAATATAAAAGTGAAAAAAATAGATTTGGGCTTAAATTTCATAAACATTTTAACATTAAACAAAGAAGTTTAAATTTCTGTAAGCAACAATGATGACTCTTCCAAGGTATTTGAGAAAACAGATGACATTTATTCACATAAATGTTGCCACAGGACATGAATCTTGCCACTGGAGATGTTTAGTTTTCAAAGTGCCTTGAGGTTCTCCAACCTCTTGAGACCTCACACAGTCCATCGTCTAACAGCTGGGATGGAGACACCTGGGCAAATGCCTCTAAAGACATTGACTGCTCAGAATCATCTATGCCTGCAGACGTGGCCTGCCCTTCCCCATCAAGAGCTAATATTGTAACTGGAAAAGACACCGGCGTTCGGGCTGCCTGTCACTACCAAATCCAATAAGCAATGACAGTGATTGAATCTTTTATAGGTGCTTTATTCAGATGGCTGGCGATCCAAGAAGATGGCGGGTTCATACCCTAACAAACCATCTTGCTCTTTTTTTCCCCAGCCAGATCTTTTATAAGAGGGTTGGGGGAGGGCAAACAAGGTGTCAGTGAAAGCCTTTGAAATTCAACAGTTGCCTCTAAGGGGGAAGGGTAGCCACTTGCCTCTTCCTGGTACAGACCTCTCCAGACTGAGGTAATCTCCAGCTAGTGACCCAGGAGGTCAACTGCTGAATCTCAGGCGCCAGGATGGGCCTTATCTGTAGTTACTGAAACAAAAACTTAACATACACATTACTTGCTAGATTGATGACTATTTACCTTAAGCTAATTTTTCCCAAGTCTTAAACCCCTATCAATATTCTCCCAAGTTATAAGAAAATGTAGAGGTCTCTCTACCTTTAGAGAGCTCCCCTACCTTCCCTGGCCTGTAGACCTATAACTGAGGTTAAGTCATAGCAAACCCAAATAGGAAGATCCTGGGTTTAATGAGGGAGAAAAGGGGCTATCTCCCCAAAGGAAATACAATAACTAGCTAGCATGCATCAGCAGGGCAAAGGGGAGTGTGGTTGGGACTGAATTCTGAGAGTGCTTGGTCAAGGGGACCAAGGAGAGATTTTTGCTTGGGAACACTTCCCCAACATAGGGGCTTTAACACCCAGACAAGCATCCTATGAGATGATGATGTGAAACCTCTACTTGAACGAATACATGAAAAAAACCGATGGCTTATGTTGAACAAATCACTATAGCAGACAGTGTAGAAATGGACTGAGTTTCAGGAGCATGGGGAATCTATAATTTACAGCTGGAAGACCAATCCAATGGCCACATTTCAAAGGCCCAGAGGGCACACTCCTCATCAAGACCACAGGAGTGTGCTGGTGAGAAGGGTATCATTATCGCTAATATTGTTTCAGAGCTTGCCAAAACTCTGCAGACCAGGGCCTGTCCACATGTTACCTTTGTATAAGACCCCACAACTAATGCTGGAAGGAGCAGATCTTTATTTACAACATTCCAACCCTGCAGGGGGCAGGGGGCAGGGGGCCAGGGCTCAGAGCACCTCAGCTTGGAGCCCTCCTTTCCCACGAGACCCATCACTTCCCCTGCTCCCCACCAGGCTACTAGCCAAAAGCATCCCCAAAAGATTCCCATGTCCTTATCTGTGCAGGATCTGGAATACGTTGCCATCAGCCTCCATATAATAGTCCAGGGAAGCATGTGTAGTGTTATTCTGGATCACGGTGAAACTCAGGAAAGGAACAGGTTTTAATAGTCCAGGAAAAATCCAGGTGCAGCAGGTCAGGATCTTTCAAGGAAGTCCTTTGCAGCTCCGGAGTCAGCCAGGGTGTTTACTTTTCCCTTCTCACTGCTCCTTCAAACTGCATGGCAAAATCCCTTACTACAGACAGCATGTCTCTTCCCTCATTACTACTCCCTGCAAGGCCAAGAGCAGCTTCACCTTCCCAAGCTGCATGGCCAAATCCCTTACTACATCCTAAATGGCAGAAACCCTCCTTCTCCTTTCTAAACCACGGGGGAGAGGGGAAATAGGGGAGTGGGGAGAGGGAATGAAAGGGAGCACCAGCAAACCTGGATGGCTGCTATGCTTGAGTTTAAATCCCCGCACCTCCTCCACAACCTCACTTCTGACTCCTCCCACACAGGGTTACACCAGCTTGCTTCTTTACCTTCTGCCTTTCTCAGCTGCCATTGTTAGTCCGACAGGCACCACCTGAAACACAGAGGAACTGCTTTGCCTTCCTGCTTTCACACAGGTGCAGCAACCTGGCACCACCTCCAGGCTACAGCATGGGTCAAAGACAAGCCCATATCCCGGTCTCCAGGGGGCAGGCAAGCTATTTAACATGACTATGAAGCTAGCCAAGTTCCCATAGTTATGCAAATTAACTCTCAATGGCTGTCCTCTGCTTCTCCCTCCCCCAGCCAGGTTTCCAGGGAATATCCTCTATATTGTATAACCATATACAAAGCGGTTAGTGGTAGCTCTCCTCTCCAGACCAGGACTGGCAGTAGGAGACAATGTTACAGGACCACAGAATTAACCGATAACCACGGGAATAGCAGCATTCCAAGACAAGAGAGGCCAGCAGTCAGTACTGGACCAACACAAGACTGGAATGAATGATCTAACAGATGGAACATAAATCTTTTATTCTCCATTCTTCTCCTACTATATACTTGACATATGACAATATTCTTTACCATCTTTTTGCCACCGCAGTTAATTATAAGGAATTTACTTTCACGTTTCTAATTACTGGGTTAAAAACCAGATGAGTCTTAATCAGTTTTTCCTAGACTTAGACAGCCTGCAAATCAACATGGACCAATGCAAACAGCCACATTATGAAAGTGACTTCCCTGAGAAGGTTGCCAGCTACCATAAAGAAGGGACCAGGATGAAAATGAGGAAGTCTAATGGTAGACCATTTAGTAAGAAATCATGAGCTCCACCCAGTGGACATAAAATTACAAAAATACTGTTCCTTTATCAAAAGATGCCAGACAACATGTAACTTATAAATAAGAAAAATAGAACTAACAATTTCTGCTATTTGAGGAGGATTCAACTTAGATGTGATGTATTCCCTCTAAAATCAAGGACCATCTACATGCTCTCACACACTGATGTCATAAAGAAAAGAAGAAAGGCAAGGGAAAGGAGCAGAATGGAGAAAAGGAGAGGAAAAGGAATTAAAAGAAAGATAAGACCAAAACATTTCGATGGAAGAGAGAGGGGCATGGCTGGCATTTTGAAGAGTAGAAGAAAGAGCAAACATCTTTCTTTTCTTAATCTCATGAAACAGAGCAAACCATTACTATCAATGATAGCTGGAGGACTAGAAATAAAAATTGTCAGCAACGCACGTAGCCTGTAAATTAGAAGCAATTGTACACAGAGAGAATGAGAATTAGTAATCCAAGGAAGTGATCATTCCCATGAGAAGTGAAGTGAGTCTTAAATCAGTTTGGGTTGAAAAGACATTAGTGAGCCCAAGAATGATTATTAGAGCTAGAAGAGATAGAGATCCCTAAACCACCTCGTTTCCCAGTTTGTTAGAAGAGATTATAATTACAACTTAAGGTAATTATGATAGGGAGCTTAAGACTTGGAAAATTTTAGCTTAAGATAAATAGCCATAAATCTGGCAGGTAATGTGTATGTTAAGCTTTTGTTTCAGAAACTACAGATAAGGCCCATCCTGGTGCCTGGGAAAAGCAGCCGACCTCCTGGGGCACTGGCTAGAGATTACCACCTGGAAACGTTGAACCAGGAAGAAGCAAGCAACTACCCCTCCCCCTTGGAGACAGCTAACTGCCCAGGACAGGAATGTTGCAGCTGCTGAATCTCAAAGCCCTCACCGCACATTGTTTGTCCTTCCCCACCCCCCGCCTTATAAAAAGATCTGGCCAGGAAAGAAAGGGGAAGGTGGCTTTGTTAGGGTATGAACCCACCATCTTCTCTGATCGCCGGCCATCTGAATAAAGCGCCCACAAAAGATTCAATTGCTGTCATTGCTTATTGGATTTGGTAGTGACAGGCAACCCGAATGCCAGTGTCTTTTCCGGTTACAATTACATGTTTTACATTTGTTTAACTCACTCATTTAACATTTTTTCCCTCATATCTTACTCTGTGTCAGGTGCTCTTATACAGGGGTTGGCAAAAGTAGGTTTACAGTTGTGACTATGTGACACAGTTTATCCTTGAATTATTATTTATTAATTATTGTATTGTTTTCTATATGAACAACTCTGAACCTACTTCTGCCCACCCTGTATGTATTATGTATTAATTTGTGTGTAAATCACACATACTTATTTAATCTCTTGCAATTTTCCACTTAGGGCCTCAATCTATGCTTTAAAAAAGCTATAATTTCATTGCACTTATTGCACTCAGTTTTTAACAAAGACTCATTATTATGTGGTACTGAGTTTGAAAAGTTTTACAGGTACTATATTGAATTCAAGGATTATAAAGGGAGAATAAGTCCCGAGAAGGAAAACTGGAAAACTGAAGAATGTCAATGCTAGGAAGTTCTCTGTGGCTAGGGGGTAATATCTCTCCAGCCCCCAGGCCCCCATCCACCATGGATGAGAATAAGTCTACCAAGACATTATCTGCTTGGGGAGGAAAGGTGGCTGATCTCTCAAAGGAAAAGGGCCAGGAGCCAGATCCTCAATGGACTTTTATTGGGTTTAATTTGCATAGGAATACAGGGCATATACATAAAGCTCATCAATCATTGTCAGGCAGTAATGATCAAAAATAAATAACATTCAAGGAACTCGAGGGCCCTTTATTTTGAGTCAGGGTCAGATAGCTAAAGGGCCACAAAACTTTGAGGAACAAACTCATTTCATACTTGGACCTTTATCGTTTGGATTGAGGGTATTCTTAGCAAAGCAGGTTTCAAAGGATTTTATGCATTCTTTCTTAGGCCTGATTGCCCTGGGGAACCTACCCCAGGGCCGCACCCACCTCCAGCATTGTTTCAGGCTTAAGTCAGGTAGCTGAACTAAGGCAGCCAAGGGATTAGGAGACTTCTTGCAAACAGAATGAGGACTCAATCTATGTCAAATGAGGGGCGAGGGTCCATCACCCCCTTTTTCTATAGCCTCCCAAGTCCTTCCCTGAGGGCCTCTTCATGACCATGCTTGTCTTAGGCTGTCCCTCCCTTGAGGAATCTTACCCATCATTAGCTAAGCAGTCATCCCTCTGGGGCCTAGCAGGGTGAAGTAAAAGGGGGCAGAGGCAGCAGCCTTACAAGGAGGATAAACTTTGTCTCCTTAATGGCTTATTGTCCCAAGGTCTTTTTACCCAGCCTTAGCCTTGAGGGGCTACAGTTTCTGAAACCAGGCAGGGTAGTTCCCAACAGAACACCATATGAAAAGATGGCATTCATAGGCGTTTAGACATATTGTATAAAATTACAGAACTTCACATAAAAAGGTAATTTAGATGGCATTGAGTCTATTTTACCCTCATTTTTATAAACTAAGACATTGACAACCAGAAATGGTATAACATTTATCTGTTTTTAAACTTCTTTATAATTGGCAGAGTCAACATTTAAAATGACTCCTTAAGGACAGTCTAATTCTATTCTTGACACACACTTTAGCACCCCACCTATACAATGGCAAAAGCTGCCCTCTGAATCACCTACCCAGCAGTGTATTCTTCCTAACAAATGTCATCCTAAAATGCATCATTTATATCCCTGTTCCTCGGGCTATAGATGAGAGGGTTCCGCATGGGAGTCAATGGGTATAGGAGTCAGAAACTACTTTATTAATGTCCCGAGAAGAACTTCAGTTGGGCTGTATATGAGTATACAAAAGGTGCCATACAAGATGGCCACAGCAGACAAGTGTGAAGAACAGGTGGAAAAAGATTTTCACCTCCCATCGGCAGACTGCATATTTAATATGGATTTACTTTTTTTCTCTGAGTAGCTCCAGAAGAAAAATGGGGCATCTTTGAAAAATGGGGCAAAGTTTTTTTGGACAAGAAGCACTTGGTCTTGAGAGACAGAAACTCACAATGCAAATACTATACCTAAACGTTGTTACAGGTTGTTTTGGGAGACTGAACAGAAGCATGACAAAAGTCAAATATGAAATTTTAAAAACTACATATAGACTTGGAAATATCTCGCTTTAGGTTTATTTAAAATGGGGAAAGTCCTCACCTCGGTTAAAGTTCACTTGCAAATTCTCTTCCATACAAATAATGCTTTAGGAGTCAAAATCCCATACAAACATTTCTGGTTATAAGTAAAATGTACAATATTCTTAACTTTTAAATCACTCATGTTGAGTTATGCCCCAAAGCAAGGCTTTACCCACTAAAGTCTGTATAGATTTTAATCTAGAAATAATTAGAAGCCAAAACCCCCAGAAAATTTCACAACACCCACAATCCCAAGTTTTGTAGAACCGATCTTATGAGATTTTTAAAGAAGGGCTCATTTTGGTTTGGAACCATTGGTTTAAGATCATAGATTGTTGAATAAAGGAGAAAGGCACCACTGTGTTACTTGTTTGAAGTATCAAATATTGTTTTTCATTGGTGTGGTGAACTAAATTGTGTTTCCCCAAAATTCATATGTGGAAGCCCTGACCCCGAATGTGACTGTATTTGGAAGGAGAACCTTTCATGAAATACTGAGGTTAAATGAAGTCATAAGAGTGGGACTCCAGAACGATAAAAGAATTCATTATTGTCCTTTGTGCCACCCAGTATTTTTTTTATATATATATAGCAACGCTAACAGACTAATAAAGTTGGGTTCAAACTTCCCCAAAGAAATGGGAATTAAAAGAAGAATGACACTGATGTTATCAAACATAAAATAAATTGGCATTATAGACAGGGCCAACAGGATTATAAAAGGCAGCACAAGAAAAATGTAATCCATATTTACTTGAAAGATAGATGTTTTTGCACATTTCTCTCACCCCATTATCCTCACGTGCCTACACATATACTTCCTTATCTGCGATCAAGTGCAAGTCATTCTACACAACTCTATTTGGAGCCAGCCTATCCAGCTCTGCGTCTGACTCCTTGACTTCATGCTTTCTTGAGAACTTCTATCTTTTATTTTTCCACATTCTTGAGATGTATCAGTTTAATAAAAGAACGCGCCTACATGGTGCTTACATTTTAGTGAGGAAAAATAATAAACAATACATTTAAAAATCATTTAGAGGGTATTATAAGTTAGAAGGTGATAAATGTTACAGCTAACAGCAAAAGTAGAACCAAGTGAAGGAAACATGAGTTTCTTGGTGCTAAAAATATCTGGGGGAAAATCCACTTATGCTTCCAGCAGGAGGAGGAAAAGGAATATTTTTAAATATACCACAGCACCCTGTACTTAACTATACTAGCCCCCAGGAGAAACTAGTTAACCAGAGCCTGACCTGGGGGGTATTATCAGAGCCTAATTGACCTTGGGGAGAAGAAATGGCCAACTTCAGCCCCCTCTAGCCTTCCACATGGGAGAAGAGAAATACCTAATTTCAGCCCACTCTAGCCATCCTGACCCAGCTTATGGCAGAGAAAATTAAAAAAAAAAAACAAAAACTGAGAAATACTTGTCAAGTTCACAATGCAGAGGCGGAGCTTCACTAAAAGACTGAGACCTGACCATGGGTCTATAGAACACCTCCACCCCTCACCCCTGCCTTGTCACACATCACTGAAGGCTGATTTACAGCTGCTTCATTTACCCAGTATGTCATGTCTATCTATCAAAAAAAAATGTACAGAGCAGACAAAAAGGCAAAAAAATGCAATTTGAAGAGACAGAGCAAGTGTCAGAAGCGGATGTGTTAGGGATGTAGAAATGATCAAGCCAGGAATTTTAATCAACTATAATTAAAATGCTAGAGATCAAAACCACTAGCAAAAATGGAAAATGCTTTTGATGGGCTTATTAGTAGACTAGACATGGCTAAGAAAAAAATCAGTTTGCCTGAGGATATGTCAATAGAAACTTCAAAAACTGAAAAGCGAAGAGAACAAAGTGTGCAAAAAAAAAAACAGCATATCTGAATATGTAAGTGTAAATGGCAAAAGTAGACCTTGGTACCTGAGTTCTGGCTAAGAAGGAATTCAGAGCCAAGGCTCAAACTCTCAAGAGAAAGTTTATTCAGCAAGCAAAACAAAAGTACACTTGAAAGAAATTTTCCAGTGGGTGACTTAAAGGCTTGTCCCAGGGTGTGGGCTAGGGCTTCTTTCAACACCTTGGAGAGTGTTAGTGGCTTTCTTCTTCCAGCTGAACTAGCGGACCTGTCCTATTACCTCCTGTCCTTATATGCAAGTCAGATGGGGCTTTTCTCCAGCCCCCTTATTCTTCTCTAAGGGTGGGAAGGAGTCTATTGCATTATTAGATACATGCCAGGGGAGAAAAGGTCATGGGTAAGATCTGAACCTCATGATCGAAGGCAATCTAGGGGAGGAAAGGGTTACTTAGGGGCCAGGTCTTGATTAGCAACACTTATTTCCAATACTTGCTCTCCCAGATCTGCCCGTTGCTAGGCGTCTGCTGCTAGGTGTCCAGGACTTTCTGCCCTAGTGACATGCATTACCTGGCCTGTTCCCCTGCTCTGATCATGCTTATCTGACTGCCTACCACATAAGGACTGTGGGACAGTTATGAATGGTATTATCATGTGCACAATGGAAGTATAAGAAAGAAGGGGAAAGAAAGGAGAAAAAAAGAAATATTTGAAAAGTAATTACTGAGAATTTCCCCAAATTAATCTTAGACACCAAACCACAGATCCAGGAAGCTCAGAGAACATCGAGCAGGATACATGCCAACAAAAACTATAGCTAAGCATAAAATTTTCAAACTATAGAAAATCAAAGGTAAGGAAAAAATTCTAAAAGGAGCCAGAGACAAAAAAATAAAAAAACCACCTTACAAAAGTAAGAATTGCGTATGAGTTCTCCTCAGAAGCCATGTCTCATGAAAACTGATGACCTTCTCCCAGGAGCCAATGTTACCAATCAGGAGATCTCGGTGTGTGGAAGCCTTAGTTGACAGAGAATTTCCTGCCTGGTATTGGAACTTACTCTTTCTTTATAAGATAAGGGGAACCACGTGATGACTTACAGGGTAAACCAAAAAAAACACCTCCCGTTGAATTTCTGTCCCTGCCCAGCATGAAGAACCAGCTGGGAACATTTCTCACTATTAAAAACAAAACAAGCCCTGGCTGGTGTAGCTCAGTGGATTGAGCACGGGCTGGGAACTAAAGTGTCCCAGGTTCAATTCCCAGCCAGGGTACATTCTTGGGTTGCAGGCCATAACCCCCAGCAACCGCACATTGATGTTCCTCTCTCTCTCTCCCTCTCTCTTTCTCTCTCTCTCTCTCTCTCTCTCTCCCTCTCTCTCTCTCCCTCTCTCTCTCTTTCCCCCCCTTCCCTTCCCTCCCTAAAAATAAATAAATAAAATCTTAAAAAAAAAAATATGTCCTAATGTACATTGCATTACACTTACAAAGTCTAAAGGAAAAGAATATGATGCTATAAGAGAAAAATAATTACACAGGTTTTAATTTAGATTCAAAAATTAGTGTTATTCTCTGAGTAGAAGCAACATTTAAGTAGTATATGAAAAAACAAGTAGAGTTATCCATGTAAATATGGTAGGGGAAGAATTCTAAAGAAAAGTACTTTAGGTTATCAGAACAGCAATAACTAAAGCTAGAGGAAGACAGTTGGCTTGAATATATTTGCATATATTGGAGGAGAGCAATTCAGGAAATTTATAATTATCACTTGCTTCTGCTGTTCTCCCCCAACCCCCTTCCAATAGATTTTGCATTATAAATGTTCAAGAAATAATTAAAAATACAGAAAACACTTCAGGTCTTATACTAGGAAATGACAATCTTCAAAGGTGACTTGTGGTTTGAGACATGCCATATAGTGGAGATACAGAACAAAGTCATTTTAAGGCAAAATCTGACTGGGAAAGAAACTGTTGACCTTCATAGATAAAAGTAGGAGCAAAATTTCATTTTCCTTTGTCACACCTAAGCCAAAATTGTAACAATTCTTAGTGAAATGGTGTTGTAAAATTTTACAAGACTGATAATTAATGATGATAATCGCATATAGTCTTTGACTGACCTATCTTACATTTGGAAATTCATACTATGGAAATGTATCAATGTCATTTGTGTGGAGAATAAAAGGAAACAAACTGAATTTGTATCATTAGGAGAAACAGACATTTCTTTCTATGAAATATTGTGCTACAAAAACTATAAAATGTGGTTTCATGTGAATTATTTCAGACTTCATCACATTTGCACTGTGTCATTTTTAACAGCATTTTGTTATCATTTCAAGGCTTTTCATAAGGATATAACTTGCCACTATGTATAAAAATTATAGCCTCTGGGAAGTGGAGAGAAAATGCAGAACCTTAGAGAAAAAGAAATTAGAGACTGAAGCATAGAGTCACTAAGAGTATCTTCGTTGTCCTTAATTCTTGACTATGATAGCATTCACCCATGTTAAGAAGTGTTTCATGAAATCAGAGAATGTTGGAATGTAGAGTAGCCTTAAGAGAAGACATCGAGGCCAACCCCTCAATGTATTTATTTACTGATATATTCATTCATTCATTTTTTTCCACTTTGGCACAGACTGTAGCCTTTCAAAAATGAATTTTAATGGTAAGATTAAACCTACTGGTTGTAAAACAAGTCCAAAGACTTAGAAAAGTATGACCCTCTTTGCTACTTCCAATGTCACATCACTGAACTAACCAATGTTCACAGTTTGGCCTATAGCCTCCCACACTTCTCTCTGTGATCTTGTTCATATATGCACATGCCAATATATCTTATACATCAGATAGGTTTTACCCCACCTCTTTTCTGGTTTCTTTTTTTTTTTTTTACAAATTATAATAGTTGTACAGATTAAACTTTGACTTGATTCTTTTCCATCTATCAGTAATTATATCAGAAAGTTTCCCCGAAACCAAAGCATGAACATCTAACTTATTTTTTTTTAATTAGCTATGCAACATTTCAAAGAAAGAAATGTATGTTTCTCCTAATAATGTGAAGTCAGGTTGTTTCCTTTTATTTCCTCTACAAAAGGTGCTGCAACATTTGTTTCTGGTCCTTATGTTTCTATAACATGGATTTCCAAATGTAAGATAGCTAGGTCAAGAATCTAATACCTTCGAATGGAAATCATCAAATCACAAATTATTTTCTGGAAATGTAGCTATTCACACCTAGCTACATTAGTTATGTATAAAGTTGTTGTTCATAGTCAAATGGTAACCTTACTAGCCTTGTGCATAATCATTTTAATGTTTGCCAATCTGGTAGATGAAAAAAAGCAAGCATTGATTTGTCATTTGATTTTATTTACTTGATCAATGGGAAAGTTGAGCAATTAATATATAATATGTTTAATATAGTTATGCATATTTAATTTAGTTCATTTGTATTTCCAATTGTATCAGTTAACCATTCATTTCTTCTTTTATCTTTCTGCTATGTTTCATTTTTCTGCTGTGTTTCATGTATATATATTCCAACACTTTCCTACTGACTTTCCTACTGGGACATTAACTCATTGTGAGTCACAATTGCTTTGCAATTGTTCTTTCATTTTCTATTGTTCAACTTTTAACAAGGACTACAAAACCTTTATTAATGACCTCTGTTGATCTTTCACATATAACATTTGCATTTCTGTTCTGGAATAAAATACCTTCCCACACATAAGAATATATAAAAGTTCTCCTGGGTTTCCTTCTGGCATAAATAACATCTTCCTTTGTATTCTCCATCATTTCACAAAGGAGAAGACTGATGCAAAAACAATATAAACAGTACTTTCAGTACACAAGTGACCTGGTAACAGGCAGAAAGGAATTTTCTGTTCTCCAATTTACCACATGATACTGAATCACATTATTGCATTTTTCTTTCAAATTTGCTCCTGAAATGCATTGTTCACCTCCTTGTTCCTCAGACTGTGAATGAGGGGGTTCAGCATGGGGATGACCCCTGTATAAAATAGAGAAATCACTTTATTGCTATCTATGGAGGGTCCTAAGTCAGGCAGAACATAGCTAAAGAAAAGAGTCCCATGCAGAATGCAGATGGCAGCCAGGTGAGAACAAGTGGGGAAAGTTTTCCACCTCCCATCAGCAGTCTGGATCTTCAGGATGGCCACCAGGATAAAAACACAGGAGACAGTGATGATCAGGCCACTGCACACCCCAATAGCTCCCGCCATGATGAAAAGAGCCAGCCTATTGTTCCAGGTGTTGGCGCATGCCAGGGAAAGAATAGGCAGAATGTCACAGAAAAAGTGGTTGACCACATTTGGACCACAGAAGGGTAAGCAAAAAGTGCAGGTCTCTGGAATAACAGCATCTAGAATGCCTGTGGCATGAGGTCCCACCAGCAGCTGCACACAGAACCTCTGGGACATGATGACTGTGTACAACAAAGGTTGCAGATGGCTGTGCACCAATCGTGTGCCATGGCTGCCAGGAAGAAACTACAAACTGACCAAAAGCCACATCTGTTAGCACAACCCATGAAGGAGATGACTTTTCTCTCCAGAAAAATGTCACACAACATCTTTGGAGCAATGGAAGAAGAGGACCAGACAGCCATAAGGGACAATTGACTTAGAAAAAAGTACATGGGGGTGTGGAGTTAGGAATCTGTCCAGATAAGGACCACCATTTCCAAGTTCATCCTCAGTGTGACAAGATACACTAAGAGAAATAACAAGGAGAGAATCATCTCCTGTGAAAAATTATCTGTTAAACCCACAAAAAGAAATTTGGTCACTGCTGTTTGATTATTATAATCCATTTTGGGGTAGCAATCTGTAAGGAGAGCAAAAAAATATATTTTTAAAGATCAGTAACAACAAAGCCATATAAGTAGCCTTTGAATCCATTAGCTATCATTAATATCTATGTTCTTCAGCTATTATAAATATTTATTTTTACAGCTCAATTTTACTTTTTTTTTCTTATACCAAACAGTTCAAACAAGTAAAAAGTTATGGAAATATATGTATAACACTCTTGCATTTGCTACTCATCTTGATCAAATCACAATATGCTACAAATAACTTTTTTAAAAATCATCATGTGCAATAAGCATTCATGGAATTACGCAAACTCTTGGGTTCCAGGTATGATTATTTTGCTAGTTATCTGTTTGACCTGGGCAATTTATATTTAATGTCTATGGATGTTACTTATTTATTTAAGTTTACAGATGACCTAATGTTGTCTTCCATCTCTTTAATGTCATGATTTTAGACAATGACATTAGTTCCCATTCCATTCAGTTTAATAGAAGAAAAATGATTATCTCTGAATCCACATCTCAAGAAAACTGTAAAAAAATTAAACACACAAATCCTTCATGCATTCAGCTTAACTTGGGAACTCACATTACTGAAATGGAAGTCCTTCTACTTCACCCTATTGTCAGTTATTTCTTCGTCCTAACAACAGGCTAATAAAAACCCTTGATCTGCTATTTGTTATTGTACACGACATACATAGAGGGAAACAGACCTTACTAGAGAAGGAAAGAAGGTATTAACAATCTCAACTCATGTATTTGTTCACTCATTTCCTTCTTTTTATTTTGTTTATTCTGTGATTAAATTTACTGGCGTAACATTGGTTCATAAGATTATATGAGTTTTAAGTGTACATTTCCATAATATTCCACAAGCACTTTTGACTACCCACGGGACCCCTGGCAAAGCCCAGACACTGCAGCTACACCTCTGCAAAAGGTAAAGTGTTTGTGAAATAGCTGGATCTTGCTTTCCAGTCAGAGGTGACTATAAACAAACACATACATACATCGTGAATACATGTGCCTGTGAGTTCTCTGAGGCTGCCACACCAAGTCGCCACAAACCTGGTGGCTTAAAACAACAGAAATGTATCCTTTCACAGTTCTGGAGGCAGGAGTGTGAAATCAAGGTGTCGACAGTGCTTTCTGAAGGCTGGAAGGGAGAATCATCTCTTGTCTTTTCCTCCAGGTTCTGGTGCCTTGTGGTGGTCCTTGGCTCGTGACAAATTAACAGCATTTTCTGACTCTGTCTTGCCATGGCCTTCCTCTCAGTGTGCCTCTGTGCCCTCTCCACTTTTTAAAAGGTCACCAATCATTGAATTAAGGCCTCACCCTAATGCAGTATGACTTCAACTCAACTTCATTACAACTGCAAAACGGCTACTTCCAAATAAGATCATATTCTGCAGGTCTGGCAGACGTGAATATTTGGAGGACACTATTCAACCCACTATAATGTGTAAACATAGATCACAGACAGCAGGAAGGCTATGAAGAAAAGAAGGAATCTCAGCTCAAATGCCACTGTATGTGAGAGCACAGTAGAGAAGAATCGGCACAAGCTGGAACCAAGTGAACCTAGAATTAAACGCTGGCTCCGAATCTTTCTACATGTGCAGCTTTGTATTGTTAGTGTATGCTTAAAAGGAATAAAGAAAACTTAGCTCACAGAGCTCTTTGAAAGAGTGGACTAAATAAAACATACCAGATACCTGTTACATAGTAAGTGCTCCAAAAAATTAATTCCTTGCCCCTTCTCTCGTTTACTAAGTGTTTCTTGAACCTCAGGTCACTGTTAGTTTCTCCCTCATCATGATTCTATAGCATCATAACATCCCTCTGAAACAGCATTTATCAAATATGTCACATGACTTGCCAACATATAACAACTTGAGCACAGCAAATCTGATTTATTAATTTTGTATCCCCTGTGCTTAGTAGAGTGCATGGGGGCAGATAATTGAATAGCCAAATGTCAGAGAAATAAAATTGCCACTCTAATTTGCACCCTATTTTTCTTCAATTGCACATTGTCCCAGGACAGAATCACTTTACAATTATGAAGACAACATATATATGTCAGTCTGATTCTCAGCAAAGAAACATGGAGAGCACAAGTATGCCAACAAACACAAACAAAAGTAGAGACAACCTCGGGGCATGCTGTCCTCTTATTTGGAAATAGGAGCTTTAGGCTGGAGATAAATAAGGGAACAGGCCAGCCCTGGCTGGCGTAGCTCAGTGGATTGAGCGCGGGCTGCAAACCAAAGTGTCACAGGTTCGATTCCCAGTCAGGGTACATGCCTGGGTTGTAGGCCATGACCCCCAGCAATCACACAATCATGTTTCCAAATAAGTAAATATCTAAAAAAATAAAATGGGAACAGGCCTTCTTGTCTTCAAACGCTGGAAAAGCTATTCTGGAGAAGAATTGTTACGAACAACGGTGGTTTTCTTTTTTCTCTGGTAGCCCAGGAAGACAAATGGAGTCCTCAGGGACTTCAATAGTAAGATCACAGACTTAACCTCAAAAGAGTAAGAACATCTTTTAAACTTACAAAATTCCAAGAGTGAATAGTTGCTTTTGGAAACACAGCCGTCAGTTTAGGAGACACAGTCGACAGTGATCAGACAGCAGCTTGTCAAGAATATTGCAGAACACATGATGTGAAGGAGTGGAGCAGTTTTTTGTAAAACATTTGTGCATCTGAGTTCTGTTATCTTGTTAGGCACATTGCCCTAATACTGGGTAATGGAATTATTTTTATTTTCTCATGTCCCATATGAACACAACTCAAGATATCACGATAAATAAATAGGCTTAATATTGAAAAGTTCCTGAACAATATCGCTGATAAAATTAATATTATTCATAGAAGAACATTAGGAAAGAAGGAATGGACCATTTCAACTGACCCACAGAAAGTCAAGGTGCAGGACACTGTGGAACAACCATCTGATGATCACTCTGTTCAATGTGTGGTCCATGAATCGACAGCACCAGCATCACTCAGGAGCTGACCAAAGACGCAGACTCTGAAGCCTCACTCCAGTTCAATCAGAACCTACATTTTCACAAAACCCCCACATGATACACACACCTCGTCTTCTGGACACTCTCAGAGCCACTTACGTTTCTCTACATGTGAACCTTCCAGTGAATCACCTGTGTAAACAACAATAATATTTGTCCTATGATATCTAATAATATTAATATGAAATTGATTTGCCATTATGGCACAACTGTAGTTAGCAAAGTGGTCCCGTCATTTATCTCTCCAGCAAATTATTTAGGAAAGATCCCTGTGGATTGTGTTTGTGGCATTGCTTAATAAGTGGATGTGTGTCTCAAGAGTACATTTCTATATGCCCAGTATATTGCATTGTGTGCCCACCGCCCAAAGCCAAATCTTCTGTCACCATACATCTAACATCCTTTACCTTTGATCCCCCATCCCCATTCCTTTGTTGTCTGTGTCTGTGAGTTTCGGTTTTATATCCCACACATGTACTCACTTATTTAAGGATATTGTTTATGTATCTCTGTTAACTGCTTCAAAGGAAAGGATCATTTTCTAGAAGTAAGTGTGAAACATTCAACTCCATTCCTGGTGGGAGCCTTCCCAAAGGGCGTGGCTTTCTAAGTACTTGGTAAAGGAGACAAATTTCCAACTAAAGTGGCTGAGAGTTAAGAGATGTTTCTTGACCTGCATGTTGGTTCACATACTGCACAGAATAAAGGGCATTTTCTTGGGAGTTTTCAATCATTTAGAGCCAAGTCCCCAAAGAACTAACACAAGAATTTAACCCTGAAGGGATAAAATTTAAATGTTTTCAGTGGCATTTGAACCAAGTATTATTTCTATATCATGTCTGTTCTTCAAGAGGGGATTCTTAAGAAAACAATGTAGGGTTTCTTTTCCCCATTTGGGATCCTTCTTTACAAAGAGAGAGCCCTCTTTTCTGCTGGTGGGGAATGACTCATTGAGCAGCCAGAACCAGCTGGGATGAAGTCATCTGCTGTCTGGACTCTGGAGTCACATCGCTTACGTGTAAGCATCTCAGTTCCATGCTTACTGGCTGTGCCACTTTGAGCAAGCTTTACATCTCTCTGTGCTTCATTCTCTTCATCTGCACAGTAAAGAAAACAATGGTTTGTAGCTCGCAGAGATGTTGGAAAGGCTTAATGAAGTAATACATTTAAAGTACTTATAAGAGCATCTAGCACAGTGTTGGTGCTCACAACTGACTCTTATTAAAAATCTAGAGCATAGCTGGGGAGATAATATCTAGACATAAAAATAAAACAGCCATTCAAAACATAACTTGCTTATTTCTAGGCAAAAATGATAACCAGTCACTGGACTCTGAAATTGGAGTAGATGAGAAAATTTTCAAAGGAAAGACAAAATGTAGCTAACTAAAGGTAAGAGGGAAGGTAATAACTAAGTAGATGAACAGAAGCAGAGGACCAAGAAGAGAAACAAGGAAGTTGTTTGGGATGGAAGAGTCACACGAGAGAAAAGGAACTGTAGAGTCTGATGACATAGGTTGAAGTATCTCAGTCACCACCTTCTCTGAGAACCTGATTGTTTATTTTTTTAATTATTTATTTATTTTTAGAGAGGGAAGTGAGGGAGGAAGAGAGAGAGAGAGATACATCAATGTGCGGTTGCTGGGGGTCATGGCCTGCAACCCAGGCATGTACCCTGACTGGGAATTGAACCTGCAACACTTTGGTTCACAGCCCATGCTCAATCCACTGAGCTATGCCAGCCAGGGCTTCTGATTGTTTATTCATCAAGGAGAGCTCATGTCTCATCCGTCAACCTCCATAACATTTCATGGTAGCTCATTTTTAACTCCCATTAAGTATCTATCTTAGAAGGTTGTTGGTAACTGGTGTTGTGTATTTGTTGAGTTAGAGTGAGATGTCTTCAAACCAGCAAACTCTAGAGAAGCTGTGAAGAGGCAAGAATGAATTCTCTCCTCAGAGCCTCCAGAGGGCCCATGGCCTGGCTGCCATCTTGCTTTGGGCCCAGTTTGTGGGGATGTGTTACAGCAGCCACAGTAAACTAATGCAAAGGAGAAAGGAAATAACAAAAATCAGAGTGGAAAAAAAATTGAATATGAAACAGAATAATAATAGAAAAGGCAATGGAATCAGAAGCAGGTTCTTTGAGAAGTCAATAACACCAAAAATCTTCTTGCCAGATTGATCAGAAAAGAAATCACCAATATCAGCCATTAGAGAGGTGACAACGATATAGGTCCTACTATAAATGAAAGCGGCCTGAGCTAAAAAAATATACTCAGACTTCTGAGATGTTACAAATGACCTGGCCAGTTGTTCAGGTGCCTGGAAGAAGCAATGTTGCAAGACCAGAGACAAAGAGATCTGGGAGAGAAGCATGTGGAGGGAACCGTGGGTGTGTTCACAATGTGCACAGAGCTTTGTGCCTCATATTAATGCCAACCAACACTACCTGCTGCACAAGTCACTGACTGGGTAGGCTGATGACTTCACCAGCTGTCAGCCAGCCTTTGTCCTCATTCACCTCAGTGCTGGCATCATGGACCCATGAATGGAGTAGCCATGGCAACAAAGATAAAAGGTATGCAAAAACCGAACAACAGAACCTCTCTCTCACCAAGGTCAATCCAACAGCCTTGTTGCTACTGCTGAGGCTGATGCTACTACTGTCCATCTTGTCAGTAAAAGAGGGCTGATCCTGGGCTGTCAGTATGGTCCCACACCCTGGGGAAACTAATCAGCCACATAGGGTTAAGTGGATCACACCAGACCTCTTCCACAGGGGAAGAAGGAGTGTGTCCTGAGATTAACACAAATTTCTGATTTAGATTTATTCCCCAAGGCTATGGTGCATTGGCTATCATTATCTCAGAACTCACAGAATATCGAACTTAACATCATGGGACTCCGCCTAACACCATCTCGGTCTAAGGGACACAGTTCATGGTGAGAGAGGAGAATAAGTCCATGACCTTGAAGCCCACGCGTCCTCCAGAAGCTACCAGCTGACCCAATGTTGGAAGGCCTCATGAGCAGTGTTGGGGTAACAGCTTGGGAATGTTACCTAGCATTGTGGGGATGCTCTTTTTCAAGAGGTTCTATATACAAGGTACTTTGTCTCAATGGTCATGATATGACCTGCACTGACCCCAATAGTTAGAATATAAGAATCTGGTATCCATGAGATAGAAGTGAACTGTCATGATTACTCACAAAGACCCCCTTGGGGAGTTCATGCTCTCTATCACCTCAAATTGAAGGTCAATGGACCCTACATTGCCTGAGAGCAAACACTGCTACTGACCTGCCTGGCAGCCCAGAGCCCTGGGGAATTAACAGCCCCAAGGGCAGCCTTCAACTTGTACCTGATGAGACCTGGTTTGTAAGCACCCCAGTCCCCTGGTCACTCAGGGGTTAACTCTGAGATCTGTGCCTTTTACCACCTTCCAGAGGCTCCTCAACTATTAAAGCTCCAATGACCCACTGTGGTGGCTGCCTTTCATTGACCTCCTTCCATTTTCTGTCTCATTCCCAAATTCCTGTCTTGGTACTTCCTGCACCTCGCCAACAGTTGTTTCACCCTCGAATCCTGGTTTCAGGTCTGTTTCTAGGAAACACAAACTGGGAAACTCGCCTGGCCTGAAAAGCAAGGAGATAAAAATATTAAAGCTTAGATGGCTATAAAGTAACAAAACACCTCCGTTCTTTTTCTTTTGCAAGGATATGTCCTAAATCTCTCTTCACAGACAGCAAAGATCAGTGAACTTCCTTTCCTTGACCTTCAGGGTGGAGCTAAGCTTCGGTCTGTGTGTGTGTGTGTGTGTCTGTGTGCAAACGTGTGTATATGGGTGAGTGTGTGGTACTTAAACTTTTAAAATCTGCCTTGTACGTTGAGCTTATACCTGGGGGAAAATGAGATCAATTCTAAAACAGTAACAGTCGTTTTATGCCTGTTTGGTTGAATCACAGATGATGTCTTACTGTCTCTTTTTTCCACTTAAGTATACTGTACAAAGATCTCTAATAAGCATGATTAGTTTTGTCACTTAAAAATCAGAGTGAAAAGTCCTTAAGATAAACTTTCGGCTGCCCCTTCATCCTGACTGAATGATTGCTGAAGGAGATAGTCTATCTCCAACACAGAATCCAGGCCTGATTTGCTACATCACTCTTACATAAGGGACAGCATTTTGCAAGGAAATAAGCGGGGCCTCTCTAGTGTTTTCAGAGAGAGAGAACAGCCCTGGTTATCGCTCAAAAGAAAAACAAAGGTCTTATAGTGGAGGAGAGCCCAGACTTCGGCTTGGGTGGCGGTGGGCCACAGTTTAGGTTGAAGGGGAAGGACACAACAAACCTTTTTTCAAGCCGAAAGTGCTGTTCACCGTCATGCTTCAGTAGGAGAGGATGGCAGGAGAGGTGCTCCACCTCCCTGGACCCTGAGGACACATTGGTGGCCTCAGCCATATTGCTGTATAGGACAGAAGTTGTACATGCAGCTGGCAATGGAGAAAAGACACTTGGGGCACAACAGGTGAGCCTTGGGCAGCTTGCAGGACGCCAGATGAAGTTTGTGTCCTTGCGTACAAAGCTGAGCTCTGTAGTTCACCCCAAGCATCAGCCCTTCAAGGTTCACTTCCTGCCACCTCTGGCCTGAAGATTCCTCCATCCCCCAACTGGAATGCCCTTCCCAGGCACAGGACTCCTTGACATTTTAGCTGGACCCCTCTCTTTGTGGACATCACAAGCACACAGAGGAAGACAAGTACCATGTGATTTCACTCATATGTGGGATCTAATGAACAAACTAAACTAACAAGCAAAATAGAGATAGACTCATAGAGAGCAGATGACAGCTAAGGGTGGGGAGGTTAGGGGATAGAGGGATTGAGCAAAAAGGAAAAAGGACTCATGGACATGGACAACAGTGTGGTGATTGTGGGGGGGTGGGGGAGGGGATATAAGGGGACAAAATGGTAGTGGAAAAATACAACAAAAATTAAAATTAAAATAAAAAACGTATTACAAGGCACAGTCCTTTACTATATAGAATTCTCCCTGAGGTTGAGCTATAGGGGTGCAGCACAAATAACACCCTTTTTTATTACAAAATCATAAGCATGTCATTCTGTAACATAACAATAATACACCCAAACACACCATATTACATATTAGGTGAAATGTTCAAATTAGAACTATAAATTAGTACACCCATTAGTATTACACTACCAACCACACTCAAGCAGGTGTTACTTCTGCCGGACCCTGTATATTGGAGTAAGCTCTGTATTTCCCCTCTCTATACTGCTTTGCACAATTAGGCATGCAAAAGAAAACTCACTAATACATACACTAATATATATTTTGAATATATATAATATATACATACACTAACATCTAGACAGAATATATGTACATATATATATATATCGGGCATCGGGTTTTATTTTTATTTTTATTCTTACACTGGGCTGATACTTGAATATATGTATTAGTACATATATATGTATTATATATTATAGAACATATTATGTAGTAATATGTAGTACATATTATATGAATTAGTACATATAATATATTCAAGTATCAAATATATATTATTATATATGTATTGGTATATATATTTTATATATTCAAGTACCACCATTAAAAGCTTTGTGGCATGTTAGTATAAGTTGTACCAGGAAGAAAATGGGCCACTGTAAACAGTTAAGGAGGTCAGGAATCAACTAATCTAACCTTAAGTGTCCTGGTTTATAAAATGATAACAATCACAGTATTTGCTTCTTAGGACTATAACAATGGTTAAATGAGAAAACTCATGTAACAGTCTTAGCACACTGTCAAGTACCAAATTGTCAATAAACATTAGCTTTTATAATCAATTCATTAAGAAAAATATTTTAAAAGAAACAGAGCTGGAAAAAATATTTTTAAAAGTATTCATCATCACTGTTAAGGGTATGTTTTCCTAAATCAGAACTTCCCGAGGTGTTAACCCCAGCTCTGCCATTCACCAAACGTGTTACTTGTCTCTCTGCCGGTTTCCTCATTTGTAAATAGATAATATTGTTTCACCTGAGTGACATAAGACATCTCAAGTAGTCAATAAATGTCATTTTGTAAGCACAATAAATACTTGGTAATCACGATCCAATACTTTGTAATATATATACACACACACACACCAAAATAGCATATATATATGCTATTACAAATATATATATATATATATATATATATATATATATATATACACACACACACATATATATATATGCTATTTTGCAAATGAGAAGCCACCACCCAAAGCATTTGGAACTTGTCCGAGGTCACAGAGAAAGTTAATGTCATTGTTGGAACTAGAATCATGTATCTTGACTTCCAATCCAGTGTAAACACACACACACACACACACACACACACACACGCCCGTCAAAAAGCCTGCTAAGATCCCAAGACAAGAAATCATCTCTAGAAGCCCTGGCCAGGTAGCTCAGTTGGTTAGAGCGTCCTCCCAATGCACCGTCGTCGCAGGTTCCATCCTTGGTCAAGGCACACACAAGAAGGAACCAATGAATTCACAAACGGGTGGAGCAAAAAATCGATGTCCTTCCTTCTCTCTCTCTCTCTCTCTCTCTCTCTCCCTCCCTCCCTCCCTCCCTCTCTCTCTCTCTCTCTCTCTCTCTCATTTCAATAAAGACATTTTTAAAAAGAAATCATCACTGAAATAAATCTAGATCTGGCCATATTAAAAATCCACTGAAGCAGCTTTTAAAACCTGGGCAATGACAACACAAGACCAGCAGATGGCAGTACATCCACATACAAAGAGGTCGCTGCCTGGCTACTCAGTCTTCCGATTCTTACCCTCTCCTTCCTCTAAATCACAGAAGAAAATCTAAACTCAACCGCCAATACTGACCACCCCACAATATTTTCTTTGTTCAGCTTTAGATCTCCCTAATCATATACTCTGCTACCAAACCAGAACAGAAATTCTCACAACAGTTTGCTCTGGAAATCCTTATTGTTAGTTAATTGACTTGCTGAAATAAAAACAACTTTTTAAGAACATAGGGAGCGTCATTTCATCTCAGTGATTTATCCTTCTAGTGTTTATCAAGTGGAAAATACTCCCTTATGCTTTACATGCAGGTCATGGAGGTAACCAGATGCATCAGTGCCACTCCCACAGTCCCTCCCTCCCAAAACAAATTGGAAGGATATTAGGATTGCCCATTCTGAAAGCAAAACTATAAGTGCATGAAAAACAACCCAGACTGAAAATATGCAAAGTCACTTTTGAAAGATCTGTCTTGTGACATTGTACAGAAAAATGATTAAATCATTGCCTTATCTAAAGATAGAATATAACCATTAGAAGAGGGATTTGCCAGTGATGGAACCCCCAAAACAAACACACAGAAAAACTCTAACACCAGATGCTAAAGGTGGAAGTTTCTATGCCAAGGTGTCATCTGGCGTAAGGAACTCTAGAGCACCGATCTTATGGCCACTGAGCCAGATGCTACCAAATATTCAAATTTTAGCCACAGCTCCCTCACCCATTTCCATATCCACCAAGCAAGCTTCAAACTAGCAGAAGGCACCTCACACACACACACACACACACACACACACACTGGTAGCTGTGCTCCAGGGACCCCCAACTCATGAGGCCCGTGTTAATTCACTGCCTGTGAAACAAAGTACTTAGTGATAAAATCATAAACTGGTGCTCTACTTTTGTGCAGCATTCTCTCGTGAAATTTGGGGGCCTTTTCAGTACCCTTCTCTTGTGATATTTCTTGGCTGGAATCAGAAGCCATCAATCCAATTACTCTTGAGACTAAGATTTTGTACTTGAAAACCAGATTAGATCCAGGACTAGAAATGTGTGAAGTAAATATTTTTGTAAGATCTTTGGGCAGCCATTCAGCTTCCTCTCATGACACTTGAAACCCATGGACTTAACTTCCAAACATCAACAAATCTTCCTGGGTGATTATTCAACTTATATATATACTCTTACTTTTGTCCTCCACAGAGATAGAAATAAATGGTCACCTGCCTCCTTCAGAGACTTCACGATTTCACGATGACTATTACCTAGCCATGTAATGTTTCTCTCTCTCTCTCTCTCTCTCTCTATCTCCTGGCCACCTAAGCAATTGCACAATTCAATAACATCAGAAAGAATTAAAAATTCTAAGGTCAATTAGTGAAGTATGTTCCAAAGAGAAGCAAATTTGGTATAATAGTTTTTAGGCCAAATAAACTGACAACTAAAAAAAACCTGTTATAATCCTACATTTTTTTTATTTTACCATATATTTTTACAACATATTTACAATTTATTTTTTTCAAAAGTGACCTGTTAATCCCCCATACCCCAGCTCCTCCCCTCTATTGACCAACACAGTGAGAAGTGATGGTCTCCCTGATCTCACACAAAGCACACGCTTTTCTATTCAAGTCTATTTGGACGATGGATTTATTCAAGTTCACATACAAAACATGGAGCTGAAAGGCACTCCAGAGATTATGGAATTCAACTTCTTAATTTACAAATTCGGAAATGAAGGTGTCCGTGCAACTCTTCAGGGCAGAGGTCCAAGCTGACCATAGGAGTCACTGGTGTCCTGCTGGAAATGATCTCAATAAAAATAACATTGAGGTTTTCACGGAGGATGAAATTGACTGCAGCTTAAACCAGATAAGTGTTCACTGACCTTTTCAGGCCCCAAAGTGGATTCATGCTCACATAAACTACGTGTTCATCACTAGACGTTTCTGCAAAAATCCTTGGCACCTCCATTTAGGAATGCATGCAAACACCTGGTCATTTGACTCGTCTACAGCCTGGCAGTGCCTGACATGACATGATTAAAATAGCATTACTTTAGCTGAAGGCTTTTTCTACCTGTTATATTTGGAATGCAAATGCACCTGGGAGACACATTACCAGTCAGTGAACGCTCTTCAAAGTGGAAGACCTCCTTTCTCTCTAAAGAGCTATTTGCTAATTCATTGATTTCTTCAATCGTGCATTTAATGGCTACCTACTTTTCTAAGCAACTGTGCTAAGAGTTGGTGGAATTCATGGAAATGAGTAAGATTGCCATCTTCGTAGATTTTACAATCTATTGGGAGAAGGGGATTTAACATGTCAAGATGTGTCGTAGCAGTTCTGTGAAAACGTGCTCTTGCTGCTCCAAGGACTGGGGGCTAATTTCAGGCCCTTTGATGGGGCAGAGAATAAGGGAGCTTCTTGGAGCTGTCCACAGAAAGTTTAGATGGGAGGATGTTAGAACAAATAGGAGGGAATTCCATATTTAAGGGGGTTGAGGAGAAATGGGGGTGAAGGGGAGAGAAGAGTAGAGAATCAGGTATTGGGGTTACTCAAAGGCTGACTTTATCAATTGCCCATCTGATCGTGACCACGTAGACTAAGGTTTGCTTGAAACATGAGCAGAAAATATGTGTAGGCTTTTTCTTGTATCAAATTCCAGAGTGAATACAAAACTAGTATAAAGCTCACAGGGTTAAATGATTGAAATGACTCCTGAGACCCCAGTTTAGCAGGACAACAAAAGCACAGGCAAGCACCAGAGAGGCCTGGGACTTCAGACACGGCTCCCAGAGCCCGTCCTCCATCACCCAGGGTGCACTTTGTATTTGAACTGCGAACTACTAAGATAACATGCGAGATCAAAGGACTGAGGAGAATTGGTCTTACCCAGGGGATGACACATGCACCCCCTTAGACATGTACCCAAAATTCGGCGGCATGACCGAGAGAAACAGAAGAGACTACAAGAGGAATATAACAGAAACCAAGGGTACACCATCCGTCTTTTGCATGAGTAAGGAGAATAAACGAGAACAAACTACCCACTGGTCTCAGAGCCCAGCACAGGAAACTTGGTCACTCACTGGTTGACTTCATCTGGGTTTGGCCAAAGCTCAGCACCTTGGCTCCAGGCATCCCTGAAATAACCATAAGACAGCAAGTTGTCAGTTGAGATTAATCCTGTATTTACTCATAACCCGTACTTTCTCAAGAAGACAATTAAAAATTAAGTAGTTAAAACAGTGATGAAAAAACATCTTTTGGCTTCATTCCTATCCTTAATCTTTACTTTCTCCCATGTCAAATATTTCCTTTTCAGCCCTAATCAAGACTCACAAGATACCTGAAGTCTTCCTGGCTACTGGCTACAATTGAGACAGACACCTGCTCTTGCTCCTGGGGCCCGACTCAGTTGCCACTAAATGTATCCGACTCCTGGTTTACCACTCTCAGCTCTGTGGCCAGAGGTGGAGGTCCTCTCTCCAGTCTTAGTAATCATGCTGTTCCCAGGCACAAGAAGGAGAATCGCTGCTTTCTCCCTGTCAAAATGAAACTTTTTTATCTTCTGCAGTAGAAGTTCGTCAAAGTAAGGCTGGACTCCCTGGACCTTGGTTATGAATGTGGGCGTGGCCACGTACACACACATTCAGTAGTACATCAGATGGTGACAAATATTGCAGAAAAATAAAGCAGTAAGGGAGGATAGAGGGAGTGGGGGGTGCAACTTTACTTGGTTTGATGAGGAAACATCCCACTGACAAGATGGCATTGGAGCAAAAACCTGAAGAGGGGGGAGGAGTGAGCCACGTGGAATTTGGAAGAAGAAAATTCCAGGTGGAAGGAAGGACTGTTTCTGTCTATGTTGGAGGGACAGGAAGGAGGTCAGTGGGGCTGGAAAGTAATGAGTCAAGAGAAGAGAAATTGCACATGAGGGGAGAGCAATAAAGGGTTAGGGCTGTGATTATGAAGAGGGCTTTTGGGTGAACTCCAGTTGAGCTGGCAGCCATTGAGGTCTTCAGCAGAGGAGAGCTGGTCTCATTTCTTCTCAAAGGATTACTTGGTTGCTGTGCTGAGATTCTGCTCCGCTACCTTAGGGAGAAAGGTGGAAGCAGTAAACCCAGTTAGGAGGCTGTCACATAATTCTGGTGAGAGGAACATGAGGAGCTTGGACCCAAGTGGTAACAAGAGAGGAAGTACAAAATAACTGGGCACGGATGTCTGTTGTAGTACAGCCAATAGCACTGATGAATGGATCAGATGTTGGGTGGAAGAGGATGGGGGAAATTAGAATAACTTCAAAATTTGGGGCCTGAATAACTAGAAAAATGGAAATATATTATTAATTAAAATGTGGAAGTCTGTGTAGTTAGATCAGTTAGGAGGGGTTCATTTTTTTAACGTGTTAATTCTGAGATGCCTATAAAACATCCAAGAATGTCTGTTGAGTAGCTATTTGGAGTCTGAGCTTGAGAGCAGTGTCTGAGCTGGACACAGAAATTTGAGAGTCATTAGCATATTATCATGAAACGAGATGAGATGGCCACGGGAGGGAATGTAAATGGGAACAAAACCTGAACATGAAAACCTTATAGCACAGCATAACTTTCCCAGCATTTAAGACCTTTACATTTCATTTTCTGCCAGATATATCTGCTTACCGTATTTTGCCATGTATAATGCACATTTTCACCCACATTTTTGAGGGAAAAATAAGGATGTACAGTATACATGGGTGGTACTAATTCTGTATCTATAAAATGCTTTTAATTCTTATATTTATGCTTATGCATTAAAAGTGTAACTCTAGAAAGCAATAACGATATCCATATGCAAAATCATACCCTAGAATATGATCATCGATTTTGTTTCTAATTTTAAATAAGTAGAAAATGGAATTAAAAAATTAAGATGAAAGATTTTTTTCCCTAAAAACTCAAGCCAAAAATGTGGGTGTGCGTTATACACAGCAAAATACGATAGATATCCCACAGGCATCTCAAATTTAACATGCCCAAAACTCAGTGTCTTCTGACGCCTTCCAAAATTTGTAATCACAGCACTAACAGTTCAGTGATTATACTAGGCAATATTTTTGAGCTCTTATTATGCATTTGACATTTTGCTAAGCACTTTACATGCATTATTTAATTTCATCTTCGCAACACCATCTGAAGTAGATACCACTATTTTCTTTCAATTGCAGATCAGAGAAGTGAGATAATAAAGCTTGGATAAACTGCCCAGAGATACACAACTCATAAGTGATGAATAGGAATACATCTCCAGACGTATTCTTCCTGAATATTAAAGTACTGTATGACTTAGTAGTTCCAAACACGATCCCTGGTCTCTGGAATCCAGTACTCGTGTTTGGGACTACCAAGTCATGCAGTACTTCAATATTCAGGAAGAATAAGTCTAGAGACTTGTATAAATCTTCCCATTTGTGACTTCTCACATTGTTTTGGACCGTGGGGTTCTTTTGGTCACGTGGTGCAAGCCATGGTACCTATTTCCCCTAGAAGTATGGGGAAATATGTATATATGCAGAGAGATCTAACATCTTGTGTTCAGCTTCAGGGTTTTGTAGGCACCTTTAGAATCAACCCGTGGACCATGACCACTAAAAGACCTAGGACTTCCACAGAAGAGTTTCTGCATTGAGTTTCTTACAATTTTCCATGCAAACTGCAAAAAACACTAAAAAATTATGATTCATTTTTTGTTTTATTTACTTTATAGGGTATCTATTCATATAGATCATAAATGTTTGCCATACACCTTGAAAAACCTCCTTCCTACCTCTCGTTCTACCTACTCCTCCTCACCTACCAATGCATTGTATTAGTAACAACTTCCACCACTTTCTGAGTGTCCGTCCAGAGTCTCTTTGATATAAATACAAAGGCAAATGTGTCTGTTAGTCCTCCATCCACCACTTTCTTATATCAAGGTAACATAGTATGTTCATAATTCTTCACTTTACTTTCGTTAATATGTACTGGGCATCTTTCCAGATCAATACATAGAGAGATTTTTCATTCATTCATCATTGCAACATATCCCACCAGTCAGTCCCACACTGATGGACATTTTGGGCAGTTTCTAGTATTTTCTACTGCAAACAATACCTCTGTGAATATCTGACAGAAATCATTCTTGTACACATGCAGGAATATCTAGCACATAAAGTTGCAGAAGTAGAATACCAGAGTCAACGAGCAAATGCATTTATAATTTTCATAGGTATTACAAAGTTACTCTCCTTAGTGAGTGACTGAAACATTCTCATGCTCACCAGTGACGTAAGCAACTTCCTGTTTCTCTACAGCTGGCCTAGTGTTAAACTTGTGAATTTTTGCCAATCAAATCAGTGAGAAGTGTTGTTTCAATATTGTCTTAATTTGCATTTTTCATTTTATGAGAGGGATGAATGCCTTTTTACATGTCTAGGGTTGCATTTATATTTCACTTCCTGAAAACTTTCTGGTCTCCATTTTTCAATTGGGGTTTCATTCCTTTGGACATTAGTAATTCTCTAAATATATAACAGAAATGATCTATAAAAGTACTGAAATAAATAATGTTTCCAAATCGTATTCTACATGGTATGACCTAAGCTCCTCTCTTTTATTGTCTTTTTCTCTCTTTTATACAGAAAAGATGCCTACAGTAAGTTATCATTGTTGTTTTTCAATTCCATGAGGTTTTCTTAAAGTTAGAACAAATTCAGCTGAGTAATGAAGCTCAGCATTGCCCCAAAGAAGAAGAGTTAGTCAGCCTTTGCCTGCTTGGAACTCAGAAGCTCATTCTCCTTGGGTATCTCTCTGCTCATGTAATAGAAGTATATTTTATCTCTACTGATAATTTATCCTGGTGCATTACCTTCTCACCTTCTCCACAATGAGCCCCTTTAGCTTTTAAATTTAGAAAAAATAAACAAAAATAATAAAGCAAAGAATTCAACAATGTTCTTAGTTTTATTAAATTTACATTAAGCAGGGAAAACAGTTCTTAAAACTCTCCCACCAACTTTTACTCAGTGGCCAACTTTGTTCAGGCACTAATGCCCTTACCACTTATAATTTAAGAAAGTGTATTTGCAAGTTCCTGACTTCTCCCTGAAGTACATTTCTACCAAAAGATGCTTGTTTCCTGTGTTTTTAATTCACATGACAAATAAACCACCTTCTCAGCTTTCACAACTGTTGACTCTCACTTGATGAGTAATTTTTCACTGTTCAGAACACTTACTGAAATACTTCTGTTAAATTCTTGTCCTATTTCTGTGGCGAGATCGCTTGGACTCAATCGCCTAGAAAATGGAAGTTATTACTGAATGTAATGGTACACTTCTACAGTCAAGCAAACATTTTATTTTTAGTCTAACAACTATTACTTTTTCAGATGCTTCACTTCCCCCTCCAGTTCCAGAAGCTGGCTTTATTTATTGAGCCATTTCTGCTAAACCACACCCCCCTCCCCCCCCCCGACTCCCCCCCCAAAGAGACTCATCCCTTCGTGTGAGTTACAATGGTCACGATGAGAATAAAACAACAGGCTTCATGCATTATGGGCAAGTGGCCAGGTTCAATCACGAGCTCAATGATTCCCCTTATACAGAAAAAGAGTGTGATAAAAATTGTGATATAGCCCTGGCTGGCATAGCTCAGTGGATTGAGCGCGGGCTGGGAACCAAAGTGTCCCAGGTTCGATTCCCAGCCAGGGTACATGCCTGGGTTGCAGGCCATAACCCCCAGCAACCACACATTGATGTCCCTCTCTCTCTCTCTCTCTCTCTCTCTCTCTCTCTATCTCCCTCCCTTCCCTCTCTAAAAATAAATAAATAAAATCTTTTAAAAAAATTTTTAAAAAACGTGATATAAAACAGTGAGACATGGCTGGGTATGTTAAGGCTGGCAAGATTGCTTGAGGGCCTGGACCTCCTTTTCAGGGAATGTGTCCAAAAACTATAAAACCTTAAGATATGATGTGCTCAGGCTCACAAATCCCCATGATCACGGCTCTTTTATCTTCCATCTTCCCCCTACTGATGTGAAGATGGATTTCATGGTAATCTTGTATCAGGAGCTTCCCCATCAGGACATGTCCTAGCAGGAGGGTAGGAGCCATGAGTTCACCACAAATCAACACAGCAGAAGATGCAGAGGAAGAGTTTGGGGAGAGGAACGAGCCCCATAGGGCCAGACAGAGACCCCCCAGGGCGGCGGCTCCTTTCCGAGGCTTTGCAGCCATTTGCCGTTTTGATAGGTCAGATGTGATGACTTTTCATTCTAACACAATTTGGTTTCAATACATTTCTCAGATGTTCATAGGCATTCACACGTCTTTTGTTAACATCTTCTTTTTTTCCTTTTAAAAAAATGTAGCTCTTCAAAGGAAGAAAATATGTTTTACATTTACCAGAAATCTACCAAATCCAAATTTAAAGTGCATATTCTTCACTGGCCTTCTTTATAAGAAAGTTATAAGTTTTCTAGTATTTATAACTTCCAGGCGCCGCTCAGTTTTCTACTTCAAAGACTTTTTTAAATTTTAATCAGTTTAGGAGGGAAGGTTGTAAACCTAGAAATGACTGTTTTTGTCCATCACGCACACTCTCACCGTGATCAGTGCTCCTGCATTCCTGCGGCATTCCGCCCAATACCTGGCTTGCTTCTCTAGACTTTTGTTGAAGTGTAAGTTCATTCTCAATGACTCTGAAATTGCTTCTGGTGAGATCCTGTACAGGCTGTACACAGAAAACCTCAAGTCCAAAGCAAATGCATTGGAATCAGAATTTAGCATCCTTCTCCAAGAGCAGGCACTTTGCTATGGATAAAAAAGGGGAAAGGAGAAAAAGCAAACACCAGCTGTTTGTGTCTTACCCCATATTATTGGGATGGAGTGCATGCCCCCTGCGGTCCCCCATTTGTCACAGGCTGAGTATAAAAAGCAGTGTGACTCTGACCATCCTCCTTACGACCTCCTGGGCTGCATGGGAGGGAAGCAGGGACATACGACTTCTAACCTGCACCTGGGATGCCCATGGGGTTCAGATGACATTTATGCATCCCCACTTTCTGGGCCCCTCCTTGAGTTTTAGTCTTCCATTCTGCATCCCATTGTGCATAAGATGGGCCTCCTACGTTACCAAGTCATGCTTAGATTTGGTTAATATCTGGCTCTTGGCATAGGGTTAATTTCCAGCATCATTTAATAAGTCCTAACTATATATTGCTCGATCGAAATCTTAGCTCACTTACTTAGGCACTTCCAAGCATTATTCCACCATGGTTGGAGAATAGCATGCTACAGTGGTTTTTCAAGTCAGGACTTGCCTGTTGCCATCTAAATCCTAGTTTCAGTCCATCCTGCTAAACACTGTTTCTATGACAGTGAGTCAGTCAGAGAAGCCATCATTTTAATGGGCTTCAGTCCATCAAGAGGCCTACAGAGAGTGCCTTGCCACCCTTCCCAGAGGACATCTCTGGACCTGTGCATGTTTATACTGCCTGCTTTGTGTGCTACCCTTGGCCCAAAGTCCTTTCCGTTTCAACCACTGGTGGGTTCCCCAGGTGACGTCCTGCAATCTGAGGAGAAGGCAATTGATGCCTGGGGCTCCAAAGCTTACGTGTATCTTTCACTTAGTTATTATACTCATATATCCAAGTGAAATATATACCAAGACCAGAGTGAGGTCATGAAAGAGCAAAGACCACAGTGCCCTTCCTGTGCTGAGAGAGAAGGGACCAAGTGATCACCCACTGAGGGAGTCAGAAGGGTCGAAACAACTTGCTGGGCAGGAGAGTCCCATGGAGACCAGGGAAGCCAGAAGACAAGACAAGTTCCCACACATAAACCCAAGAGACTCACTCCTCCCATTGCATTCACCAGAAAGTCTCCTAAAGCCACTTCCCAATACTGCAAGAGGCCATCCTGAAGAGAGGCAGAGAAAAGAGACATCTTAAAGACAGGACTTTTAAGGTTATTCATTCAATTCTTTTTAGCTGATTGAACTCAATGCAGTGGCCCCTGCTACTCAGCAGCATGAGGCCTCCTAAGATGAACACACATACATGGATTTCCCCTGCTACATGTGGAATGTGCAACTTAACACCAGCAGCCTGGGTTACTCTAGGGCGTCCTGATGGATCGATCTTGTGTCTGAGTCTTCTTTGTCAGTCAGCCTCTCCAACCATGAGGCACGGCACACTGCCCTGACCATCATTCATTCATTCATTCATTCATCCATTTTTCTTTCAGTTATTATAGTGAGAACAGCTGAGGCACAGCAAGAAGAGCCAATTTAGAGATAGAAAAGCTAGTGGCAGCCCTCAAAGCCACTAACTGTGCTCTGTGACATTTCTGAGTCTCTTTTCTTATCTCTTAAATAAGGACAATATACCCAGCTTAGTGGCATCTGTACTGAATAAAATAATAAATATAAAATATATCGGTGCATGTCTAAGTGCTCTATAAACTTGAAGCACTGTTATTATGGAAGCCAAAAAAAAATACCACTAGTTGTTGAGGTCTGCCCTGCCTGGTCTCAGGAAACTGTAACCACCTGTGGCTAAGGTTGAGTAAGAGGCCTCCGAACCAGGAGACACTAAGGAGACAAAACTTATTTCCCTGCCATGAATGCTGCCTGTTCTGTGCCCAGCCACCAATGCTTGATCAGTTAGCCAATGACGGGTAAGATTTCCCATGGGGGGGAATCACCTAAGACAGGCATGATCATGGGGAGGCCTCAAGGAAGGACTTGGGAGGCTGTGGAAATGAAGGGGTAATCGACATCAACCCTTGCCCCCTTGGCTTTGTCAAAGTCTGAGTCCTTGAGAAATCCAAGTCTCCCAGCTGCCTTTGTCTCCTCTGCCTGACTAAGGCCTGTGGAAATAACAGGGGTGGTGCAGTCCAGACCAGAGTCAGGGGACCCCCAAGGTAATCAGGCCTGATACATAGAATATGCAAAATCCTGTGAGATCTGCTTGCTGGAGGATGCTCTTGAATTAGAATATGAAGTCACGGGCAGGAAACAGAACTAAGCTTTAAGTCCTGTAGTCTTTTTAAATGATAAAACCCCAAAATCTCCGGCTTAGGATCCCCGCAGGAGATCTGCCAGCGCCTTTCAAAGCTAACTACTTGTCATTTGCAAACTGGATTGGTATGTTTAATAAAAGCCTGCTTGGGCGGGAGAACGAGATGCTCTCCAATAGAGAGATTGGCTGTCTCATACCTATTTCCCCAAAGGACTTGGTTGTCCATGTGTATGTTTTTTCTCTTGTTTCAATGAGCATCTGCAGCTGCGATGGATACCGCTGGCCCAGTATCTATCACAATTAGTGGACTGTCGACTTTACACTACTAGAGGCTGCAAATTTGAGCAAGACACATTCCCTCCCTAGAGCTTCTGAAAATTGAATGCAGCAATGCCTCTGATTCACCTGGTTTACCATCTGGGTCCTGCTCTGGCTTATCAGAAATCAGTTTACTTCCTGCTGGGAAGGAAGGTTGAGAGGGGCAAAATCACAAGGCTTGGTTTTAGTCACTGAAATGAGTCACTTGATCACCTACAATTCCCTGAGCCATGAAAGCAGCCCCTGAACAAAAATGCTATTCCCTTGCACATCAGGTAGACCAGAAATATAACACACACACATGCATACACGGGCACACGTGGGGACCAAAACAAAGCTTGCAGAGAGCCTGTGCCTTCCGAACTCACACCTTGCACATCTCTGTTATGCTATGAAGACCAGTGCAGAATCTTTAAAGATTCCCTTGTGCAACATTTGTGATATTGCATATCAATCTCCCAGCTTGTTTACCTCATTAATTCAGCCTGTATCCATGTAGTGGGAAATTGAAGTAATCAACCAAATAATGAGCACCTGCAGATTTGCTACGGAAGGACCTGGAATTAGCCAGATAAGCTGGTGACATTAAGGGAAGTGGGTGGAAAGTAACTGGTCTCCACACCTCATTTTGCTAAAACTACACATACAGACACACAGTGTGTATACAGCATCTTGTTATTGTTAAATATTAACGGTGTATATACATTTTAAGTTAAGCATGAGAATAAGCCTCCCACAAGGCCCACTGTGCTTGGATATGGTGAAAGAGAGTCCAAAGGAAGCAGTATGTGAATTAGAGAAAATTTAACTTACACCACTGCACACAGATTGGGTGTAAGGCTCTAACTCCCTAATGGCATTCTGAGTAAGATTTCTCTCTGAAACCAGAAAACTTGGATTATAGAAACATATATACTTGCACAAAAAAAAATTGAAAAAATATATTTTCTCTCTCCTGCTTTCATCAAGGTGAAATCAAGTTCAAACACATTACTTTTCTTAAGGAGAACAAGAAAACACGCAGCAAGCTTTCTCTGGAGACTTTGCAGAGGGAGGGGATAATTAGGCTCCTTCTCTCTGATAAGACATGCAAACTAATCATGAGCAATTATCTGACAGCAAGGTGCAAGCATCTGAGAACTGCTTTCACTCTGAGCCTGCATCTTGGAAAGGGCACAGTTCTTGTGGGAATGAGCTGAGAAAGACAGGGCACTGAGCCTGTGAGAAGAACCAAATTCCAACTAAATATGAAAGGTGGATCCAGGGAGCAGGACAGTGGGCTTTCTTTTAGAAATCTTTTAATTGTCTTTAATTCCTACTCCAAATGCTAGCTATCCATCTAAGTCTTACTGTTATGGTTAAACAAGCAAATATATTCTTATTACGAACTACTATTAGGATAACTGATGCGGGGAGGTAAGGCCCCACACAGCCTGATCCCTGTTATGTAAGCCATGACAGAAACAGCTAAACTCGACGCAGCCTCTTCTGTGCATTTCACATTTATTCATTCATTCCTTCAAAAAATACGTCGTAGACATGAGGCATGGTTCTGGATTCTTGGGACTCAGCTGTGACGCTAAAGCAAACAATGCTCTATTCTCGTGGTGTTTACAGTAAAAGAGATCCAAAATATCAAATAAACAAGTAAAAAAGAGAAAGAGAAATCTAACTAACTATTAAGAAGTTATGAGAAAATCAAAATAGAGAAATAGGCTAGAGGCTAATGAGCAGAGCGGGGAATATAGTACATAGAGTAGCCACAGAAGGCTTTTCTGAGGAGGAAGTTGGCATTATAGCTGGAGTTTCCAAACACCCCCTGGTAGCACTTTCTATACAGAAGGTGCAGAGTATAAATGACCTGAGTCCAGAATGACCTACTATGTGTGCAAACTACTGAAAGAAAGCTTTAACTAGATGCTGCTTTCCCCCATTTTGTAGATGAGAAAGTCGAGACCCAGAAGTTTAAACAACTTGTCCAAAATTTCTTTACACATACTTGCTACTGCTGGGAATTCTTTTAGTTTTACTTCTTGCATAGGCAAATTATTTATATTTCATCAAAGCAGTGTAAAAAGGCATTCATTGGTAGAAGAAGAAACAGGCAGAGGACCTGAACAGACATTTCTCCCAAGAAGACATACAAATGGTAAATGGACATATGAAAAGATACTCAACTTCACTAGCTGTTAGGGAAGTGCAAATCCAAATTGCAGTGAGATACCACCTCACACATGTAAGAATGGCTATTATCAGTAAAACAAGTATGGAATAACAAATGTTGGAGAGGTTGTGGAGAAAAAAGACCCCTCATTCACTGCCAATTGGAATGTAAGCTGTTACAGCCACTATGGAAAACAGTATGGAAGGTCTTCAAAAAATTAACAATACAGTTACCATGTGACCCAGCAATCCCTCTTCTGGGTATCTACCCCAAAATTTTTAAACATTTATTTGCAAAGATGTATGCAGCATTCATTATGTTCATTGCAGCATTATTCTCAGGGGTCAAGCCGTGGTAATAACTAAAATGTCCTTTGATAGATGATTGGATAAAGAACATGTGGTACACATATACAATGGGGTACTAGCTAGCTACAAAAACAGATGAAATTCTGCCACTGGTGAAACATGGGTGGATCTTGAGAATATCATGTAAGTAAAATGTCAGCTAGAAGAAGCTGAGAACCATATAATTTCACTCGTGTGTAGAATATAAAACTGAAAGCAACAAATGAACAAACAAGACAAAACAATCTCATTGACACAGACAGCAGTGTGGTGGTTACCAGAGGGAAGGGGGGAAGGGGCAGGAAAGAGCAAAGGGTTCAAATATATGGAGACAGAAGATTTGACTTTGGGCAGTGAGCACACAATGCAATATACAAATGATGTATCCTAGAATCGCACACTTGAAACCTATTTCATTTTATTAACCAATGTCACCTCAATAAATTTAACTTAAATAGTCATTCTTGGGCCCTGGCAAGTGTGGTTCAGTGGACTGAGTGCTGGCCTGAGAACCAAAGGGTCACCATTTCAATTCCCAGCCTAGGGCACATGCCTGGGTTGTGGGTCAGGTCCCCAGTAGGGGGGCATGTGAGAACAACTACACATTGATGTTTTTCTTCCTCTCTCCCTCCCTTCCACTGTCTAAAAATAAATAAATAACATCTTTAAACAATAAAGTAAAATACTTTTTTATAAAAGGCATTCGTTGGAAGTCCTCTTGCTTCCCCTTTGTTCCCATGCATACCATTCCGTCTCCCATCCCCACCCGCTGGCACTAAAAGTGGTTTAGTTTTGCTTTCCTGGATATAATTTATTATTTATGCAAATGCACACAGATGCAATTTCATATTCTTGTCCTCCTTTCTATTCAAGTACAATATATGATGTAAACTAGTGTGTGTTTTCCTATTTCACTTAAAAATATATCCTGGAGACCCTGCCATGACAAGTAGTACCTAGAAACCTTCTCATTTTACCAAATACTCCCCCCTTGTAGACGTGAAAGAGTTTATGTGATCACTCTTCCATCGATGGTAACCTAGGTTGCTTGTGAGTCTTCACTAGTAAAAATAATTAATCACCGGTGCATATTAATTTTGTGTAGGTGAAATCACAGGGTCAGAATAATTGATGAAAGTTGCTCCTTTCACCTGGCCCACTGGAGTAATAGAGTTCTAATCCCACCGGCACGCCACTCAACACTGTCCTAAAAGCCCGTCAGAGGAGTGTTTTGTAAACCTTTGGACTTCTGCCCATCTGACAGCTGAGAAATGTCGTCTGCTGTTGATGTCTGTCAGCTCTTTATTTAAATAAATCATGATGATTGGGACATGAGTTGCAAATTTTTTTCTCAATCTGTCATTTGTCTTTTAATTTTACTTATGGTTTTTTGTGTTGCTGTTGTTTATTTTGGGGTTTTTATTTTGCCATGAAGTAAACTTAATTTGTTCCTTGATTATGTTTTTGTTCTTTAAGGTGATCACATTTATCAATTCTTGTGTTATGGTATAGAGACATTAGTATCATAGTTACAAAGATTCCAAGATCATAAAAAATCCACCCATGCATTCTTCAAGTAATATTTTGGTTTCGCTTTGCATTTCCATCATCCAGTATATCCAGAGTTAATCCTTGCTGAGGATAACAAGGTATGCTCTAACTTCCAAGCACTAGGACATGAATCCAGATCAGCCTTTGCTCTCTTGTCATAACTTAAAGTCAGGCAGTAGCCTCAAAAAATCTACCCAAACTCTAAAGTATGTATACAATCCATTCAAAATTAGTTTGTTGGCCCTAAGTGTCACAGGTTTCTGTGGGATTCTTGGCAGGTTGTTTGGGAAATCCTGTTCTTCTCCAACCTGTTCTCAGGGCTTGAGTCCAAATGACTAGGGTGTGTAAAAATCACTAAAGAAGGGACTAACTACTCTAGACAGCCTAGTCATGTGATGCGTGCTTGAGAGTCACTTCTCTTTCTATCAGAAAATCTGGGTCTAAGTCCTACCTTGGACCCCTCCAAGTTATAAGATTCAGAGAAGCCACTTCATTTCCCTTGGCCTTAGTTGTATCAGCTACAGGAGGAGTTTGGATCTTTTCTGCTTGATGTTCTTGTTATTAGTAAATTACTTATGATCTACAATGGTCTGGCCAGAACTTGAATCCAGTAATACTGGATATGTCTACTGTGTTGTCAATTTCTAGGTACAGTGATAACAATAAAATAATAGGCATTTACTGCATACCAGGCACTCTTTCTTCTAAGCACTTTTTCTGTACAAACATATTCAATCTTCACAACACTAGGAGGGAGATACTGTCATTGTTCTCATTTTGTAGATGAGAGAAGTCACCTAACATGAGAAAAATTGTAACAGAGGGAAAAGTGAGAGAAGAAAGATATAGTGGTCATAACCCATTGCAATGAAGATACCTCACATTTATAAATTTTAAAAATACATATGAGCCTGTGAGTGTATTGCTGGGATCCCTCCCAGAGCCTTGAAGGGGGCCAATCTAAGTGATGAGCTCCCGGGCAACTTTGCCTCTAGGAGAAGGACTCTTTGGAATGCATTCATTTAGAGATTTAAATGATGCAAGAGAGGTGCATCATGCAAAAATATGGAGAAAGGGTGTCTTTGGAAGAGTGAGGCACTAGTGCACAGGGTTGAAGCAAGAACAAGTTTGAGATATCCAAGGGATTGAGAGAAAGTTCCCATGTACAGAAGATAGTAACTTCACTAGCTGCTCCACTTTCTAACAACTCAGGAGCACAAAGGTGGTGAGGAGTTCAGTGTGTAACTTCTCCCTAGAAACTCCTGTGTCACCATGATGACCTCCAGGTCATCTAATAATGTGCAATACCCATTGGATTGCTAGCCATGCCCCTTGGAGCCCCTGACATTGGAAGTGTATACAGAGGCCAAGCAAGCAGGATTCCAGCTCCTCACTCTGGGCTCAACCTCACTGCCAGATGCTTCGTGTATGTTTTATATCTAAGATCCTCATAAGGTCTCATTAGAGCCAAGGGCTCTATCTCTTGGAAGAGTCAAAAACCCAGTGAACCCCCACCCTGTCCTTTCATCTGGGAGAACGTGGAAACTCAGAAAGAGAACATGAGTAGCCCAAAGCCACATGTAGATGGAGACAGAGCCCTGGCAGGAACCCCAGCTTCCTGGTTCCCATTCCAGGGTTCCTCTAGTATGCCATGTCATGTGCACTCCTAATCTCCAATGAATTTTCTTGCAGATAGTTGATATTCTTTTAAATGTTGGGCAGTTGGAAGATGATTGTCATCAATTTTTATTCTTTACTCATCTTCTGAGACAAAGATAGGTATCTGTAGAACTTATTCAGGGTAATGAGTTCTCTATTTGCCAAAGCAGAAGCTGGGAAGAGAATAAGTGAATCTTTTGTGGCTGTGCTTCTACTAATTGCAGCATGAGGAATATGACTGCTGGTATCTCAATAAAAGAGTTAAGGGATGATGCCTGTGAAGAAGCTAGGAGATGGCAGCCATCTCTTCCCTCCATTCCTACCACCCACATTCATGTTCAAGTCCTCATTACCTCTCACCTTAAACCATTGCACAAACCTTCTGATGTTCTTTCTGCATCTAGTCTGGCCTCCACAGTGTTGCCCAATTCATCATCTTCTAAGTAAAGCTCTTATAAAAAAAAACAGTCTCCCTTAATCACCCTGAGGATCTCCAACCAAATAAAATTGTAGAAATCCCAGACTTGCCAAGAATGCTAAGACCTAATCACCTAAACTTTGCATTCAAAGCCTTTCACAAACCAACACTAACTTTATAATTCCCATTTGATCGCCAAATCCCTGTTTTCATTCATGCGGAGATACAGAAACTTTGAGTGTTCTCATTCCCACTCTGTGCTCTATTTTTCTGCAAATGTAGATTTTTGCTCATTTTAGGACCTCTGCCCACGTGTCCTCCCCTGACCACTGCTACTGGAAAGCTCCTTTATCTCTCACAGTCTAATTTCCTGTCATCTCCTTTATGAAGCCTCCTTGATCATGTCAAGGAAACAAGAATTCTTCCAACTTTGACTCCCCACCCTAGGTTGTTGATGCCACTTTTGTGGCAATTTTAAGATGCTGCCTTGTGTTATCATTCTGTGTGAAATTATTTTGTTCCCATCATAGATAGTGAGCTCTCTGAGGGCAGAACTAACATATTGACCTTTATTTCTCCTAAAGAGCATAATATATGCCCAGGACATGGTGAGTGTCAGCTCTATACTTGGTTAAATCACAGGACTGGGAGGTCCTCAGGTCCAATTTGTCTGGATTAGAATTCATGCATGTGAACTGGTCAGAAATTGAAGAGAGATTCTTTTCTTAAATATCCAAAACCTCTGCCCAAACAGAGGGGAAAAGCTGGAGGGTCACTAAGATGCAGCTTGACAATAAATAGGCCTTCTATAAAATCAGTCATAGCTGAATGACACTAAAACCATGTCCAAATTCCAGTCTGTCCACTTCCCAGCCATGTGACTTTGAGCAGGCCCCAATTCATTCTGAATTTTACCAGCAAAATGAGGCTAAGAGTCAGGTGTGAAGACTGCTTGAGAAATCACATGTCACATTTTGGAACCTAGTAGTTATGCAGTAAGAAGTAAAAACAACCAGTAAGAATCAGAAAATCAACCATAGACCTGAGTGTTTATCTCTGAGCATCAGCCTCCAGAGGCAAGAAACTGCCACTTGCAGTAGCAAACAGCTCCAGAAAACAAAGGTTTGGGTCTTTATCTTGTCACTTGAAGAATTTGTAAGCCCTTCAGAAAGCATGTTTTCCCCTTCATGAGAATTTGTTTCATAGGCTTTGCAAGTATCATCAGATCTAAATAAGATGCCAATGACACGAATATAAAGAGCACATCGAAAAATAAAATGAGTGGACCTAGAATGAAAGATCTAAGGACACTTCTGAGTAGGGTGGAAGGGAATAATCAGGAATGACACTGAAATAAGTCACAATGACTAGCACTGCTTGCATGAGAAGGGAACGGGGGATTTAAGTGAAACGTGCACCCATCCACCATGCCACCTCCACCACAGAGAATAAACTATAGGGTAAATGTGAACATCTTTTGGTCTTAAACCATTGATCCCATTCATTCACTCTGTAAGCAAGTACTGATCACAAGTTAGTGCCAGGTTTGAGAAATACATGAGTTAAAAGGTGTAATCCCTGTCCTCAAACAACTCATAGTCTAGTGGAGGAAAGACACAACAACAATGACAATGCAGACAAGATGTGACAAGAGCTAGAATCACATGTACCTGAGGGACAGTGAGAACACAAAGGGAGAATTTGGGTTCTAACAAGGTTGATCATGACAAATTAAAAATGCTGCTTAAACTGAATTTTGAAGAATGAACTTGAGTCCCCAGCAAAGGCAGGGAAGGGGCTCATGCAAAGGCACGGTGTCCTCTTTGTGACTCTACGTGTAGTCTAGGAAGGAAGCACAGAAAATGCAAAAGAGTAGAAGATGGTAAACCTGAAATGCATGGGTATTGCACACCCTCCCTTTCTTGTGTATCTGCTAAGAATGTCTAATATGACGTTTGACACATATGTCCTCAGGAGATAAGTGATTATTATTAAACCTTATTTTACCTGCAGACTTAATTTCCATATGTGACAGAGCAGAATCTGAAATATACTTTGTCTGTGGGCAGACGAGAGGATGGAAGAACTCTCAGACATGGCTCCTTTTTACCTTCCAGCTAGATATTATCTAATGTAGTGCTCCTTAACTTGACATCCCCAGCTATTCTCTCAAAAATTGTGTCTTCATTCAAATTGTAAAAATAATATGTATATTAGAGCGATGAGCCTGCTATCAAGTTCTGCCATGCCTTTTGGTATTTAAGTTTTGTGTTTGTGGTTTTGAACATCTTGATACAACATGATTGGCCAAAATGATAGCTTTTCACCTCCAATTCAGTTTTCTTTTGGATCTCCAAGTCCTCGGTTTGAGAACAACTTAGTCTGGTGTAGTCCCCTAGTGGAAGATAAAGATATAGAAACCAAGAAAGAAGAAATGGCTTTGTAATGTACTCAGGTAATCAGTAATGGAGGCTGGACCCCAGATGTTTAAACCAATGTTTGCCCTGTCACAGTTCAGCTACCGCCCCTATGACGAGGCATCCATAAGCCCCATGACTTTCAGGATCTTTAAGCACAGATCCAAGCTCATAATTCACAATGGTGCAAATTACTTTTACGGTCAGAGTTTTAGCTTCCTCTCTAGCTTGGACAAAGTCTGTGCCTCAACTCTCTGAGAAGCAAGCAGAAAGAGTCAGGACAAATGACTCCAGCTTAAGATAATAAAAAATAGCTTTTTTAAAAAACCCATACTCTCTGACCCTCTTCTACTTCACAATTTGTGACTTCTGCATACAAGAGGGATTTTTCTTGCATTCTAAAGAGATGGTACCATGAAACATATGACCCTAAAATAAGTATTGCTTTAAAAAATTATTTTCAATTAGAGTATACATTCAATGTTATTTTTGTATTAGTTTCAGGTGTAAGTATTGTTTTTTCATTCATTTAAAGGAGGTGGTAACAGCTTTCCTATTAGGAAATATTAAAAACAGAACAATCAATCAATCTGTGCTGTGCTTTATATAAATTTGATACTCAGTCATCATTTATTACTTATTAATTATTAAGTAATACTACTTATTACGAAATGAATAATACATTATTGTTACCTAAAACACCCATTAATGCAATAAATAGTCTAACTTGGAACAGGGAGGTGAGTGAACCACAGGGTGTGGAGGTTCATGGAAATTTTAAGAACCCGGCTCTTCAGAAGAATCACCCGGGGAGCTTTTGGACAATGTAGCCTCTGGAACCCCACCCCAGTCTATTTGGATCAGTATTTCCACAGGCTGACACCCAGAATTCAACCTGTATAAAAAAGCTGTTCCCACATGAACTCTTGTCATATTTTTCAAAGCAAAAGATTTCTAAACTGAAATGGTGGAAGCAGCTATGGTAGTCGATTATAGTCTACATGAGATACAAGAACGTCCAGCATCGAGGTAACTGGGACCAGTTGTCTCTTCCTTTCTTCTAGATATTTCTTCTGCTTGGGATCCTACTTATTTATTTATTGAAAAAATAATGATTAAGTGCTTGAAAAAATAATGACCATGCTAGGCCTGGAAATATAGTAGTGAACACAATGTAAATAGCCATTTCTCATGGAGCCAATAGAGCTCAGTCAATTGAGTACTACAAGAGTTCTCTCCGGGACACTTTCCTGAATTTATACACTTGACTTTCACTCCTTGATATCTTCTTACTTCTCACCCTTGCTACAAGCAAGCCTATTTGGCTTTCCCAGTCCAAATGATGGAAAGTAACCATTGTCAACAGATCTAAAATTTACATTCTAAAATTTACATCTCTTCCATTCAAGAGAGTAGTCAATTTCAAAAGAAGCTCACTGGTTCAGTGTGGGCAGCATAGGCGAAGGTGTCCTGGACCAGACACTGTGGTCTGGAGAAGAGGAATCCCATTACAAGGGCATGGTTGATCCAGAGGACCTATGTCATCAGAGAGAGTTTGGGGGATTCCATCAGAAAGAGATAATGGACAGACAATTCAATACATTTCCACCACAGTGCTCTGAGGGCAATCCCTCCACTTCAGTGCTTGAATGTGGTGCCATTCATTTGGGTGACTTAGAGTTTTGTCCTGCTGACTGCCAGAATTTCAGCTCTGTTCAGATAATTATGTTATTATAGTCAGTCTTTCATTATTCACTCATAAAACATTTATTAGGCATTGACCTGGTCCTGGTCCTGAGGATAAAAAAAAATAAACATAGAGTTGTTTCTCTTGGCACCTAGAGTTTAGTGAGAAAGGCAGACATACAGATATATAATAATAATTTAGCGTGGTAGGGTCATTACCAAGTATCACACAAACAAAAGAGAGTTAAGAGAAATTTTCACAGATTTCCTTAAATGGATCTTAATGCATACAAAGGACTTTTCCAGTGTAGATTGGGGAGGGAGGCTCCCAAACAAAACACACTATGAAAACAAAATTAAGGTTTGTGTGGCAGAAGGAAGTTCCATGGTTGAGAGGTGAAGTAGTAACTGTGGCTAGAAGATTAGTCACTTTATAAGTGACTTCCCAGCCCTACCACTAATGAGCTGGGTATACTTGGGCACATTGTTAAAACTTTCTCTACTAATCTCATAGGAATGTTGTGAGAATTAACTTTTTTAATGCATGTGAAATGTTTAGAATAGTACTGACATATCTTGAGTGCTTAAAAAATGTTTTATTATTGTCATCATCACCATTCTTTCAAACAAATGCGCTACTCCTGAGTGTGTTTATTTAACTTGTGAGAGAGAAGAGCCCATTTTGTTTATCACCATACCACAGCGATCATGATTTGGACTTGGCCCAGAGTACAAAGTAGTAAGTTGAAAGATTGCATGCATTACATTGCTGACAAGGTCATGGTGGATCTCATAGGATTAGCAGAGGAAATTCCAGTGTAACCTCCCTATCCACAAAACTGCATGCTGCTTTTGAATAGTTGTATATTCCGATCATGAGGTGCCAGTTCTACTTTGTTTGGGTAAAGACTCTCACTGGCTACACCTGCCATTCAGCCAAGTCCCCACCATGGAGGCCATAAACCAGAACCCAAACACATTCTTCCAGAGAAATCTTCCAAAGCATGTGCCAGGCTTGAAAATATAACACCCCATCACGTGGACAGCTAAATTTCAACTTTAGAACTATTTCTTACGTATTTTTAGAACTTTCACTCAAAGGATGTAATCAATGCCCCCCCACCCCTTAGTTTTGGGTAGGAATTACAGAATTCTTTCTATTTCTTCCTCTCCTTTCTCTGTCTCTTCTATTGGATGCCAACAATGAGGAGAGAAACATTGAACCCAAAATCCATCCCAGAGGCACGTTCTTTGCTAATTCTATTTACATTTTCTCCTGGCTTGGCCAAGGATTCTAACCTTTCCAGGCTTGCCTCTTCTACACAAATAATGTTCTCCTTGGTAAATCTTCCAGTCACTGTACACGTGGTTGGAAATGAAGGTCGTGGTCTTTGTGTGGTAGCAAAGTCAGACGATTAAAGATAGATCCATACAGTGGGGTAGGAACCAGCACAAGGCTGGCACAAAAGAGATGCTCAACTGTGCATGTTCAACCAATACCAGTTTATTTATTACACTGAACCATATGAAACTAGTAATATTTAGCTGGTTTGACGTGAAAAAAGGCAATTATCTATGAGTCAACCTAAGGCAGGTTCTCATAGGACTAAGCATTGGGTTGTGTGAGAGCACAGTGAAATAGTAACATGGACCGAGGAGCTGCCTTTTTAAAATACAGCACACTATTTTTTATTGGTTAGAGAAGCACCTTACCAGAGAAAAATCTTGAAGAATGAATTCAGTTGTGCAGTCTCTGTTTCCACTGACACTTCTCTTAACCAGTCCACCATCACCTTTCACCTGGCTGACTCCAAGAGCTTCCTACCTGGTCTCTCCCCTTGCATTCTTCTCCAGCCTCTTTCTACATAGCACTCACATGAATGCTCTTTGAAAATCTCATATAACATAATGTTCTTCAGCTACTTAAAATCTCTCAGTGGTGACCATTTGCACTTTAAATAATACCCAAACCTCATCAAGGTACTCATACGATCTTGTATCTGTTATCTCTTCTACACTTCCGATGCCTCTGCCCTACTCTCACTCAAAGATGCCAGGACTCAGGCCTTCATTTTCAGTCCCTCCAATGAGCTCTTCATGTGTATGGTCTGTGGCTCAGGCCTCAAAGGACATTTTTCCATTTGAAGGAAAGAAAAAGTTATAAAAATTTCAATTTCATGTCAAAATCTTATTAACTAGGAGTTGTTATCATTATTTATGCTGTACCAACAAAAAAGCAAAGAAACATGCTGTTTTTAGTAATCTTATGGTAACTGTACATTTTCCTTCAGGCGTTTTTACTTTTCTTTTTATTTTTATTGAATTGTGGTTTTGATTTAGTTTGGTTTTTACCCAGAATCAAAGTGACAAAGGGCATATAATGAGCTCTGAGCTGGTGTTATTTTCCCGCCCCACTCCACCTGTCTGACCTATGCCCTCATTTGGGCTCCTTCTCACCTTTGCGCAAAGATGATAAGCTTCCCAGACATGAGAGCTTTCATTGTATCTCCCTTGACCACTCCAACATCATCTGAATCAGTGAGTATTTATTGAAAACAAGAATGGGTTCAACTCCAAACCATGTGTGTAGCCTATTAAGATACCTGAGATAAGGACCTGCCCAACAAGAATATTTAATTAAATGTGTTGGGGAGAAGTGGGTGAACATGCAAGAAATTATATAATAATTGGCCCAGCAAATACTTAGCACCTACAATATACATATGCAAAGCCCCAGGATAGCCAGCAAGGACTCAAGTCTAACAGGGAGGTCAGCAACCATGGAGGAGAAGCATGAGTCTCAGGGTCAGAAGACCTATGTTTGTGTTTTCATGAGAACAGGATGTGTGGATTTAGTCCAATGTCTTTCTGAATGTGTCTCCTCATCCATAAGATGTCACTAACACCTACCTCCAGAAACCCATGTGGGTTGGGAAGATTAAATGTATGTGAAAGAGTTTTCAAAACACCAAAACATTTGCTGTGATGATGCTGATGAAAAGGAGAATGAGGATGATGGAATGTTTGCTACAGGGGAAGCACTGTGCTAAATATTTTAAATACATTATTCGATACATCTTCACAGTATATCTATGAATTAGATTCTCTCATAATATCTATTTTATAGATGAGGTTTACAGAGGTGACAAATATTTCCCAAGCCTGTCTAATAGTGGAACTGAAATGGGAACTTAACATCTAGTCAATTCCATAGTTAATAGTCAACTACCATGCTATATGACCAATCAAACACCCTTATCCTCGGGAGGTACTTTTTTTTAATTTATTTATTTAAGGAGGTACTTTTATTGAAAGGTCACTGACCCTAGGTACAGCCTGGGTCTCTCTCTTATTCCATGTATGACACTGAGTGAGTCCCAATTTCTCTGCAGTTTATATGTTAAGAGGTTGAACTATAGGTTCTCTCAGGATCATGCCCTTTAGGTCACTTGACATTCTATGATCTTTGGTCCAGTTGATAGGTTAGACAGAGTTCATTAGGTAATTAGCAATTCAAGTTACCTTGGCTATATGCCAGTCGAATGGAGCAGGCTACAGATACCATTGGGAGGTGAAAGAGAAAAATCTATGAGGGCTATCGCAGGTGGAGAAAGCTTTCTGGAGAGGATGGGCCTTGAACCACGTATTCTTTTGCTCCACAGTCACTATACGTACAAAGATTTTACTTTTACTTAAACTAATGTCATGGCATGGCTTGGAAAAAGTAAGCATGACAGCCCCTTCAGTAGAGAAAAGGAATCCTATAAGCCCCAGGAAGGGAGGAAGACAAAACTGAGGGCTGCATGCTTACTGCAGACTGCCACAGTACAGGGACAGCATTTTGTGATTAGCTATAAGCCCAAGAGTTGTTTGGAGTTGAGTCTTCTTTCTTCACCGAGGCCTGTGGGAGCCTTGTTTATCCACACCACCCTTGCCATTGTGAAAATGACCACATAAACCAAAGGTTCTCTATGGAGGGGGAGTGGTTTTTGCCCCCCAGTAACAATTGGCAATATCTGGAAAGACAGTTTGAAGGAAATGACTTGTTTGGGGAGGTGGAGGCAGCTTTGCTACTGACATCTAGTGAGAGGGTAGAGACCAGCAATGCTACTAAAAATCCTACAGTGCTCCAGATGACTCTGCTCCCCAGTCCCCAACCATAATAAACCTCCTGGCTGAAAAGGTCAATGACGTTAAAGCTGAGAAACTGGTATATGGGAACAGAAATTACAACAAAGAAAAAGGCAACTGACTCACTAAGGGCAGCTATATGTAGAAACATATTACCCCCTATACCCCACCAACATCAGAAGGAATGGAAAAGAAAACACCTTAAATCACTAGGCCAACTTGCACAAGGTTTTTGGGTAGGATGGGAAAAATTTTAAACTGAGTATCAGGCTGATCTTTAAACAACTTTTATTTTGAATTAGTTTTTTTTAAGACTCACAAGAGTTGCAAAAATTATAGTATGAAGTTCCCGTGTACCCTTTACCTAGCTTCTCCCAATAATATGTTACATAACCATAGCACATAGTCAAAACCAGAAATTTCACCATGATACAATATTTATAATACAATTAACTCAGGGACAGACATTATTAGGATTTTATTAGTATTTACATGCAATGCAATTTGTTTGTTTTGGTATATAGCTCCATGAAATTTTATCATACATGTAGTCTCAAATAACCATTACCATCATCAAGTTATGGAACTATGTCATCACCAAATGAAACTCCCTCATGTGACCCCTTGAGTCACACCCTTCCAACCCCACTAATTCCTGATAACCACCGATCTGTTCTTCAGCATTATAATTCTGTCACCTCAATAATGTAAGTAGAATCATACGGTATCTAGCTCTTTGAGGGGTTTTTTTTTTCACTTAGCATAGTGTCCCAGAGAGTTATCCAAATTGGTGTATGTATCAGTAATTTATTCCTTCTTATCAATAGAATGAATTCACTGTAATCCACTGGAGTATAAAGTAGTCCATTGTATCAATGTACCACAGTTTAACCATTTACTCATTGAAGGACATCTAGGTTGTTTTCAGTTTGTACCTATTGTAAACAAAACTGCTATAAACTTGTGTCCTGGTTTTTGTGTGAACATAAATTTTAATTTCTCTGAACCAAATACCCAGGAATGCAATTGCTGCATCATTCATTTACCTTTATAAGAAATGACCAAACTGTTTTCCAATGAATCTGTACCATTTTACATTCTCATCAGCAATGCCTGTGAAATCCATTTACGAGACTGGTGTTTTAAAATGGAAAGTGCCAGGTTTTCATAACCCGAATAAGACTTTTAATAACTAAAGTAACTGCACAGCATCTGTCTGCAATCGCATTAATGGAACTCATTGCCCAGCTGAAAGGGAGGTTTCAAAGAGCACAGAAGGAAGCAGTTATTAAAGAAAATAAAACTATTTATCTTTGTGTCCCAACAAGCACAAACTCCTCCGTCAAACATTATATCAGTAAATATCATTTTCTTTGAAAGGGAAATTTCTGTTCCCAGTTTTTATTTCTTAAGGACATAAGTAATTTCTACTTGGAGCCTCTGATCGCCATGTGATAATTCATGGCATCGCTGAAATAAACAAATTCCAGCCAAGTGCAAAGAACTTGACTTCTTGGTAAGTCTTGCTGATTTGTATGAAAAATTAGTACTTTTAATAAACCCAGAACTGGCTATTAATGATCTGGGTATGACAACAGGTAATTTATTTAACCTCTTCTATTGCAAACTGTAGAGAAAACACTTCCTATATCATACTATTTATGCAATTTGATAACATATGTAAACCACTTAACACACTCCCTGAGATACAACAAATACTTAGTAAGTGTTTAATATTGTTAGGAGAATATGTCACATAAGAGGGTGGAATAAAAAATGATAAAAGTTTTGATTCCTGGTGACTCATTGGATAGAGCATCCAAACAGAAAATCCAGGTGCATTCAATTCGGATGGAATAAAACTAGTTTTGGATGCAGAAGCTCTTACAATTTAATTGTAAAAATGTAAACCCATAAAGTAATAATGAATTTGAAGAACTAAATGAGTATGTAAATATGATTAAGATACATATATCTGGGCCCCAGTGCATTCTACAAAATGGAGCTGTTGATTTGAATATTAAATATGATGTAAATTCAAACATTGAGTAAAAATAATTCAGTATGGAAACATTGACCTAAAAAACATGTCAGATCACATGAGCTTAATAGGTATGTAGGACATTCCCTCCAAAAGCAGCAGAATGCACATTCTTTCCAAGTGCACAGGGAAAAATTCTCCAGGATAGATCAGATTAGACTAGAAAATAAGTCTCAATAAATTTAAGATCAAAATCATTACAAGAATTTTTACCAACCAGAATGGTACAAAACTAAAAATCAGTTAGAAGAAGAAAAGAGAAAAATGAAATGACACCCGAAGACTAAACAACATGCTGCTAAACAACCTATGGATCAATAAAGAAATGAAAGGGGAAATCAGAAAATCTATGGCATACAGCGAACACATTCCAAAATCTATAGGATACAGCAAACACACTTCTAAGAGGGGAGTTCATAGTGATACAGGCCTTCCTCAAGAAACACAAAAAATCTCAAGTAAACAATCTAACTTTACACACAAAGGAAACTAGAAAAAGAAAACCAAAGCCCCAAGTTAATAGAAGACAAGAAGTAATAAAGATCAGAGCATAAATAAATGAAATAGAGCTTTAAAAAAAAAACACAAGAAAAAAGATCAATGAAAATAAGAGCTAATTTTTTAAAAAAAGAGTTACAGTGCTGGCTGGTGTGGCTCAGTGGACTGAGTGCCAGCCTGAGAACCAAAGCGTTGTTGGTTTGATTCCCAAGCAGGGCACATGCCTGGGTTGCAGGCTCGGTTCCCAGTAGGGAGCGCATGAGAGGGAACCACACATTCATGTTTCTCTCCCTCTTTTGTTTCCCTCCCTTCCCCTTTCTCTAAAAGTAAATAAATAAAATCTTTTAAAAAATGTTGTTTTAAAAAATAAATAAGTAAATAAAAAAGGGATATAAAACTGACAAACCTTTAGCAAGATCATTAAGAAAAAAATGATAGAGGGCCCAAATAAATAAAATCAGAAATAGAAGTTAAAACTGATACCACAAAAATACAAAAGATCATAATAGCTATTATGAACATTATATGCCAACAAATTGGACAACCTAGATGAAACCCTATCAGAAAGGTGCACGATACCTCCACTTCCCACTCATTTGCTATGTAAGTTAGGGCTAGTCACTTGCCTTCTCTGATCATCAGTTTTCTCTTATAAAGCAATATAAAATTAGGTGGCTTTTCCAACTGTGACATTTGATTATTCTCTTTCTTTACTACATATAAAGATATCACACAAGAGACTGTAAAAGAAATGGGAAGATTCCACCCTATAAATTGGTCCCATTTTTCTGAACCGTCCCTATATAAACATTTATTGGCCTAAAGTTATTCTAGCACTTGCTCAACATACTATGATCTTGTCTGGACAAATGAAGGCCACCAGTAATCCTCTGGATACGTACACACATTCAAGTTCTGGGAGTTCCGATCACTTCAAAATCCTAGTTTCCAAACACAGTTTCTTATTAACATGAACTAAGTGTCTGGTTCCAAGACTAGGGCAGCAAAAGTGAACATGGGACATCGTTCTTGTGCCAGGAAGTAAGAACGTGCTCAAAAGTCAATGGGATGTATCAAATGAACAAGAAGTCTGCTTGAAAGGGTTGTCTTTAGTTGTGGGAGGGGGTCTGTGTCAATAAATCAGCATATTACAATATTTGCCCATGCCTGACCCCATATAACCACAGGGTATGTTGAAGGGGTGTCTGAACACTTCTAAATGTGGCCTCCATGTCCTAGAGGCCAAACGACATTCCACGAGGTTCAGCAGACCTGGGGCCATGGACCAATGGTCTTATGAAACCATATGGTAAACCTACAGTATTTTCCAAAACTGAGATGAGACTGTACTCGATATGACAAAGCAAGAGGCAAAATTTCCATGAAGTTTTAAAATAAACCTGCATTAATGAGTCACTTGAAGCATGACCACCAGGGCAAGCATTTATTTTCCTTGAATATTAGAGAGTCTTTAGGAGAAAATTTTTGAGAAGTTATCTCCATCCACACCATTTTTGAGTTATCTAATCCCTGACACAATATTTGATCTCTCTGAATCTGATTTCCCCTGCCTGAGAAATGGTACTGATAAAAATAAATAAATAATAGCATTATTATTATTATTATTATTACAGTGGTAATAATAGCAACAATAATAAGAAAGTCGCTGGTAAACCTGAAACTCAGACTCATCCCCCTGCTCATTTGTTCATGCATTTATTCACTTGTTTATAACAAATATTTAGTGAGGACCTAGGTCAGGCTCTATAATAGAGTGATGCACTGAACAGTCAGAAGTCTTGCCCTCCTGGACCTTAGAATTTAATTTCCTCCTCTGTCTTCTAGCCCTCCTCATCTCCTCTTTGACAAGTTGAACACAAAGTCTTGGGTATCTATGTTTCATTTTCAGGAATAGACCTCCATTTCCCTTTTCTCTCCATGAAATAAGGCAGTAACTGAGACCACAAGGATAAGTGATTTTGTTGAGTCTGTGAGAATACAAGGACATGCTGCCCCATCTGACTCCTGCCCATGGCAGGACCAGAGCCAGCCAATCGCCAGCTGCCGTGGGGACTAGCTGAGTGCTGGGAGCGTCTGTGACTAAAGCAGTCCTGCCTGAATGTCTGCGTTGAGATAATGAGACTTTTCAAAGCCAGAGCACCAGGAGATAATTGGGGTGTTTTTCAAGCAAACTTTGTCAAAATGATAAAGCATCACTTCAGAACAGTTGCCCTGGGGAAAATGGGTGTGTAATTCATACAGTCACTCCACTCACACAGAGCCAGCCAGGGCATGTCCCAAACCAAATGAACCCTTCTGGAAACCCCTTCAGCCAGTGATAAGAATAGCTACAATCACAGGAATTTAAATAATGTCAGTCTTCAAGGCGCTCAAAGCACTTATATAGGTAAGTAGATAGGGACTAATTATACCAAGTTAACAGAAGAATCAAATCCCCTTACACTCAGTCAAACATTCTGCAGGATCCTTCCCATCATTAATGAGAATGGTTATGTTTTTCTCTCTGTGGCACAATGGATCCAGTTGGAATAGTTCCCAGGGAGAACTTGACAAATTTTGCACTCTCTGTAAAATCACAATTATCATAGCAGATGTCTGCTTTAAAACCATACTTCCATCTCTATTATCTCTTTTGAGCCTCACAACACTTTAAAATACAGGCAGAATAGATATCATTATACCCAGTTTAATGGAGAAGGGAACTGGGGTTCAGAGAGGATAAGTAACTTCAATAAAGATGTTCAGCTTTTAAGAAGAAAAGCATAAAAGAGGCATGATCAGTTCTGTCGATGCCAGGACTAGAACTTTCTCACTCTCTGTGCCATTTTCAAAGTGCTTCTTTCTTTATTCGTCAAGTTTTAGTCCCCAGAAACAAAAAGTAGCTTAGACTGTCACAGAATTTGTTTTTAAATGCTTTTCATTGTTACCTAAGAGAGCAATGCTCTGGTTTTGAGGACACGATTATAGGATTGTGCATAACATGGACCTTTCTGTTGGTTTATGACATTGCAGAGCTGAAGACGGTTCGTGTCTTGATTTAAAAGCAGACAAGGAGCCGCCAAGGGGTAGAAGATGCTTCAGAAAACCAAGACCGTGAAAAGTATGAGGAGAAAACTCAACCTGCTTCTTCAGTCTGTGGTTTGTACTTTTGGTCATTTTTTCACTACTTCAGTTACTGAAGTGATACATGCTGACCTCTTTTCCTTCCCCATTTGACTGTCTTCCTACTTTCTTTAAGAAACAGAGGGTATATGCTAAGTGAAATAAGCCAGTCAGAGAGAGACAAATACCATATGATTTCATATTCGTGTGGAATTTAATGAACAAAGCACAAACAAGATAGAAACAGACTCATAGACACAGAGAACAGACTGACAGCTGTCAGAAGGGAGAGAGGTTGGGAGGCTGGGTAAAAATATAAAGGGGCTGAGCAGTACAAATTGGTAGTTACAGAATAGCCACAGAGACATAGGTTGCAGGATAGGGACCATCCATAGTCAATAATATGGAGATGACTAGGTATGGGGCCAGGTAGGTACTTGAAGCAGCAGGGAGACCACTCTGTGAAGTACACGATTGTCTAGCCACCTTGCTGTCTATCTGAAACTAAAACAGAATCATACTGAATGTAAACTGATTCTAAAAAGAAAACAGAATTATGGTAAAGATGCAGTCCGTGGCCATAGAAAGTACTGATCAGCTATTTGCTATAGTTGAATAATATGCTGACTCAGAAATAAGAGAATAATATTAGTAGCTAGCATTTACACAGGCCTTAATACATGCTAGGCGTCGTCTTAAGCTCTTTACATGAATTAATACATTTAATCTTCACAAAAGAAAACCTCTGAAGTCTTCAGTATTAGGAGCATCATCCCAAGTTGAGGAAAAACTGAGGTCAATGCACTTAACCTCACAGAGCTGGAAGCCAGAGCCCTGGATTTTGAACTCTGGAAGTCTAACTCTCTAAAAGAAACTAAATGCTTGGAGTGGGGTGGGGGGTACATTTTATTTACTTGTTTTGTTTTCAGCATCTCTTCAACTGTTATTCATCTCTCATCTCCAGGTTATTTAGCATGACAACGAGAACACAATAAATTTGCTGTAAACCTTCAATACATTACGTACAGGGAAGAAGGTCCTTGATGTCAGGAGAAACTACTATGACATCTGACAAGCTTCAGGCTGAGAAGTAGAGGCGCTGGGATTCTGAAAGCTCTACCTTTGCTCTAACCTGTCTGACCCAGGGATACTGCCTTGAATCTCCTGAGGAATTGAATACATATATTCAAGTCATGGTAACCTCTGACTTCCTATGGCAAAATGAGGTAAAAACATGCACTTTGTTTTTTAAAAGACAGTAAATTCCTGGAGAACAATGCCAGCCCTTTGGAAGCTACTCAGTACAGGTTCAGACTGATTTGTAAATAAATGAATGGCTCACTTCCACTGGTAAAAAGATGCTAGCTTTTCAAAAAGCCCCATGTGGAATTGGTATTCCAGAATCCTGTCCTCACAGGAAGTCGTTTTTGTGATTAGAACACTCTTCAGCATTACCTCTGAGATGAGGCACCTCATCCCATTTGCCTCATTGCCCCAGGAAGAGCTAGAACATGATCAGGAAGATGAGTTGCTGGGGAAGGATCAGCTGCCATGAGCCTGGAACACACACCTCCGAGTCTGGGAACATCTCCACACGGTCAACACATACTCGGAATCTGATGGACTTGCATCCTATTTTGAAAAGGAATGTTTATTGAGAGACAAGTGTGCTAAGCACCTTCCAGTCCCAATACTTTCTGAGCTTTACACAAGAAGGCAGGGACAAAGTCCTGCCCAGTCACCTAGTTTCAAGAGGTTCTGACCCGCAACAAGCAAAAGATCATGTGCTCTCCATCTGTGTCAAGGCCAGTATAGGAACTAGCTCTAGGCTGTCCCCAAAACCACAGGTGGTCCCTCTGGGAAGGGCATGTTCATGCCTGCTGGCCACCAACACTCTAGAGCTATTTACACACAGCCTACACAGAAGCCAGTTGTCACACTCTCCTATAAAGTGATGTCAGGAAGGTTTCTCTCACCTTTTCATGGACTATTAAACTCAAAATATTGTTGGAGCCCTGTCAATTTCAACTTCCCATGTTACATATAAGGGAACTGAGTCCCAGTGAAGGGGTGAGGCAAGCAGTTAGTTGGGGACCAAGCTGGGACCAGCATCCTAGTCACCTACTCATTTTTTACCACTATAAGACGTGCTTCCTTTCTCTACTCCATACTACTTCCTTCTTTATCTACTCCCTCTCTTTTGTCTCATTTTATTACCAACTGAAATGGGGCCCAGCCACTTGGTAGGTGTCAGGCAAAAAAAACATCCCAAGGAACTTGATTGCCAGCCAGCAAGCAAGGAGTACAGTGGGAGTCATCCCCTGAGCAGTGTTTTCCCAAGAACAAAAGACCACGTGGTATTCCAGGGCTGTTGCTTACATCATAGCATGTTAGGTATGTTTAGGGTGAGCATGCACAGCAAGTGGACATGAATAGACATACATCACATGTACAGAAAACAGTGGGTATGCCCTGCCTTGGATGGAGATTCTCATATTCTAGTGAGGGTAATGAGGAAAGTTTGCACTAAACCCATCGGAGTGTCCTCTGGTCAATTTCAGCTGGTTTCCACAGGTTTTCTGGCAGCTTTTTTTAATCTTTACCTTCGAGCCCTGAAGGAAAACATCTCAGGCAAGCATCCTTAGGAATCAATCAATCAAACAAGCTTAGCAAATATTTAGGTAATTACATAGGCTTTCTCCTAGTTCTTAATCCTCCGCACCAGGTGGGTAAGCTACAGTTTCATTCATATTTATCCACTTCTACCATTTTCTCTCTTCCCCTGCCCAGTCCATTTCTTCCTTCCATAGAACTGAGTAAAACAAGAATGAAATTACAAGAAGTCAGCTTCTCCTGAAAGAAGATAGAGCAGAAGTCCTAGCCTAGAAAGTCCCAGATGTGTCCCCTTTGTTTTGGAGCTCAAAAAGTGGATTCCAAAGAGCCTCACCACCCATAGTCCAATACCTCTGGTCTCTCCACCTGGGCTTTAACAATGGAGGTTGTTTTAATAACAACATTTCTTTTAAAACAAACAACACAAAGTGAGCTCTGGGCCCTGAGAAAATAACTAACAGACATAGGTGACTACATTCCAAAGCAAAACTAAAAATATGTGCAATAACAATAATAACAGCTGTCACATCTATTGCACACCTCCAGGTATTAGATGCTATGCTAACCTCTTCCTACACAGTAGAATTCAATCCCCTTTGCAAATTTATGGGAATACTTTCTGTTCACCCATTTTATAGAATAAGAAAATTGCGGCACAGAGATACTAAGAATCTTGTGCAAGAATTGTCAGCTTAGATATTTCTGGCTCCAAAGTTTATGTTATTTCCAGGATTATACATAGCCCCCTGGCTGGCAAAACAAAACAAGTACAAATGTTTTAAAGAAATGAGTACCTATCTTTATAAGTCTATTTGGTACCCAAGCAGGTACAATTCTCCTGGGCAACCCCCCTTACCTGCCTCCCACAAGCTTGCAACTAGATTGTTGTCTTCTAACCTCACTTATACTAAAATTCCAGAGCTATCCTGAATTTACAAATATCACTTCCAAATACCAAATGTACATATGTTGGATTTGTAAAACTCCCACACAGAAATTATCGAAACTACTGAGGGTTTCTGTAAATATCATAACACTAAGGCTAATTTAATGTAATTCTGAGAACTGCATTTTTTTTTTCATTCTACAGATGGACAATTGAAAGCCCAAAGAAGTAAGGTAATTTGCATGATGTTGCATAGCTAACAAATGGGAGAACTCAAACATGGTCCTAGGCCCATCTAGCTCCAACATGCCTTTTCTTTCTTTCTTCGATTCCCTATTTTAAAAACAAAAACCTGTTTTTTCCTAAATTATGAAAGTAACATGTAATTACTTGTAGAAAATTTGAGAAAGACAATACAGACTAGAGGAAAAAATCTTTAATAACAATGAGAATTAATGCCAATATTTCAGAATTTTTCCTTCCAAGCAGAACATGATTAATTTTGTACTTGTTATACTGCAAACATCAGTCTATGCCCTTAAAATTTGTATGAAAAACTTATTTTTAACACTGATATAATGTTCAATAATACATTTTAAAAAATCAGTCTTTTTTATTGTTGGACATCTAGGCCATTCCTAATTTATAACATTTATAAATCATACTGGAATAACACCCTGAGTACATAAATCTTGGGCATTCTGATGATTTACTTAGGACTTATTTCTAAATATGAGAATGGCTTTATTTCTATTGTTTCATGCCCCCATTTTTAACATTAATATGCCCCACCATCACACTGTAATCTCTGCCTCTGACTCATTTCTAAACCACTATGTCAAGTTATTATTACATACGCCTAGACCCTAGGTTCAGAGAACCAAGTGGAAAGAGTTGGGGACTTGGAATCAGAAAATCTGGATTTACATCTGACTTTGTGACTCACCTTACCTGAGGTTTTCAGCCAGTGTTTTCTCACCTGGCAGATGGGACACTAACAGTACCTCCCTCAAAAGATTAATGTGAGGATTAAGCCAGATAAAGTGTGACCTGGGCTTGGAAAGTCATCATGTGTCCTAGTAAATGATAGTCGCTGTTACACTCAGGTGTGTTGACAGATTTAGCCAACTTAAGAGAAAAACTGGCTTACCACTGATATGCTTTTCTTGGTAGTTACAAACCTTTCTTTTAAAAAGAAAGTCTTTTTTAAAAGTTTAAGAGCTCTAGGGAGAAATAACAGCTGTCAAAAAGAGCATTGCCTAAGTCCACCAAGCATTCCTTCTCCGTAGCTGTCATCCTGGAGGTTTTGAAAGCTTCTGTTCACATAGTCAATTAACAAATCTGAATGTTCCCATTCACAGGCGCGTCAGAGAGGTAGGAACCCAACCCAGCTTGAGGAGAGCAGGGAAGGTACGTGACAGAGCCTAGCCCCTCCTCCCTGCGGGCGGGCCACAACATTGTGCCCAATTGCGATTGGCCACGACCCTTTACTTAGGGACTCAGTGATGAAGGATGCTGCTAAGAGTCCATCCGCAGGGAGAGGAGAAGTGAAGAGATAAAGGTGGTCCAGCCTCCGTCAGAGCAGAAGAGATTCAGGACAGGCAGAAGTGAGAGGCTGGGAATGTGCTCACCATCAGGTTTGTGAAGAGATAGATAACTGGGCTAAAAAAGAAGAATCCTGTGCAGGCATCTTACTGCAATGGAATAAAAGGGGGGAAAGGGTTAGTTGATTGTCTAATTGGAGGTGAGGATTAGAAGTTTCAGGAGTCAACCCAGAAATCTCATGGGTTCAGTGACGATGAAGATTGAAGAAAAGCACGCAGGCAATGGAAGCCTTGTAGGAAAGAGTCAGCTCTACATAAGGGAGCAGCATCAGGCAAACCACAAACCAGCAGCAAATGGGAAAGCAGAAGGCTTTGTAAAGCAGGTGGCAGATGGGAATGGTGGCGTGCCCAGAAAGAGCCTCAACTTGTACAGCTGGCAGGAGATCCAGAGACACAATCAGGAGGCCGACCAGTGGCTGGTGATCAACCGCAAGGTCTACGATATTACTGGCTGGGCAGACCGCCATCCAGGTGGACGCCGGGTCCTCAACCACTACGCTGGGGAAGACGCCACGGTAAGGAGCGGAAAGCTCTGCCCTCTCTCTGTTCCAGCTGCTGGGTGGTTGGAACCTTGGCTCTCTTCCCAAAAGCAAGTCAGTACGTGCTCAAGCCAGTGATTCATCTGTTAGGCATCAAGATGTTAATAACAGTGATGAAAACCTTCAATTGCATAGGCTTTTAGGCTTTGCAGAGCCCTTTTCCTTCCTTGTAGCTCATTCAGTGTCACACAGGTAATACAAGACACTTTTATGGGAGGAGAAATTAGAATCAGAGTGCATAACTAACTGGCCAAAGTCACCCCACAGCAGAGCTTAGATTCAAAACCTTTAGATTTCTTAACTTCCAGTCTTTGCTTTTTTTTTTCATTGCTTCTCCTTGTCAATCTCCCCCACCAAAACAGCAAAGGAGAAAAAATACTGTGACATTTATTAGATGACTAGAGTACCTTAGCCACCACATTCAAATGCATCACTTCACTGAAACCTCACTGTGAGGAAGGTGGGTATCATCCCCGTATTAGCGATGAGAAAGTTAATGTTCAAAGAGGCAAATAATACACACAGCTGGCAAGTAACATTGTCAAATTTTGAAATCGGATAGGTTTCTGACCTTTGTAGCTGAGTTCTTACAAATAAAATTTCCATTTAGCATCTGAGAGGAAGGTTTCTCAAACCGTTAAATCATTTAGGAAGCCGATTCAAAATACCTCACAAGGAAGTGTGTTTGATGCCAATTATGAATTTCATTGTTCACATTATACAGATGAAGAAGTGAGATGAAGAAGATCTGACTAACCCAAAATCAAACAATTAATATGTGGAGCAGAAATCGAAACCCAGGCTTTTTTTTCTTCTCACTTTGTTGTCTTGTTGTTTCACAATTTGGTATACAAATTCTCCTTTAGTATACAAATTTATACTTGTTTCAAAGTATAAAATTGAAAATGTTGTTTAACTAAGAACCACTCTATTAATAGTGTTAATAATAACAAAATATGCAAGCACATGGCAAATTTGCAAAGTTAAGCAATATTTTATCTTTTGACACTATCAACATATTTTCCCCCAATTCTCATTTTTTCCTCAATTTCTCATCTCCCTCCTCCAACCAGGTTCTTCTTCCACCATCTTCCTATTTTTATTCTGAAGTCAAGTGAATACCTTTCTAAACATACCTTGCTACTTCCCCTCCACTTCCATCAGACCTGATATTTTTTAAACAAAGGTCAACTTTTCCTTGAGAAAATGAACATGTGCTTGTAGTAAGGGGCAGGGGTATCCTGGTGTTGGGGAGATAGATGCTGGGTAGGAATTCAGGTAGATGAGGGTAGAAGAAGTGAGGTAGAAAGCATGTGTGCAAGACTAACAGAAGGGAACAAAAAAATAAAATAAATACTACAAATACCTATCTAGCCCATCCCCTCACTCCCACAACCCAGAATATGGATAATGCTTTCCTAACACAAGTCACAGAATTTACCTCACAGAATTTAGAGGATGTGTTGACAAAGATGCAGGTCTCAGCCACCCTGAAAACCACACAGATAGACTCTAAGCTTCAGATAGCTTGGATGGTAAATTTGTAATTCGCTGATAGTTTTTACCTCCCAGAAGTCAGGGAAGACCATGATTCTGCACCCAATTCTAGCCAATGAGGAGGAATTGATTAATAAAATAGAAACCATCAGAACCCCAGGGGAAAATATCCACACCACTGTAGGATTCATATCTTGAGAATGAAAATCCTGAGCATGGTCAGTCAGTCATGTACCTTAGATGTTAGAAAAGTAAATCCAAAAATCTTTCTTTTGTAGAAAAGATCCTCCAAGGAAAGATGGCTCAAGAAGACTAGGAGGGTGCCAGGAAATTTCTGACAACTATAATACTTCATGCCTACTCAGAGTATGGAAAGTCTAGGCTTTGCGATCATCATATGAACCTAGAAAAGCTATCGGAACACTCTGAGCCTCTGCTTCACCATCTGCAAAATGAGAATGAAATTACCCATCTAACTGGTTTATGGTAAATGGGACTGATGCTCATAAAGTGCTTAGGGTAATGCCAGACACTTTAATAAATTTTCATTCAATTGTAGCTATTACTATCCATATCTCTGACATAGCTGCAAAGATGTGATTATTACTTCCTGTTTACCACCAGCTTAGAAATCCTGATTACATTTGGTGCCATCTGATTTAGAACTGAGGGTTCAAAGTGGAGGGCACAATTGTCTCTAGGGAAAGAGGGAAGAACATAAAGTCAGAGGGCTTGATGTCCAATACTCTACAACTTAACAGGTCTTTGTAGGTTATGTCCTGAAAGCGGAATATGGACACAAAAATGGTCTCTTTGTGGGGGCTCTTTCCAAGGCTGCAGCTATCCAGAAGGGGCACTCTTTTATTATCTACATAGTGACTCTTTTCCAAGCCTCTATCTTCCTCATACAAGGTGAATATGGATACCTAAGTAGTCTGTCCCACAGGCTCATCTATCTACTCATTCATGCATTCATTCATTCATTCATTTTTGTTGTCAGTCTTTCCAAAATCCTTCTTAGTGGCACAGCGTAGTGATTCGGAGTATGTGGTTCAGGACAAACCAAGTCTGCTTTGCCTTTGGATTCCACCATTGACTAGGAATGTCCTGAGGAGGCTGCTGAAGCTCTTAGAGCCTGGCTACCTTATCTGGAAAGTGGAGATTATAATACTTCCATATCAGCATTGTTGTGAAAGTCAGTGGAGATAAAGTAAAATGTTCCCTATGGTGTGTGGCACAGATTCACTACTCAAAAAATGGCAGTTCTTGGGCTTTTTTATTTAGTTTTTCTAAGATAGGTTATAAGTGTCTCCAAAAAAAACTTTACCAAGAAAAATAAGTCCATAAAACAAAATTGGCACATCAACTACTGTTATTGCATATGTGAGTTACATGACTGTTTTCAAACTATATAATTTAAAACTAATAGCATAGTACAGGTAACTAGAATCCAGACTCCAGTCTGCTCACCTGAAAAAGCTCATCTGGGAAAAGCCAAAAATAACCTGTAAGTCCAAGAAGAACTAATTATAATGATCACAATTTATCTGTCTGTTGGGTTATTTTGCAATCATTAAGATGAGGATTACAAAGCATATGATAACAGGAAATGCATATGAATAAATAGCCACAAGTTTTAAGACAACATTGTGTTTCAGGCTCCACAAAAAAAAAAAATAAGTGCAATCCTGTGGTTCATGGGCATGTATGATATGTCCAGAACAAAGAGAGCAGGTGCATCATCCTGTGTGCTGGTTGTCCCACTCCTTATCTCTGGACACCTCATTCTGAGAAATACATTGAGAAACTCAAGTTCTTTCTTGTGAGAGTCAAAGGGATTGATGACAGGAAAAGGATGACAAAAACTTAGAGGAAATACAGCTAAGTCTATTTCAACTATTTGAAGGACTGCAATGTGGAAGAGGAAAGCACTCCCAGTGGCTTGGGATGAGCAGAGCCAACAGAGGTGAGACCAGGGCATGAGGAAGAGCATGTACACCAAGGTGGAGTACAGATATGACTCAGATCATGATTAAGAGCTCAGCCAGAATGGGCATCCCACACTTCCTTTGTCTTAGCACAATAATGTCACTGACTGTCATGGAATGAGAATGAGAAGAGGAGAAAGAGGAAGAGGAGATCGATAAAGAAAAGAGATAGGGGAAGAGATAAGAGAAGGAGGAAATGGAGAAATGGTCTTGATGCTAAGCTAAGGACTCTGCATTGGGACCCTACTGTATGTCTTCCTCTCCTTCCACTACACAATCACACTTCTCTAGCACAGCATCCTTCCCAACCCACAACCATGACAACAAAATCAAGCAGGGCCTTAAAGCTGTGGCTGAAAGGAGAGTAATAATCAGTAATAATTGCATCTTCTCTGGGTTGTCAAAATGTCTTAAATAATCCAGTTCTCATTTAAATCACGGGTAGAGGAGTGGAGAGAGAAGTGACTAAGTGATAAGTGAAATGGGTGAACACTACCAGCCCAGCAGTTGTGTGAAGGAAGAAATTGAGAAAAGTTGATCAAAATGAAGGAGTCCAGATAACATCTTGGAGACTTGAACAATGCAATGACAATAGGAACAAAAAAAGAGATGAGTGCCATGGATATCTAGGACTGATGAGTAGCTGGATAAGTAAACAGAGTGAAGGAGTCTAAACTGACTTATGGACATCCGGCTTAGATAAGTAGGTGGTAGAATCCACTATGGGACAGGGGAGCCAGGAGAATGAGCAGGTTTGGTGGGGAGAGTAGAGAGAAAAAGATATTTTGGGCTGGATCTCAGCTGAAAGTATCATAGAACAAATCTCAATATAAGAAAGCTTCCAAATGATGAAAGTTCTCAAACAATAGAATGAGTTGCAGTGGAAAAAATAACCCTCTGCTTACCCCTGAGTGTGAAGAAGAATCTATATGACTTCATGTGACATTTTCTACTCCAAAACAGCTCTCTCCCAGGAAAGGGGCAAAAGCTGCATTCTCCCCCCAAATTGGCCTATTCACAATATGAGGTGACAGGTTCCATAGTGTAATGGTTAGCACTCTAGACTCTGAGAATAGGAGGTGACATGTTCTAGCCAATGCTTTGCAGCCGATGAGATCTGAGTGAGAAGGGTGAGCAAAGAAGTTAACTCAAGGAAGTGGGAATGGGTGTCGGTGGATGGGTATTGACTATTCGGGTGAGCTTTTCTGGGGTGAGTAAATGCAGGTTCTAATCACTTTGTTTTGTGACTCATACATATACTTGCCATTGGTTTTTCCTTTTCTGAATTTTGAAAAATTTCAGTCCACCTCAGATGAACTAAATAATATAAAAATGAGTCATTTATTGATGTCTGATTCCAAAGCCTAAGCTCTTACCCACTAGGCTAGATCCTCAATAAGTTTTGGAATGACTGCATAAATGAATAAAGGAATTAATGAGCCCATGGGGCAGACAAGGTGGTATTATTATACACATTTAGGAAAAAAAACAAAGCTTGATAAATTAAGTAATGTGACCAATATAAAACAGCCTGCTCCCCTGCTACCCTGCACTGTGTCTTAGTCTGAATGAAGAAAGCACCCTCTTTGGGTGTTGCAGCTGAAGAGTTGGCAAGCAGAAATGCCTGCTGGATTTCAGTCCATACATTCTGTCTTGGCTGGGTGCCCTCGTGCAGGGCACAACCTGGATATAGTACTGAAGCTACAAAGGCAGGATTTTTGTCTCAGACCTTATGTACTTTTCTCTTCCACTAAGAGTCATGCTGCTTTTACAGCAAAGCACATCTCTTCACCTCCCATTAAAAAGCAGCAAAAAAGTATCAAGATTTCCAAGCTAGTTGTAAACATCCTATTTTTCCAGTGTGATACTGTTTTGGAAACAATCGATTTTGAGCTAAACTAAGATAGAAATTTATAAATAGGTTAAGGAGTCGAGATGATGGCCGAGAAGAAAATCAAAGGGTAACCTGAAAAATGAGAGGCTAAAGCTGCAGAAAGGTCAGAAAATGAGATGCTGAGGGTCAGTAGGAGACAATGATGCTAAAGATCTGTATCCTCTGAGTTTGACACTCTGATGAAAAACCCTGTATTTACTTATTCATGCACTCTCTCTCTTGTTCACTAGGCATCCATGAGCATATGCCATGACTCACTGGCATACTGATAGATGGCATGTGTAATGTAATCAACAGGGCGTAGTCCCAGTCTTCAAAAAACTCAAAGACCACTAGAGAAGGGGTGAAGATGCAGATACCTTACAACCTAGTTGGAAAAGTTCTAGAAACGAAGTATCACAGAAGCCCAGAGGAGATCATGCATAACTTTCCTGGGTGGGTTAGGGCAGGCAGTATTTCATCTGGATCTTGAAGGGTGAAGAAGAGCTTTTGTGTAGAGAAAAATGGAGGAAGGCAAAGGGAACGGTGTGTACCAAGCTTTGGCACCATGAAGAAGCATGGAAAGTTTATTGAATATGGAGAGATCCAGTGAATAACATGGTGCAAAGCCAAGCCTCAGAAGGTAGGTTGAAACCAGAGGCAAAGTCATTCACATGATTACAACCTAAGGTGGGGAGACACCATTACTACCTGCTCAGTAGATATGTACTGATCTTAGCACCATCCCCAAACAATCTGGTGTTGCTCCTCTCTTGAGAGGCTTTTAAAAAAATGATACGTGTTAAGACTGGAATAGACCTTTACAGCTTCGTGGCTTTAAAGTCACATGGCCCTGAGCTCAAATCCTGACTCTACTATATACTGTGGCATTTGGGACAAGACATTTCTCCCCTCTGAGAAACAGAAGCAATGGAGCCTCATGGAACTAAAGTGATGATTACAAACTGGCCCATAAATCACCTTGTACATAGGATACACTCAATAAATCCTGGCAGTATCCCTTCTCCCCTTCATTTTCTCCCCTTTCCTTCCTTCAGCAGGAACATACTTGCCCAAGAATGCTAACAACAGAACTTGTTTCTGCAAGAGGGGATTTCAAAACTCACTCAGTTTTCAGTCTCATAAGAAATTCTTCTAACTCAAATATTCTAAGACTATCTAAACTTTTTACTGTACTGCCCATAGATCCAATGAATAGTTCCACAAACAGGGCAATGCCTCCTGTTCTAGAACACTGTTTAGGAGGTCTTCAGTATCTGTTATCACAGTACTGACCTATGAAACTTGCTGGGGTTCAGAAGAAACAATAAACCCAGAAGAATGTTGTTGTCAGCACAGTGTTCCAGGACTCTGGATGGCTGCTTGGACTAGGACAAAATTGTAATACCTTACCTTTCCTTTACCCTGATCTTTATCAGTCAGGATGCTTTCCATCCTAAGTTGTTCCCAAACAACTAGCAGAACGTGATTTTTCAATATGGATCATCCTGAAATACTTTAGTCACCTTCTTAATCATTGAATGACTCTTCCTGGTTTGGGAAACTAAGTTTCAGAATCATTAAATGTGACAATTAAAAAAAACACCTTTGAAATCATACAAGTTGGCATTTTCCAAGGGGCCAGAGGAAGTGTGCAGAAGCAGAATGGACAGTAGAGCCTGAGCTGGTTCTAGCAAATACAAATCTCTTCACATCACTGAATCTAGGTTAAGTAAGTCCAAAGAATTGGTATTGCACCTTTTCAATTAACTTCACTCAGTGTATAAGCACCTTCTCATAAGTAGGCTCATGTGTAGTTCTTGGCTATATCCAAGGTTGCTTTACTATTTAAAGATGGAGAAGTTATCATATTCACTAAAATAATTCAGAGCTGGCACAACATGAGGCATTAGGGTACAGGAATGAAACCTCTGAATTATTGTCTTACACAGAAGCTAGGTAGTAAGTCCTTATCACTGGAGTTATACATGTAAGAAAGATAGCTAAAATATATTGAGAGTCAGATTCTAGTTAATTCACTTAATCCTTATAACAACTTTGTGAATTGAATAGCTATTGTCATCACCTTCACATTAGAAAAGAGAAAAGAGAATCACAACCAGGTCAAGAGACTTGTGCACAATTGCATAGCCAGGATTGAGACGGAGGATGGCTGCTCTGGCATCTACTTAATCAGTACTATGCAATGCCAGAACTCAGAGTAATGTATATGGTGTCCACGTATCCAAGTTACAGTCACAGTTGTATTTCTTAATTTTTTAATCACGCCCATCCCAAAGCCATAAGAGCAGAAAGTCCAGCATCTTCCTCTTGGAGAATCTCCCTTCCCCCAAAACTAGTTAAATCCCCAAGAGAAGAGAATATCTTTCTTTTCCAAATAAAGACAAGATATAGGAACCACTGCCACTGCTCATAGTCACTTGGAATTTCTACTGAGGTAGGGATCTGAGGTGGAAAAATAGAGTTGGTTAACTCAGTTCTCTGCCTGGCTGTCACAAGCCCGTGCAGAAACTGGTTTAGTGTTTTCTAGGAGAAGTGACAAAGAGCCAAGAGTGTGGTACTCTAGACAACCCAGAGCTCAATGGCTATGCTCCCACTCTCTCTTCTAGATTTGTCTTGAGCAACCACCATCAACTTCATTCTGTCGTTTTTTGGAAATAACTTAATTCAAGGGCTTCATTCTCCTAGCTAGTCTTTTGCTAAGAACCCATAGGCAGACTTTGATAGGAGACATGATCTGCATAGCCAGTCTTGGCTACTGTATGCCTCAGATAGTGTGAGCAACTTCCACCCCAGGCATGATGTTAGACTTGAAAGATTTATCATGGCCCATGAACTTAAGCCCCTATTACTTCTGGTTCTCAAGAAAATAAATAGAGGTCTCTCCAGTGTTTGGGGTAACCTGGCTGCATTGGACTTCCCTAGTGAATCAGTGCATTCAGTAGGTGGATCTCCAACTTTCATTGAGAATTGCCAAGGGTAATCTTGCTCAGTCAACTTGAAACATGAATTAGGAGTTGGGAGCAAATTCTCTTAACAGAGTCTGTGCTGGTTCCCCAGATGGGCACAGGGTGAGGTCAGGAAGGGGACTAATCTGTGGATAAGCATGTGTCTTCTAAGCCTCTAACAATTCTCTGGTTTATAGGATGTCTTCAGAGCCATGCACCCTGAGCTTGACATTGCGCGACTGTACCTTAAGCCCCTGCTCATCGGAGAGCTTGCCCCAGAAGAGCCCACCTATGAGAGAAACAAAAATGTGAGTGAGGTCTCAGGACTCAGGATGCAACTTATACATTTAATTTTTTTCAGTGACTGTAAATATTTATTTAATGTCTGTGTCTGTGCTCCCCTACTGGCAAACTTATTTCCATTACAGCAGAGATTGTCTCTATTGGGCTTATCCCTGTGTCCTCAGGACTCATCTGCACAGTAGAAACTCCACAAATAGCTGATGAATGAAAGATGTGACTATATTCTAACTATGGACCTTTTGACATTTGGGGAAATTAGAGTCCAGGGACAATAAATTACTCCCTGAAAGCCCCACTGCAGGTGTGTTGAAGAACTGGGACTCCAAATTATTTCTCCGGCCCCAGTCCTTTAGGTATTTGGAAGAAGGACATCACTCTTTCTCTTTATAAGACTTTGGCTTCCTAAACACTTTCCTCCAAAGGACGGGATCTCTACAAGATTGAACATTCACTAGGATGATTTTATGTAAAGTTTAAAGAGATTCTAGCTAGTATTAAGCATTTTGGGGGGTTTTTTTCAATTTATTTTTAAACAACTTACATTTGTATAAATCTTCTAAAATAATTTGTATAAAATGCTGATTCATCCATCACCATGAGGCAGATAGAATGAGGGTTATACTACCACTTTAAGAAATGATGAAGCAGACTCACGGAGGAAAAGGGAATCTAAGGATACAGAACTAGTTACGTGCAGACCGGAGACAAAGACAAGCTCACCCCTTCTGTGGTGATGCTCATCCTGCATGGCTGTGTGCCGGAAGTATGGCTCTGTGTTCCGAAGGGTGGACTCCAAAGCTGGAGAGCTTGGACTCACACCCAGCCCTGCCACAGTTGTGTGGGCTTAGGCCAGTTACGAAACCTCTCTGCTGCTCATCTTCTCTCTCAGTAAAATAACAACAACAAGAGAACCAACATCATAAGATTTATTGGGAGATTACTGAAAGGGTTAAAGGCACTTAAATGCTCACACCAGTATCCGGAACACAGTAAATGCTCAATACATTTTACATTTTTATTGTTGTTCAAGTTCAGTTGCCTCCATTAAATTTCAGATGCTACTGCTATCGTGAACTCCATTGGGGCACAAGTAACTGACCAACCCCAGAGAAGTCCATGTCATTTAGGGCAGGGGGCCCGAGGTTAAAAAAGGAAGATCGTGCAAACTTGAATTGTTTTCCTTAAAAATACTCTTTAAGGAAAAGAAAACCCCACTGATGGCTAAAAGCTTTAAAATAATCATTCATTGTCTAAAAGAGTGTTGGTCTCTGGAGGTAATGATCTACCATAAATTTTCTTTAGTACATCAATGTGAATATATGTATATGTATTTACATATATACATATGTATATAAAACTAAAGAAAATTTATGGCTACCTGGAGAGATCAACACTCTTTTAGACAATGAATGACTATATTATATTTACCCAGATACATATGTAGACAATTAGTCTTTGAGCACAAAACTGGGTGTCAGGAAACATAAGTTGAAGTCTGGCATCTGTCACTGACTCGCTGAAGATTTCAGACCAGTCACTCCTCTGCACTTTGGTGACCTTGTCTCTGTACAACAAGTGGGTGGGAAAATATGACCAGACCCAGAGCCACTCTAGAGATGGCCTATTAAAAGTATCTATGGCCTCCAGAATTTTAGGGTTGATGGGAGCTTGAGAGATGAGCCTATCTGGACTTTTCCCAGGCAGTGGATTGATTAAAAGTTGCATCAGTGAATTTCTAAATAAAAATTTTGACTTCTAGAATAATATTCATAGCTCTTCTTTTATTTCAAATTTATCTCCTTTCTTACATGTAGACAATCTTGTTCTCTTTCTTATACTCTGGTTACTTTCTCATGGTCCTGTTTTCAACCCCAATATAGTCATTAAGCTAAGAGAGATTTCCTCCCAGCCCTTGCACTGACTCTCCAGTATGACGCAACAAGCTTATGAACTGATGCTAGCCTTATGCATACACACATATGCACATATGCTCAGTACACACACACAGAACCAGGACCCCTCCAACCAGCAGATGCTCTAATGCCACCAGAGACCCTGTCTTGTTCCTGGGGATCCACTGAGTACAGCTTACAGAAATTTATACATTGAGCTAATCTAAGTGTCCTGTATTTGTTTATGTTTATCATGGTTCATCATCGTCTATGAGCCAGCCCTTTGCACAGGTAAACAACCGACAATGGCAGCAATCACTTATAAACTGTACCAGTCTTTATGGTTACACAGATCTGTATAGATAACAAAGTTCACCAAAGCATAGCCAGAAATTAATACCTGAAAAAATAGCGATGTTTTAAAACACAACTGTTAGACTTCTGTATATCTTTACTGACCATGACCACCCCTCAAAGAAATAACATAAAGTTTTATAACAGCTTGAGGACAGCTGACAAACCACTACTCATCTCTCTCTTTTCTAGTGAAAAAATTGCAATACTTTTCAAATGTTTTGTGTATTTGTTGTTTGTTGTTTTTAATCTCCCATATTAAATTTCTTAATGCTAATCAATTTTATTCATAAAATTAAGGTGTTAATAAGTTAATAAAATAGATCATTAATTATGATCATTTGTGTACCCTTTCCCCTGAAAGAACTGATTTCTTCCTTGAATATTTCACAGTCCCAGTTGGTGGAAGACTTCCAAGAACTGCGGAGGACACTAGAGACAATGAACATGTTCAATGCCAACCTGGGGTTCTTTTTCCTCCACCTCATCCAGATCTTGATTTTGGAAGCCCTGGCTTGGCTAATGCTGTGGTATTTTGGCAATGGCTGGCCAATTACAATATGTATTTCCTTTCTTCTTACAATTTCTCAGGTAAGCAGATATTGTAACCTCAGGCAATGGCTTGGGGGAAGGCTCAGAATTTCTTCTTCTCTCTTTAGCTTAGTGTCAGCTGCTACTTGATACTTCTTGGCAAGCTACTCATCGGTGTCTGACACCAGCAGGTTATCAAACCTTGCTGGACCCAAGTTCTTGTCTGTAAAATGGAGATAACAAGTTTTTGTTAATATTTTATTTATTTATTTTTAGAGAGGGAAGGAAGGGAGATAGTGAGAGAGGGAGAAACATCAATGTGCGGTTGCTGGGGGTCATGGCCTGCAACCCAGGCATATACCCTGACTGGGAATTGAACCTGCGACACTTTGGTTTGCAGCCCATGCTCAATCCACTGAGCTACACCAGCCAGGGCTTGGAGATAACAAGTTTTATGGAAATATTTTGAGGAGGACTAAACAAGCTAATGTGTGAAACACCTAGCACAGTGACTGGCATAATGTATATATTTAATTTATGCCAAATTTTGTCCATGAAAGTTCAGTAACTGAAAGTTCTGTTTTCAGCCATGTAACACTCATTTTTATCTTTCATTTATTAACCAACCAGCATGTATGAATACATTAGACCATGAATTCTCTGAGAGTAGAAAATACATCTGATATGAGAATAAAAACGTCTGGATTCCTCTATAAATGACCATCAGCACTTGGCACATAGATAAATCTGTGTTCAGTAAAGTGTGAGTCTCTGAACATAGCCTTCTATGAGCACATTGCTGTGGTGGACACAAAGGGAAATGCACCTGACCGGTGCCCTTGGAAAATGAGTGATCCGGTGAGGGAGATGGTCATTCAAATACTTGAACATATGATGTGACAGAATGACACTGATACCGAGGAGAGGAACAAGCATGTGCTGTTAGGGGCAGAAAGAGGCATTTAATTTTGGTTGGGACAATTGGGGAAGAGTTTATGGAGAATTAACATCAGTGTTAATTCCAGAATTTTTTATGTTAACGACTTTCTCTTTTTTAATTGTTATTCAAGTACAGTTTTCTGCCTTTCCCCCATCCCTGCCCACCACCCCAGCCCTCCCCACCTCCCTCCCCCATTTCCACTTGTTATTGTCCATATGTCCTTTATAATTGTTCCTGTAAACCCTTCACCCTTTTCCCCCATTATCCCCTCCCTTCTCCCCTCTGATCACTGTCAGCTTATTCTCAATTTTGATGTCTTTGGCTATATTTTGCTTGCTTGTTCATTTTGTTGATTCGGTTCTTGTTAACAGTGAGATCATATGGTATTTGTCTTTCATCACCTGCCTTATTTCACTTAGCATAATGCTCTCCAGTTCCATCCATGCTGTTTCAAAGGGTAGGAGCTCCTTCTCTCTTTCTGCCACGTACGATTCCATTGTGTAAATGTACCATCATTTTTTTTTGATCCATTCATTTACTGATGGGCACTTGGGCTGCCCTTTGACCCAGCAATTCCACTGCTAGGATTATATCCTAAGAACCCTGAAACACCAATCCAAAAGAACCTATGCACCCCAGTGTTCATAGCAGCACAATATACAATATGTTAACTATTTTCTTAAAAGACAGCTTGCACTATTGCTTGAAAAGTGACTTTGGAAGCAAACGAGGAAGCAAACATTTGTTTGGTACTTAGCATAAGTTGGGCACTTTACATGTATTTCCATCGCACAACAGCCTGAAGAGTAAAGTGCCATTATCCCTGCTTATCAGTTGAAGAACTAGGTTCAGAGCTATGGATAATTTACCAAGAGTTGTGCAGCTCAAAACAGTTAGATTTGGGTTCTAACAGTTTAGAACCCAAATCTTCCTGACTTCAAAGGCCATGCTGCTTCTACTCTGGAACATTTTGACAATGGCAAAGAGAGCATGGCATGTCGAGAAAACCACCTGCACAAAGGCTGGGAAAGAATGCTACACATGTGGGACAGAGCAAGTGCAGTTGGCTCGTGGTCAGACAAGATCTCCCACTGTTCCTCTCAAAGGGGCTTTGAATCAACTAGTGGCCTCATTTTTCATTTCTTCTTGCCTTCCCAGCTCCTCTAACAACTGCATCTCTTCTAGGCCCAGAGTTCATTTTTGCAGCATGACACAGGCCATCTTTCCATATTTAAGAAGTCCAAATGGAACCGCCTGATGCACAGATTTGTGATGTGTCATCTCAAGGTACAGGATGTTCAGGGAGGATGATGGGGTTCTCAAAGGTCATTTTCTAAGGCAGTCATTCTTACTTGTGCACTCATATCATCAAGAAATGTTTGTGCATACCCCACAGAGAAATGTAAATATACTAATAATGTAAATGCTATGTATGTATGCTCATATATAATATTACATTATAATATATATTAAAATTAGAATTTTAAATTTTTATGAGGAAAGGACTTATTTTTTACTTAAGAAGTTCTAACATTTTTTCCTTACCCCAGTAAACTATTTGGCCTAATCCCTGGCACCTTGTTAAGGAACTACCTTGCAGAAGAATTGTGCCTTTAAAAATGAAGCTATGACCTATAAAACCATGAATGAGACTATTCTTAGGAGGGCTCTGAACATTTACTGTGGGAAAGCTAGGAGGACCCAGCAAGACTGAGTGGCCCTGCAAGGGTGGGGCTGTGAAGAAATAAAGGAAAAAGTGCAGAAGAATAGGTAAAAGGGAAGAGAAAGGGGGAGAGTGTAAAAGGAAGCTCAAATGAATCTGTTCAAGAGCTGAGGGTTGCAAAACCCAGACTGCTGGAGAAGAGCAGGTGGGCAAGACTGCAGTTGGTTGTATCCCCACTGACATAGGCTCCAGAAAGACAGACAGCAGTCTTCTGTGCACCACTGCAATGTAGCACCCAGCAGAGTGCCCAGCACATAGTAGACCTTCAATAAGCATTTGTTGAATGAATGAATGAGCCAACCAAGGAGTGCTAAGAATAACTTCTATTCCTGACCCTGATAATGTTCACTGTGTGACCTTCAGGGAATCACATTCTATCTCTGGCCCTCAAGTGTTGTCACTTGTAATAGGAGTTAAACTGGACCTCTGCTTTCCTATGACATTCCAGGATTTGGTGACGATATACCCCGACCCAATAGAATATGAAATGCCTCTGAGCCTTCCATTAAGCCAAACCTTTACGCTCAAGCCAGGTCCTCTTAGGAAAAACTCTTAAGTACTGGCTCAGAGCCTAATTTCTTTTTCTCACTGAAGTGATTATATATTGACTTGGAAGATACTGGGTTAGAATCACCATCTAAATCTAATTATACTCTGCTTTCAGTTGAGCAAACTGAGGCTTAAATATATTAAAATAACAGAGAGTTGGATCAGGATTCATATTAGAAACATGTCCTCCAAATGGTTAGAATAAATAATGTCATTTTATGTGACAGATTTAACAAGAAAATTCCTGTAAGCACACTCTTCTGCCCTTTATCCACCAGGGTTAGCTGAAGTGTTTTTAAACTCACTCAGAAATCTTTAACACAGAAATAAGGAAGTGATGGTTTCTTATGTCAACGTGAGAGTCGGGTGATGGGCCCTCTCACTCTCCCTCCCCTACTCCGAGGAAGTCAGACGAAAAGTCATCTGCTCTGCAGATGATTGGCAATTTATTTGGTGCCAGTGTGTGGAATATTTCAAATCAGCCCCACCTTTGCTGGTACTTTTTTAAAAACCCCTGCTTTCCCATTGGTCCAAATTTGTAAAGAGCTCTCTTGCTATAAATTGTGTCTCCAGAAATAATTTTTTTAATTAGACAGATGATAGATAATGATAAGAGAGAGAGAGAGATGATAGATAGATAGATAGATAGATAGATAGATAGATAGATAGATAGATAGATAGATTTTAGAGAATGAGGAAGGGGTGAAAGAGAGAAAGGAGGAAAGAGAGAGGAACATCAATGTGAGAGAGAGACATTGATCGGTTGCCTCCAATACACACCCCAACCAGAGATGAACCTGCAATCTAGGCATGTACCCTAACTGAGAATCAAACCCACAACCTTTCGGAATATAGGACAATACTCTAAGCAACTGAGCCACACTGGCTAGGGCCAGAAACAATTTTGAATATAATCTTGATGACTTGTGACCAGAGTAAACAAATGGGAAATGTCTCTAAAAGCAAATCAAGTGTACTCTGTCCCTTTGCAGGCAAAACTAGTGATTCATGAGCAAAATTAATATAAGCTTCAACTGTGTGCAGGAGAGACAGTTTCTCGCGGGGAAGAAAAGTGGATGGGAGGGAGGTAATAAAGAAAATTATCCTATAAACAGAAAACATCTCCACCTTATACGTGCATGACAATTTTAAACTTCAAAACTTGATTTCACATTAATTTACACTCCTCTCCACTAGGAAAAGGCAAAATTCCAAAAATTCTTTGGAATTTTAATCCACTAACTATGCAAAAACATATGCGTTCTTGTTTTTGCAATGTTCACGTAAGAAAAGAGCCCTTCTGAAAATAAAACACAAAATGTCTACATACATTTTGGACTTCTCTGCAATGTGAAAATTAAAATGGATTCCCTGTAGCATATTTTCTACCCATTTCCTCCAGTGTGCGTATTTTGTAAACTATAAAAATGAAATGTTATTATAGGGATAAAGAAGGAGAATAGTTGAAATTAAGACCCTCTTTGAAAATATGGCCTATATTGTTTCCATGACTACATCTTAAAACATTTGGGGGATGGGGAGAGTGTAAAGCATGTTATTTACTGTAATCCTTCTAGTAACTTAACCACCAGCATTTTACAGATAAGGAAATTGTCCAAGACCACACCCGGGTAGCCAGATCTTTAGATCCAGGATGGTTTCAGTCCAAGTCTGGACGCTGCCCTAAGAAAGAACCTAATGTAGAAATGAGGAATGATTTAGGGTCATTCCTATATGGAACTTGGTGCAAGGTAGCCTGATTTTGCAGGTACTTGATAATCCTCACTTCCTCGTGGGTCATTCTCTCTCACTGTCTCCCTTGTCTCTGGTAATGGTGGTTTCCAAACAGAGGATCCAGGGAGGAGCCAGCTGAATTAGATCGCACCCTGACCGCTCTGACGACTATTCTAAGGTCCTTGACCTTGAGCAGATGTTCTCTGACCTTCATGAATCAAAACCCGTCTCTCATATTACCAATTTCCAGAGACAGTCATTGGTTTAAGGGTATAGTCAGAGAATAGAAGAGGTAAAGATATTGACTCCCAGAGGATTAACTGAAAAAGAGAACCATTGTTTATCACAGTGTCCTTGTTTAGTTGTCTGCTGCTCCCAGTAGATTAAGTTTCATGAGTGTGGGCATGCCATTTTATTATGTCTATCTTTATATTCCAAATACTGCCTAGCTCAGTATCTGACACACGGCACACACTTCAAAGTAAGTATGTGATGGGTGAATAATGAGTGCATACACAATTATAAGAAAGAGTGAGTGGTATCTGACAAGAGAAATGCAGTCTGTTATAGCCCCAGAAGGAAGACTAGAAACCTGATGAGTCCATGTTGAGTTTGGATGGCATGAAACATCCAAAAGGAAATGTTGGAAAGTGATATTGCCCACTCAAGACTGACATTCAGGAGAGAGAGCTAGACTAGAGGGAGAGAGAGTCTACTGGAAGGACACTGGGGGATATTAGAAGTGGGAAGACTGCTCCTGATGGACTGAGGGTTCAGGAAAGGTTGCTAAGAGAAAACTGCAATGAAGACTATGGGAAGACAGTGTTAACACAGAGTTTTCAAACAAACCCATCTCCTATACCATAGATGTATAGCGTGTAGACCAGCATAGTGCAATAGAAATATAATGAACATCACATTAAAAGGTCATAAGTCATTATAAATCTTCTAGTAGCCACATTTTGAAAGGTAACTTCATTACTCCATATATTCAAATACCATCATTTTAACAAGAAATCAGTCTAAAAATTATTAAGATATTTTTACTTGTTTTTTAATCTTGAATCTTCAAAATTCAGCCCATCTTAATTTGGTCACGTTTCCAACGCTCAATAGACACATGTGGCTGTGGCTACCATATTGCATACTAAAGATCTAAAGCACATATAGACGGTGATTGACAGATGTCAAATACCCAATAAAAACCTACTGCTGCTCATTCTTCTGTAAATGATTAACACCATAGGGGAAAGAGAGGATGTTAACTATCTCAATGTGCCAACATTTTGCATACAACATCTCATACCTTCCCAAATGGAGTAGAGGTAAATATCATTATACTATCTATACTAGAGATGAAACTGAGCTTTAAAGAGGATGGGTAATCTGCCCAAACCACACAACAATATTTATTCACCTGATATATGAAACTAAGTTGGTGTCCTTCTAAATCCTTTGCTCTGTTAAGCCCTTCAGACTTTAATTAAAAGAGATAAAATGGCAAACAACCTACTAATCAGGGATGATTCGAGCATAGCATCAGCTAAAATATTTTTTATATTATTTTAAAGAGGGAAAGAAAGGGAGTCAGAGAGAAAAAAGCATTGATTTTTTTTTGTTTTGCTTTGGTTGATTCTTGTATGTGCCCTGACTGGGGACAGAACTCACAACCTTGCCTTATGTCTAACCAACTGAGCTATGTGGCCAGAGCTAAAATATTTTTATTCTCATTTATTTTTATATGAGAGCACTGAAGCCTGGACATATAATGATCTGAGCCAAGCTTCCCTAGGAGATTACTTCAGATCCATGATTCTTTGAAATATTCATTGAAGTAGGATTCCTGGGGCCATCCCCCACCTCAGACCTAATTAAAATCTTAAAGCTGAGGTTTCTTTTTTTGAAAAAATAAGAACAATACTCTGCCCCACCTACCTCCAGAATTTTTAAAAAAATAAGAATCAAAAAAGAGAGATGGAAAACTATTTAATTTCAACAGGTTCTTATTATCAGGAGTTATTGGAACCTGAACTTATGTTCCTGAATCACATAATTATTGGTTCATAGGCTTTGAGAGCTGCTGTCCAATAAATGATTCTGTGACTCAGCAATGGGTGCAAGTTTGAGAAACTCAGATGTCTTATTTTGACTTGGGAAATGCATGCAGCAAACTCTGATCGTGGAGGATATTTCCAAAGAGAAACCTCATCACAACTAATGGACCCCCTCTTCTCCTCAGGGCCTGTCAGCAAACTGGTGGAATTACCGACACTTCCAACATCACGTAAAACCAAATATCTACCCAAAAGATCCAGATATTGATATGGGCCCACTTTTCCTCCTTGGAGATTTGCAACCTGTCAAGGTACGTTTAGAAATCCTGACCACCAGAAGTTCTTAGAAGTGGTCTTTAGGAAGGCCTGTTGCCTCATCTTGGAAAGATCATACTGGAGCTCCCAACTTCATGCATGTCCTGAGAATGTCTCTCTTTCTTAGGTACAGAATATAGACTTGAAATAACTGAATCTGGGGTTCTAAAATGAGAATAAGTGAAGTGCACAAGTCTTTGTCCTAAAAAGTTATTCAATATAACCTCCCAGCATAAGAAATATAACCCATATCACTCTGCTTGAGCAGCCCTGGTGACAAGCTGATCCTTGTGTAGTTCCTGCCACTAGCTCTGAGGCTCTCCTAATGTTAGATAGTAAAATTAGGTGTCTAAGGTTGGCAATGACTGCAAAGACATGGAGACATCCACTCGGGGAAGACAGGTCAGTACACTCAATAGGCACTAAAGCACAGATATCTAAGTCTAGTTAGTTCAGCTAATTCTAGCTCAGTTAGAAGAGGCTGTGCTGCTATTTGTAGTTCATGTCTACATGAATCACAGCCCAAATGCTTCTTAGACACTTTGAGATCCCACCCCTAATTTGTACTTCTTAAATGACAGGAAAAGGAAGGGAAAAGTCAGCTCTAGAGTTTCTCACTTGCTGTAAAGGATGAGCACCAAGTTTCTCAGGAGGAAGTCTTCTTTCAACAGAGGAGGTCTAAAGTCAGGTACTTAGGAAGAAGCTGCTATCTCCTTCTAAAAGTATTTAGGAGGTTTATAAAAATAAGAATGTAGTTTTATCAGTTGCTTCCTGGGCCTTGTGGTACATAAACTAAAAATTATGCAACTCTTTGAAAATAGGTTTTCCCATCTTTGGGACACTACTAACCCTCTTCCCTGACTAAATTAGGAAAAAAATTATCTTGCCTAGATTTTGAAAAACAAAATCCTTGGCTGTGACAGTGAATCATTTGCTTTTGACCATGGCTCCACCAACAAACTGGACCTCTCTGATGTTTGTGAGAGAGGTCCAGTTTGTTGCTCATCACTAAAATTGTAACACTTGATTTCTCTAATTATCCCCCTGACAAAGCAAAACTTGTCTCAATGAAGTTCATGAAGCAGCTTGACCTTCTCCAGAAGTGCCTTCCCTAAAGCTTTACAAATGATGGAGGACATCTCTCCAACTTTCACAGCTGCTCTTGGGACATATCCTTTGGGATCTACATACATAGTTTCAAAGCTACTGCACAAAAAAATTACTTAAAATTATTTAAACTCTAAAATTCAGTTGTTTCACATCAAGAGTAGTATTGATGAGCCCTGAATGTTTGCTTTCTCTCATTCACTCTTCTATAACTGTAAATAGATATTATTGACTCATCGTCATGATATTTCTTTTTATTTGTGATAATACAAGATGGAAGCGTCAATCCTACCCTCCTAATAAGAGAATAAATCTATACTTACATAGGTGGGAAAGTATTCAAAAAATGAGGAAAGCAAGAGTCAAGCACTACGTATAGCAAGGGTGTCAAACTCATTTTCACCAGGGGCCCCATCAGCCTCACGGTTGCCTTCAAAGGGCTGAATGTAATTTTAGGACTGGATAAATGTAACCACTCCTTACCTAGGGGCAAGGAGGTCAGCACTGCTACCAGGTAGAAACAAGGTGCTGGACCGGATAAAACAAGATGGAGGGTCGGATTCAGCCCACGGGCCTTGTGTCTGCCACCTGTTGCCTATAGTGTAACTGAGTAAATATACAGCAAAAATATAGAGTGGGATGTGAATTACCATTAATGTATCATTAATGTATTCATTCCTCCAGTTAAGCATTTATTGATTGTCTGCTAGTTACTGGAGATATAACCACTACTTCTATACCTGTTCTCAAGGTATTTACTGTCTTCATGCACTGAGAACAAATTAAATTAATGAAGGAGACCCCTAAAAAAAGTAAGCAAATGCCCAGTACCAAGATCATATAAATATCATTGTGCTTTACAAATAGTAAATTACAGCACGAGATCCATGATCAGAATACTAATGAGGAAAGATGGGAGAGATAGGAGGTGCCATGCCTATATCTGTAATCACATGACCGCTCAACAAATATCTGTTGAATGAATGCAAATACATGGAGACTGGGCTTCAAGCAGAATTGTAAATATTGTAGTTACGGAAGAGCTAGAAAAACTCATTAGAAATGTGCCTTTTCAATCACCACTTAACTCTATATAAAGACAAAAAAATCTTAAAATACCTTCCATAGGAATAAAAAAAACATGATTACAATCCCCATAGTCAAATGCAATAAACTATCCATGCAAGAATTGCCCGCACTTAATTAAAGCAAAAAGATGCCACAATATTTCCTCCCATTCCAGTTCTGTTTCTTCTGGTGCCTCAAGTTCAATAGCCAATAAACTCCGATCAGATGGCTCTTTCCACAGAGATTTTAGACACACACGAACACACAGATATTATTGCCTATAATGGCCAGAATTATTGTCTCTTATTTAAGTTGTATTTTCTCTCCATTCAGTATGGCAAGAAGAAAATCAAATACATTGACTATGAAAAGCAGCACCTGTACTTCTACATGGGTGAGTATCCACGGAGCCACATTCCTTATCATTCCATTTCCTTGAAGTAAGCAGTAGTCAAGCCAGAAGGCATGACTACAATCCTCTCACAGAGAGGATTCCCATGTTGTCTTGTAACTCAGCAAAGCAGCATGTCTTATTTCAGACTTATTGGGGTGGAAACCTGAAAAAGAAATAGAGAAGCAAAAAAGAATTTTTCATAGGCATCTCATCACTCTGGGTATTGGGCCGGGAAGGAGATGCTCCAAGAAGGATGGAAGACAGGATGTCAGTCCTGAGGTCTTGCATCTGGGACTCTAAATATGGAGATACTAAAAACCTATCAACAAGAAAAGAATATTGGCCTTTGGGTAGGGAGGAAAGAGAGATAGGAAAAGAATGCCAAGGCATTGACAGTATGATGCCCAAAAAAAAAGTGGAGGCCCAGGAATAAATGATGCCTATAGAGCTCTGCATGAAAGAAAGCTGGCTGTTTCCTTGGCTTCCATATAGTTGTAGAAGATACTTTAGTAAACAGAGACAGACAGATGATGATAGATAGATAGATAGATAGATAGATAGATAGATAGATAGATAGATAGATAGATAGATAGATAATAGGTCTAAATGTGGGATGTGGGTCCAGACTTAAAGAAAAATAAGGTAACTAAATAACACTGATACTAATAAAAAATATCAGAAGAAAAATGATTTGCTCTTAACCAAAATCATACCAATGACTGATTACAAAAAAGGTTTCCTGGAACCCCAAAATATATTCATCTAAAATATTTGAGAAATAAACCAAAATCAAGGAAGATTCCAAACATTTCCTGTAGGTCAGTGGTTCTTGACGAGAAGTAGTGGTGTTGCTCTCAGTAGAATATTTGACAATCTCTAGAGACACGGTTGGTTACTACCACCGTGAAGGAAGAGGGATGGTACTGGGTCCAGGAAGTAGAAGCCTGGGATGCTGTTAAACATTCTACACTACACAGGATACCCCCCAACAACGAAGAATTATCTGGCCCAAAATGCCAACAGTTCCAAGACTGAGAAACTCTGTTGCAAATTATCAGGTTTGCCCAGATATTGGCTGCCTGTGGCCAGACCAGAGGGCCAGCGGGCCAATTGTTAGAGACATCGAGATTAATTCCACTGCTGTCCCTTCCATTGCTGTAATTCTGTAGCCCATCCTATGGTGGTCACCTGCTCTTTCTCTTGCACAACCAAAAAAAGAGAAATGAAATTGGTGTCTCGCTTTGAAAGGTAGCTCATCCCCAACTTAGCTACATGTGTGTTTACATAAGAAAAAGTTTTTGGAGTTTCTTTGCTGAACTCTCTTCCCATCTTGCTTGCAGCAATATGCCCTTAGCTTTTGAAGAATGAATGAATGGTGTGGACTTGCTGCAGAATCCACACCCCCCACACATACACACACCACACTGCTCTCCGGAGCTGTTTCATTGTGTCCTTTCTCTTCAAATGCCAGCTTAGCAACTCAGGCACAAATAAATCAGACTCAAATTGTCAAAGAGATACAGCACTTTTGTTAAAGATAGCAAGACAGATTTTATTCAGGCTACTGCCTGCTGCTTACTGTTCCTACTGCGGTAAGGGAGATGGACTTCAGTATAAACTGAGCTTAACTCTACTGGAACAAAAAGTGGGAGACTTTTTAAACATGGGAGCATGCTAATGGAAATTGCTGAAAGATGTTGAGGGGAGAGGAAATTGGTCAATGTGATTAAGCCATTTGTGTCTGCTAACTGGCGCATGTGGAAGTTGGGCTCCTACCTTCCCAGAGAGACTGGGAGACAGGGCCCTAGCCTTCATGATCATATTTCAAAGGGATAATTCCCAGGTCCTTGAGAAAGATATTTCTGGGTGATAGAAGAAACATTTCAAAGGGACAAAGAAGGAATTTACAATAGTAAGATTTCTAACATAAACATTCTAAGAAAAGAAGTCATCGCAGGGATGTGGCTCTGGGCTGTTAGGAACTATGCTAGTGTTTGTTCAAGTCTCTTAGTATGTGGGATGGATGAAATCATTTGTACTCAGAGTTGGCAGAGTTTGAGAGTTTGCAGGCCAACACAAAGCCTACCTAGTCTAGAGGAGGACTCAGAGTACCTGACTGAACTGCAGTCAAAGACAGAGTCTGTCAACACACAAAGGGTCTACGTAAGATTTGTTTGTGCTTTACCTCATTGATCCTGGGGGAAGAAGCAGGTAAACACTTCTCTGGCCAGGGAAGTACACCTTCTTTATTCCTGCCATCTTGACATATTATGACAGGGTCCAATCCTAAAGGTTGTGACAGATGGAAGAATTCCATAGTCTTTGAGATAACTTGAAAGCTCGCAGCAGAAGCTCTTCCGGGATGCCTCCATCAAGAATGACTCAAATCTTGAAAGCTCCCCTAGTCTCCTTGAGAGAGCTTGCACCAAATTCCTGGTTCAGCCTCACAGACTCAAAACTCCCAGCTTTGGGTTTCAACATTGCCACCCTGCTCAGAGGCAACATTGCAGGTGGCACGTTAAGAAGAGAGACTCCTGCCAACTTGCACTGAGGTCACATTCTAGTCATTTACTCACCATCTTTTTTGTTGTGTTTTTTTTTCCAGTTGGGCTTCCCCTCCTTATGCCTATATATTTCAACCTACAATCTATGCAAGTGATGTACCTCCGAAAGTATTGGGGGGTGAGTAAATTCACTCATTCTCAGAAGCCAAACCAGGTAGAACATGGGAGTGAGAATGCTTGTTCCCTTCTAGATAGAACTTCCTCAAGTAACAAGACTTAAGATTTAGCCAGTACATGTAGGGACCCTAAGTCAATGAAGGGGAAGTGAAATTGTGTTCGGAGCATCTAACTTTCAAGCATTTCTGTCTGCAGGATATTGCCTGGGTCAGCAGTTTTTACATCCGCTATTTCGTCACATTTGGCCCTTTCTACGGAATCTTCGGAACCATGTTGCTCATATATTTGGTCAAGTAAGAAAGCAAGAATGTCCACTTATTCCCCGTAACACTAGACAGTCCTCTTACCTTCCTTATCTAATCTATTTGCGATTAGCATAAAATTATGACACCATGCCCCTTCCTCTATAACTGAGACATTTCTGAGACAATGTAAAAACAAACAAACAAATAAATAAATAAATAAATAAATAAAGTTAAAATGGTTAAGTAAGAAGAACTCCCTAGGAAAACAAACTTTTTGCTCAATCTACTCTTTTTTTCCTACTTGCTTAATTCTCAATTGCAGTATTTCACCTGATCCCCAAGTCTTTTAAAACTGTAATCCAGTTAGACGTCATAATCTTTGCCAAAGATAATGGAAGGGAAGAAATGTTTTAAAGTTATTTTAGGCCTAGAGTTTTTCCCACAACCAAAGTGACTTCCCACTGAATAGTCCTCTTCAACTTGCCAATTGATTCCCCCCTTATGATTTTACTTTATTATTCTATATTCTACATAATAATGAGGATAATGCTAGTTAATATGTATTAGACACTTTGCTGAAGGCTTAACATGCATTATCTCATTGGTGTAATACTCCTATAATCCTGTAACGTAGATAGTATCATCTTTATTTTCTGCTAAGGAAGCTGAAGCACAGAGAGATTAAATCACTTGCCCAAGGCTATAGAGCTAGTAAGGTGCAGTGGCAGTGCAGGAGAACTTGAACCCAGCTCTATCTGATGACAAAACCCTGGCTGTCATTCACTTGGCATATGCCCTTAAGTTACCTGAGTGTCTTTTTTTTTCTATTTTAAGGTATTTTTTAATTTTATTTTAATCATTGTTCAAGTACAGTTTTCTGTCCTTTACTCCCATTCCAGCCCACCCACCCATCCCTCCCCATCTCCCTCCCATTTCCACCCCCCCCCCCAGTTTTTGTCCATGTGTCCTTTATATTTGTTCCTGTAAACCCATCCCACTCTCCCCTGAAATTCCCTCCTAAGTATCTTTTGATCCTTTCATCAATGCTACAGCAAACTTTGGGGCACTGCTTCTGCACACTACGCAGTAAGGCCGGTCATGTGACCAAATAAAGGGCCTCCAAAGAAGAAAACAAATGGCCACTATTTTATTAAAACCTTTGAGTCCCTTGCACTTCTTCCAGTGCTCAGCCAGCTCTGCCAGCAATTATGCAAGCCCAGTAATTGCAACTGTAACACCCCAAGGAGTCATCGGCTTCCTCCTTTTATTCTCCAAAAGGTTTCTTGAAAGTCCCTGGATTGCATGTGTTACCCAGATGAGCCACATACCAATGAAAATGAGCAGAGAAGAAAACAGAGACTGGCTCAGTACTCAGGTAATAATGAAGTTCATGGGAGAGGATCTGTCAAAGCATTTTAAACCCAGGCAGTTAGATTTCAGAGCCTTTGAACCACCTGTCAGTAAACTATAGTCCAAGGGTCAAGTCCAACCCACTGCTTATTTCTATAAATAAATTTTTCTTGGAACACAACCATGTTTATACAGTTTTATATTATCTATGAATGCTTTCATGCTACAACAGCAGAAGTAAGAAGCTGTAACAGAATTAAAATAGTTGCTGCTTGTCACTTTATAGAAAAGATGTGCTGACCCCTAGTCCCACATGACACAGTCTTTCAAGTGAATCTGAGATGCCTAGAATTACAGAATGAATTTGACACCCAGAAGGCCACTGGAATGTACAGTGGGCCTTCTGGGTCTCACTTCTTTGTACAGGTAGAGAGGATCAGCAAGGAGATATGACATGCTCTCCACGCATGGTGTGTGATTTCAGAGCTGTGATTGGTGCAGCACACCCCGCCTCCTCAGCCTTCCACTAGCTGTACTGTGACTGAGTGGAGAACCCAGTCATCATTCTACTTCCTTCTCTGAGCCCATTTCCAAATTCATTGGACCTTCCATCGGGTGTAGAGTAACAGTTCTCATAGTGTTTCGGTCACAGAGCCACATCACACACTTAAGCCTCAAAGATCTTCTGTTTGTACAAGTTACTTATATTCATGGATATTTACTGTATTTGGAATTGAAACTGAGACATGTTAAAACATTATGGATCAATTATTAATTTATTATGAATTAAAATAAGAATCAAATCAATACATGTTAGCATCAGAGTGATGGTGCCAACCCATGGTAGTAGCCTCTGGGAAAATCCACTGTACAAGCATGAGAAAATGAGAATGAAAAGGCAAAAAAATGTCTTAGAAGTATTACTGGACTACTTTTTACCTTACAGATCTCCTGAATAGTGCCCTAGGGAACCCCAAGTTTCTCTGAAGAACACTTGAGAAACGCCAACATAGAACAACCCAAAATAACATTCAAAAAGGCAACAACCCCAACTAGAATTAAAGCCCTGGCTGATGTGGTTCAGTGAATTGAGTGTTAGCCTGAGAACCAACTAGAATTAAGCCTTAGGAAGACATTGAATAAAATAACATTCATAAGAGATCTTATTCTTGGCAGTCTGGAGAAGCCTGCAAACTCCTCAGGATGACACTTTGTCAGTGCATAAAGCATCAGATTACAGAGGAAAGTACTTACATTGAATGCACTTCCATGCACAGAAACCCTTGGTTAAAATCCTTGAGTGCCTTATTCCCCATTTGGAGGCCCTTCAAGTCCACTCCATGAAAATGGTATTCTAAGCCCTACAGTCTCTACCAAAATCCTATACTCCCACTTCCATCTGTCAAGGTCCTCATTTGTGACACCTTGGTCTTCTGTATCCAAAGACGGATGGTGACTTAGCCCCCTCAAGTCCTATACACTTTTTCATACCTATTGCCTTATATATACTTCTTAGAAAATGTCTTAATGGCAGTTTAAATCATAAGTTATTTATCCAGGGGCATCTATCTTTTTTATTCCTCCTAATTTCTTACACAAAAGGAGTACTCAATGAGCACTTGTTGAATGATTAAAAAAAAGAACAATGGAACATTTTTTCTGTTTGACACTTGAGCTTATTCATATCTGACGCAAGGTTTTCTTTGCAGGTCTTGGCCACGTGTAATGTCGAACAGTCCTTCTTCAATGACTGGTTCACTGGGCACCTGAACTTCCAAATCGAGCACCAGTGAGTGACTGAAACAGTCCACGATAGGGGGTGTGGGCTCTGATGTACGCACAGCCCAGAGCAGAACCATAGGCTTGGGGTCTCTGAGAGGAAAAAACTGAACCAGAATTCTCTAAAGGCTTCTATCTTTCTGCTAACATCAATGGTAAGGCAGGAAAGAAAGAAAAGCAGGAGTTATCACAATTGTTAGTAAATAGAGTGAAATCTTGTCAAAATACCAGTGACTCAGTTTCCAGATTCTTATGGATTTAGAAAGTGTTGTTTTCTTTGCATTTGGCTTGTTGGGAAACCCCAAGAAAAATCACACCACTTGGGTAACCAAGTTGTGTTGAAACTTGTCATTTATTTATTTATTTACTTACTTACTTATTTAACTTATTGGGGTGACATTGGTTAACAAAACCATACAAGTTTCAAGCATACAACTCAATAAAACATCGTCTGCCCACTGCAGCATGCACTCATCACCCAAAGTCTCTTTCTGTCCCCATTTCCCCTGCTTTGCCCACCTCAACCTACCCCCACCCCCTTTCCCTCTAGCCAACACCACACGGTTGTCTCTGTCTTGTGTTATGTATATATATTTTTATTTTGATCAATCCCTTCACCTTCTTTGATCCAGCTCCCCAAGGCCCCTCCCCTCTGACAGCTGACAGTCTGTTCCACATATCCATTCCCCTATTTCTATTTTGTCAGTTTATTTTGTTCATTAGATTCCTAAATGCCTATCTGTCTATATCTTTGTTACAAAATAATCAATAATGAAATTCAGTGTCTGCTGCAATTTCCAAATGGTATCTGGAAATACTTAACCAATGGGTCAGTTAGGCGGATATGTCCTAAAGAAAGAGCAAATTATAACTGTTTCAGAGTTAATCTGTCCGTAATATTCAAGGAAGAGACTTTCCATATCATTTTGTCTAAGCCATTTCTGTGATAGTTAGCGAAGGAAAGAGATGTTTTACCTATTCATAAGATTTTCTCATCATTTCTTTCATGTTAGTCCTTTGAAATCCCAGCAAAACAAGACAGAATTTTTATTTACATTTCATCAAAGAGGAGGTAAAAACCAAGAAAGTCATCTGGCTAATTAGTAAAACCCTTGGATAGAATCCCATCTTTTCTCACTTCTTATTCTTATCCTAGAAGTTTTCCCATATGCCATGACTAGAATTTACTGAATCTATTCGTGATGGAGGAGTCAGATGGATAGAGAGACAGACACACAAAGAGAGACAGATAAAGAGGGTGGGTACCTCCAGCTCTCTACGTAATTCAGAATGCTAAAAACTCCATACTTTCATATGAGCTGGCCAAATACTAAACATTTCCGATGGAGCTACTATTTATTTTCGTAGTTTTTCCCAAACATTGCCACCCACAGGGCTCACAGAAAGTTAAGAGATAAGAATATTTGACAAGAGCTTTTTTTAACTTCCAAGAGCAGAAGTATTGTGCAAGGTCAAGGTTGGGTCTGAATTGCTGACATAACTTTATTTACTAATGGGGAAAGAAAACTTTTTCATGTTTCTCTGCCAGCCTAAGTTTTATATGCCTCCTTTCTGTTTCCCTAGTCTGTTCCCCACTATGCCTCGCCATAATTATCACAAGGCGGCACCTCTGGTGAGGTCCCTGTGTGCCAAACACGGAGTGCAGTATGTGAATAAGCCCATGTTGAAGGCGTTTGGAGATATCGTCAGGTAATAACAGAGTCTCTTCAACTCACAGCTCTCATTTTCCTTCACTGCCTGTCCCCATACTATTCACTGGCTTGTGACTCATTCACCCAATAACCATTTATTAAGGGGCTCCTGGAACCCCAGCATGGAAATGAACAGCAGCAACAAGAGCAATGATAATAATAATTCTTAACATTTACCTTCTGCCTCCTAGGTACTTCTTAGTGAAAATGCCTTTCTGTCCTACCGAATTTCAAGCTTCTTAAAACCAGAGCTGTGTATTATTTGTCTTTGTATCCCCTAGAGGGCCTTTGAGAGTTCAAGAACTTAACTGGGAGGGATTCTCGAATCATCTGGTCCAGGGTTGCAAACGAAGATGCTTGCAAGGTCCAGCAGGAAGTAAATGTGTGAATCAGGCAGGGGTGACCGATCCCCTGTGGACACACCCCAGGGGTAACTGACCAAGAATGGCGAGGCCTCCCAGAACTGAAAACTCATACTCATCCTGAAGCATTCACAGTTCCCTAGGGACCATTGTGCTGACCAAACTAACAGCCAGCAATCTGGGTTTAATAACTTCTTTTCTTTTTAGAATTGGAGGTAAACAAACAAATAAAAACACAGTATCTTGAATGAGGAAAACAAAGCCAGGCCGGTTCCGAACTGACCCCTGACTAGTGTTCTAATTTTGGAGTCTACCAGTCTCTTCCCTCTCTGCCCTCCAGATATCCAGCCTCCCTTCATTTGTTACATTAATCCCTGCCCCTTGCCATTTAATTTTCTCTGTCCCCTGTTCTTCTGCCTTAATGTTCTTCCAATCTGCCACCTGCCTTATCACCTTATCAGTCTCCATTTACTCTCCACAGCACCTCTCAAATGCCTTTTCCTCCTCAGTCTTCCCTGATTACCATGACTAGGTCCCATACTTTTGTAGCACCTGGTTCTCTTCATTCATGACCTTTGTCACAATCATGACTAAATAACATATTGGGTAATAAATTCTAGTATCTCTTACTAAGCCAGGAACTCCATGTGGAGAGGACTCACCTCTCTCTGATTCATTGCTGTATCCCCAGAGCCCAGAATAGTATCTTTAACATTATAAAATAGGATGGGTAGGTAGATACTGGATGGGTTGGTATATAGCTGTATGCTTTATCCTGTAAAATCTCAGTGAAGCTTTTTGTTAATACTAGAAAAAGGGGTGGGTGATGGTTTGGGGTTCCAAGGAGAATAAATCTAAGAAAAACTCAATCTTCTCCATAAAGGAAAGATGACCTCACTTGCTTTAAAAAAAAATTAGTGTATTTGACTCCTTCCATGGGGCAATAGAGAAAGACATTTTTCACATATGGCTGAAAATGACATCATGGCCTTGCACCAAGTGAAAGAGCAAATGTTTCATGGAGTAGCAACCCCCACCTGAGAGTCTCACCTCCTGATGATCTTGTTCACTCCTTCCGCAGGGCTTTGAAGAAATCCGCAGCCCTCTGGGTAGATGCATACTATGAAACATGATGCAGAACGCCAGCCTTGGCATGCATGCAGTTGTATCTCTCAAAGGGGCTGGTGAATGTGCAAGAACTCTTCCCACTTACCTGTCAATGCCACTGGCATACACTTGGAATGTGAACTCTGAGGACACATGATAACCCCTTCCCTGAAGGTTTCCTCTGCAAACAAGAAGCAGAGGGAACACGAGATGGCTTTGGCCAGGCTAACAAATGGGAGATGGGAGCCCCATGTTTTTATTTTTTCAAAAGGATCTTGAACTTAGTCCTACCAACAGACCTTAGTCAAATCATCTCAGTCACTGAGCATAAGCGCTGGGCATAAGCCCATGGAGAAGTTTCAGTGATGACGTGGACATAGGAAGGAGTGGACCAAGTAGAGACCCTGGATGGAGCACTTTTTGAAAAACAAAGCAGTTACTCTGAAAAGAAAACTGTGTATTTAAGAAGTTCCTGTTGAAGCACAAATGTTTTGCTTATTCCTTTGATAAATGTTTGAACTTTTTCTTTAAATGTTGAGTGTAATTAACATTAAAATCTCTTTAAATATTTCAATATCCATTTCAGATTTTCATTACTGTACTGTGTATGTGTCACTGGTGTGTATATATTTCTTTCCAAGTTATAAAACTTCCGAAAGGCACTTCCTACATTCAGTCCCAACAGCAACTGATAAAGCAAGCTAAGGTCCCACGCTAAAGGTGGCTTGTTCTCTGCCTAAGAATAGACTGTCACTGAGTCTAAGGTTTGCCTAAACCCTACCCACCAAACAGAACTGCCAAACCTCATCATTAGGTGACTCTACTGAAAGAAAGGGATTTGCTTTCAGTAAGGTAGACCCTGGGCTGGTTCACCAAATTAAGGCTTGGCACCAAATTAAGCATGCCTTAGGACAAGGCAGTTTCAAAGTTAGAATGGTAAGTTGACACTTTCAGTAGCTAGCGTACTGATGTTCAGTGTGTCTGTGCTTTCGTCCATCTATTCATGGGGGTCAGCTAACAGATGATCTTGGCTGTAGGGAGAGAAAGCAAACAGCACAACCTCCATCCCCTACTCTATGCAAGTAAGCATTAGGGGTTTGTCTGTTGTCTGAAATTCCACCAAGAAGCATTTTGTTCCCTTCTCCCAAACTCTGCAAGATATTTGGGGTTCTTTTTATGTCTTATTTTAGTCCCTGGGTTCTGGAAACCCTGTGTCAGAAAAAGAAAGTGTAGTGACTTGAAAAAAGCCACTGGGGCTGAAGCTAAGGGAGCACAGGTCACCATGGTACAAGGTGGGGCACTGAAGGAAAATACATTAAATTGCTCATACATCCAAGGAGTTAGTCATACATGCCAAAGCTAAGAAAACAAGAGCAGGTTGTCTAGAAGGATTGGGCATTGGAATGGTAGTAATATTCAGTAAGGAAGTTGCGTAGGAAATGAGGAGGAAGAAAAGTTTGGTTGACTTCATGATTCTTCATGATGCAAGCCCTGGATGGATCTGACAAGAGCCAAAATTCCTCCTGTTGGTGGATCTATAGATGATTTCTCCTGCCCGAAATCAGGGTTGCAAGTGGAAGTGGAGCAGAGTGATTGGCTTTCTCTGTCTCCTCTGGTCCAACTCCCAACGATGCTCAAGCATCATTTGTTCTCCCGGTCACTAGAAATGGCAACCAGACCTCTCCCTGGACACACAACCTCAAAGGGTTTCTCCCTCAAGGTCAAAACTAGCCCATGTTGCAGTTCTCCAAATGGAGTCGGTTACTGTGAAACTGAACAAACCTGGGAGATTTAGACAGATTACTTAAGGAAAACATGTAAAATCAGAAAAGGTTCTAGGTAAGAACAAAAGTTTATAATGGAGTAAATTTTAACTTTCTTAGTGCTAGTCAATAAAATAGTCCTTTTCCTGAATTCAATTCTCAATTGATTTCTCTCTCTCGCCCTGCAGTGACTTGTATTTGCACCTGTGAGGCATGTGACTATATTTCTGTTACTTGTGCAATACGCTTCTGGAGAAGGAGCACAAAGTCCTGTTACTTTGACAATTTCCCAGCTCTCTGACCACTAAATTAGAATTTAGATGATCCAGTCTGTAGGTCATTCCATTTCTGCCCTCCATATTGTAAGACTCTAATGACTCCTGACTATTATATTACAGTCCTACCTAAAACACTTCCGTGGATTCCCATGGCTCTTGGAATAAAGATCAACCTGGAAGACTGCCAACAGACTTTGCCTTCACAGGCCCTTCCCCGTGCACCCTGCCCCACCTTGTACTGCCCTGGCCTGTGCTCCCTCTGCTACAGCTCCAATGGCTTCTTTTGAGTCATCACAGTCCCTTCCTCCACAGGGTCTTGGCTCCTAAACCCAGTGTCCGAACCTTTGTGTCACTCTCCCTGCTCTCACTCCTTCTCACCCAGCTAGCTGTCACTCACTTGCAGATCCAGGGAAAATCTCCACTAAGTCACGGCCTCCTATGATATGCTCTATAGCAATTACTACAGGTATAATTTTACATTCATTTGTATGATTCCTTCATTAATTTTTCTTCCTCACTAGCCTTCAATATCTGTGAAAGTAGGGACTGCCCAACATGTTAAAGTCACTCAATAAAGATGTACAGAAGGAAGAAAGGGAGGGAGGGAGGGAGGGAGGAAAGAAGGAAGAAAGGTAGGTGAGGGAGATCTGAGAGAGGGAAAGGAGGGAAGAAAGGAAAGGAGGAAAGAAAGGAATATATATAAATGTAATTTTAACTAGATAGAAAGATAAATTTTATCTAATATGGGAGAGGCACTTTTATACTCTAACTCTGAATTATTAAAATTCTTACCAGTACTTAAAAGTATCTACCAAGCAATTGGTACTGAACTATACCCTTCATGGGCATTATTTTATTTAATCCTCCTAACAGTCCCATGATTCAAGTCCTATAATTAATCTCATTTTATACATGAAAAACTTGGGACTTAGGGAGGCCAAGCAACTTGCCTGATGTCCCAGATAGGAAGTGGTGGAACAGAGTTTCAGATTCGGGGATATCTGACTTCATAGTCAATGCTCATTAATTTCCATGCCAGAAAATTCAAAATAAAGGGGAATTAAGTGACATTTGAAGACATGTTGCAATTGGCACTTCTGGAATATCTCTAATAGTTTCCCAGAAGCTGATGGAATAAGAATTGCCACCTGAGCAAGAGCAAGTGCCCTGGGGACGGAAAAACAGAGGAGCATGTGACAGGCACAGTGGCAACTTGGAAAGGGTCCCTGTTGATGAACTTCTACTAACCAATCCTCAAAGAGCATCCGGCTCAGAGAAATTTCACTTGGGAGTAGTGAAGCTGAGATTGAACTTTTAACCACATTGAACATCAAAGAACAGGATGAAAACACGGATTTGAGATGTGATGACTTAGTGTGATTTCAATCCATGGAAAATTCACCACCCCTGTCTTTACATGGACTGCACCCTATTTTCTTTAAAGCTGTACTCTTCCTGGCAACATGTGCCTGTGAGAAATTGCACGTTTTCAGCTAGACATTAAGTAAGGATGACTGGGTTAGAAGTCAGGGACTTGCATTCTAATTTCAGCTCCCTAATTGAATACTCTATAATGAAATTGGCCAGGTCACTCATACACTTCATACCTGAATGTGCGAAACAGGTGTGGGGCATACTATTACCTGACCTACATGCATCACAGCATGGTCAGGACAATCAAGTGAAGTAAGGCAAATGGCATAGTTTCACAAGGCAGGAACACCCATCTGACGCTGGTTATTATTATTATAATGAGGGTTCCTCCCATCCTGGACCCACCAAAAAAAGCAAAAATGTCCAGAGAGTCACACAGACCCACAGGTTGAAAAGGCAGTGAATCATTTTAACAATGACAGTATGAGAGGCTTTCCCCAGATGAGAGGCTTATGAATCACAAGCCAGAAAATGACTTCTGTTCCAACAAGTAACACCCAGGAGTCACCCTCCATGTCTGACTGTATTAAATCCCCTGAGACCAGCACTCGGAGCTCAGGCCGAAGGAACAATAGAGAGCCAAGGGTTCTGGTTACCCAAACTTCTGGTTAACTATGAGAGTACACAATTCTCTCAGTTGAAAATTATGCCAAATGTAAGTATACAAATTAAGCAATAACTATTGTGCAAATCAGTATGCCATAAACAACTTTCTTGACTATTTCTTTGCTAATTATCTAATCATCTGCCCTAAAGATGGAGAAAGTAGAGGAGAATGAACTTAAACTCTACAGAAGGCAGGAATACACTCAAGCATTTTTTTTCTTTCTCAACATCATTTATGAAAAGTTTGCAAACAGACAGCAACCGTGAACATCAGCATAGCCATCACCTAAATTTCAACTTGAACATCTTAGGAAACTTTTTTTCATTTAATATCCATCCATCGACCTATATCTCTATCCATTAATCCCCTCTTACTTTTTATGCATTTTAAAATAAATTTCTAGGGGCTAACTTTTAAAAATAAACCTCACATTATGCAAACAACAAAGTATATTTCTTCTCTTCAGTAAAGAATTGGTGACAACTGTGGAGGCATTTCATCTTTGGAGAATTTTAAGGGAATTTTGCTATTTTGAGGGACTGAAATATAGTTAAATCCCTGCAAAATCAATTGTTACTCAAAACAGAATAAACCTTCTCATGCATACATTAATCTTTCATTATCTTTTATTTATGCATATATATTTATCATCATTATTCTCTTTCATTTGTCACTGACCACCTGTCATTTATGATGGGAACAAGAGAGGCAGGAGGCAGCCTCTTGGAGCTTACAATCTCCTGGAGAAGACAGTCAGTAAACAAGTAAATGGAAGAAGAAAACAGGTGATTACAGGTAAAGAAAATAAAAGGGTGTCATGAGAGAGGATAATAAGCGGGGGAGTCGTTTGGATAAGGGGGTCAGGGGCAGGGGAATGTGAGAAGAATGTGGAGGAGCCTGCGCTGAGATCCGGATGAGCAGGCAGCAGAAGCTAGGCCCTGAGGCTGGAATGAGGCTGCGTCCAAAGAACAGAGCGGGAGGTGTGTATGACCGGCAGCCTGCAAGCAGCAGGGTGTTTCCTCACTGCCACTTAACCGCATTTCTGCATGAGTGTTTTTGCCTTGGCTTTTAGGTGAGCGTCGTTTTCTCTGAGAAGGCTTCCCAGTCTTAACTGACCAGGCTAACTCTCCCTTTATAAGGTCTTGTGGCCTGTGCACCTCACTGAGTCTATTTATTTCTGTCTGCACACCCACTAGACTGAAAACTCAGGGGAGGGCCCACTGGGCCTGCTGTCGGCACAGTCTCCGGGGCTGGAGACAAAGATATCAGTCACAACAGTATGGTGGTTACCAGAAGGAGAGGAGGAGTCAGGGAGGGGTCAGAGGGTAAAGGGGGTCAAACAGTTGGTGATAGAAGGAGATTTGCCTTTGGGTGGTGAACACACACAGTGCAAAATACAGATGATGTATTGCGCATTTCAAACCTATATAATCTTAGAAACCAATGTCACCCCAGTAAATTTAATAAAATTAAATTAAAAAAGCAGTCACATCCATGGCACCGGGATCCTGTCTGCCATGGGAGTGCTGCAGGTGTACTGGACAGTGGAGTGAGCCCTTCTGGGCTGAGGCTTTGCAGGATAGAAACCCCATGTGGCGTTTTCCCACCTCCACTCCTTACCTGGCATGCACTGGGCCACAGATTGAAAGACCGAGTCTATGACACCTTTTGTAACAAAATCTCTCAGTGTGTAGAAATCACGAGGCATCAATCATTTTGGACAACAGAAGAATTCAGTAAAATCATATCACAGTACTGTTCATAGAACTATTTAAAGGATCAGGGTGATAGCATTAGCTTAGAAACAGATCCTATCAAAGATATTTTAGGAATTGAAGGTCAAAGCATAGTATTAGCTGACATGAAGGCGGTGACAAACAAGAATCAGAGCCATGTGTCCAGGTAAGCATCACCTTCTTGTGTAGCAGGGTGGAGTGTAGTAAACAGGTAGGCATTTCAGGTGAAAAGGATCAGTGTGCCTCAGTTATGCTGTCTCCATAACAGACTACAGACTGTCAGAAAGGGAGGGATGTGGAGACCAGCTACTCTCGCTCTCTCAAAGCTGTTGACTCCTTGTGGGGTACCTGCAGGAGGCTGTCCAGGACTCAGCTGACCTCAACCTGCTGGACTCCAGCTGGCCTTCCCCTCAGGTAGCTTAAGCAGCCAAAGGGCCAGCTGGAATTGGAGCTTGGCTTATTTCGGTTCTGTTTGCCTTTGCTGCAAGCTCCCCCCATCACCGCCTGCCCCACACTGCTGAGGGGACTCCATGGGATTGTTTTGTGTGTGATTCAGCTATTGAGTTCCCCAAAGAGGCCCAAGGAATCCAGTCTTTGTCTCCTTAGATCCCTCTGTACCCCTGTTTAGCAGCTTTTCACCGTTTTCAGTTTTGACAAAGTCCTTCACAAAAGCTTTTGAAACCCCTTTTATGCTTCAATTATACCTAGAATTGTTTCTGTAGGGGTTTTTTTGGTAATGTCTTATCTGATTCATCTGCACTTTATTATAGACTCAGTCTTCTCGATCACAGTTAAATGGAACCACCATTCACATGATTGATTGGAGCAGAAATGTAGGAGTCAAACTTCATTTCTCTCTTCCTTCTACTTCCTAAATTCAAACCAAAAGCAATCCCTTTAAAGGCTACCTTCTCAAAATAGTACAATTAAGTACCATTATCTCCATTTCCCTTACACTACCCTTGTCAAGCCACTATTATCTCTCAGTCAGAAAACCACAGAGTCTCATATATGGTCTCACAATTTCCATTCTTGTTCTTATAACCTATACCCCAGTCAGCAGCAGGAACCATCTGTCTGGTGCAATGGTCTTCTATCACTTCCCCCACTAACCACAATGGCTCCCTATCATATCCCGAGGCCTTATATGATAATATCCTTACTGGGTCTCTGACACAATGTGTGACATGTTCCCCTTCACTCACTCCAGGCTGCTTTCTTGTCCTCGGAAGACACGAGCCACACTCCTTCCAGAAACTGTCTTTTCCCTCAGTTGGGTTTGCTCTCCCCACTGGGTCATCTCTATAAAGAAGCGTCTCCTGACTGATCAGTCTCCTCTCAGGCAACTTTACTCCACAGCATTTTATGTTCCTCATAGCAGAAATATAATATTTGCTTACTAGGGAGGGGTTGTCCTGTTTACATTCTGTTCTCCTCATACACCGGGGTGCACATTCCATGGGTCATGTCCATGTGTCCCTGTTTCCTATGAGTCCCAAGTGCCTAGAACAGTGCCTTGCACATGGTAGGTCCTAATAATATCTGTTGCCTTAACATAGAACATTTAACATAGAGTCACTGAATATATGTGTTTCCTAGAGAACACAGAAGATTTTGGTTCTATTCAAACTTTGGGTGTGGCTCAGCCTGATGACTGAGACCTTAAATTTTGGATTCAAATTGACTTATTTGAATTCCATGTTCATCCTGTACTATTCGTGCCATCATGGCTGACTCACTTTGCATCCCTGAGCCTCAGCTCCTTTATCTATAACATGCAGATAATAGCAGTACTTATGCCATAGGATCATGTGCAGATTAAACAAGACAATGCATGTGAAACCTGTCAGCCCTGTGCCTTGAAATGGCAAATCCTCAGTAAACATTTTTACTATTACTGGCATTGATTTTGTGCTTCAAGTAGTCACCGCTCTAAAACAGAAAGGGTAATTTCTCTACTAAGATCTTGCCTTTCACTCACATACACTCATTTATTTATTCCATGAAGATTTGGATACAAACTAGTTCCAGACACGGTGCTAGGTATGATCTATACAAATATAAAAAAGCATGCTTGCCTACAAGGAGTTCACCATCCAGAACAAACAAATGATTCAAATTAGTAATTAGCACATAGACACCCATAGACTAGGGGAGGGAAGAGAAAAAGATCTAAGTCACAGGGGCCGGGGAGGAAACGATGCCCATTTCCCTGAATCAAGAGTCAAAGGATGAGTACAGGCATGTGCATATGCTGTTCCAACACCACTGAGGCAGCCTCGTCTGGTTCATTAGCCCTATTTTACAGACAGAGAAACTGAGGTTTGGAGTAAACAGAAGAGGCAGTATACAAAACCAGGTTTATAAAATCAAGATCAACCCCAGGTTGGCACAGATGGTCCCTAAGGTCATGGAAGTAAACAAGGCAAAAACTCTCTAAAGGACTCTCAAAAACTCTCTAAAGTTGAAAAAAATGTTTTTTAATGGTCTCAACTGGGACGCTCAAAACTGTACAATGAGCCCAACCCACAGTGTCTGAGATTCTCTTGGGAATAGGTCTTAATCCCACAGCCCTCAACAATAAATACCCCATTTGGAGCCAAAGCAAAAATATCACCTTGCAGCAAGTGTACTAAGGGATTTCTAATATAAATGCAACTTTTTAAAAAAGTAGCCCTTGGTATATTTTTCTCAGCAAACATTTGCTGCAGTGTCTGGAAGGCCAATCCAAGCCTGGAAGCCAGAGAAATACACCAGGAATTTTATCTTTGGTCCTTTGCAGACTCCGGAAAATCCTCCTCCAGAAACTCAAAAGCAGAACCAGCAGCAGAAGCTGCTGAAGTGTGAGTAGGGAGACCTTGGGACTGTTCAGTACCTAAAACAATGCCTCAGATATTATCAAGGCTTTGTAGAAGTTTTGCAACTGGCATTATTCACCTCAGTTACCAGCTAACACTTTGGGAAAAGTAGGAGTCAGGTCTAGACTCAAGTTTTATTTTACTTGAGGATATCTCTGAGTAGAACGGAGGTGGTCAGGGGCCAGGGTAGGGAAATGAGACCTTTGTCAGAGGGTACAAACTTCCAGTTATAAGATGGATTTAGTTCTAGGGATCTAATGTACAGGGTGGTGACTGTAGTTAACAGTACTGTGTTGCACACTTGAAAGTTAGAGTAGAGTTTAAATGTTCTCCCCCGACAACAACATGGTTACTGTGTTAGATGAAGGATGTGATAACTAACCTTAATATGGTAAATATTTTGCAATGTACCCATGTATCAGATTATCACGATGCACACCTTATACTTTCACACTGTTAAATGTCAATAACACATCGATAAAGCTGGGTGGAAACAGAATGTCTCAAAAAAACAAAAGGTTTGTTGTGGTTTAATATAGAAAATGCTGCTAATTGGAGCAACACCCCTTCATTGGATATAATGTGAGTCCCTATTGCCTCTTGCCCTTAGCTTACTCAAAGCACTTTCTCTGCTTGGAGTTGCCTTCCCCAGCCATACAGATTGCTACCTTACAATCCCAATTTTAAAGTTACTTGTTTCAAGGAAGGTTTCTTTTTTTTCCTATTTATAATTTTATTTTATTTTTTTAAATTTTAATTGTTGTTCAAGTACAGTTTTCTGCCCTTTACCCCCATCCCAGTCCACCCCCTCAGCCCTCCCCACCTCACTCCGGTTTCCACCCAGCCTTGTTATTGGTCATGTGTCCTTTGTACTAGTTCCTTCAACCCTATCCCCCCTTCCCCTGAAATTCCCTCCCCTCTCCCTTCTGGTCACTGTCAGCCTGTTCTCTATTTCAGTGTCCTTGGTTATATTTTGCTTGTTTGTTTGTTTTGTTGATTAAATTCCTGTTAAAGGTGAGATCATATGGTATTTGTCTTTCACCACCTGGATTATTTCTCTTAGCATAATGCTTTCCAGCTCCATTCATGCTGTTGCAAAGGGTAAAAGCTCCTTCTTTCTTTCTGCTGCATAGAATTCCATTGTGTAAGTGCATCATAGTTTTTTGATCCACTCATTTACTGATGGGCATCTAGGTTGCTTCCAGCACTTGGCTATTGTAACTTGTGCTGCTATAAATATTGGGGTGCATAGGTTCTTTTGGATTGGTGTTTTGGGGTTCTTAGGATATAATCCTAGCAGTGGAATTGCTGGATCAAAAGGCAGATCCATTTTCAGTTTTCTGAGAAAATTCCATGCTGTTTGCCATAGTGGTTGTACCAGTCTGCAATCCCACCAATAGTGCACTAGGGATCCTCAAGAAAGATCTCTATAACAAGGGTCTTCTAACAACATGAGATTGTTCTCTAAACTAAAGTGAAGCAGCATTTGGTCTGTACAGATCCTTTTGGACACTATTAACTCTGACTGTTGTCTCAGAGAATCATCATAACAATGGAACTTGAGGACTATGGGTATAACTACAATTATTCACCATTTTTTACCCTAAACATTGTTTTTAACAACTGAAATGCTCAATTTTTTCCTTTGAACTTAATTTACTTCTTTTAACCCTAAAATAGTAATACCCCTCGTCTCTTTAATATCTTATAAAGGAGGTGTGTCTTTGATTTCATAAACTGGCAGCATTTTGAGAGGTGGTATGTCTGTAACTTGTGCTTAACAGCAATTTAAGGGGTAAGAAATACATACAAAATTAGTCAATAATTACAAAAAGGCATAAAAAATATACAATGAGTATGTGCAACCAACAAATAGAATATCGCCAATATCATTGAAGTCCTGGTATTATACGTAATGTAATCAATCAGTCAATAAGCTCTTTTTCTCAACATTATGTTTCTAAGCTTTGGGTTAAGAAATGTAGTTCTCCTGATTCATTCTCACTAATGCATAAGATTCTATTCCTTTCTATACCATTATTTATTTAATCATTAGTTGTTTAATTTCTTTTCAGTTTTTGTCTGTTTATATAATTGCATGGCTTGACTCACATTTTGAAAATCCAGTTGACAGTCTTTGAATTTTAATGATGAGCTTAGGCCACTTATATTTATTTTCCTTGCTAATTTATTAGATTTATTTATGCCTTCTTGGGTAATTTCTATTTGTCTTTTTCTGTTATTCTTTTCATCACCTGTATTGTGTTTTTCTATATTGAGTGACCTTAAAATTTTATTTATTCCCCTAGACTTAAAAAAATCATTTATCTCTTGTAATTATTAAAAATATATACATATAAGTAACAGTCGAAAGCACAAGAATTTTAGAACACTATAAACCTGATGAACTCTCTAATCTTACATACTAGCATCAGTTGGTATTTTTAGCCTATCACTTCCCCATGGACAATATTACTATTTTATACTGTCTCTATTTATTCCAGTTTTCCCACTTGTTTACCAGTTCCTAAATTCATCATTTCTTTTTACTTTCTTCAGAGATTGTACTTGTCTTTTCTGAGTAACAGCCTTTAGAAGCATTTTTAGTCTCTAACTCTTTATGGAACCTATAGTCTCCAACTCTTTATGGTCCACGCTCTTGGTTGTTTTTGTATGAAAGTTTTTATATTCTATGTCTTTATTAGATTCTTATTTTTAAATATAAAAATTTTATAATAATTAATATTATAGTACCAGAAACACCCATTATTTTTCTTTTCATTTTGCTTTATGTCCAGGTGGGCAAGTTTCAGGCATTTGAATGAACCAGGATTAAACTGATAAATGACTGAGAAAAACTACAGGTTGTTTAAGGGTTCAAAGCCATGTTGTAATATTACTTTACAAATATGGACACCTGTTTAACATGGTGAAAACAGGTTTTAATCCGTTTCTTAGACTCACACATAGTAGAGGTCAGTCTTCTATGAAATCTTCTTCATTTAGAAAATGAATCCATGGCTCACATATTACTTTGATGTATTGGTTTCTTATCAAGAAAATATAGCTATTTGCAATATATAGAAACCCTGATAAGAATGTTTGCCTGAAAATCTAATTTTAAAAAAAGAGGGGACATGAAATGCCAAAGGCTTTTTTTTTCTTTGAAGAAATCGCAAAGATTTCCCTTCTTTCCTTTGTCCTCTTCTTGGTCCTTTCTAGATTTTTGGTAGCCATGACACAAGGAAATGGCACTGAAGTGACTGAATTCTTTCTGCTTGGATTCAGTGCCCAACACAGGTTTCGGTATGCCCTCTTCATTGTATTTCTGGTCATCTATGTTATCTCTATGGTGGGCAATATCGGAATGATTCTGCTCATCAAGACAGATTCCAGACTTCGAACACCTATGTACTTCTTCCTACAACATTTAGCTTTTGTTGATATCTGCTACACCTCTGCTATCACTCCCAAGATGATACAAAACTTTATAGAAGAAAATATATCAATATCATTCAGGGGCTGTGTTACACAATTACTGGTTTATGCGACATTCGCAACCATTGATTGTTACCTTCTGGCAGCTATGGCCGTGGACCGTTATGTAGCCATCTGTAACCCGCTCCATTATCCCATTGTCATGTCCCAAAGAGCCTGCATCTACCTGGTAGCTGGTTCATACATCGTGGGCTCCATAAATGGTTCTGTGCACACAGGTTTTACATTTGCACTGTCCTTCTGCAATTCCAACACCATCAATCACTTCTTTTGTGATGTTCCACCAATTCTCGCCCTTTCATGCTCCAACACTGACATCAACATTATGCTGCTCTCTGTCTTTGTGGGATTTAACTTGATGTTCACTGTGCTGGTCATCATCTTGTCCTACACCTATATCATAGCCACCATCCTAAAGATGTCTTCTACCACAGGGAGGAAAAAAGCCTTCTCTACATGTGCCTCCCACCTGACAGCAGTCACCATTTTCTATGGAACCCTGTCATACATGTACCTACAACCTCATTCTAATAATTCCCAGGAGAACATGAAAGTAGCTTCTGTCTGTTATGGTGTTGTGATTCCCATGTTGAACCCCCTGATCTATAGTTTGAGGAATAAGGAAGTAAAGGAAGCTCTAAAAGGGATGGGGAAAAAGTTCTAGATTGGACCCAAACTGTTCAAATTCAGCACATCAAGATATCCAGTACAGATGTTTGATCACTGTATAATGTTTCTGAAATTGAAAACACATTCACATCTTAAAGCAAGGCTACCTCTTTTAATAGATGAGTGCTTAGAAAGTGAGAAATATAGAAACATCTCATGGGGCTAATTTTCCCTTGAGTGTAGTTTGAGAAGCATAACTCATACTACCCATGAAGAAGGGCTTTATTGAAATTATTTAAAATATTAAGATATATGCATGCACTTTACAAAGCACTTAAATGTTTTAAATATTTTAGCTATGTTCTTAAAGACAGGAAAACTCCAGTTTTGTAAATAATTAATGTTAAAACTGAAGTTCATTATTTTCCATTCCTTTTAACAAGTTCCCTAAATTGTTTACAAAGTGGCTCCTCATATGTTCTGTTTCAATTATTGCATAAACCCAAATATAAAATAAACTTATTTGAAAAGCACCTTATGACTCGGGCTATTATGGCTTCTACTTAAAATTCCCCTACTCATTACATTCTCTAGCACTTAAAAACACAATTCCTACATGATGTTATCACGTATTTTGACATTAGTTGCCCTCTTTAATCTGAATTCATCTGTTTCTTACATAAAATAAGAAAACTTCCAGAAACATTTTATAGCTCTATCTCCACTAGAGCTAGAAAATCTAGAATGTAGATCTATTTAAAAACCTAAACAATGGTCATTTATTTATGAAAGGAATGTGAATCATTTTAGTCCTGGCAAATAACTTTAAATTATAAGAATTCAATGAGAAGTTGAGGGGAGGCAAAGAGCCCATTGGATCAGGAAGACAGACTGTTGACAGGAGACCTTTAGTAGGTAGACTGAAGATAGAAACCCTCACATGAATCTGGAGATGCCATACTAACTAGATGAAAGACCAAGTTTCACATCCAATAATACCAACCAGTCTAATGAACTGGCCAGCAAAATGTACAGTTAGGTAACAGCACAGGGGAATTGGACAAAAGAAGAAGGTATATTTTTCAAATACATTATCCTACTTAAATTCTAATAGAAGAGAAAAAAATTAACCTGAAGTCACTGTGAGATGACCAGAATCTCCCCAACAAAGACTCTGCCTTTATGAAGGAAGTGATCTACTCTCCAGGGCAGGTCCAAATATCTCAAAAGGCAGGCCCAGGGCCTATAGCTGGATGGTCATCAGAAAGCAGACAGAGGATGTCTTGAGGCCTTGGAGGGGAAAGTTGAAGACCCATGTATAGCATTGTGACTATAGTTAAAATGCTATACCATGTTCCTTCAAACTGTGCAGTTTGTTAAACTTTTTGAAGGGGATTATCTCAAGCAGCAGAGAAAGTGTTGGAAGAGTGAGATCTAGAAGAACAACAGCAAAGAAAGGATGGATAACTTAGCTGGCTTATCCCCTGGGACCCGAAACTCAAGCTCAGAGGGGACTTTGATAAACTATGTAGAATGTCCTATGGAATTGTTCCTCTGAAGGACAAGAGGTTATGCTGAGCTATTCCCGAGGCAGAGAAACAGAGAGATAACATTGAAAACCTGCCACTGGTAGCCCAGACATGCTGTCCACCACAGATGCATAGAAATCAAGCAGCTGAGGAGTGTGGGGCAACACCCAGACATTTCTGCCACTCCACACGACACAGTTCTAGCCAGTGAGATGTGAGTAGAAGTCCACTGGGTTGGAGGAGAGCTTTTGTGTTCCTGATCAAGAGTATATGTGTGGTTGTCACCCTACCCTCCTGGATCCCTTCTCCTGCCTTGACAGACAAAGTGACACCAAGCAGCATAGTACACAGGTCAGACTGTGAGACAACTAGCATATGGCAAAGACTAAGCAAATCACAAAAGTGTGAGTCTCAACTTCCAAAGATCATTGTGATGGAAAAATAAGTCCTTGTTTTTAAGCCAAAGTTGGGTTTTCTTCCACGAGCAGTGGAACCCATTCTTAACTGAGACAGTGGTGAGACAGCAAGTAACGCTGGCTGTCAATTCACCAGCATTCTGACAATGTCTCCTTCATGGATATGTTGGTTAGTCAAAAAGCTACAGACTTAACCCAGCTTTCTCTTTTCACTGATGAAATTAAAGCTTTAACCTTACCAGCTTTAGAGCCAAATAATCCAAAGTCTCTTATTCCACAGATTGTTATCTAAAATATGAGGTCTGTCCACATACCTCATATGTGGAAGTATCCAGCCACATACAATGAAAAATAGAGACATTTATTGAAGAAGATACAAAATACACGAAACATTGTATATAGGACAATGACACACCTCAGTCCCCTTCAGAGGAGGCACCTTGGTACCTCACACAGTTCTCCCAATCGCCATCAGTTGTCCCATTGTATTTTCCTGAATCTCATCAATGGTTTGAAATCTCTTCCCTTTCAAAGGTGATTTTAATTTGGGGGAAAGCCAGAAGTTGCAGGGTGCCAAATCTGGGCTGCAAGGAAGCTGAATCACCTGGATGTTTTAATGTTTTGCCAAAAACTCTGCATGAGATGTAATACATGAGCAGGTGCATTGTCATGATGAAACCACCATTCGCTCATTGCATCGTCCCCAAAAGCCACCTGAATCATCTTAATAGTTTCCACAGAGGAGTGTTCAAGCTTAACAGAAAATTTGATGCAGATTTGTTGCCCTGCTCATTCAGTCGTTTTGAATGCGGCAACCACACAGTACAATGCTCACTCAAAGGTGTCTACTGCCCCCACTGAATAATAAAGTTGTCATTGTTCATGCAGCTACATTCCAGTCCATACCCCTTGGCTGCCAGGTTACATCAATGTTGCTCAGACCATTCTCTTTATATTAAAAATGGCTGGACTTTTTCCAGACAGACCTCAGGATTCTGAAAGTGTAAGGTGCAACCAGAAGAAAGCTATCTTTATCCAGGGCTGATTTTTAAAATATATATTTTTAGAAAAAAAGAGAGAATCAAGAGTAATTTTTTTCTTTAAATAAGTAAACAATGGTTAAAGTGATAATATAAAATATGCTCAAATAGTAGTAACTCTGTCACACTAGGGACCATATGCCTTTAAATTTAGATTACTTTTGAATTTATTTATTTACTTATTTTTAGAGAGCCATGCTGTTTGCTGATTATGATGCTTAGGTCAATTTTCTAGACCTAACACAGGTTTTTAGACCTATAAAAAGATGCTCAACCTGATTCAAAACAAGAAAAAAAATTTATTATTGTTCAAGTAGAGTTTTCTGCCTTTCCCCCACCCCAGCCCAAGCCCCCAGCCCTCCCCACCTCCCTCCCATTTCCACACGCCCCCATTACTGTCCATGTGTCCTTTATAGTTGTTCCTGCAAACCCTTCCCCTTTTCCCCTGAAATTTCCTCCCCTCTCCCCTCTGGTCACTGTCAGGCTGTTCTCAATCTCAGTGTCTTTGGTTATATTTTGCTTGTTTGTTTGTTTCAAAACAAAAAAAAATTTTAAAGGAGTTTTTCTTTAAGAAGGCAACATACAGAGTCCCTAATGACAGTAACAGAAATTACCATAAATGTATCCTCTATAGAAAGCTTAAATGTTCTTCAGCATAAAATTACTACTGAACATTGTTTATTCTAATTCCACCTCAGCCCCAGGAACCTCGGGTTCTCAAGGGAGCAAGTACTGATCCCTCAGGCCCCAGCTATAAACTCCCCAATTAGGAAGGAACCACACAGAGAGACCATGGTGGGCAGTCAGCCTACACCAGTTGCAGAAAGAGAATCTGGAGGCAACTCGGGTGTAAGTAGAACAAAGCCATTTCTCAAACAGCCATATATCGTTCCACAGTGTGCAGAAAATGGGGAAGCAAAAGGGTCAGAGCCAAAGGTCTAGCAAGTTCTACCCCAAGACCAGGAATCATCACTTCATCCCTAGTGATGTAATGGGAATGGAGTGAGGGAACTAAATTAGCTAAGTGCAGCCTGGGAAGGGTATAAATAAACACATGATTGAGAGATTGGGTGGATGGATGGATGGATGGATGGAAGGAAGGATGGATATTATGTGCCTTTAGGTGTATCATTTGCATGTGTTATTATAACTAATTTTGAGCGCAGATTCAATGCCTGGTCCTGTGCCGAGAAGTTTACATAAATCGCCTCACTTTGTCATATCATTACAAAGCAGATTTTACTTCATCCCCATCCTTTTTAAAACAATTAAGCTATTTTAAAAGAAAAGATAAAGAGGTTTATAAGCTAAGGCATTCTCTCCCCACTCCCTTGCCCAAGGATAACCCATTAAAAGTTTAGCGTGAATCCTTCCTGAGGTTTTACATGGGTAAATAAAGAAAATGAGAAAAGGAGAGTATTGGAGTGAAACAAAGTTTTATTTTTAAAGGGGTCCACATTTTACATATCATTCTCCAATTTGCTTGGCTCGTTTGACAATATGACATGAGCACCTTTCCAGAAGAGTATATATTTATCTCATTCTTTTTGGAGTATGTATTGATCCATAATAAGAATCTATTCTGATTCACTTAACTCTATTTACAAAGTTTTGGTATTGCAAACAGTGTTACAGTGACTATCATTACCTCCTAAGTAATCCTGCGATCCCATTTTACAGCAGTTGGAACTGAGGCCAAAAGGAAGTGCGTCCTTTGTCTCCATGAAGGGATGGAACTGGAGTTCAAACCCAGGTCAGCCTGTTTCCTTTCCGCTGCACCATGCTCAATTTAAATAAAACTTCAGAAGCACCAGGGTTCAGTCAAAGTCCAGAATGCTCAAAATACCTGGGCACTTGGCACGCATGCTTCTCTATGTGTGTGAGAGAGACATCTCTTGTACAGGTTTTCCATAGCTTTTAAAAAAGGTCCCCCAGTGGGGATAGTGATGGATGGAGACTCGACTTGGGGTAGTGAACACACAATACGGTGTACAGATGATGTGCTGTGGAATTGTGCACCTGGAACCTGCATGATTTTGTTAGCTAGTGTCACCCCAATAAATTGAGTTAAAAGGAAATAATTAATTTATTGAAAAGAAAAAGGTCTCCCAATATATCATACATTTTATTTTAACTCAGGATTAAGTTGAGGTGGTAAATGTTATCATCCTATCAAGATTCTAACTTAAGTGACTCATAACCAATTCTAGCTTCCTCTGACAAGTACTTTCACCCATTGAACAAAAGCCTCCTCAAAAAGGCTGAATTTACTCTATTTTAATTTGCAAATATACTCAAGGAGGAAACTTACACAAACCTGTTGGCTCTTAGCTTTCACTACAATGTTGAATTGAAGAAAAAACACTTCTTGTTTCATCACTACAGAGTTATTGCATGGTATTTTCTGTTTATTTTTCAAGATATTTGAAAGAATCAGATTGTCCACATTAACCACAGATTAATTTGCTGTATTTCCCACCACTGAGGCACATTCTTATCTAAAACTGACCTTGTTATCCATGGAGCTACCGCTCTGCCTGGCATTGCTGACATCTGAGTAACGGAGCCCCCTACTGGTATGCTGAGGATGTGGCTTTTCCTTTGTGAGGAATTTCTGTTATTGCACATTTCAGGTGTATAAAAACACACTTAAAATAATGTAACAACCATTCATGTAGCCACCATCTAACTTCTGGAACTTGCTTTTTGCTAGTTAGCATTCCATTTGAGATATTTATCCACATATATCAGGTAACCCCAATTTACTGAATTTCCAGTGATTTGTTTATATTTTCCTACAATGAACAATGCTGCTATGAATATCCTTATGTATGGATATTTTATGTACACATATCCATATATATACTTACATGTCTGTGTGTGTATCCTTGTTTTATGGTAAAAAAATTTTCCAGTATATGTACCTTGTATGAAAGTTCTGGACCATCGGAAGGCATATATTTAATTTTACTAATTATTTCAAATTTGACTTCAACATGGCTGTGCTAATTTACCTTCCCACCAGAAATATGTGACCCCACAGTCTCACCAAAACTTTACATTTTAGACCGAGTATAAAATTATATGCCCATACAACATGAACATATAATTACCTGATTGATAATGAGTTGTGTATACTTTTCATTGACTATTTGGGTTTTCCCTTCTATAATTATCCTGATCGTGTTTTTTATAAATTTTTCTCTTGGAGTAATTTATAGAAATTACTTATATATATTGGATGCTAATTCTTTCGACATCTATATGTGTTATAAACACATTTACCTAAGTAAACTTCCAGCCAATATCCAATCTTCTTTTTTATAATGTTGGTACTTTAAATTTAGATATAGTTGAATTTCCAGTGTTTTATTTTTTGTGCATTCATACCTTGTTTAAATTTTCTTTGCATACCTACATCATAGATATTCTGCTGTTTTACTCTCAGAGTTTGACAGTTTAAATCTTTAATTCATTTGGAATTGATTTTTGTAAAATGTAACATAGGAACACAATATTATTATTTCATATGTATAGGCATGGGTAGCACCACAGTTTAACAGGCCATAATTTATTGATATGCATTTATTGTTTTCATACATTAAGCTTCCAGAGACTCGTGGGCTGTTTATAAGTTCTTTTTCTCAGTCCCATTGATCTATGTGTCTGCCCTCACAGTGGTACCACACTGTCATCAGTAACGCTTTATGGTGAGTTCTGATAACTGTTAGGACAAGTTCTCACCTTGTTTTCCTTTAAAATTCTCTCAGTTGTTTTTAGTTCTTTTCTCCCCCATATAAATTTTGTAAGTTTGTGAAGGTGCACATAAAATTCTCTCAAGCATTTGATGGAAACGACACTGAATTTATAAATTAATATTGGGAAAAATATATAAAGCTGATACAAGTTGGTCTTGATTGCAGATGGAAGATACATCTTCCCCTGCTCCTGATGTTTCTTTCTTGCAAAGGGACCTCAATTTGTGTAATCTGGGCTCCCTCTTCCCATGTTGTCCCCTCAGTTCCCAGAAAGATGGAGTAAAGTAGCTGGCTGGCAAATCTGAGAACAACCTGCCATGGTCTGCTCTGTCCTTGTCCTCTTGGGGTTAGCCAGCCTGCTGAAGCCCGTGTTCCCCTGCATTCCAGAGGCATTTACCCCAAAACGTGCAAGAGGCCTCCCCATGCACAGCCACCAAAACTGCCTGCATAAGCCTGTCTAGTTATAGAGTTCACGGGCAGCAAATAACTTCACTAAGGAGGTCTTCCCCCAAGTGTCTAAATGGAACATTATGGTCTCCACGTAGATATTATTTTTATTCCTCAACGTGGTCAAATCCTGGGAAAAGAAGAGCATAGCTATTTCCCGGGAACTCCTTTGAACCCCAGCAATCATTTCTTTCATACATGGATGGGTTTGACCCTAAATGTACACTTTCAGCTGTTTGCATCTCCATCCACAAGTGACATTGGTTTCAATTTTCTCTCCTCAAATTGTACTTACTTTGTTGTCAAGTTTACGTTAGCTTCATGAAATGAGTTGGGAATATCTCTTTTGCCAGTTATGGAAAAAGATTGCATATTAGAATTAGTTGTGTCTGTAAAATGTTTGGTGAAACTTTCCTATAACATAGTTGGGCCAAGTATTTGTGTAAGTTTTAAAATAACAAGTCAAATCACTTAATGGTTTAAAAATATTTAAATATTTTGCACACACACAGACACACTGACTACTCTCTCTGTGCTTTAGTCTGTTTTCTTTCTCAAACAATAAATATTGGAAAACCCAGTAACATTTTTCAAATTATGTGCATGATATAAAGTATTTATGGTGCAACAAATACCAATGCCACCACTCCAGTATAATAAAGAAAAGGATTTTAGTATTGCTTTTTATTCTCCTGGGGTAAAGCACCAGGGAAAGGAATGAACTTTGTTCAATTATTTTTTCAAAAGAATGAATAATAAGGCAAAAAATGATGAATTGTTACTTCAAACAAGGATTTCAGCTCTATAAAGCATATTACAAACAAAATTAATAGAAGATAGAATGTGAGAAAGTCTTTCTCAAGTCAACAGCTAACAGGAAATTCAAATCTGGAATAAAGAATCTAAGACAAAGAACATCTAAAACACAACTTAAAACAAACATTGACAAAAAAAATATGTGGGCAGGCAATTAACAGAAAAACAGAATCCCAAGATTCTTTAGAAGAAAATTAATTAGATGATGACCAAGTTCATTTGTAATTAAGGGGGAATATATAAAAATTTGATATCACTGGACAATTATTTTCCTAGCCAAAAATAATTAGAAAAATGCTCAGAAGAATTTAGGAGATGGGAAGCACCCCCCCCCCCACAATGTATAATTGGGAGGAATTTATATGTGTATACATTATGGAAGCAGTCTGGGAAATCTTGGTTAAATTAAATGTGTGCATACCTTTGGAATCAAAAATTTTGTCCCTTGGAATACACTGTAGGAGAAAATTTGAAACTGAGTTATTTGCGGTAGAGACAAGTCATAGGCAATCTGCTATCCATCACTAGAAAAGCACGTCAGTAGATGATGACGGTTGGACATCACAGAACATGATACTCAATATGTGGTCCAGGGACCAGCACCAGTCCTTGGACTTGGTTTCTACTCTATGATGAATAACTATGGAAAATGAGGTTGAACATTTAAATCTATTGTAGAATGTTGACAATGCCAACACCTTTTTGCGCTTTTTATAAAATATTGGTCCACAACAGACAAGAAATGTTAAAAAGAAAGTGATCCTTTACCATAAGTACTTTGATAAACACTTCCACAAAGGACTCCACTTCTCCACAAATCCTTGATTGCAGAAGAGTTAATAAGAAGGGGGAAAAGACGAAATGAAAATACAGAGATAAATTGGAAAAAGAGCATATAGAACTCAACAGGTGCGTTGAGGTTTCAGATATAATAATTAATACTTAGGCACATTGAGGTTTCCAATTAAAATATTAGGAGCATAAAAGAAAGCATAATTAAATGAAAGTATATTAATATGTTTTATAATTCCCTAATCGATATATTTATGAAATGCCAATCAATTTGCACCCTGAGGATACAGCTACTGGTCCATGGCCATTTCTCCCAACTGTAGACGAAATTATCTAGGTCAGGTGTCAAGGCTCAGCCAAGTCAATTGTGTCATAGAAAATATTCTCTGACCCCCACTATGAAACCAGACGTTACGCTACTTGCAATTCCAGAACTGGTTCAAGGATCACAATGATCTTAGCTTTCCCTGCTTCTCTTTTCTGTGTAACTTTTCAGCTGATACTTTGTTGGTCATGGAACAAAACAATGGCACTCAGGCAACTGAATTCATTCTCCTGGGATTTGCTGGTCAGCACAAGTCTTGGCCTATCCTCTTCACAACATTTCTGGTGATCTATGTGACCACCCTAGTGGGTAATACTGGGATGATCCTACTCATCAAGATCGATTCCTGCCTTCACACCCCTATGTACTTTTTCCTCCAACACCTGGCATTTGTTGATCTCTGCTACGCCTCTGCTATCACTCCCAAGATGTTGCAAAACTTTGTAGGAACAGAAAAGTCCATCTCATTCACAGGATGTATGGTGCAATTACTAGTCTACGGTACTTTTGCAACAAGCGACTGCTATATCCTTGCGGCAATGGCGGTGGACCGTTATGTGGCCATCTGCAACCCACTCCGCTACCCAATAGTCATGACCCAGAGAGTCTGCATTCACCTCTTAGCTGGCTCGTACTTCATGGGTTTCCTAAATGGCTCTGTAAATACAAGTCTTACTTTCTCACTGAACTTTTGCAAATCCAATAAAATTAACCACTTTTTCTGTGATGAACCCCCAATACTTGCCCTGTCCTGTTCCAACATTGATTTGAACATCATGCTCCTAACCGTCTTTGTGGGGTTTAACTTGACGTTCACAGTGTTGGTTGTCATCTTGTCCTACTTATATATCCTGGCTGCCATCCTGAAGATGTCTTCTGCCGCAGGGAGAAGAAAAGCCTTCTCCACGTGTGCCTCCCACCTGACAGCCGTCACCATGTTCTACGGGACTCTCTCTTACATGTATCTGCACCATGGGACCGCCGAGTCTCAAGAGCAAGAAAAAATGGCTTCTGTGTTTTATGGCATCATGATCCCCATGTTAAACCCCCTCATCTACAGCCTGAGAAACCAAGATGTGAAAAAAGCCTTGATAGGGATCGGAAAGAAGTGCTTCTAGTTTGATCCTCAATTTCTAATTTGCTATGCTTGTAAACAACCAGACCGACAGTGTAATTTTTAAGAAATCAAAGCAAAAAAAGTCAAACAACATGGAAAAGTTGCTAAGTTTTACTAATATCAAGCTGCAAATTAAAGTCACAATGAGATCACCACTTTCTACCCATATGCCTGGCAAAAACTGCAAAAGGATGATAACGCCTATTAATTGCTGCGATGTAAGGAAAATGGTGCTCTCATATATCGTTAATGGAAAATGGAGGTGTTACTTCACTTTCACTTAGATGGAATCTGACAAAAACAAAAACTATCTCTTTAAAATAAAAATAGCCTTCAATCCAGGATGTCAGCCTTGTAAATTGGTCTACAAATAAAAGTTCCAATCCATAAGGACATATATTTAAGGATGCTTACTATAGCATTCTTAAGAAAAACAAGACCAAAAAAAATGAATATTCCTCAACAGAAAAATAAATCTGTATTGTTTTCAGTCTAAAATCTGTATCTATTGCTGCAGAACAAATTTCCACAAATTTAAGGGCTTCAAAAATACAGACAAGTAGATTGAGGGTAGGAGGTGGAGGTGGGTGGGGCAAGGGAAAGTGGCAGTGGGAAAATGGAGGCAACTGTACTTGAACAACAATAAGAAAATGAAAATTTAAAAAACATACATACAATTATTATCTTACAGGTCTATAGGTCAGGAATCTACACACTGCTAAGCTGCACCCTCTGAGATGTTACAGTCAAGGTGTCAACCAGGACAGGAGCTCATCTGAAGGCTGGGCTGGGGATGGCCTTGTTTCCCCAGTATTATTGGGAGAGTTCATCTCCTTGCAGTTTTAGGACTGGGATTCCTGCCTTTTCTGTCAGCCAGGGGCTGCTCCCAGCTTTTAGAGGAAACCCACAGTTCTTTACCACATGGCCCTCTCTGTATGCCCTTCATAACATGGTAGCTTACTTCTTCAAAGCCAGAAAGCTATAAATAGCTGATCATACATATACCACATGAACAACACCTTCCGTATGCCCAAATCTTACTAGAACTTCAAATGCCACTGTCTCCCTGAACTGTTTCCAGCTCAACACTTGTTTCCCACCAACTCTCTACCCCTGGAAGTAATTTCTTCTTCCACCAAAGACCCATAGCACTTCATTTGCATCAATAAATATTATTTATTATTTATCATTTCCTATCTAAATTATTTACTTACATAAAGGACTTTCACTATTACCCATAAAGCTCTTGAGATACATTGTTTTCTATGACCTTTTAACATCTGGTGTAGAGCCTTAGACACAGTAAGTATTCTATAAATATTTAATGGATAAATGAATAATGACAAAAAAAGAATAATATAGACAGTTCCCCAACTGCAAGATATGTGATTATGTAGTCTGAACTAGTGGTCTCTAAATACCAATCTGTGGACAGCAGCATTTGAATGAGCAGGAAAAGGTTATTTTTTTAAGTGAAAATAACTATAGCCCAGTACTGGAGATGTTGGTTCAGTGATATTAGATGGATCCTAGTATCTATAAATATCTGTATTTGCAGAATGTTGCTTTAATTGCATGTGCCACTAGAAAGTAGCATTTAAGAGCATAAGATTTAGAATCTTTTAGAATTTGGTTTATGTCCCAACCAACCCTGCCACTCACCAGCAGTGCCCCTTTGTAAGTAATCAAGCTTTCAAAACTTTTTTCTCATAACAATACATATCTCATGAGATTTTTTCATTTGTTTTTCAGTTGTAGATAGATAGATAAGACAATGAATAGAAATCACGGTACCTGGCACTAATAAGCTCTCACTAAATGCTAACAGTAATGATCATTCACAAGAATTACTTCAACATGGGTGTGATTAATATTATAGCAATGCCCTCCCGGATGGTATAGTTCAGTGGATGGAGCACTGGCTGCAAACCAAAGTGTTGTCAGTTTGATACCCACTCAGAGCACACGCCTGGGTTGCAGGTCACGTGCCCCAGCAGGGGGCACATGAGAGGCAACCACACACTGCTTTTCTCCCCCTCTTTTTCTCCCTTCCTTCCCTTTTTCTCTGTAAATAAATAAATAAAATCTTTAAAAAAAGAAGGCCCTCATCACACACATGTGCATGCATGCACACACAAGGTCAGTAAGAAGTCTCCCAAAGTTTTCAACATGGAAACTTTCCCCTCTGGGAAGCTCTTCTCTTCTTTAGCAGAAAATTAACTAATAAATCTTGTTTTCTTTGATCCTATCTCAGCACATAGCACCACAGGTAGTCAAGGGAGCAGTTACTAATGCCATAGATTTCAGCTATATACTGGTTTTTGTGAAGAAATCATTGGGAGGGCAATCAGTCTTCACTAGCCTGGGAAGAAAATCTAAAGACAAAACTCCTGTATATAAAGCAAATTGCATTTTGCCTATTCAGCTTAGCATTATTCCAACATATGAAGACCACTGTAAAGTCCATAGAATTAGAACCAATATTCCAGCATAATTAACTCCAGGGCTTGGTGTCATCTTATCTTCAGCAAAATAAAACTATAGATGGAGAGAGGGAATTATCAATGGCATGGAGAAGTTATAAAATGGCCCAGGAGATGAGGGCTGACATATCAACCCTAGTGTTCTTGATTGAACATAAATAACCTTGACAGAATATAAGCAATTATTAGACAAGGCCACTCCATGACTGAGATGGAAGAACACAGAGCAAAGGCCACTCTCTGAGAATGTCTGAAACAGAACAGGGACAAAGACTCTTGACAACCAAAAAAAAAGTTGCTAAAATTAGTAAATACTCCTTCTTTACCCACTTCATTTTTCTCCCCTCTTAGGTACAAATTACCAAAATATCCAATCACTGAATTCCCAATAACACTAAAAAAGAACTCACCTTCACTTCCTAAATCATTCTCAGAGTCACCCAGCACAAACCTAAGTTCGAGAAGAGGCCTTCCCAAGTCCCTCTTATCCAACACTCTGGTCCCTCCAGTGTGTGCTCTCCCACACTGCAGCATGTAGACCAGCCTCACTTTGTTTGATTACATAGGTGCTCCTGGTCCTTGTCGGCTATGGAGCATCAGTGTGTAAATTGTGCCAAGGACACCTAGTACCTCTGAGGGACCTTACTTGGTTTTGTAATTCACTTTTTCATCGCAAAAAATTAATATGCACCCATTGTTTTTTTCAATACAGCTATTTTTTACATTAAAACAGGTTTCTCTACCTTTTTTTGGAAGTAAAAACTATAGATTAACTATGACTTGTTTTAACATTACCCAATCTATATTTAAAATTTTTGCTACAAAAACACAACATTGCATAGAATTCTCTGGGTTTAAGGTAAATTTTTCTCAACCTCATTTTATCAAAGTTAAAACTGAGGTTCAGGGAAGTTACATTTCTTGCCCAAGATCATATACCTATTAAATGGTAGTTCCAAGATTCATATATAGATATAACTTCAAAGCCTGTCTATTTTTCATTACTGGTAATATAAAATAAAACTTCATAGTGCCTTGTATATAGTATAATTTGGACAACTTCAAAACTCTTGCACAATTTATCCAATTAAACATATTTTCTAGAACTTCTACTTCTTGCCAAGATAGAGGAACCAGAATTGGACTTACCCTCCTGCCTGAAACAAGAAAAAATGGACAAAACATATGAAATACTAGTTTGCAAAACACTGTACATCAGATAGTAAAGGACAATGATTCCTGAGAGGCAAAAAATATAATTTTCCTAACTTTCTGTCTTAAGAAATTTGCAAACTGCCATGCAGGGAGACAGAGAGCATTCAAGAAGAGTTTAGTAGAATTTCTAAAAGAAATGGAGATGAAAATCTGGAGTGACCAAAGCAGCTAGAATTTGCAAGAAAATTTTGAAGAAAGAGAATTGTACAGAGAGAAAACCTCAAGAACTGCAGAGGATCCCCTCAATTATTTAGCTAAATACTGATCTGTACACATACACAAAGAAGCTAGGAAAGAAAATACTGAAAACGTTATGAACAGCAGTGTTTAATGCTCACATAAGGCTGAGAATAGTGCTTGTTCTCAACAGCCAAACTGAAAAACCTTAACATTCATAATGCTGAGTATACACAGAAAATACTTGCCTTGGTAGGATCAGTTTCCAAACAACTTCACTGCGCTCCAGAACAAAACTCAAGGGTATTTATAAGAAAACAAAAAATATCTAGCACCAAACATGGTAATATCCACAACACCTGGCTTCCCACCAGAATCACCACACCTGCAAAAAGCAGGAAAGCATGAAGGCAATGTGAAGAAAAATCAATGGTCAAAACCAACCGAGAACTGCCAAAGATGTCATAATTAGCAATCAAAAACATTGAAAAATTAGCATAACTATGCTCCATATGTTCAAAAAAGATAAGTGGAGTTGTGAAACCTTAGACAACTATAGTATCTGATGGTAAAAAAAAGAAAAAAAAGTTGCACTGGGTGAGATTAACTACAGATTAGACATTCTGAAAGAAGTGATTAGTGACCTTGAAGACACAGCAACATAAACTGCCCAGAACAAGAGAAAGGTGAATCACAAAGGTAACTGAACAATACATCAGTGAGCTATAGAGCAACTTCAAGAAGACTTGTATATGTGTAATTGGAGTCCCTGAGAAACAGGAGAAACAGGATTGATGTAAATTTCTTTTGAGAAATAATGCTGTAAATTTTGTACATCTGGTGAAACTATAAATCCACAAGAAACTACAAGCAAAAAATAACAGGCAAAAACTACACCAAAATACATCATAATCAAATTGCTCAAAACAGGAATAAAGGGAGAATCTTCAGTGCATCCAGAAGAAAAAGACACATTGTGAATAGCAGAAGAAAAGTAAGAATATAAATATATTTATTGTCAGAAGCAATGGGAATGAAGAGACAATGGACTATGACCTGAAAGTGCTTTAAAAAGTAATGCTTTTTTAATAGACCAAATAATTTTATGCACACACACACACACACACAGAGGCACATACATGCAGTGAATTCTTCTGACTTTACAATGCACTTGAAAAGTGCCCATATAATGTTAAATGGCTTCTCACCTTTTATGAAGTTGTTGTCCAGGTGACTTATTACAGAGTCGTTAAAGATAAAATAAGATGAGGTACAGTGTTCTCATTTTCCCATCACGCCTAAAACAAATCCAGTGACTCTTGAGTACCATTTTGTCCTCTTCTCCACAAGATTCAAAACTGCTTGAAAAAAGAGACCCAATTTTATTCACTTATATTACAAACTCACTTCAAGGAAGCATCTTGCATGCAGTTTGACTTGAAGTAAAGTTGTCACCTACTTTATTGCTAAAAGGTAACTTGGCTGTGGATATCTATATATCAAGGAATTTGAAAGATTCGGAGATGCCAATAATAACAGGTTTATATTCTGTACCATATACCAAGGTTATATTCTGACTTTATCTTCAGGATAGACAATCAATCCTATGATTATTGATATTAAAAAAGATAAGACCTCTAATGATTTACCAAACATATTGTTTTCTTATCTATACATAACTTCTTAAGCTACCCACAAACATAGGAAGGAAGTTATGAGTGTGGTCACATTCAGGAGCTTAGCATTTTCTAGCACATGAAGGTTTAAATTATTATAAAAATAATAAATATTTCCAAATAGCCCCAGGTTTGGGTTTCACTGGCTCCTAGAACTATTAAAAAAAACTCTTTCTGATGTGACTACAACTGCTTTCCCTAGAATGTCCTCATTATCCCTTTTGATTTTTTACCTGCTACAGGGTGAACTTTCTTGATGTCATCTCTTTTTTCCTTCTATAAAAGTAAGTAATATTTGTACCTAAAACTGTAGGAATCTACAACAGCTTTTATTTTACATTTTCCTTTTCTCTGGTAGGAGACACAGAGATCAAAATGATTTTAAGAACACTCTGTAAAGTGCATTTCTTCATTCATCTACTTCCTACATTGTTCCCAGGAACAGTTTAAAGCATATTATGGGCTCTTTAAGTGCAATTTTTAAACATTTTATTCAGGAAATTTCAGTCCATGATAGTACAAAGCAATTTTCACTCCAATGTCCATCTGTAAAAGTGATTTTAAAGTTAAGATCCATTTAATAAGCAAACATAAGCTTTCTATTTGAGGCAGGTTATTCTGCAAAACTTCCTCATAGGTCATCAGAAATTGGGGTAGCTTCAGTCTATCCCAGCATCATAATCCAGTGACTTAGAAAAGAATAAAAAATAAGAGATGTACCTCCTTGATCCTAACGAGTTTTCACATGAAAAGAAAGCAGGGAAATTGGTACAAAAAAATGGGAATTTTGCCCCAAGGATTATAAAGGGAAAAAGGGAAACTGGAGAAAATTAAACACCAGGAATAATAAATATTTCCAATAGCCCAGGTTTGGGCTTCCCTGGCTCCTAGAACTATTAAAACTCTTTCTGTGGCAAAATCATTTGATGGGAGAATCCATGAATCATAACAGCATCATTCCATGCACAGATGCCATAGGTGTTCTGCTTTCATGTAAGAAAGTTTATTGTAAACCTATAAAGAGAATCAGGATTATTATTAGATAAGCATTACTATAGCTAGGCTTTCTGAATGCCAGTATACAGAAAACACATTAGCTCGTTGAACTTTGATAAAATAACCCCCACGTTCAGATTATGAAAAACCGATCATCCCCACTTCCATGTTCTGTGACTCAGACCAGTGACACAACCTGCTCGTGCCACAGAGCAGAGCCATGGATCCAGGGTTTTAATTTAGTTCCAGAGCCTGCACGCTTGACCAAAACAATACACCTTTTCTGTTTTTACTTAAGGAAAAGTAACTTAACTGGAGATTTTTTTTTTTGTAAATTACATATCTATTTTCCCCTCACACTTTCTATTGAGGTATAATTTACCCAGAGAAAAATGAGCCATTCTTAGGTACATTTCTTAGTCATAAATCCAAGAGTTGGCATCCCATGAGCAGCCAGCTCAGAATTCACAGAATTTTTAATAGAGCCATCGTTACTAGGTGGCCTACCTCTTCACTATCCTTCTTGCAGGTTCAATGCCATCAATCAGGTTTTTGCTTGGTGAACCCCCGGTGCTTGACATTGGCATGACAATCAAGGCCTGTGTGGACTTTAACTTGAGTCCTGCATTGGTTATTGTGCTGGGTCATTATATTCTTTTATGCACATGTCCAAGCTGTTGTTCTAAAGATGCCCATAAGGAGGAGAAAAGGCTTCCCTGCTGTGGCACCAGGTCTTCCATAGGGCACTCTCTGTGTGTACTTTCAGCCTGATCCTAACGAGCCCAGGAGAATATGAAAGTGAACTCTGTGTTTTAAAGATTTGTGATGCTCGTGTTGAAACCTTGGTCTAAGCCCCCAAACCAAGGAAGTGATTAATGCACCCATCGTGATAGCAAAGAAATGTGTGTGAACTGGATCTCATTTCCTACTAGGCACAAAGAAATATCCAAGCAAAAGTTTTTTACAAGATGCTATTTGCCCATAGCAATTGTTTTTTCCAATAGCCTCAAAAACGTGTTGAGCTTCTTAAATCCCTAGATTACATTAAAGGTTATCAAATTTTCACAGAAATGGATTTAGCTAGAGAGGCAATAGAGCCTTTCTGTCTGATGAACAGGCCTCTCTTGCTAATGAATGCTCTTTACAAAAAGTATGAAAAATCAGCAATCAATATGCTACAGCAACATCATTCAAAGAGTATTGGAAAACCAACTAGTGCAATATTAATCTCAAAGAAGCAACATCAACTTGCAAGAAAAGTTAGGATAGAAAAGGGAACTTCTTGTGCACTGGGAAAGTAGGCAAGAATCCATACAGGCATTTGAGGTAGATTGGGGGGAGGGGGAGCAAGAAGAATAAGATATAAAATTAAGCAAATTCTTATAACAGTCCATTATTGAGCAGAACTTCCAGGAGTAGTCAGCAATAGGAAACACCCCAGATCCTGTAAGTATAAAACACTCATATTATCTCATCACCCAACAGTGCCCAGGTACCCTCTTCTAAGATCTGAAGCCATTGGAGAACCGGAGACGGAGGAGACAGCAGCCTGCCTGAGATGCTGGCAGCCATGGCCTGCAGCAACCTCCACACTGAAGGCTACCACCTGGTTCTACCTTCTCACATCAAGTTCAGCAGCATCCTGGCCAGTCCCGGGCTGGCGAAACAGGGAAAACTTCTCTCGCTTCAACATTGCAAGACGTGTCAATGCAGGGAAGTCTCAGCAAAATTTGTCTTCCCAACATTTTCCAAAATGAAGTCCTGTGAATTTATTCTTACAAGGATGCTCAACATGAAAAGGATTCCAAGGCCAAGTGGTGGTGAAATCCTGAATTAATCAATATCAGGTTTGTTTGCCAATGGCCTTCTCAGAAGAAAATTACCTAGCAGTATGCCTTGGGATTCCCTAACGGGGAAAGAGTGCAGAGCAGCTCCCAAACATGTGGGACTATGGGGCATTTTTTAGTCTGTGTGCTTTTTGCTCTGTTGTCTTAACTCTAAAATGCACGGTTCTATAGTGTGTTACTATTTCTGATCTTTGGGTTATCTTAAAATCCACATGTACATTTAACAAAGCAATTAAATTATTAAATTGATGGTGAATCTCTTAAGTGATATATACATATATCCAATATAATATAATAAATATATTTTAACAGCTTAAAACCCATTTTCCCTGCAGTTCAGTTTAAAAAATACCTGTTTTTTTTTTTTTAAAGTTGGCTAAACAAAGGTGAAGGGATTAGCCTAAGAATAGTTTATATATGTATGCATAACTCATAGACACAAACAATAGTGTGGGCACAGCCAGAGAGAAGTGGGGGAAGTGATGGGTGGAGGCAGGCAAAGGAGGGGAAGAGGGGGACATCTGTCATAGTGTCAGCAATTAAATTAGTTTTTTAAAAGTCAGCTAAGTGCTTTTATAAAAGTAACTAGAGAGAGTAGACTGTTGCAGTGCTTACTAGAAAATTTCATTTGAAGAATATCTTCAGCTCTAAATAGAATACCAGATTTTTATATTTAAAAAGCAATATTATATTCAATCATTAACTCAAGTGCCTTAAGGACTCCTCACAGAGAGCATGTTGTTTACCATGGTTTAGTTATTGTGGATGTTAAATGTTTTTATTCCTTTAAAAAGTATCTGATGATTCAGACTGGCTATTTCACACAATGTACCTATTTTTGTAAATTGCCAGACCTTAAAAACATTTATTATTGTCATTATTTACTCACTTTAATATGAGTCACATTTCTCCCTCACCTAAGGGAAGTGAACCTTGTAAACACTTTCAGGAATCCCAGTTCTTATTCACCCAAAGAGGAGAAGTGAATATCAGTCCCAAAAATGGTTACTCATTGCTACCTGTCACCTCCGCCTGACCCTACCACCCCTAGCAGGATACCACCAATGGCTTTAAAATAGCTAAAATGTTAGTATCTGTGTTAGTTTGCTAGGGCTTCTGTAACAAAGTGCCACAAACTGGGTGGTTTAAACAATAGGAATGTATTGTCTCACAACTCAGGAAAGACCCAGAGTTTGTATGTTTCTGGAGTTTTCAAAGCAAGCTTGCTAAGGGTTCCTTCAGGTCCAGAAAGCTGTCTCAGCAGGGCTTCTTCAGTCAAGAAGACTAGAATATAGTGTAGCCTTGCCTCCCTGCCACCACTGTCCCCTACTACTGTCATCATCAATATCAGAGACACTGTGGGTCAGCCCAACAAAACGTGGGAAAGTGTTCAAAGATGCATGCTCTTTAACTTGACATCGACTGGTGAATACACCAGAAAAGACCTCAGGATCTTCCAATAGAGTTGACTGACTGAGGAGGGGCCCTCTACTTGGCTAGTTTTTGTATCAAATGCTCCCCTTTAACTCACATTTGAATTACCATTTCCTTTCTTTAATTTCTGCACCAAAGATGTGTACAGTGTACAAAATATACAAAGTCTTTTATATAAGCCATCTTATCTGACCCTCACAGCAACTCTATGAGTCTCTCTGTGTCACTGACCCCTTTTACAGATAAATAAATTGATACTCGGGGTAGCAAAATGGCTTTCCAAAACCCTCAGCTAGAGAATCACAGGCCAAGATGGTCTTTTAGGTTTTTTTGGATTCTTCTGTTTTCTTTCCACTAAAATCCACTCTATATTCCTAAGACTCTTTCCACCATTGTATCTCTGATTCTCAACATTCCCTTCCAACTCAAGTGTCTAGGTTTGTATTACATAAATCTTATTTGATTATCCCAATTCATTTTTCAATCTTACTAGACATTCTGTAATCAATTTTCAGAAATATATTTCTTCAACTGATGTTTTTGGGATGAATGCTCAGTGTCAGATTCAGGTTTAAGTGGAGGCACAAAAATGAACAGGATAGACATGACTTCCTTCTTCACAAAGCTTACAGTCTAGCATTAGTGGCACAACCAGTCCAGAACGTAGCTGAAGATGCCAAAAGCTTGGACCGAAGAGGATGTGGTTCAACTGTTCTCCAATATACAGTGAGGGACCTTTGCTAAGGAAAATTAAAGGATGTCAGAGTTCAATTCCTGAAGTTCATTAGGAAGACCCTCGGCTGTTTGGAGAGATGGTTCAAGAGGCTAACGTTTGTCTTTCAAGAAGATCATCTAGCATTTTGTTTGAAACAATTGAGTAAGCGTGTGATGATTAGCTCATTTTATCTTCCCTTTTTAACATGTGAAATTATCAGACTGAGCCAGACATGGGAGCTTCTGGAGTCTGTTTTCATAACAACTTATTGAAAACAACAGTGAGAGCCAGAGCCAGTCTGACTAATGCCGTTTAACCACTGTCTACACTCAAGCACAGGCCCCAGGCCATCAGTGTCTGGAGCCTCACCCAGTCACGTATCTCTAAATCCCATGGTCTTTGCAGTCTCTTGTGTGGAACAGAGGGCCTGTAATAACCTAGCAAAAATAACTGTGAGGAGAATTCTTTGAGAAAATGTAGTCAAATGCACTATGAAGAATTTTTATATAAGCCTTCCTAGAGAGTCTGTCTTAACATTTTTTTAATTTCAAAGAATTACCATCTTTAGAGCAATAAGGAATTTTTGTTATCTGGTTTGAAAATTAAATTCGCTTTTGCAAGAGTCCCTTGTGTTTGGAGGGAGCTCTTTAATTAGGACATTGAGCTTTGCAGACAAGGTAGCATTGATTTGTTTGTATTGTTGTTTGTTTTTGAGAGGAAAATCTGAATAGGAGTGCTCTAGGTTATTGGCCCAAATAGCCAGATACTCTAAGGGTTGAAGAGAACATTGAAAAAGCAACAACATGCCACTTCCAAGATTAGCAAGATTAAAATTACAAAAAAAAATGTCACTCTCCCTTCTCTCCTTCTCTCTCACACACACACATTTCTCTCCCCTCACCCCACTGCCACTCTCTCTCTGAGGGAAGCCTCAGCTGCCATGTTGTGAGTGGCCCTGTAGAAAGACTCATATAAGAAAAGAACTAATGTTTCTGGTCAACAGTCCTCAAGGAATCCTGTCAACAGCCCTGTGAGTGAGCTTAGAAGAGGCTCTTCCCTTAGAAGAGTTTTGAGATAAGACCACAAACCAGGCTAACACCTAGATAACAGCCTATAAGAGACCCTCAGCCAGAAGCACTCACTTAAGCCATATCTGGATTCTTGACCCATAGAAACTGTGAGATAATCAATGTTCTGTATTTCAAGACACCAAGTTTTGGGTGATTTGTTATACAGTAACAGGAAACTCACACAGTAACCAATAAAATGCCTTTCAGAATCCTACCTTTTTTAGAAAAACCTTTTCCTTCTTGCTCTATATTTGTTCTTTACTCTACAAGCCACTTTTTTTCCTTATTATTCTTTAAAAGTCTACTATTTTCAGACAATGTAGTGGTCTCAAGAATTAAGCTCAGAATTAAATAATACCAACAAATTAAACTCTTTTCCAAGAAATTGTATAGTTATCAAAATCTCAGGAAAGTTTTTCCCATGAAAAGTGTAGTCCCGGGGAAGTTGTGATAAAATACACTTTATATTTTTAACATACATTTAACATTAATATTTATGACATATGTTTTACATGTTATATATAGTTCCCACATGATTATACTTGCTGTCACATTAATTCAGATAAATAAATATGTCATATTAATAAGCCCGGACTATGAGAAGAGAAACAAAGTCTATTCAAAATCCTATAACAGATGATGAATGAAAACTTCTTGTGATCCCAGCAGACTCCCAAGAGAATCATTTGGGGGCCTTTAGCTGACATTTTTAACATCCTTTTACCTATTCATCATGTTCTCCCACAAGCCCCAGCATGACCACAACTGAAAAGCAGGGGGCCTGGCCTTATAGGAAGGGTCCCCATGGTGACTCTTAACTCTTAAAGGTCACAGCTGCTGCTGGAAGAAGAGATACTATTGTCACTGACAGGGACTCGATTAATGATTCATCAGAGTCCTGGAAGGCTTCCTTTGGTGTCTGAATCCCTCACTGGCTTGGTAATAGGCATTAGATCAGTTCACCTCAGCCTCCATATTCCTAAAAACTAACCAATGGATTTTTAGCCAAATCAACACTAACATTTTGTGTACCTGTTAGCTAGGGGTAGTAGGAGCAGGAGAGAATGGAAAGGCACAAAGATAACTTAGACACAGAGGGTGTTCCCACAAGTTCAGAGTCTGTACAGACCTGAAAAAGGTTCAGCCATAGTTCTACAATCGATGACCTCAAAGAGCACCAGTCTTAATTCCAGCTGTGCCAGTGGGCCCTGCATGTGCATTGACAGTTACTTTCCTTGTCTTAGCCTCTGTTTTCTCATCTGTCCAACAAAGAATCTGACGAGGCCAGGGCTGTTGTAAGCAGCATCTTAGGGTGGCCTCTGAAGACGCCCTCCCTTGGTGTACATGCCCTTGAGTGCAGGTGTGGTGTGTGCATGTGATGCAGTCTCACTCCCGTGAGTACCTTATGTTCCAAGAAAAAAGTAAAGGGTTTTTTAAAGATGTAATTAACGTCCCAAATTAGTTGATTTTTCTGTTAATCAGAAGGAAGATTACCTGACTTAATTAGATGAAAGTCCTTAAAAGAACTGGGTCCTTCTTGAAAAACAAGATTCTCCCTCAAGCCTGGAAGAACGGAGCTGCCAAGCAGTGGGGGAAGCCTGTGAGACAGCCATGTGACAAGGAGAGTGGCTCCAACTGACAGCCAGCAAAAAAAAAAAAAAGGGACCTCAGTCTGACTACAAAGATATGAATTTGGTCAACAATTACATTAGCTTGAGAAAGAAACTCAGCTCCAAAAAGAAATACAGCCCAGCTAACACCTTGATTGCCCAGACTCCTGACTCATGAAAATTGTGAGATGATAAATATATGTTCTTATAAGCCAACGAATTTTTTAAATTTATTACACGGTAATGGAAAACTAATATAGATTCTAAATGAGTTCTATCATGCCTGTTAATTCGAATGATTGATAGTGTCTGCCCAAAGCACCATATTAAAAAGGATTCAAAATCTGCACCTAGGCTGAGCTATATACGAAAAGTGTCAAAATTGATTAATAATATCTACCACGAGTATTTATCCATTAGGATTCCTTTGATTGCAAGCAACAAAAAACACCACACACCTGGTCTTAAGGAGAGAAAAAGAATTATTAGGTGTAGTATTTCTTCAGCAAATACAGACTGAACCCTGCCATGTGATGAACATTGTTCTAAGCACTGCGGTTACAACAGAGATGAAGCCCCTACCCTCACAGAGCTCACATTTTAGTGGTCTATGGAAATAAAAAGTCCAGAGATAGATCTGGCTGCAGCCAATGGCTGGATTCCAGAGATGAAAATACTATCTCAATATTGTAGCCACTTCAGGCTTCAGGATTATGTCCTTTCCGCTATGCATCCCATGGAAAAAGATTATTCTTTATCTAGTTACACAAGCAATACCCCAGAATTCCCTCTTTACTGGTCCTGATAGGATAGGCTTGGATAAGCCAATCACCGTGCCCTAGAAAAAGTGATGTCCTAGTGAGTCAACCTGGACATTATAGGCTGAATACTTGTGTTGCTGCCAAAATGTATTACGTTGAAGCCCTAAACCCAATGTGATAGTATTTGAGGTGGGCTTTTGCCAGGCAATTGGGTTTAGATAAGGTCATGAGGGTGTGACTCTCATGGTGGAATTAACATCCCCATAAGAAGAGGGAAAGAGAACAGAATTAGCCCTCTCTCCCTCTCCCTCCTCCTCTCCTTCTCCCTCACCCTTTCCAACTCCACTTCTCTCCTTCCCTCCCTCCCCTTCTCCCCCATGTCAGGACCCAGCAAGAAGATAGCCATCTACAAGACAAAAAGAGGGTTCTTACCATATCACCAGGAACAAAATCTGCCAGCATCTTGATCTCAGACTTCTTAGCCTCCAGAACTGTGAGAGAGAAAAAACTTGTTTAATCCACCTGGTCTATGCTATTTTGTTATAGCTGCCCAAGCTAACCAAGACACTGGATCAACCACCCAGCCCTGAGGGGAGAGTCTATGGCTGCTCCACCCCATGCACCTGGTCTAAGACGGTAGGAGAGCTGATTCCTGGAAGAAAACAAAAAATAATGAACATCCAATACAGTAAAGGAGTGCAGAGTGGCTCCAAGCTCGCCACCTATTTGATCTCTTGGTTAAAAGATGGTCTCTGAGGTTATTTTAAAATTCTAAAACTGCATGATATTTATTCTTCTATTTTATTAAAATTTACAAATGTGTAATGTTAAATGAAATATATGTTCAATGTAATAAAAGAAAATCATGATACAACAATCTAAAAAGCAGAAGGCACATTCCCCAAGAAATTCCTAAACCACCTCACCCCACATCCTAAAAACCATGCTGAGAACCTGCCACCCTTCCTCATGCTGTACTTCTCTGTGCCATGTTCATTTAGTTTAACGTACACACATATACTTCTTGGCAGGGGAGAGAGGGAAAGAGGGATAGAGACTCGGATTCTAGAAAAGAGACTCCAAGCTCCCAGTGGCAAGATCATGGAGGAAGTGACAGATCATGGGAGAACATTCCTAGGACCACATCAATGCCAGAACAACCCTACCTTTCCACAAAATGCCCATCAGTTCCCCAACAAAGTTAAGGCATCAGAGTGGCAAGGATCTCAGACCCAGGGCAACCTCTTTGGGAAAATGTGGTATGATGCAAAAGGCATGGAAGTTAAAATCAGTCAGACCTGGATTCAAATCCTGACTCTGCCACTAACTAATTGTGAGATCAAAGGAAATTTACCATATTCCTTGGAGCCCCCGTCGCCTCCGATAAAAACTGTGATAATCATACCCACTTACAAGTTCTTGGGTGATTAAGATAATAGCACTCACAGCCATGCCTAACAGACACCTAGTAATGAAAGAAATATAGAGAATGAGCCTGTACAGCGGCATGGGAAGCACCCTACTGGAAGTCAGGGGTCTGAGGCAGTCCACAGGCTACTACACAGAAGACTTACAACTTTGGACTCTGGAGCCAGGCTGCCTTGGTTAGAATCCCAGCTCCACATTTACTAATTGCATAAGGTGCTGGCATTTTACAAAGGACATGAACTTTAAATTTACTTAAACATTCCATGTCTTGGTTTCTTTCTCTATAAAATGCCAATGATAGTAACAGTCCCTAATTTAGTGATGTCGATAGATACTAAATACTTAGAATAGTACCTGACATATAGCTTGTACCCAAGAAATGTTAGCTATTACCATTACTATTCATTTATCCAACACACATGTGTTGAAAATATATGTTCCAAGAGCTATGTTAGGTGCTAGAATTGCATAAATGTATACATGTTGCTCTCTTCCTTGGAGGAGCTCAACACAAACAAATAGATTTTTAACTGCAAAGTGAGATCATAATTACAGTAACAGAAGAATGAACAAATGCCATAGGAGCCCAGAAGAGGGAGCTTAACATTGAAAGAATGGGGGAAGACTTCACCAAGAAGAGAACACTTCACCTGCACCTGACATTGATAAGCTGTGGAAACAATACACCAATAAAATCAACAAGGTGAGTAAAGCAATAGAAAAATTTTAAAAAGCCATATCTTAGAAACATTGTTCTGAGTGAAAAAAATCAGAATGAGATTTATAATGATATACAATTTTGGTAATGTAAAAATTTGCACACAAATGACAGCCTACATTTTGCAAAAACACATATCCCCCCTTAAAAAAAAAACATGCTCATGAAATCTAGTGAATGAGAATGAAGAATCAATTTAAAAGCATAACTAAAATTTAAAGGGGTAAAGAAAGCAAGATCATGGACATGTAAAGATGATAATGTAGCATGAACTAAAAGCCAGAGAGCAGAAGAGGAAGGAAGGGAGAGAAGAAAGGAGGTGGGAGGACCAAAGAGACCAAGTACAGAATATGTGAGGATTTGCCAGTGATGTATTGCGTCTAACATTCTGGAAAAGTCAGATCACTGCTGGTAGCATAAAGTATCAGATTATTCTATCCCAATTCTCAAAAGTAAAGGCACCGTACGCACACAAACACACAAGTTTAAATGTGGAGAGGATCACAGGCCCACTGGGGCCACCTGAAAAAGGGATGATTCAGGCCTGCTCCAGCCTACCTGGCCCTCTTAGGCAATTAGAATAAGTACCTCTTCCCCTGGACAAACACAGACAGCAGGCACACAGCTCACCAAGCAGAGTGCAAGCTGGATTTCAGCTCCACATCAGGACACCCTTGTGCAGGATGCAACTGCACAGCTGTTAAAGGGGACTAGCAGAGGTCATTCTCTTTCATCAAGTTTCCAGAAAAAAACTGAAAAGCCCAAAAACTATGCACAGAGTGAGAACACAAAGGCCCAGAAGGTGCAGGTGGCAAGAGCATCCTCTATTGGCAAGTCCAAAAGCATTGAACCTCAGAGCGGGTGGGGTGCCAACCTCAGCCTCAGGCATCAGAGCAGTCCCTGGGCTTGGGAAAGTCTGCCTCTGCAAAGCGAGATAACATCTCTTCATTTCCAAATGGGATGTCTACAGTGCTGCTTTACAAATGTCCAGGTCGCCCCATGACTCTTCAGCCTTAAACTTTTTTCCCTCTGGCCGAGGCAATTTGACCCAAATTGCCATGCTGCCTTTCTTTCTCTGGCCTAAGATCTTCATGGAGAAGTTTTACCCTGTGCCCTAAACGTTGAAGAATGGGTGGATATTAACACATGGCAAAGGGACAAGAGGATAATGGAATGAGCTACAGCGAGATTAATGCAAGCAAGCAACTTTAATTGCTAAAAAACAAACCATAATCCAAGTGGTTTATTCACTTGAAAGAAAGAATAGATCACTTGAACATTTACCTCAGAAGCAAAGTCTTATTCACCAAGAAGGAGACACATGCTGAGTTCAATATAGTGGCTACTACTCAAACCCATGCCCACCCCAACCTGCTAAGTACCAAGAAGAGAAAGGACTAGACGTCAAGTTCAAAGGAACCATTTTATCCTTTTTCCTCCTTACAAATTTCTTAGCTTCTTTCTCAATTCCTGCCCTAGACCCATTAAGATCATCTTACTATAGTCTTTGTCCCCGTTCATGTCAGCCACCCTAGGAAGCCCAGAACTCCCAACTCATCCCCTAATTCTAATGCCTTTATGGCTCTGTCACGAACGCTGAGCTCGTCTTCTACCCGGCAGCTCCTGACATCGTCTCACTATGATTCTGGAACTCAAGGTCTCTCATCATGAAGTTCTCATCTGGAACTTACTGTCCCTGTGTCCTCACGCTCTTCTCATAATATTTCCTTCACCTTCTTCTTCTAACTGAAGACTGGTTCTTGCTTGGGGACACTGCAGTTTTCTCAATGATAGCTCTGTTCCTTTCTACTTCACGTAGCGCCAAAGCCAAGATGGAGTAGATATCCTCCTTACCACTTCACTGATGCTTCAAATCCATTCTTCTTTCCTTCATCCCACCCCCCCAAATTAAAGCTTTGACTCTCACATCATGAAACAATACCTACTCTACCCCCTTTATATTGCAATCACTTGCCCCATTCCTTAAAGCCCAGTCACTACTCCTCAATTCCTGAAGATGTTAGTTCCTGTATCACTGTCATTCTCCCTAACACAACTCCTGCTATAGGTCTTATAGGTCAGTATCCCCACAGAAAATCCTCCTCATAGTCTGGGTCCCCAGCATGTTGACCTCCTCCCCACTATCAGTCTCATTTTTTCTAGTCCTGCTCCAGGCCTATTATTACCAATATTCGCAACTCCTGCAGAACCACAAATTCACACATTCCACTCTCCAACCATTACTTTCTGAGTCTTAACAATTCTTTTTGACCACACCTGAGCCTTCAATCTACTTATGCTACCACTTCTTCACTGTCCTTCAGGTCTCCTTTCCTGCTTATCTCCCATGGTCCACCAGCATTGTCATCTTCTTGGGTATGCCTTCAATGCCATTGTCACTCTGCTGCTGTATCATATTTACTTGACTAAATCATGGTTCTAATTCAACCTGGCTCACTAGCTTCTCTGTGATGCTCTCCATTCAGCTAATAGACAAACACATTTCTATGCTGGTTGGTCTCACTTTACCCTCTTGTTATTCCCAAAGCTCCACTTGTTGTCTGTCCACCATGCTGTACTTCCTTAGCCCAGCCACTCTCTTGGACAACTATTGCATCCCATCTCTTCCTAAACCTCTAACATTGTTGCTTCATCCTTACTCCCAGCTAACAGATTTGGTTATTTCACGTAGAAAACTAAAAGGAACTTCCATTCCTTTTCTACATGTCTACCCCCCTGTCTGACTTTGTACCCCTGTACTCCTATCATCCCCCCAACACCTACACTCCTAGGTAAGACCGACCCCTCTGTTTGTACACCAAATGCTATCTCATTTTGTCTAATCAAGGACAGTGCTTTTCCAAATTTCCCCTCTCTTTCTTTCATCTTCACCTTCCTCCTTTCTGCCAACTTGTTCCCATCACCACACAAATATGGTAATTTTTCCTCCAATATTAATATAACAACCCAGAAAATCCTCTCCATTTTATTTCTTCTCTTCTCTTGACAGCAAAATGTATTGAAAGAGTTGTCTAAACACACTGTGCATCAGTTCTCCATTCCCATTCTGTCCTAAATCCACCCCAATAAGATTTTTGTCAAAACTGCTTTCCTCAAGGTCATCAGTAACCCCCACATGGCTAATTCCAATGGCCTCCCCTCGTCTCGATCTTGCAGCACCTTTCATTAGCACTTAACACAGTTGATGACTCTCTTGTCCCTCAAACACTCTCTTCATTTGGCCTCTAGAACTCTACCCTTGCCTGATTTTCCTCTGATCTCTCTAGCTGCTCTTTCTCACACTCTTTTGCTAGTTCCTTGCTTTCTATTCTCCTCCTTCACAGAATAAAACTTGCTATTACTTGTTATATATCTCTGTTGCATTAAATAGTGAGCTTGATAACAGCAAAGATTCTTTTCCATTTCCTTTATTATCATCTCTCTGAATCTTAGAATGGTGTCTGGTGCATAATAAGAACTTAAAGGAATGAGTGAGTCTCCAGGAGGTTTAGTAATTTCTTCCAAATTACAAATTTAGCAGCCAAGAATTGTCAAAGCCAGAACTCAAGCCTCATTTCAGGACCCCCATGTTTTCGTGATGGTGACCTACCCAAGCCAGGATGGGAAACTCTCCATCCCTGTTTGGAGGAATCTACCCACAGCTCCCATTCTTCCTGACTTCTCACAAAATATTCACAATCCTCTGAAATAAGTTTTCCCAGTGCGCCTGCTGGGACTTCCCACTCACCTCTAATTTAGTGATTCCAAACAAACAGGACATAAAAGGAGCTGCTTCCCCATAAATAAAGAAGCAAATAAACAGCTCTCTAAATTTCAAGTTGCAATTATCAATTCCAGAGAGCAAAGGGATATTAGATGAACTGAGATAGCCATTATCAGCCTTGCTGCTAGTACTAAGCCCACTGAGAAGACTATGCCTCACCTCAAAGGGCCACTGGGAAATAAAGGCCCACTCATGAATATTGAACTGGATATAACTCGCTTCTTCAGAGCACAGTTACCTAGAAATTCAGTGTTCTTAATGGCCTGGAGATGTTGTGTTCTACCTAATAAAATGAACAGATTTGCAAGCACTAAATTGCATGCAAGGTACTCTCTTCTATTGAGAGATAATTGTAAAAATAACAAGAAGAAAATAATACCCTCTGCTGAACTTGACGATGTGCTGAACTTGAGTTAAGAGCTTTACAATCAGTATACCATTTAATCCTTACAACAGCTCTGCGACAGTGGATCATGTCCACATTTTGACTAAGAATGCTGGGTTAGTTCATCTTCTTAAAGCCCTAGAAAGAACAACGATCACAGTGGAAATTCCAATCTAAGTTCCTCTGACTCTGAAGCTAGGGCCCTTAACTAATGTGTCAGACCACCCTTCATTAAGAAGGTTAAGAAGTCAAGAGGGACTAAGGTTCATCTTTACCCCCTACCTCTAGGGACTGTCATGTTTTAAGAGAAAAGTGGAAAAACATCTACCTCTGGTTTTAAAAAATGCTGATCACTGTCATGATAGATGCTAGTTAAGGAGAAATTTATTCTGAAAGGTGTTAGCTAACATCCTCTACATATAAGGTATTTGAATTACATTTGAATTATAGGTAAGGTTTAAACGTTTGACATGAGGCAAAGGAAATCTCAAGAGGAAGAGATTTTACTTAAAAAAAGACAAAATCTTAAATCAACTGAAGCGGAAATCTTTATAAGTACAAGACTGTTACACTACGTTAACATCCCCACTCTCCAGAAGATACTACAATTTGCCCCAGCAGGAGGACTCACACACTAAACCCCTACACAGCATCTGTTTGGAATTGCTAGAGGAACAAAGAAGGTGCCTGCCCCTAAAGTTCTTCTCCACTTGGCCTTAGGACCTCCATCTCTGTCTTACTACCTGAATTTCTTCCAAGACAGATAGTAAACAGGTTAACAACGTGCTTCTAAAAGTTGAAACTCCTAGGAAAAAACTACAATCTATACATCATGCCTCACTCTCTATTGATTTATTCCCTGTGGTTTCCTCCTAGCCCAGCTAAGAGCTAGCCTTTGATGCACAGAGAGTATTGATGGGGAGGAAGGATGGGGGAGGAAGAGAAAGTAGTAATTCTAGAACCCGGTGTAGACCCCAAGGGGCAGGTCTGAGTGAAGTCCTGAGGCTCAGCTATCAGTCAGATACAGGAAAGGAGAAGGCAAATGGTAGAGAGAAGGAAGGGATCATTACAGGGGACAGAAACCCAGCACACACTGGCCTAAGCAAATTAGGGAATTGATTGAATCACATCTCTAAGTTCAGGCAAGTCTGTGCTGTGGCTAAACCTGCAGGCTTTGTCACCATATCACCTGATTCGTGCTCAAATCCTTATTCACTATAGGCATGTTACTTAACTCCTCTGGGCTTTACTTCACCTGCCAGAGTGAGGAACAGTGTGATGATAATATTCATAGGTTTGAGTGAGTGAATGCAACATTATGGGTTGAATTGTGCCCTCCCAAAAATGAGATACATGGAAGTTCTTAACCCCTAAAACCTCCCATTTGCTTTATTTGGAAATAGCATCTCTGCAAATGAAATTTGTTAAAAATGAGATTATGCTGGAGTATAGTTTTGTAGGAGATTGTTCTGTGTCTCATGGGCCCAGTTCCTAGTGGAAAGCAAGGTCCGATGCACAGGACCCACGCCCATAAATAGGTTCTTCCATGTAGGGAATCAGGCCTGCAATGTGCCTAGGCCACTTTGAGTCTTGCTTTTGCTAAAAACTCCCTCATCCTGATTTACAGCAAACATTTACTGCAAAGTAACTTCCTAAAATCCGTGCTAAACCTTCCAAGGACAAGTGTAACCGGTTCAACCACTTTTGCCTTTTCATTTGCAAATATCCCTCTTCTGTGATGTGATTACTGGCATCCTCTCCTTTGTCTTCTGTAAAAGGTAACCACCTAAAGCAAACCTGTGCTTAGTTAATGAGGACCTTCATGTAATGTGCCCAGAAAGACAATAAAACTCATCAAAGCAAGGGCTGAGGCTTTTGTTCCCCTTGAGAGAGAAGCTCGCCCTTTTTCTCCACAGGTTTATCCACGTGGATTTCTTTTGCTTCAGCTACAGTGCGACGGACCCCACCAGTCGGGGTCCGCGACAGAGTTGCCCTTAATCAAACATAACTGCTATCCTTCCAGTAAGTGAGAAAGAGACACAGACACAAAAAGGATATGTGATGACAGAGGAGGAGTTGAAATGCTGCAGCTACAAACCAAGGAATACCTAGGGCTACTGATGTCTATAAGAGGCAAGGAAGGATTCTTCCCTACAATTTCAGAGGAAGCGAATTAGTTTGCTTGAGCTATTATAACAAAATACTATCGACTAAGTGGCTGAAACAACAGAAATTAGTTTTCTCACAGTTCTGGAGGCCGGAAGTCACAACTCAAAGTCTGCAAGTGTTGGTGTATGGGGAACGCTCTCTTCCTGGCTTACAGATGGCCCCCTTCTCACTGTGTCCTCTCACAGTAGAGAGAAAGAAAGAGATCTCTGTGTCTCTCCTGATAAGGTCACTAATTCTATCAAATCAGGGTCATAGGTCTATCAACCCTATGACCTTATTCAACTTAATTACTTCCTTTTAGGACTTCTCTCCAAATCCCATCGCATTGGGGGCTGAGGTTTTAACACATAAATTTGAAGAAGGTGTGCAGGGGACATAATTCAGTTCAGAATAGGGACCATGGCCCTACCAACATTTTGAATTTGAACCTTTAGTCTTCAGAACTATGAGGCAACACATTTCTTATATTTCTGTTGTTTTAAACAGTTTGTAGAACTTTATTACGGCAGCTCCAGGAAACGAATACAACATGTGAAATGCTTACACTCACACTTAGTACGTGGTATTTAATATATGTCAGGTGTTACTATTATAATCAAGCACAATTCAACCCAGGTCCTCCAGCAATATCATCAGAAATTTGTTACTCTGTGTCTCTCAGTTTTGCTTTCTTCAGTATTGGCTGACCCTCACAGGCTCTCAGGTTGACTCGCCTTCGTGGTGGTCCCTGGGAACTCCAGCCTTAACTGCTATGAGCTTAGTAGCCCCAGAGGGAAAAAGAACACATTTCTTTTCCAATAGTTACAGCAAGGGGACTGAAGCTCATTGGCCTGTATGAAGTCACATGCTCCGCTCTGAGACAATCACATAAGCAAAAGAAGGCAGTAGTTTGGCCAGACATGCCGGCCCTGCAGCCAGGACTGGAGTCAACTCTATTTAAAGCACATGGACCAAGAAGGGAAATGGGTGGCTTGGAAAAGGAAAATCAGACTGCCAATGCCCAAAGGGAAATCAAAATGCTGTGAAGGCTTAAACAGAAGACAATCATTACTTGGGATTTTAGCAAACTGACGTTTATAAACATCTCTGAAGTTCCCGGCTTGTTTATTCTATACAAGTAAGAATTATTGGTTGCAACCAGCAGAAACTAGGATTAATTAACTTAAACAGAAAAGGAATTTTCCAGAGAGTCTCTTGTAGTTTACAAAGCTGAAAAAAAAAAGGCTGGAGAATCAGGGTTGGGCAGAAATAAGCGATGCGAACCCTGGCCAACATCTTGTCTGTGTTGCATCAGCCAGAGGACGAGGAATGCGGATTTCATCATCCTCACCTGGCTTCTGTGTGAAAGGTGGGGCCCTTCCGCCTACCTATTTAGGAAAGTCCCCCAAACAAGTAAGGTGTTTGGATGTTCGGTTGACAAAGAGAAAGGTTCACTATAGGTTTCTACTTAATGGCATTGTGGAAATGGTCGTGAATTGAAAAAGCCCCTGAATCTTCCAGAACCTGGCATCCAGGTGGGGAGAGACTTCCTTAGAACTAGCCAATACTCAAGTCAGAGTGCAACACCAAGCCCAGAGCACAAGACTGACTTTGACTGAGGGGACCAGAGAAAGCCCCAAGGGAGAACCAACAGCAAGGCGACGAGGATGACTTTGACAGGAGCAGAAGGGGCAGCGGTGGCGATAGAAAAGAGAGTTGTAGAAGTGACAGCATGACTAGAGGCATGGAGAAAAACAAAATCAGGTGAATACAACAGGGAAGACATATTTGACTTCCAGAAATTTGTTGTTCAGCAGCATCTCAGTGCCTCAGAGATTATCTAAAAACAGCTGTTACCCAACAACTACTTAAGGCTTGAACTGAAGGAAAACATTCCCACGCCCACTCTGCTCTTGAAATAGAAGCTAAAGAGACACAGAAATACTGAGGCCATTATGGCAGCCTGAGTAGAGGCTTTTTATGGAACAAAGAGCTCCGTGGGCTCCTGAAGGCCTTATTTCTCCTCCTCCTCCTCCTCCTCCATTGTTCTGTCAAGCCTGAGCACTCCCGGTCAGGGTGACGGGAAGAGAAAAGGGCAAGCAGCCATCTGCAGCCAGAGCCAGCCTCCAGCTCCTCTGCACCCATGAGGCATGCCCTTCCCAGAAACAGTGGCAATAATAAAAGCTGTCTGTAGCATTTACTGAGCATTTAACAGGGCTAGAGCTATTCTGAGAGCTTCACACGGGTTATATCCTCTACCACAACCTTATTAAGTAAGTAGATGCTGCTTTTTTCTTTTTTTACTGTTATTCTATTACAGTTGTCCCAGTTTTTCCCCGCTGCTCTCCACTGCCCTGCCCACCCCCGCTCCCACAGTCAATCCCCACCCTGTTGTCCATGTCCGTGGGTCATCCATACAGTTGCTCTAATCCCTGTTTTACCGACGAGGACACTGAGGTACAGAAGGTGAAGTCATGTGCCCAAGGTCCCTTAGAGTGTCCCACCATTCTGCCTCTCATACTACACAGAATGGTAACCAACATCTCTGCAGGACTTTAGAGTTTCTGAAGGTTGGGCAGGGAGCTGAGGGGGCCTAGGCGGGGGGAGGGGAAAAATTGGAAGTTCCTAAATACTTGCAGTGTGCCAGTCTAAAAAACTAAAACAAACTTAAACTCTATTCAGCAAATGTACAGCATTGTGAATGCAAGCAATGCCACTGAAATGAGCATTTTAAAAGGGCTGGGATAGTCAATTGTATGTTACATGTATTTTGCCACAATACCTATTTGAAAATGTATAAAAGTGTTTTTAAAAATCTATCAGGCGCAGGCTAATGCTCTGCGAGCACTAGTTCATTTAACCCTCTCGGCAACCTTACGATGCAGACGCCGTTTTTATCCCCAGTTGGCAAGTGAAGAAGGAATGGAGGCTTCCAGAAGTTTTTTTCTTGGTTGCAGTCACCTAGCTAATGCATGTTTTCAATTCCATTACCTGCACTGCATGTAGTGCTATTAGTAGTAATATTATTAGTGCTGTTAGTAATCATTAGTATTATGAGTTACTGATGGTATTATTATGAGAAATAATGTTATTTCTAATAGTACTGAGTATATTTGCGTAGGCTTCCAAGGTAGCCAACGTGGTTTTGAATCATAACGATACCATCTCCTAGCTGCATGATCGTGGACAGACTACTTGTCTGTGCCTGTTAACTCACTCACAAAACAGAGATAATAATAGTCCCTCTTTCACAGGGTTGTCAAGTAGACTGAAATGAGATCATCTGTTAAAACTGCTTAGAGCAGAGCTTGGCAAATAGTAGGTGTTGAATAAAATATTAATGCTTCTACATTAAGCTTTTTCAGGAGGGAAATTAAGCTCAAGGGGCTGTGCAACTTGTCTGAGGCCACACAACTAATGAAAGAGTGGAAAGAAAGTCTCGTATCTTTGCTGGCCAGGGTGGAAGAAGTCGGATGTCCCTTGCGGACATCATGACACCTCTCACAGACATCAGATGGCCATTACAGAGGGATTTCCGGAAGGGATCTTAGATCAGGAAAGACTCAGGAGTCTTACTGGATAAGGAGCTCTTTGCTAACTCTGTAGCATGGTCAAGCTGTAGACATTCCACAAAAATCCAACCCTGTGAAATGACGCGAATTTACAAACAAGTTCCCAGGATTCTCAGACCCCTGAATCTCTCTTCCCCATCCACAGGACCCTCTGGTAGGAACACCGGCCCTAAATATTGTAGCTCAGCCCAAATCCCGGCCCCACTGATACTGGTACAGGAAGAAGACTGCCAAGGAGGTTTGAATGGCAATTCTCACTCCTCCTGCTGATTAAGTCTGGTGTGCAATGCAGAAATGTAAATTTTGTGCAATCTTCCAAAAAAAGCCACCATATTTTGAGAACTGCAGGTCCACAGGATTTGCCCAAAGTCACCCAGGTAAAATGAGGTTAAGACAAGATTGGCCCTAAGAAATTATTCTACCTGAAAAGTTTGAAATCCAACCAGTACCTTTTTTACCATTCACACAACCTAAAAATATTGTCAAGTGAATTAAACATTTAATACTTTTCAAAATAACTCTGTAAAGAGAGAAATTCTGCATAGAAGAAAACTAGAAGGAAATACAGCAAGTTGCTAATGTCTCTGAGAAAATTTAATTATGACCTTTTTTCCCTTCTACCTACCTTTTCATATCTTCCAGCTTTCGTATAATAAATACATATTCTATAAAATGAGACAACTTTGAAAAGAAACATTACATTTAATATGTGTAATTTTATATTTCAGTTTCCTAGACATTTAATTTAGACCATTAAACCACTTAGTTTATATTTTTCCTGGCTTCTTACTTTAAAGAAATTATGGATGGGTTGGGAGAACTGAAATGAATTTATTTGAATCTACCACCATACCACCCTGAATGCTCCCGATCCTGTCTGAAATGAATTTATTTGCAAGTAAACCAAAGCAGAAAATAGAAAGGAAAAACATGGTATTTCATTAACAACTCTGTGAAGAATTACAAGTGCTGACCCTGAATTTTGGGTGTTCTATATCACCCTTGAAAAGAAAAAAATTAATAGCCCAGCCTTGGATGATTGAATAAGGCATATGTTTTCAGATCATAGGTGCTTTGATAAGAAAGCCATTAGGAAAAAGAAGGTCAGGAAGACACAAAATGCCTGCATCCTGGGGGTGTGATAACAAAAGAATGATGTGGAGCCTTACAGCTGTCTAGCACTTACCAGTTTTCAAAGCCCATTTATAATAATTAGCGATTGGAAGGAACCCAAATGGCCAACAATAGGGGAATGGCTAAACAAACAGTGGTCGATGAACTCAGATGGAATCCTTCATAAAGAGAGACAATAGTGAAGAGCAGACTGAGCTGGTTCTGGAAACTCATGTATGACCTCATGTTAACTAAGAAAAAAAGTGCGGTACTGAGTGGTGCCTTGGGACTTCAACAAGGCATTTCAAAAGGCCTATCACATTAGCCTCCAAGGCCAGATGGAGCTATGAGGGCTTTATTGTTAGAAAGGAGAGCTGATGTGAAATTCTGGCTCCATCAGAAACTGGCTGAGTAGCATTAGAGAGGTTAAAGGCAATCTCCTATTTATATAAATAATGCACTTCTGTTTTCAAAAGTTTTTTTTTTTAAACTTGCATAGGGAAATTAACTTACACATAGGCAGGATTCTCCTCTTGGAGATAAACATATTTATATATGTAAAATCTCTAACACATCTTGCCCTCTTTTTGGATTTACTTCTAACAGTTCATATACTCTTTAATTTTACTACTTTTTGATTCAACCCAAAGTCTGAAGGCTTAAGTCCAAAAAGGATTCAGGTTTTTTTTAAAGATTTATTTATTTATTTTGGCTGAATTGCAGGGGCCATGGCCTGCAATTCAGGCATGTGCCCTGGCTGGGAATCGAACCAGCGATTCGATTCACAGCCCAAATCTTTGGTTCACAGCCTGAGCTCAATCCACTGAGCTATGCCAGCCAGGGCTAGGATTCAGTGTTTAATGTCCAATCAATTTCATTTTAGTCTCAATTTACATTAAGTATTACATATTAAGTTCATCATAACCAATATTAGAACTTAGTTTTTATTCTGGTTTTTACATGTTAAACAAAAAAATGTCATGGCCCAAAACGTTTCCAAAAGAAAGTTTATCGAGCCAAATGTTCGCCAGAAAAGGACCAGGTCCAGGGTCCTACAGCCTGAACCCCCAGCATCAGAGCCAGACAAAAAGGGAAACAAACGTGTCCACTGTCCCGGGGTCAACGGGCTTTTTAATACATCTGATGGCGGGGGCGGGGTGTAAGTTGCTTGAAAGAATTCATTGGCTACAGATAAACGGGCTGGGAGAATGAGAAGTGGGACTAGTTCTGGGTCAGATACAGAGTCCATAAGAAAGAAGTCTTGCGCCTTTGGGTTGGTGGTGGGCAATAGCCTGAAAAGTCCATGCACAAGCAAGAAGCAGAGGTACCTAGTGGTCGGTATGCCTGGCAGTCAGTGTGTCTGGCCAGTCTCTTTAGATAACCGTGGACACAGCCACCTAGAATTTAGTTCAAAGGTTCAACATACATGAAACAAATGTAAGCCGCCTTTGTTGGTTTTACCCTGCAGGTGTTAACTGATTTACTCGTCTTGACTCTTCCTTTTATCCTCTGGCCGACTGTAAATTAATGTAGGACATCTCAGAATTGCCTCCTTGCCACACACAAATCCAGCAAACCATGTGTTGGAAGTGAAAGCCTTGGGCCTCTTCGATGTAACGCTTTCGTCTCAGAGGTTTCAATGAAGAATAAATTCAAACACAGGTAAAAGCTGTTAATATTATGCATGACACACTTTGTTTTCAGTAGACATTTACAGAATTTTATTTTGAATGCTAATATGAAGATTAATAACAGTGAGTAATGGTGCAGACTGAATACTATTTAAAAAGTGGAGCAGTACTTACCTAAAGGAGGCCTCTGTTAATAAGCACCAGGGGCCTGGCTTTGCTCTCCATAAGATTTCTATCCCTGCACCCGGTGGTGAGGGAGAAGCTCAGCCCATCAAACCTGTGACCGGCATAAAGCCAAGAAGGGGAGCAACTGCCTTGGATCATGGAACAAAAATCTAGAGTAATTCCTAAGGTACGGTTCACATACACCAAGATGAAAGTGAATGAGGGGAAGGTAAGACCGCCCACTTATTTTTTTCTTTTTAATTAAATTAATCAGGGTGACGTTAGTTAATAAGATTATATAGATTTCAAGTGTACAATTCTATGATATCATCTATATATTGCATTTGATTTTAAAAAGCTAATTGACCAAAAACAGGTTGGTTAGAGAAGAAATAACTTACTCTAAAAGGTACGGAAAGGATTTAGGGAATTTAACTAGCAGGTTTTTTTATAGTCTAGATAAATCTAAAAAATAATACCTGAAGTAAATTTTTTTTAAAGTAAGTGCTTTAAATGGAGTGAATGCACAGCTTTCAGGCAATCCTTTACAACGATTGCCTCTCTAAACCCATTAGAGGGTTTGAGCTCACACTCTGTGATAAGAGCCGATCCTCTTTAATTTGATGAGCCTCGCCTTTTGTTCTCACTCCCTTCCTGTAAGGCCCAGCACATTATGCAGGGCCCCTCTCCCCTGCGGGGGATGCTCGCCCTCCCCAGGCTCTCACCTACAGGCTCTATATGCAGTTCACTTTTCCCTCCGTGGTACCAGGCAGCTTGTGTGACATGTATCCTCCCACTGGGAACTAAATTAAGACATCAAAATCTTGTCACATCAGGCACCTAATAATCACTAGTTGTTTGCTAGCACTGTTCATTTGGGAGGAATTCAAAATTCTGATCCTGAAAGAAAGCTGCCAGTTTCCATTAGCAGTCACCGTCAATCCAAATACTTTGACTGGTAGCTACAGGCAGAGGACGGGTAGGACGAAGGTTAATGGGACTGTGCCTGCCCCTTTAACGAGTCACAGTGCTTTAGGGAGTGGCGATCCTTCCCATCAACATCCTTAGGACCACTAAACGTCCTTGGGACCACTAAACAGTGCTGCCAAACAGAACACGTGGAGCGGGAGAAGAGGCTGGCAACAATGACCGAGACGGCGTTATTAAAACCTGCACGATCGGTACCAAACTGGCCTGGTACCCCCACCACCACCCTTCTCCCACTCTTTCAGCAACCTTCTTTCTAATCTTAGCGTTATCTTTCCTCTTTTTACTCATTTATTGCCTTCCTCCTCCAACTAGAATGTAAAATCGTAAGTGCCAGAAACGTGTTTGTCTTTCTTACTGTCTGCAGGGCCTAGAACAATGCCTGGCATTTAGTAGATGCTCAATAAATACAGACTGGGCTGGCTGCATAAGTAACCCAATGACTTGAAGTGACTTTGAAATCTTCCATCTGGCTTGGTGATGGAGGCAACTCATTTTCCCCTTATGGGCTTTTGTTTCTTCCTCTTCAGAAGGAGATATTTTATGCCCGTGTGGCTGAGACTGCTGACTGTCCATCAAAATGTGTTGTCCCCTTCTTGTATGAGTCGGGCAGCCTGTGACTAAGTGTCTTCCAACGCAATGTGAGTGGATGTGTGTGATGTGCGCACTGCGTGCTCGAGCCCTTCACACAACAAAGTGCCACCTCCATATTCTCTTTTCCCCTTTCCTGCCCCCTGGAAGCAGCATGACAGCCACCCAGGTTTGTACATGCATGTAATGGGGACACCCATGAAGATGCCAGAGCTATCCAACCAGCCTGGACAACCACCAGCCTGGGCAGAGCCCAACCTCTTGCTCCACACAGAAAAACAATCCATTGCATTTTAGGGTCTCTTTGCTACAGCAGTTTAATATCACCCCTAATGAACACAGCTAGATAATCCCCGAGGACCCATCCAGCTCAGAAGGGCTTGTCTGGTGGCTGACTTCATCACATATAATCACTTCATTTAAGAAATCTGTATTCCTAGGGACTACCAGCATTTAAAAAGGATACACTTAACCCTTTTTTCTTGATTTAACCCTTCATCTTTTCTTCAGATTTTTCTCTGTTCATATGAATATGTGTTTTTCAGAGACAAAATTTAGTTTGCATCTTTGAAACAACCATCTATGCCATCCAGATGGAGTAAGGTTGAATGTTTGGCTTCTTTATTAACCACAAAAAGTATAGTAGCAACAATCATATAAGTTACTATCATTTCACCTGGAAAACACTACATATTCCATCACAGGTTAGAGAATCTTCTAGCAACTTTGTACTCCTTAATTTGTGGCAAATACACCCAAAATGGAGATGAGGTGTTTTAGGCAGGACATAAACTTTTTAAAAATGTAATAGCTGCATATTATTTTAATGTGCATTTAATGTACTTTGTAGTTATGGTGCATGACTTTATTTCTCAATTGGTGGGATAATATAGTTTTCCTTAAAAATAAATTGAATCTAAGAAAAAGAAGATAAAAATATGAACAGTAAAATGACAGCAAACTCACAATTATTAACAACCACACCTAAAACAAAAACAAAAGCATACTAAACAAACAACTAGAACAGGAACAGAACCACAGAAATGGAGGTCACATGGAAGGTTATCAACAGGGGATTTCGAGAGGGAGAGAGGGGGAAAAGGTACAGAGAATAAGTAGCATGGATGGTAGGTAGAAAATAGGAAGAGGGTAAGAATAGTATGGGAAATGTGGAAGCAAAGAACTTATATGTATGACCCATGGCCATGAACTAAAAGGGGGAATGTGGGTGGGAGGGGGTGTGCAGGGCAGACAGGAGTGAAGAGGGGGAATGGGACCATTGTAGTAGCATAATCAATAAAATATATTTAAAAAAACAAATTTAAATAAGTGAAAAAAGAGTCCACTCAGAGAACAACGTGAGTAGTGTAGGAAATGACAAAGTTTGTGAAGGTGGTGTGCAAATGACTAAGACTGGGAAACTCAATTGTTATTCATTCCTTACACCGCTCATATACATAGCACATAGTAGATGTTGAATAAATGTTTGCTGAATGAATTAATTTGGTTCTAATACACTACTTCTTGAAAAATAACTCATGTTTAAGAAAGAACTGCTACTGGTGGAATAACCAACCTCAGAGAAAGTTCTTCAGAGACACAGCAGTCAGAGGAGTTTTATGAATCTCTCCAGGGTATCACAGAGACAGTTTCACCCAGCCACGCCCTGTCTGTGCCTCTGACCATTTATAGTTCCTCTGGACGGCCCAGATCTCAGGGGAAGGGAGATCATCAGAAAAAGGAGATGGTTGCTCTTTTCACTCCAGCTTCTCTGCCAGAATATAGACAATCCTTTTAAAGAGGAATTTTTAGACTATGTGGGAAGACCTGCCTCATACTCTGCTCCAATTTAAAACAAGCGCTGGAATTGGAGTGGAGCCCAGAACTCTGCCGTGGATGGGGAAGAAGTGAGCATGCCCAGCTTGCCCATAGACACGGACAGAGGAGCAGTAGGATTTCTTTACCTTGATAAACGCCCGAAAGGAGAATCGAGAGAGGAGAGTGTGCTCCATCACAAAAAACAAAACCAGGGAGATTTTTCTATTCCCACCCCTTGGCAATTACAATGATTACAGTGGGTCTGAATCTTCAGTCCTAACGAATACAAGGAGTTGAACTATGTATTTGGACTGATATATTTTTTACACAGTTACCTGGAAAAGTCAACTAAAAGTTGGTGTTATTTAAATAACTCTTACCTTATCCCTTAAGAAGGCCCAGATTTTCAGAAACTTAGAGCACATTCTAAAAGAGCCCTGAGTGACGATTTTTTTTCCTGCTACTATCTTTAAGTTTAAATGTCACCCAGGCAACCATTCTGCAGTTACCATTGCAAGTTCGATAAATACGGGTTTTCTGGGAAACCCATTTGGAAGCTGATTAATTTTTCAGATGTCCTTGGCCGGCGCTGCAGTTAGTTGACAGCACAGCGCACTTGTCAAGCTACCCCAGACAAAGGGAGCTGATCTAGGCAGTTTTTGTTTCCTACTAAAGTAAAATTCATTACAAGTATCTTCTCATCGTGTGTTCTATTTGCTAGGTATACACGCATTTAGATGATGAGTCCATCTCGTCAGACTCAACTGTGATCCCTCACAAACTAGCTAATAATTGTTTACTCTCAGGGGAAGGCTTTCTCCCACTCGTGTTGGTACCTGGGATCTGTGCAGTCCGCTTGCTCTGTCTGCTTGAATAGCTACAGAGGCGGACAAGTCTCAACATTAAAAGTCTTAAAACGAAAACTGGCCACAGCACTTCTTGGCCTTGCAAGCCTTCCAAATCCCTTCACAATCTGGCCTTTGTTCATCTCTCCAACTTCGGCTCTTTTGTTCACTTTCCATCCTTTTCTGGCTATATCGCATTCCGTGAAGCTTCTCAGACATGCCGTGCTTTCTCTGATCTCCATTCCTTTGTACACGCTGTTCTCTTTGCCTTTGACCCTCCTCTGTCCCTTACCACTGCAGTTCGTCCTTCAGGTCTCAATTGAAACCTCACTTCTGCCCTGACCAGTGTGCCTCAGTGAGGTGTCATCCCACAAAGCAGAAGGTCACCAGTTCGATTCCAGGTCGGGACACATGCCTGGGTTGCAGGCTCTGTTCCCGTTCGGTCGGGGCACATACAAGAGGAAACCAATCAGTGTTTCTCTCTCACATCAGTGTTTCTCTCCCTCTCTTTTTCCCTCTGCTCCCCTCTCTCTAAAAATAAATAAATAAAGTCTTTTTTAAAAAGAAACCTCACTTCTTCCCGAAGGCCTCCTTTGAACCCTAGACTGAGCAAGATGCTCCTTTAATGTGTCCTCGGGTCATCCTGTATCTCCCCACTGTGCAAATTATGTTTCCTCCACTAAATAATAAGATTCACAACACCTGCTTCTCCATAAGATATATGCAATAAACATTAACTGAATGAGTCCATTGATGAATAAATCAGCTGTTCCAAACAATTTCACATGATAAGATAATATTCCCTTTCATGCATGAATTATCCAAGGTCTAGTGAGTGTAAGAGATGGGTCCAAAACCCTTGTACCATCTTGGTATCAGAACTTGTCTTCATGTCTCCTACCCCCAGAGCAGTGCCATGTGCATTATTCCAAGGATTGCAGACAAATGTCCACGAGGGTGATGAGTGACATGGGAGGGCTGTCACAAGCTGGAGGACACCCGCCTCACTTGAAGGGAGAAGCCCTATATGATCATCCAATCGTCGCCATAGCACAGGGTCTGCTATTGCCAGAGCTTACCTTTTTTATTACAAAAAAAAAAAGAGAGAAATCCAGAACTCTGAGTGAAATTGTCATATTTTTTAATACTGCCTCTTAAAAATGTTTTGAACATAATATATTGTGCATTCCAAACAAAACACTCACGGGCTAGGGACTCTAAGCCCCCAGTGTACCATGTCTACATCACTCTACAGTGAGCTGCTTCTGTCTACACCACTGGGCCGACCTTTGGAGAGACCTTCCTATGTTCCAACAACTGGCCCTCAGGCAATTTCATGTCACCTACTGCAGGAAATTTTCTTGAGAATCCAAAACTTCAATGAAAGACCATTGCTTTTTCCTGGTGAGAGACACTCGGCTCCCCACCCTCTGTTTGCTTTAAACATTGATCCACCCCATGGCATTAAATTCAACTCCCACACAGGTGGTAACTCATAGGATCTCACATCACAGCAGTCAAACTTACAAAAAGTAGAAAACATACCGTTTTCTCAGGGGAATCCAAAGCAACACTTACATAAGGATACAAGAGTGGATTTTATTTCTGGAGGAAGTGGTACCAAAATTTCTACTCTTCTCCCCACTCCATGATGACTAGAAAGACCACTGGCTAACACTAGACTCAGAGGGGTTGGGTTTGGAGTTTGGCGCTTGGACCGGCAACTTGGTGATCTCAGGTAAGTGGTAACCTGCTGAGAGCCTTACTGTCCTCATAAAATAGATAAAATGGGAAGAACAGCTGCCTCCACACCCATGGGAAGAGTTGGCAACAAGCCCAGCTGGCTGGACCTCATTGTTCCTATGGATCTACTCTCGGCAGAAATGCCTGGCCCCAGAATCACTGCGTGGTACTGAGTGTGGTACACATGGAAACACAATGGTCCAATGGAGAATTAGCTCACCCAGAGAGGGAATTCCACTTATGTACTCTGGAGCCTGTTTCTCTAGTCACTTTCCAGTTACTCTCCTCTCCTTCTCATTCAAAGATCAAAAAATAAAAAAGTTCTGGTTGTTCCTCATCACTACTTCCTCACTAGCTTCCCTACAATTTGCCAAGAGATGTTTCTTGGGCTCCTACAGGCACCATTCTCTGCATGTAACCTGTTTGCTCATGAGATCTTCTTATCCAAACAGCTGGGTCAAAACCCTACAGCTGGGAAGAGGGGAGGCCAGGATTTGGACCTCGCCTCCAGATCCTGAACATGTAGCCACCATGGTACTTACTCCCTGCTGGGCTCAATGGAATCTGTCTTTTGCCCCCACCATTTATTCATTTATTCATTCGTTTGTTCATTCCTTCACTCATTCAACAATTAGTATGTGCCAGGCCCTCAGGAAGCTTACAATTTGACAAGGGAGGGGAGAGAAAAATAAATTAAGATAAATAAGTTAAAAAGAGAGAGAGAGAGAGATGATGACTAGAGCAGGAAGACCAGTCTAGCAGTTGCAATGTGAGATCTGCAGGCAGGTAGTTCAGCACCAGGCAGAGAATGCATGTGAGCTGGGAGAACATGGGGCATTTGTAGAAAAGGGACCTAACGGTGATTAAGTCCCAACCTTGTGCCAAATACCCACGTACAGCATAAATTATTTAATTTGTCTTCTACCCATCTTATTTATCTCAGGTATGATTATATCGATTTAACAAACCAGAACTGTTCATAATTTTATTTTATGATTAACACTCCTCTGAAAAAGCTGTTACTCTCTCCTTTCACAGACAATGAAGTATCAGGTAGGTTACCCAATTTGCTTGAGGTGACCCAGACAGTAAGTGGCAGGATCATGACTCAAACACAGGAAGCTGAGCATCTTTCTTTTAAACTAAATAACCTGCCTTAGAGCAGCCAGTGCACAAGCATGCACGTCGGAAAGCAGTGTCAAGGAACATAGCAGTGGGTGGCAGCAGGTATATCCCTTTGCTGGGGCTGACATGACAAAATACCACAGCTTTGGTGGCTTGAGAAATTGATTTCTCAGAGTTCTGGAGGCTAAAAGTCCAAGATCAAGCTCCTGACAGGTTTGGTTTCTTCTGAGGCCTCACTCCTTGGCTTGCAGGCAGTCACCCTCTCGCTGTGTCCTCACGTGGCCTTTCCTCTGTGTCCACACATCCCTGGAGTCTCTCTCCCTTCTTGTAAGGACACCAGTCACACTGGGTTAGGTCTCCATCCTTCTGACCTCATTTAACCTTAATTGTCTCTTTAAAGGCCCTGGCTCCAGACACTATCACATTAGGGCTGAAGCTTCCACCTATGAATTTTGGAAGGATACAATTCAGTCCATATGAACAGGTGACAGAACTCTTTGAGAAGAGGGAAGAGATCATGGAGACAAGCCAAGCACTGGCCCAGCTGTAATATAACTAGAGCGTAAGTTCCGGCTGAAGAAAAGGTGGAGCTGGTGGAAGCCGGTGTGAGATGAGACGGAAATGAGCAGCACACTGACACCGGGTTAACCCATGTCTGAGCTAGATGTGCCCAGGCTGGGAGAGTGTGTCCTCATTGCCTAGCATGCAGTGCAGCAGCAGGAGATGGGGGCAGGTGCTGCAGCCCTGGGATGGGAAACCAGGGAAATTATTGCACCACTGTTGGAGCAGCTGGGACCCTAGCACCTCGGTCAGCTCAGAACTCTCTTTATTCAGCTGCCTTTTCTCTTTCATTAGGAAGGAGTGTTTATGTATGTATCTTATTCTAAGTGGAGCCTAGCATTTCTAAGCACCCAAAGCTGATTCATCTATTCCCATCGTCAATGACCTCTATTTAATCCATGTACACCAGCACCATCCTTTATTATCTGTGTGCACGTGTGCAGATGTGTCTGTCTGTCATCTGTCTCTCTGTAAAGCAGAAAGAAAGAGACAGTGATAAAAGATGTGAAGGATAGAGAAAGGGTATGGGGAACAAAGTGAGAATCATAGGGAACAGGTGAAGGGGAAGAAGCATCCAGAGAAACGCCATGCAGGGATCTGCGGTCCTTACCATCCTCAGGTGTGCAGGCTGACGGTGGAGGAATCCAGGAAGCTCTACAGACAAAGCTGATGGTCTTGTCTGTGGGCCTGTGGTTATCTAACTTGCAAAAAGTCTAGACCAGTTTCCCAACCACTGTGCCATGCTCAGAGCAGCCAGGCTGGACCTGGGCAGACAGAGCCTCTAAGATCATCTCTGGCAATGAGCAGCCAGAAGCATCTACCCAGGATGCCAGACAGATGTCATCATGTTCTATTCATTACAGGTGGTGGTAAAAGTTAGGGAGCACCGCTCCAGACTAGCATTTTCTGAAGCTTAAAAAAAGAGCGGGTTCACATTCATTTTAGGAAACGCTGTGTATTGTATTTATTCCTTTTCATAAGTGTACTCTCAAAATGCATTGACACAGTAAGGCTCTGAGAATCCCCAAGTGTAAGGGATGGGGTGGGGGAACTTCTAACTTTGCTTAGGCTGTCCAGTAGCATACCACACAGCTGGTACACTCATGTCCCTGTATCCAGTTGAATAAAGCCAAGGACAGGAGCTGTGAGGGCTGCCATCTCAGATGCATGTTCTTTCTCCGTGGGAAGTATTAATTTTCCTACCAGCTGACCCTTCATGGAGCAGACAGTCTCAAGGACTACATGGCCTTCTTTCCATGAGGCTGAGCAGCAGGTTCTGAACAAGTCAACTGCAAAGTCCTGACTGGCCTAGTCCCCTGCTTGGAAAACCAACACACATCTCCTACCAAGAGTTCAGCACCTAGAAATGAACATGTTGTAACTTGTACGTTGGAGCTTGGCCACACATGAGCTTAATTCTTAAGGTTTCGTGGAGGTAAAAATTCACTGTTGAAAGTGTAGAAAAACGTGCGAGTCTGTGAGTCTGGAGAATGCGTATCATTTCAGACAGATGGCAGCTCTCTTTACAGGCCTTGATTTTCCCAATCTATGAACTGAGAGGGGAAGATGATGTTATGGGCTGAACTGTGTTTCTCCACAATTTATATGTTTAAGTCCTAACACCCAAGACCAGAGAACGTGATTGTGTTTGGAGATGGAGCCTTTAAAGAGGTAATTAAGGGGAGAAGAGGTCACATCAGTGGGCCCTAATTCAATACAACGGGTGTCCTTTAAGCAGAGGACATTAGGAGACAGACACAATGTAGACAGGGGTGAGGACACAGGGTGAGGAGGCAGCCATCTGCAAGCCAGAAAGAGAGGGAGGTTGGAAGAAAGCAAACTCGCTGACACCTTCAACTTGAACTTCGAGCACCCAAATTGTAAGAAGGTAAATTTGTACTGTTTAAGCCACCCTGCCAGCGGTAGTTTGCTATAGTAGCCCCAGCAAACTAATACAGATATCCAAATAAACTCTGAGGCCTTAGCGCTTGGTTGCCTACCCCATATCCATTTCCTCCTGCTTTCTTAGTAACACAACCCACTTTTATTCAAAACTCTATTCTTCTCCACGTGAAGGAGAGAAAGGTGATCCTACACCCCCAGATCGCAGGCACAGTGTGAATAAACAATTGTGTTCAATGGACTCCTGTTGCCAGTGATGAGCTTAGGAACAGGCACTCGGCCAAACTCAGGCCAGAAAGCATGTGGGTACATCTCCTCGGGGCTCCCAAAAAGGATGCTCTCCCTCCTCGTGGAGACACATAGCAGATGTGGTCTCTGACCTTCCAGAAATTTGTGTGCCTGGATGGCACATCTGGACTGCCTCTACCTGTTGGGGACCTAGCATGAGCCAGCCTGAAAGCCGGAAGATGGTGAAGAGGAGAGAGGGGCCATGATACCTCCGATACCATCTCGAGCAGTTCTGCACCTTGCAAGCATTTAAGAACTTTCAGCTTTGTCCCTGCCCCCACTCATGTCCCTCCCCTCCCTCGGCCTTCAAAAACTGTAAAATGCTGCAGAGATGTTGGTTATTATTCTTCTGGTGATGGCAGATAAAAAATTTCCTCTTTGTTAAGGTCCGTCAGAGTATCCTGTTATTGTCGCTGAAGGCATCCTACCAGATGCACTCCCTGACCTGCTGCAGCCCTGTGACCTCGTAGAAACCGTGTTCCTAAGACTACTAGTCACAGTTGACGTGTTACAGAGAAACTCACCAACAGCCCACCACAACCCTCTGAAGTACAGACTGTCTTTGGCTCCGTTTAAGGAAAGAACAGAGGAGGTCAGGAGGGGTTAAACGGGGTTAAACTTGGCCAAAGCCACTCTGAGATGAGGTCAGTATGTGAAACCTGTCTGACCCAAGGCCCTTGATCTTACCCACCATCCACCAGAAACTCTGAAACACCAGCAATGCTCCAATCAGCCAGAGTCCCTGGAGATGGTGGGAAAAAAATCCTCGACCATTCAGATATCTTCCATTTGAAATAGCTGCCTTTTCAGAATCTCCTACATTTTTTTAAAGTCTAAATTGCTGCAAAATTATTAAGTAGGAATAACAAGCAACAAGTCTGGTGATGTACTTTGGGGTCTTCAACCAAGATGATCAATCTCCAGCTAGCTTCTACCACCTTTTCTTAAGAGGTTGCATCTTTTTCTCAGCTTAGGTGGTGGGAGTTTGGTGTGTCCTTCAAAAGGTGTCCACCGCGCATGATCTTTAAAACTTCCTTCCACCACGAAGTTCTCTGTTTGGGGAGTTTTAACGACGGGCATTACTCTAGCCCGCCCACTCCCTCCATTTCGCAGACAGGCAAACAGGAAGGGGAAAAGGACAAAAGGAGGCACCCGGCCCTGCCCCTCAGTTACGGAAACTGGGCCCCAGGTGGCGTTTCCTCCGAGGAGAAATGTGGGATATGAGCAGTGTGTTATCTTCAGCCTGAGCAAGGAAGCACAGAGTGAGCAGCTTCCTGGAAGCCTGCCTGCCCTCAGCTAATTAGCACTTTCACTTATCACTATCAGCTCAGCCCCAGCATTAACCCTCTCCCTCTCTCCATGCAGTCTGGTGACTGGGGGTTCTGACAAACTGTGTATCAGGAAGGGGTGCAGGGAAGGAGGGGGCAATGTTCTGCTCAGACCTCTGGCCTAAGTCTATCGCCCACACTGACTACAGAGAGAACTCTCTAAAACGAAGAGCTGATCTTGGCGCCCCTTGCTCCAGACCCATCACTGAGTCCCACCCTGACTCCCACAACAGGACAAGGGTGCTTGGCTCAGTCTGCAAGACCCTGCACAAAACAGCCTCATCTCACACTACTCTGCAGCCTGGGCAAGCCCGGAGGAGATCGCACTTGGAGCTCCAGCCCTCACTGAACTGTTTGCAGCTCCCCCACCTGCAGTGTGCTGTTCCTGTCTCTGCGTGTTGGTACACACTGCTCCTCCCGCCTGGACCGCACTGCTCCCCACTGGTTACTCATGGCTACGCCCCTGCCTCTACTGTGGCACTATCACTATTGCACCAGAAGGAAGTTATTTGGGTTCATGTCTCCCTATTGAGCCATTAACTCCTGAAAGGCAGAGACTCTGCCTCAGTGTGAGGCATATCTCCAGGGCTTCCCATGTACGTCACAAGCACATGGAGGAACGTTTGAAAGAAGAACACAGGGAAGAATGCAAGGGAGAGAGGGAGAGAGGGAAAGAAATTGGGTAAGGAGAGACCTCCTATCCTTTACCTGTGTCCTTAGCCAGCGTGGCCAGGGGGCCTGGGAACACAAAGGCCAAGGTTATCAGGCAGAGCACACTCCTCCCATCTGTCACAGGCTTTCAGCCCTCCAAATCCCTCTGGCCTACCAAAGCTCATTTGCTGCTCACAGCATCCTTGTAAAGTGACCAGCAATTGTTCCCCTTCGGTAGAAAGAAAAGATGGGAGTTAGAGAAAGGAAGTGGCTGGGAAGGCAACCGGTCAGCCGTGACACCTGCAGCCCAAGGAGCCAGAGGCCCCACTGCCTGGCCAGTTGCTACCACGACTCTGTTCCTCCAGGTCCAGCAGCCTGACGCCGCCTCTGCTTCCTTCTGGCCCCTGTCTCTGTCCTACATCTGGGGAGACAGTGAATAATCCTTCCTTTCTTTCTGGAGCTGGTTGCCTTGAAGGTATTTATAGCCTGCTCCTGGCCCTGCGGAGGCATCTTTTCTCCCCCAGTTAAATTTAGTTCCCTTTGTCTTCTTCCCCTGACTTATCTGCCGATCCCGCAGGGTTTCCTCTGCTGCCTTTGTTCTCTTCTGTGTTTGTTCCGCAGCTTCTTTCATCTGCGGAGCCGAGGAGCAGTCTCGCCTGAGTTTCTCCGAAGCCTTTGTGCCACCTTTGTGCCACTTTCTCCTCGGCTGCGGCCTCTCCACCAGTCTTTTCTCTGCCCACTGTCCACTTTCTCTTGACAGCTTCCGCCTTTATCTTCTCTCAACCCAGAATCATTTCGGCTTGGCGAGATGTGTCAGAGTCTTAACGCGTTTTTTGTTCTTTTAGGCCTGAAACGGACCCTGAGACGATCTTGTCTTATTGCTGGAAAGAGCGGCTGCCGTCAACATCCAGAGGACGGGAGCGCACTGTTTTACCTCTAATAACGCTTCATGAATATAATGGAGGTGGAGAGTAGGTGTCCCAAGTCCGAATCAGGGGTCTCCCCCTCCAGTGGCTCGAAGCATCAGGCAAGTAAAGAAGTGAATGAAGCAGGTCTGGCCACAGACAGTGAGGACTGTCCGTATGCACAGTGTGTCCGCAGGAAGTAGCACACTTCCTCCCCCAGATCTTCTGATTTTCCCAAAGAAGTAAAAACCCTGGGCTTTTCAACAATGGCAACGAATTCAAAATTTCAACAATACTGTATAAGCAAAATAGAACTCGGGCCACGTGTTGTGACCTCTGCACTCCACCATCCACCCATGCCTCCATATGTCACCCACAAGCCTGCTCCTCACACCTCCCTAGCCATGGCTCACAGGCCACGTGGCCCTCCCAGGTCCCTTGACCATCTCCATGGCTCTCACATACATGGCTCCATTCCCGCCCCTCGGCTGTTTTTACCACTGGCTTCTGAACAGATCCCAGCAGAGCTTTGCCTCTAACTCACACTCCCCATTTCCTGCCTGTTCTGTCTTTGCGCTTGGCCGGAGTAACATTCATTTCCAACGTCATCTCCCAGAAGATCTGTGGTGCATCCATCAGGATGAGCTAGCACGAGCTGTTCAAACACACAGCATTAAAACCCCTGTAGCTTAGACTCACAAAGGCTCGCTGCCCACCCACGCTACAAGTCCTCTGGGGGTCCGCTGGGGAAGCTGCTCCAAGCCACTCTCAGATTCAGGCTGGGTACAGCAGCCACCCTCCGAAACTTCGCCCCCGTCACGGCAGAAAAAAAATACGAATGGCTCATTGGCTCTTAAACCTTTTCCCCTGTAACACTCACATCCCTTCTACTCACATTTAATTTTCCAAAGCAGGTCACATGGCATACCTAATTTCAAAGGTGAAGGAAATGCCATTTTATCAGGTGGCTAGAAAGTGAGAAGATGGAAATATTCTGGGAACAGCACTAAGTGACCCAAGTATGGTATTTTTCACTTTTCACCGGAGTTTTTACATTCTATCCAATGGTTCTGAATTCATTCATTTATCAGTGATGACTGAGCAAAGGCCTGAGGTTGTCAATCTGAGAATAAAAATAAGAACTTGTCTCTGCCTCCGAGCAACTCTGATGTGTTGTGAGGGATTCGCAGATCTGAGATCTGTACCGATAACTCGAAAACAAGGTACAACTGGAGAAGTGCCGCAGGCAAGTATAAACAAAGTACTGAGCACAGAGAAGGCAGTACACACAGAGAAGATGGTATCTGAGCCAATCTTTGGAGCAGGGCAAAGTAGACATCGGCAGGAAGGACTGCCCCTCCCCAAGCTGAATCTCTCCTCCCCCACACCCGTGATCACGTGGGAGATCAACATGATAAACAGGCACAGCTTCCTGAATAATTAGTCCTTCATCTGTGCGTAGAATGCACGCAAGGAGACAGACGCATCGCATCCTAAGTAATCCATACCCCTGTCTAAATTCCAAGCCTGGACAGGAGCCACTGGCTTAGATTCCAACTTCAGACCCTCCACCCACTTGCTAGATGACCTTGGGCAAATCATTGCACCACCTTGCATCTGTTTTTCCATCTATAAATGGGAGGGGAACATTGCTGCTGTTTTTCCATCTATAAATGGGGGGCAGGGGTATCAACAGCACCTACCTCAAAGGGTTGATTTGAGAACTGAATGTGTTAATACAGGTAATGTAACAAGTAAAAGGAGGCTGTAGTAGACATGGTAGACATCATACCAGCGGTAGCTAGCATTCTTGTCCTGCCCTTGTCATTGCCTCAATCTGGCTATCTTGTTGTTTCTTCTTCCTTCAACACCTTGGTGGAAAGGCTGCTATTCCTAAAGTGTGTGCTCTGGAGTGTTCCTTGGAAGGAGCTTTGATCTTCACAACAGCACAAGGCAGAGAGAAGGGGGTTCTATGCCCTCAAGACAGGTCCACCTGAGCTGTAGCCTGCATCCTGCCTTGGCACCAATGAAATTCTCGTAAATATGTTTTCATACACCCAGCCCCCCATACTCTGTGAACTGGAGTCACATCGCCCATAGGAAGTGCCACAGAGCACAAATCCCACAAGAGGCTCCAAGGGAAAAAAGACTTCTTGCATATGCTGCACACACAAAACTCCCTCTTGAAAATAAGCAAAGCACGAACCAGAAAGGTGTTTTATTTTATTTAATCCAGCATTTCCTGAGTTAAATTCTAACCATAATAACTTTATTTTTGTATGTTGCACACTTTGAAAAATATTGTGCAAAGGCAAGACTTTTTTATTCATCCAATTATCCACAGAAATGTGGAAAACACTTGCAGTAGAATAGGCATGACAAAAGAGTCAATACATTGAACTGAATTTATGTAATCTTGAAAAATATTTCCTCCTTGGGCTTCCATTCTTCCAATTTTAAAATAAGAGAACTGGATGAGGGAGTTGCTAAGATCCTTTCTGTCATCAGTTATTAGCTGATTTTTCATTAGACGTTTTTCCTGCCCTCTGCCTGGTCATTATTGAGTCTTGTCATTTTATTCAAGGTGAGAGCAAAACTGTCCACCCTCAGGAGCAAGAAGCTAACAGAGGAAATGGTCAAAGCTGACCTTCGCTGCATGCCAGCCACTGCTCAGAGTGCTTTACAGGGTTCGCTCCATCTAGTCCCAACAACCTGACAGATGAGTGCCCCTATTAAAATCATTGCCATTTTACTGAAAAGACATCAAGGCACAGAAAGACTAAGCTGCTGTTTAAGTAACTCTATCCAGCTGGCACAGATGGGTTTTGAACCCAGGTCAAACACCATACTCTTATCCATGCGGCAACACTGCCTCCAGGGTGGCTGCAGGTACAGAAGACCACAGATTCTGAGTCTAGTCCACTCCGTTTCTTATTAAGAGAGGATAACATTTGTCCATTCCTAGATTCTGCCCTACTTTTGGCTTCAGCTTTCATGAAAGTATGCAAAGAACAGCAATATTTCATGTACTTTTCTTATCAATTACCATTATAATAATAATTAACAACATTTTCATCACTTTCATCTCTATTATCAAATATGATTTAATACATTATTTTCTGAGATGCACAGACTAAAAAATTACCGTGTTGATTTTACAATCAAGGAAACTGGGGCAGCTCTGAGAAGTAAAGAAGTTTGACCCTCACACCAGTAAATAGATTGTGGATCTTGAATTTGAAGCTGGCCATTGGGACTCACTGAGAGAGTACTCAGGGGCTTGACGTGACCTAGGGCATTTGGCTACCCAAGTCAATCCCAGGTTGAGGGTGGGGAGAGTTAGTGAAGATACAGGAGTGAATACCAGTGACATTGATGTGGAAAGCCTGGAGCTAGGAGGGAAACCTAGCATGACCCCAAAGGGGAGGAGCGTCTTGCTCTCTTCTTGGTGACAAGGCAGGTATTACGGGCTTGGTGTTACAGGCTTAGTGTTACAGGCAGGGTTGTGGGGGTGGGGGGGACACACGTATTAGGGGTTTCAGTACTCCTCACGTCCCTGATCTGATTCTTCTCATTCTTCCTCTTTCTCTCTAACCTCCTGCCTCTTCAGGCCACTGTCCACCCACCACGTTAGCCACCTCCAAATCCTGGAGCTGGGACAGTTTATGCATTCACCTACAAACCTTCACTGAGTGTCTAGGGTATGCCAGGCCACTGTTATTACACCCTGGGGACACTGAGGAAAGATATGTACAAATCATTGACCTCCGTGACTGACTTCAGGCTCAGGAAAGACTTGCAGAGGTGGTATGTTTGATCCGAGTCTTGTAGGCATGTAGGAGCTCCCTAGCAGGATGATGTGAGCCAGAATAAAGGTCGGGCAAAGAGTATTCCAGGCACAGGGAACATGTGCAGAGACTTGGAATGCCTTCTGATCGAAGCACAGGATGCACAGAGAGGAAGTCTGGAGCTAAAGCTAAAAAGAAAGGTAAAGCCAGATCGTGAGGTGGTCTTGATGTTCAGTGGGAGACATTGAACTTGATCTTTCAGGCAGGGAGTGAGCTTTGTGTTTTAGGGACAGCTCCCCCTATGTGCTCAGGATGGTTTTGAATCTATCTTTGTCGTCTGTTCTTTTAATAGGAACTCCTTTCAAGGAACCAAAAACTAATTCAGAAATTTTCATTGTAATTAGAAAGGAATGTGAAGATCAAATAAAAGGAAAAATATTATTCTCCTTGATCAAAAAGGTAACTATAACTTAAGGTGCACAAAACAGGCAGAAGTCTCCCTCACTGGCCTAGAGCCCAGGAGGCTGGGAGAGGCAGGTCCTCAAGAGAGCCCCTCTCCCTCCCATCAGTGTGGCTGCAAAAGGGAACCTGAGTGCTGTCCTGACATCACTGATGATGGATTCAGTCTCTCCATCAGAAAACTGAACGAGTGAGGGTGGTGAGCATCGTGGCACATGACTGACTGACTCCCTTGAGCTCTCCAGCCCCTCCAGCCTTGGGGAGTGGTTATACTGAATGCTATGCACAAAGCCAGCACCAGGAGGCAGTGTGGGCCCACGGTCCACCTCAGCCCAGCCACCTGAGAACAAGGAACTGGGGACCCACAAAGGAGAGAAGTAGATGGAGATAAACATAGCAAATGTGCAAGGAAAGGGAGAGGAGTTTATTCAACAAATTTATTGAAATTTGTTCTTAAGAGGTTTTCCTCTAACAGAAACTTCAACTCTACAAATCCGGTTCTTTGAATCTTACAATACCTTGACAAACAGACATCTTATGAACATTCTCAGGCTTTTCTCATTTCCTGGTTTTACAGCTTAATACTATTGTCGCCTGGTCTCAACCTGCTGCACCAGTTTTCTTATCCATGCTGCTGTCCCTCACTCACAGGGGGCTCAAGCCAATGTCTCTCCCCACCCAGGCCCTGTCTCTGCTCGTGACCACACTCTTCTCTCCACCTGGAACAGCATTTTCCAAAACACCCTTTGTCTGTTTCTGATCTAACTCAAATGTCCCCAACACCATGAAGCTTTTCCTGACCTTAAAACCCAGAAACCATAATCATATCTCTCTGTCTCTTTCTCCTCCCTCTCTCTACAGTGCTTCCCAGAATATTCTCTGTCCCCTCTGCCACCAATCTACCTGATATGGCAGTTATTTGTATATATGGGCAGAAACACTTTCTTACACTTTCATGGTATATCCTGAATGTGAGCCCTCCTCACAGTAGCTACTAGATGCATGTACGAAAAAGGGGGTTAAGTTCTGTCTGCAGAATGGCCAGGGATATTTCTGCTTATCAGGTGAGCCTTAGTTCTTTAATCTAGAAAAGCTTTAAGATAAAGTAATAGATTGACTGGGGATTGATTAATTAAGTTATGGTGTATCTATACTACAGAACACTACACAGCTTCTTAAATGAATGAGAATGTCTATGTGTACTGGTATGGAATGATGCCCAAAATATATCATTTTAAAGACAAAAGTACAAGGTAAACTACAGAGCAGTGCAATGGTATGATCTCATTTACTTGGGAAGGTAAAAGCAACAAAATTTTATACACACACACAATCATTCATAGAGTCAGCATACAGTAATAACATTACTACGCATGCAAAAAAGTAGGCATGTGTGAAACATAATCAAGAGGGGAAAAGCAGTCAAGCCAAACGTACTGCAAGATGGCCCAGATGTTGAAATTAGCGAACAAGCTCTTTAAAACAGTCTGTAGGTTATGTTATAAAAAGTTATAAATACGTCCAAGGAGTTAAGGGGAAAAATGGTCATAGCGAGTGAAAAGTTAGAGATTCGCAGTGGAAGACTGGAAACTGTTAAAAATAGAAATTCTAGGACAGAAAAATACAGTACAATATCTGAAATAGAAAACTCACAGGAACAAAAAAAAGTATCTTTTAAATTGTGCAGAATCCCAGTGGCCTCTGGGACCATAATAAGTAGACAGGTATACATATAACTGGAGTCCCGGAAGGGGAGCAGAAGAGAATGAACAGGGAAAAAAAAATGCTTAAAGACTTAATGACCAGTATTTTCCCAAATTCGTCTTTTTTTAAATCAACTTAAACATCCAAGTAATTCAGCAATCTTGAAATAGGTTCTATACTGTCCTGGCTGGCGTAGCTCAGTGGATTGAGCACGGGCTGCAAACCAAAGTGTCACAAGTTCGATTCCCAGTCAGGGCACATGCCTGGGTTGCAGGCCACAGCCCCCAGCAACTGCACATTGATGTTTCTCTCTCTCTCTCTGTCTGTCTATTTCTTTCTCTCTCCTTCCCCTCTCTAAAAATAAATAAATAAAATATTTTTTAAAAAAAGAAAAAGAAAAGAAATAGGTTCTATACAAATAGAGCCATACATTCACATATCAGAGTCAGACTGCTGAAAATCCAAGGTGACAAATAAATCTTAAAAGCTGCCAAAGGGAAAATAAAAAACAATACCTATGTCACTTGACAGCTCATAATGAACAGTAGAGGCAAGGAAACAAAGGAGCGGTGACTTTAAAAACTCAGAAAGGAAAAAATTATATATCCCATGAGAATATCTTTCAAAAATGAGAGTGAAGATAAGTTAATTTTAGGTTACCATAATGTGAGAGAATTCACTGAGCAGACTTGCACTGTAAGAGATGCTAAAGGAAGTTCTTGAGGCTGAAGAAAAATGACGCCAGATGGAAAATTAGGTCTACAAATAAAAAATAATGTTACTCTGTAGTAAGTTACATATGTGTATTTAATATGTCAATCAGCACTGAAGACAGGTTGGAGTAGGTGATGTGTTACTGTTGTGAGGTTCTTACATTTTACATGAACTGATGCAATATTAATTCAAGGTAGACTTGAGAAAATAAGGATACTTTTATTGCCTAAAGCAGTGCTAAAACATATACAGTCACAGTTAAAAAGCTAACAGAGAAATTAAAATGAGCTACTAAAATTGGGTAGCCCAAAGAAAGCAGGAAAGCAGAAAAAGAGGAAAAATAAACGAATGGGACAAATAGAAAACAAATACCAAGAAGACAGAGTTAAAACCAGCCAAGCATATTGTTCATTATTCTAAATTTAAGTGGACTAAGCCCTCCAATCCAAGCAGAATGGGGCATATCTGGTATGGCTGAATAAACAGGTCAACAAATCCCCGCCCCCCAAAAAACAACTATAATACTAAAGACAAAACTGTCAAGACAACTATTTCAGGGCATTGGAAATCAAAGCCACACAACAAACTCATGAAAAACCACTAAACTTTGTGTAAGAACTGTGGGAGTTTGTGGTGTTCCTGCCAGGGGCTGCTTTCATCCTCACCCCAACCCCAACCCCAACCCAGTTTGGTGTGTGAGGCAGTTGTAGCAAAATTGAGGTGTCACAAAACCCTTCTCTCTCTCTCTCCCCCACTTCTTGCGTCTTCCAAGCCTCTAGTGGTTGCCAGCAATCTTATCATTTCTTTTGCAGCCACATCACCCGCATGGTGCTCTCCCTGTCTTCACACCACCTTTTCTCTGTGCATGCCTCTGTATCCAAATTTTCCTCTTTTTATAAGGACACCAGTCACTGGATTAGGGCTTAACCAAATCCAATATGACCTCATCTTAACTTGAGTGCATCTTCAAAATTCCTATTGCCAAATAAGGTCACAGTCTGAGGTTCTAGGTAGACATGAATTATTGGGGGACACTATTTAACCCAATCCAGATAACATCAAGCATCCCAACACACTTTCTGCAATCCCAAAACAGCAGCACACTAGCAAATGGGGCTACAGGTTAAATGGGGTTATGCTCCACTACAGCTTAACAAAGTCTCATAGATTAGGCCAGCAAAGAGGAAACTAGCCCAAGTGCATTCAGTTTATTACTTACACAGAAGCAAGGTGTCAGCTCCTCGTGTCCCCAGTTCCACAGAAGACATCAAACCAGCAGGGCTGATGACAGGCTGCTCTGGCAGTGGCTAGCTCTGCTACCGAGGAGCATTCTCTAAATTACAGCCAAAAATGTTGTAGACATACACAGAAGCCTGAAGCTCTGTTCTGAAGAAGATCAAAGTAGAAAATTGTGTGATTTGAATTAAATAAATGAAACAAGGAGATGGGTGAGAAACAGCTTTGTGAATTTCTCCTGCAACTTAGGGACATGCATGATAAACTTCCCAGGACAGCTCCTGGGAAGGCCGTTTACCTCCCTTTATTCCACTACAAATAGCAGGTGCCCCACCAGGAGTTGTGTTAAATATTGTCTACATGGCCTACATGGACATGTGTAGGATATCAGAGCACTGCAGCTGTTCCTCTCCAGGTGTATGTAATAGGGATCCCAGAAGGAAAGGAGAGAGAGAAAAGAACAGAAAAAATATTTAAGGAACTTCTGGGCAAAACCCCCGTGAATGCCAAGAGGATAAACACACCTAGAAACATCATAGTCAAACAGCTGAATGTCAAAGACAGAAAATATTGAAAAGCATCAAGAGAAATAATTCAACTCATCACATACAAAGAACAACGTGATTAACGAGGGGGACCAAAAGGTAGTGGAAAGACATCTCTGAGTTACTGAACAAAAAAAAAAATAACTGTCAACCAAGAATCCCATAACCAAGTAAACTCCAGAGAAAATAGACTACAGGGCAGCAAGAGATCACTTGGGAGTCATTAGGGCACTCCAGGAGAGGTGGCAGTGCTTGAAATAGGGTGGTGTGGGTTAGGTGGAGAGAAGTGGACAAAATCGGGATGGATTTTGGAGATAGAGCTAATCTGGTGTTAAATTGGACTTACAATGGGGGGAAAGAAAGAGAGGAATCCAGGATGAGACTCCCAGACTTGGAGCTTGAGCAACTGGATGCATATGGTACTATCTACCATGAAGAGAGAGATGGAGAGGAATAGAATTGCTTGGAGGAATGAGAGAGCTAGGAGCAGTGGAATCGGGGACCTGTTTTCTCTCTGTTAGGTTTGAAAAACTTACAGACTTCTTAAGCTATTTACTAAGCTATTTACAACAGTGCAAAGATGACCAAAACAGAGTAGGGGAGAAGAATGGATACCTCAGAATTCAGGATGAACTGTTAAGCAGTTTTTACAAAGATAACATGAAAGTATGAGAGATAGGATACAACAGGTTGGCAGGCATAGGCCTCTGGAAAGGCTTCATGGAGTAGGGAGGCTATGAGTTAAAATTCAAAGGATGGATAGACTTGAACAGGCATCGTTGGAATGTGGATAGATTCTAGAGAGAGAGGAAAAACTTAAACTAAGGTCCTTTAAAAGTGAACCATGCTCAAGGAAGGTTGAACAGTCAACTGTCATTAAGATTCAATGTTTGTTAAGGGAGGATGATGGAAGACCCTGGAAAAGTAGGTTAGAGTCCAATTATGAGAGACTTTGAGGCAGGCTGGGGTGATACGTTTTATCCTGTGGCCTAGCGTGGATGGGGAGAGAGAGAGAACTTCAAAGCAGAGAAGTGACTGGGTTAGAGATATGCATTAAGATCACTCTGGCAACAGTGTTTGAAAAGTGGTGGTGATGGATAGCAGAAAGGGGGATAAGGAGGAAGCCAGTTCAGAGATTATCCTAGTCTAGATGAGGGGTAAGGTAAACCCAAAGAAAAGCATTAGGAATGAAATGAGGGGACAGATGAGGCAGTATGGAGACTTACATATAGGGTTTGGCAATTGATTAGAAAAGAAATCCAAGATAACTCAGATTGAGCATAATGTCTGGGACAATCACAGTGCCATGAACCAAGATAAGGGACCAGGAAGAGAAACAGGCTAGGAGAGAGAATGGAGAGCAAAGGGAATGACGAGTTTGATTTTGATCATGTTTAGTTGGATGCACCAAGGCAACATTAGTTTCCAGAAAGAAATGATCCATCAGTGGGTGGACATTTCAGCCCATGCTCAGGAAATGGGTCTAGCATCAAAGTGAAAACTTGGGAGTCCTTGACACCAGTAATAATAGCTCCTTATGTATTTGGAGCTGAGTTAAATCCTTTGCATAATTATCTTATTCCCTTCTCCATAATAGCCCCAAGAAGAGCAGGATGTCATCACAAATGAGGCAGTTGAAAGTTCAGGGAAGCTAACCACTTGCTGAAAGTTATATACAATTAAATGATAAGGTCAAGATTTGAACTCACACACCAGAGTGTTGCTTTACTTGGTAAAACTATGGGCAAAGGGGGCTCTGGGTCTCACAGGTGCCCTCACTGACTCTGCTCAAATGTCCACAGAAATTCAGGACCAAGTGGACCTCATTCACCCAGCTCACAAATAATGGTGACTAAAGTCCAGAGGGGGAATCGATCTACCCAAGGTCACGATGAAGTTCCAGCAGGCTTTCTCACTGCACTGTGGATAAACCCTGAACTCCAGTTTCCGCATGCTCTGGCTTCTCCATCTGTCCAACCTCATTATTTTACTCTCCCTCACAAGACAAGCACACTCCCAACTCAGTGCTTCTGCATTGCTGTTCCCTCTGCTCTTCCTTGTATATGTCCATGGCTCTGTCCTTCCGTCAGTAGGTCCCAGATCCAATATCACCTCCTCCAAAACTCGTGCTCAGACAAGCCAACCCATCATAATCCCCTCCTATCCATTTGCAGTCATTGTACACGGTTCGATATTCTTCCTGGAGGTCATGGCTATCTCATGGCACCTTATTCACCTATTTGATAGTTAATATCCAGTCTCCACCTGCCAGAATACACAGCAGCATTGGCTGTATCCCCAGAACTTGGAACAGAATTTAGCAGAATGAGTGCTGAAAGGTGAAGTGAGAAAGGCAGGGGAAGGGAACTTCCTGTGAGGCAGGAGGGCATTTGTCCAGTGCCTTTCTTAATGGAGGACCAGACCAAGCCTACTTTGAGCCCCAACTTCCGCCACCATGACATTTGTACCCCATGGACTAAATGAGGGAGTCATGCTGTAGGAAAAGTTGTGAGCTCACTACTAGAATAAAGAGAGTAAGGTCATGCCAGCCACCACAGCCAGGCCTGGCCATCTGGGACCACAACACCATTGCCGCATGTGTCTCTGAGTTCATCTTCCTCCATCCCGCTATGTCCTATCTCCTCCTTCTTCTTCTTTAATGCCCACGTCCCCATCGCAAGGGCCACCCCTACCCTGCCCCTTATCTGCCTCCTCTCCTCCATCACCCCAGAGGGCTTCTTCCTTTCATCTCCTCTCCCTCCTTATCTTACCTTTGCCCCAAGCCCACCCATCTGTGCTTCAGTTCGGCTCCCAGCCCCTTATCAGATGTCCCTCTCTCCATCACTGCCTCCTTATCTGCTCATCCCCTCACCCACATGCAATGTTATTTTTTGTCTTCTTGATAGAGGCCCACAGTAAACAGCAGACACTCAGAGACGTGCATTCCAGGCTCTGATAGACAGGCCAGGGGAGTGAGTGGCAGGCCTTCAAAGTCGGGGGGAGGGCTTTTCTGGGAACACAGCCCCTGGCTTCACACAAAAACCAGGATGCAGGCTTTGGAATAAGTCTGGATAAGAATCCTGCATCTGGAGCTTGAACCATTTTTCGTCACGTACTGGGAGATGCTGGGCAAACAGCTTCAGCCTCCCTGAGCTATATCTGTAAAACAAGCTTAAGAATCCCTCTCTCAGGGATCAAGGACAGTGTTTGGCTAGCCACATTCTGGAGACTCTGTGCTCATTTTTCCCCTCTGCAGGTATACAAAGGTACCTGTATCAACTCCTATAACTATTTGATTATTGTGTAGCTGTGTAACTCCTAGTGATCCTAGAGGCTGTAGTTGTTGACATCTATATTCTACAGATGGTGGAACTGAGATGGAGAGAGGCTGACTGACTTGCCTGAGGTCACAAAGTCTCCCGAAGTTGACCTTGAGGGGATCCCACCCTTCCACATAGTGAAGCATCTCTCAATACTATAAAAGGAACCTCTCAGCACCTTCACCTGGCAATTGTCTGCCATGATCCTAAATTCCTAAGCCAAATGAAGCCAGTGGCGGCCTTCCCCTCCCCTGGGGACATCTGCTTGGTTCCCAGGACAAAAGGTGAAGGCGAGAACTGAGTTTCCTCTAGAGAAATGGGAGGGTCCAACTTCTCCCATTAGAACCTCAGGAAATGACTTCAGCAGCCCAGCTTGGCCAGTTTTCTGGTGTTAATCATTTTCTCACACCCAAGAGCGCCTTCTCGGCACCTCCTGAGCCATATCCACCTCCTGAGCCTTACTCTTCCTGACTATAATTAGGGATGTCACCCGGGTGTTGCTGTGGAAAGCGACACCAAGAGCCCTTCACACACCTGCTCCGGGAGGCAACAGTGGCCCAGCTCTGAGCTCAGCACAGAACCAGCTGCTGCCAGCTTTCCCAGCAGGGACAACAGGCTCGCAGAAGGTGTGGGTGTCATTGCACTGCATAATAAAGCAGGAACAAGCAGCTGGAGCTGGTGATCACACTTCTGGGGCCAGTCTCCAGCTGCTGGAGAGAAAGGGTCTTTAGGGACCATCTACTGCAGCCAGCCACCTTACTTTTTGGAAGAGGAAACTGAGGCCCAGAGAGGGGAAATGCCTCATCCAGAATGACACAGGACTAACTCACTGCCAGCATGAGAACCCAGGTTTTCTACCTCCCCAGCCAATGTTCTCTACCCCCCACCCCCACTGACATTTAGGGTAGTCGTTTTTAAACAGGGTGATTTTGCCACCCAGGTGACATTTGGCAACATTGGGAGACATTTTTGGTTGTCTCAACTAGAGAGAAGGGGAAGAGGGATAGGATACAGCTAAAGCTTTTACAACATGCACGGCAGCCCCCAACAGCAAAACTTACCCGATCCACAATGTCCATAGTGCCAAGGTCAAGAAACCCTGGTTTAGAAGCACTGCCACGGGGGTGTGATTACCAGTCCCATCAAATGCCATTTTACGAGTGTTCAAGACATCTTTGAAAATTACTGGGTTTGGACTACAAAATTGTAACAGTACACTGGTAATAAGGGCTCCCCTGTGGCTCAATGACTCCTAAGGAAGATCATTCCTGGCATTTCCCTGCTTCTGTGACCCTACCTCCGTATATCAAATCCCACTCATCCCTGAGGGCCAGTCCAGAGTCATCACATCCAGGAAGAAATCCCTGGTTTCTCCTGCTGAGAGTCATCTCTCCTGAGAAAATAATTAACATCAGAAAACTGGCCAAGTGGGGCTGCTGACCCCCAGGAGCACTTTAGCAGTTCTTCTCTGACACTGAGAAGAGCCCATTTTGTGTTAGAGTTAGAAGTTAGTATAATTCAATGTCAAGTTTGTGGGCTCTGGAGTCTAAAGCCCTCGCTACCCACTTTCTAGTTGTGCAACTCTAGGCAAGTTACTTAACTACTCCAAGCCTAGATTGCTTTATCTGTAAAATGGGAGTGAGGGTGGTAATATACCTGCCTCACAGAATTGTTGTGAACACATTATTTAATCCATGTAAAGCACTTAACACAATCTCTAACACATGGTTACTATGCAATGAAAGTTAATGATCATAATAATTACATATGAATTAATCATACCCCTAACTACACCATGGTCTCTGTCAAGTAAAGACTCTATAGCCCCACCCTTCTGCCGCTTTACCTAACACGTGACCCTACAAATTACAGTATTTTTTATTGTTGTTCAAGTACAGTTGTCCCTGTTTTGCTACCACCACTTTATCCTGCCCCACCCTCAATCCTACCCACATTTGGCTTTGTCTATGGGTCCTTTATACATGTTCCTTGATGAACCATCAAAAGCAATGTTACTTTAGCATCCTAGATCATGGTCATACCTATGACACATAATGTCCTTTCTGTCTAGCCTTGCTCAGTGCCCTTAAGAGGCACACACAAGGCCACATTCTTGTGCATCTCCCACCTTGTCTGGTCCCTGTGACACAGTCTTCTGAGAATTCCAAGGCAGAACCTACAACAAGGTTTCTCACCATCATCACTATTGACATTTTGGGCTAGGTAATCCTATGTTGTGGCGGATGGCCCTGTGCATTGTAAGATATTTAGCAACATCTCTGGCCTCTACCCACTAAGTGCCATTAGCATTAAAAGGAAAAAAACTATTAAGACAATAAAAATTGTCTCCAAACATTGTGAAATGTCTCTGTGGGGGCAAAACTTCCTCCATTTAAGAACCTCTAGTCTTGGCCATATATTCTCAGTGGGGGTTGTGTCACCCCCAAGGAAGCAAAAATTGGTTCTTAGGGGACAAAAGAAATTTATTCTTTTTATGGTACACATATAGTACACAAACAAATATGCAGTGTGTTTGTGATAATACAACTCATAAAGAAAGAAAATTAGGAGGGAAAAACAATCTACTAGTGTTCCTGGAAAAACAATGAAAAAAAGACTGAGAAACACTAGTCTAGGCAACTCATCCTTTGTAAAGTGTCATCAACTGAATAAAGCCGTATGTTGTTCACATCTAATAATCATCATAAATCTTCCAAGGCCTGTGCTAAGCCCTGTGTTCATTCACTAAGGGAAGTCAGTGTTTCTGGAACCACAGTTCACAGGTGAAAGCTCTGGGGCCTAGAAGTGACCTTTGACAAGACCTGTATCACACAGCTGTGAAAAGACAGAGCCAGGACTCCAAGGCAGGTCCGGCGGACCCCAAAGAGCTCCTGCTTTACCTACCACCATCCGTTGGACTCAGGCATGGAGGCTTTCCCACTCACTCACTTACACCCAAGACTTTCCCTGAGACCACACTGTGGTTTTCAGGACTCTGAGATGATAATAATGGATTGATAATTATGGACTGACTACTCTCAGCTAGTACCTGTATTAACTCATATCCTCCTCCGCCTAGCAACCCTGTCAGGTAGATTCTGTTACTGTTGACTTTCTACAGATGAAGGCATGGAGACTCAGAGAGGCTGGTGTGACTTGTCCAAGGTCACACCACCCATAGGCAGAGCTGAGATTTGAACCCTGGCAAGGTGGGACCAGAGCCCACAGCATGGCCACACAACTAAGGCCTTCCTTCCATCCCCATACCTTCTGCACAGGCACTCAAGGATCCAAAGGACTTTGGAATTTCTTGAAATAATGTCGATCCATTGTAGCTCCTCATTGCCAATGGTGGTAAGGGTCTATGCCCTGTTTGTCCATCCACACTCCGGTCAGGAAGACTGGGCCAGAAGGTGGGAGGAAAATGTAGAAAAGAAGACTGAACAGATGGGAGGGAAAAAAAGAGAAAAAATGAGGGGGAGGGGCGAGGAGGAGGGTGATGTGGAATGAAGGGAAGAGAAGATACAAGAAAGGAAGCTGGGACTAGGAGCAGGAGCTCAGACGCTGGGGAGGAGAGGGGAGGAGGGAACAGTAAGGCTGATCTATTTTTATGAACCTGAGTGCTGCTGATTTGCATGTTTAGCATCTCTTTGCATATTGAGGTCAGAAGGTCCAAACTCCTCATGTGAGAAGGAACAGGAATTCATTAGTGCAGCCTTCTGGAAGGCTCTTCAAGCACACTTGCCAGGCTCTTCCCTAATGAAGGAAAGGGAAGGGAGGAGGAGATCTAATCCATCATCCTGCGAGAGTATCCCATGTGCTGAAGGAGGGGTCACTGAAATCTGAGTGAGCTCCTGCAGTCACCCATACTGCTCTCACTCACTGCATCTCCCTTGGCAGGTGAGGCCTCAGTTTCCACCTTCACAAAAGGAAAGGAAGTGGGCAGAGAGCTCTGGAACCCTGATCAAGTTAAGTAAGTTACTCCATGAGCTAATTCATAGAAAGAGCTCATACCTTAGAAGAAAAAGGAGCCAAAAGAAGATGTAGCAAAGTGACTGACAAAGCATCTCAAATGCCATACCTTTGTCCTGCATCTTTGGTGCTAATAGGAAAAGAAGGAGGGAAAGAAGGGAAGGAGGGAGAGAGGGGAAGGAAAAGGAAGATTGGCTTCCAAACTAACTTATACTTGTCACTTGGATTATCCTCAAGCTGCCCAATGAGGTAGATAAGCAAAGAATCCCAATTTGTAGATGAAAAAACTGAGGCTTGACTCATCTGTTACTTGTCCACAGTAGGAGGGTAGACCTGTGATTTGAGCCCAGAATTCTCTGAGTCCATACAGTATACTCCCAACTACTATGCTATCCTGGCCCAACAAACACAGGCCACCAAGGAGAGTTCAGGCACATGAGATGGGAACCAGACGCATATGGCCTCTCCCTCTCTTTCTCCCCCTTCTCTCCCCTGGTGCATCTGCTCCATTATGTCAGCACAGACCAGCTTGGGGAGTCATTTAGGGTTCCCTTATGCTCCCAAACCTTTGGCTTACATGCCCTTTTGATTTGTCACAACAGGACCTCTGACCCCAGTGCTATGTGACCTCCTGTTTAGAGTCCCACTGCCACCTGATTGTGTTCCAGTGTCACTCAGTTCCAATGCTCCATGGACAGGATCCTGCATGCCCAACCCAGCCTCTGGACTCACTCCCTTTGGAAGGCCTCTGAGAGGTCCACACCTGTTCCACCTGCATGTGTCCTGGAGAAACAAGGACAGGGAGTACAAACAGGAAAATGGGATGCCAGGGGTTTACCATGAGGGGTAGAGGGCATGGCTGTGGCAAGCAGTGATCAGCTTCTCCAAGAGGTCACTTTCAAAGAGGGTGGACTTTGCTCAGGGCAGCCTTTGCTAAAAGGGGATTACAGTGCCTGAAGTGGAGCTGAGCTGAAGGGGAGAATAAGCAGCAAAGACAAAAAAAGATCTTCAACCAAAAGAACTGGTGACTGCCCATATGGGAAGGCAGGAAGAATGCTCCAGAGCTCTTGCTGGAAAATATCTCCTCTGCCTGCCTGCCTAGTGTCTGGAGATCTACCATTAAAGTCTGCTGTGGATCCTTGCACAAGTCATGTAACCTCCCTCTGCATGAGAAGCATAAAAGGCAGCCCTAGACATTTTGCTCTACTGAGTGGCTAGAAAGGGTTATTATGTGATTGTGGGCATGCATGTGAGTGTTGGAGCAGAAGCACTGGTTGTCTTCCCAGTATCCACTTTCTCCTTCTCCTATAAACAGATGTCTTATCTGGGCACATGGCCACCCAGCTAAAAACCAGCTTTCCCAATCTTCCTTGCAGCTAGCTGTGGAGGAAGGCCAATCCAAAGCATGCAGAGGCATAGTCAGGCCCTTGAAGGGAAAAAGTAAGCTCTGCCTTCTCTCTACTCCTGCTCACTGGAAGGATCCATGTGGGAAGGGGAGCTGAATCAACCGTCTCAGCCGCAAGATGGGACACACATGTTAAGGAAGGCAGAGCAGCAAGATAGAAAGTGCCAGATCCCAAGGGTTATAGTGCTGTTCTCTCAGCCCTCATTGCTGGTGTACACATTGTTACATGGGTGAGACAGAAATTCTTTTTTGCCAGCCAGCATTATTTGGCTCTTAACATGTTGGTCAATGTCTTTCTTGACCTCAGTTCAAGGTGCTCCTTTGTGTCCATTCCTGTGCCAGTTGGGAAGCACAGCCTGATGACCCTTTGTGGAGCTTGCACAGCAGGACCTGGGCCAAGAAGCCTGAGCACAGCTCTGACCCAAGCTACCTCTGCTGGGGAGACTTTATTTTCTGATCCCCAAATCAGAACACACAGTCTAACAAAGGATTTGACAGCCTCTTTGGGTAACAGGAAGCATTGTAGGAGATACGGTCTGGATGATAAAATGTCAGTATTTATGGGAAGTTTCAAACAAGGACAAGAACACTAGGAATCTTAGGTGCTGAGTTACATTCAAAAACCCAGGATGTGCAAAGTTTTGTTTCAGAGAATACTATACTCACAATCCCAGCCAACCTTTCTCTTTATCTTTCACCCCACCACCTAATATATTTAAGATATTAGGTTTACAACCTGTAATACAAATGAATCAAAGTCAAAAGTATCCCCAAGGGAAAGGCTAGGCTGCAGGAACCCCAACTTAGACTTGGCCATGAGTTGTCCAGTTCAGTCACCAATGGTAGGTTCTCCAACCATCTCCATACTCCCATCAAAGACTAACTATTTAAATCCCCAGAGAAGGAGTGTCTTTTTGGCTGGGGTCAGGTATATGTCCATCCTTAACTTTCCCTAAGAGTGGGGAAGGGGGTACCTGGACATCCTTGGCTTCCCTAGGAAAGAAGGTGAACCCTGGGAATCACTAGCCCATCAAAACCCACCCACATGCTGATGGAGGGTTACTGTCCCATGAAGATTTGGGGCATGGTCTTCGGAAAAGCAGTGGGTACCTAGTGGCCATGAAGTCAAGAAATAGAAAGAAGCCCTCTGGATCCTGCTCACCCTCTCAAGAAATAAAAGTGAAGTCAAGAGAAGAGAAGAAAAATGAAATCCCAGGGAGAAGCTCTGGAGCCAAGGGAACTGCCTTCCCCACAGAGATATCATCACCAGCAGCATAATTTGATTTTCTAGCAATGCCTGTGATTCAGCAAATAAGAAGGAGCTGGCATTGTTAGGAGCACAGGTCACAGGAGATCATCATCAGGGTCTGAGCTCATCACCATCCTCTGAAGGAGAGCCTTGCAAGAGCGGCCTGTGGTCAATTCCCAGATGTCAGAGCCAAGGCAAGGAAAGGTCTGTTAAGGGAACAGAATGGGGTATGGTGGTCTGTTTTAGCTATTTTTCCACACTTCATACTCTCTGGCAAGATTCTGTGGTGCCCCCTCTTCCACCTGGACTTAGTAGCATATCTCTAGAAATGTCATTTATCTTACTACACACCCGAACGCCACTCAGTGGTCCCTGCAGACAGAGGGACCATGTTTTCTGTCGTACCATATGGCCACTTGCTATGCTTCCCAGTAATGCCTCCTAAAAATACCCTTCTCCAGTATACCTTGTGAATTTAACAGAATAAAGAGGAAAATCAAAGTTAATCTGTTCAGATCGGCTTGCCATGGAGGGAGAGGAGACTTCTGTAACATGCGATAGAGTGGGAAAGCAGAAACTTCAGAGACAGATAGAGTTTGATTCAAATTATAATAAGTATTGTTATAATTATAGCTCAGATGTATTGTTACCATGAGCTGGCTACTGTTCCAGTCACTTTATATGGACTGTCTCACTTAATCTTTTCAACAACACTTGAGTTCAATAACAATATTATTCTTATTTTACAAATAAGGAAGCTGACACATGAGTGATTTGAGCAAGAAAACAGCAGAGTTGGTCTGATTCCAGAACCAAACTTGCAACCCCCCTGAAAAACTGCCTCTGAGTGAATGTTAATGCCTTCCCATCTCTCAGATTCTCATTTCGGACAGAATCAGGCATGAGACAACTGGTAGGGAGAAGAAGGAAGATGGAACTTGAGAGGACAAAAGAATGGGAACCAACAGCCTAGTTTTCCTGAGGGCAGTCAGACAATGTGCAGCATGTGAACAGGGGGCAGTCTGAGCAGCCGCTGGCATTCATGGAGAGCCTAGGAAGCAGAAGACACTTCTCCAAACTACGCAGCTCCCAGCACCAGGGTGGCACATTGTCAAGGAAATCAGGAAAGCCTCCTACCCCAGAATACAAAGAAAGAAGGAAGGAAGGGAGAGAGGGAGGGTAGAAGGAAGAGGAAGGGAGGGAGGGAGGGAGAGGTAAAGGGAGTGGGGAGAAGAGAGGGGGAGGGAGAGAGGGAAGGAAGGAAGAAAATTAATAAATATATGATAGCTAGATAGATGATGATAGATAGATAAATAGATAGATGATAGATAGATAGATAGATAGATATGATGGATGATAATTGAAGCCCTGACAAATGTGGCTCAGTTGGTGGGTATTATCCCACAAAGTGAAAGGTCACTGGTTCAATTCCCAGTCAGGGCACAGGCTTGGGTTGTGTGTTCATTCCTGGTCAAGATATGTATGAGAGGCGACTGATCAATGTTTCTCTCTCGCATAGATGTTTCTCTCCCTTTCTTTCTCTCTCCCTTTCCATATCTCTAAAAAAATTAAATATTTTTAAAAAGTAAATAATAACAATAATAAATGATAGCTAAATAGATAATTAATGTCATTATAGATAATAGATGGCAAATAGTTAATAAATAAATTATAATTAGGTAGATGAATAATAAATAATGATAGATAACAGATGATAGGTATATGCTAAATAAGTGATAGCTAGATAGATAACTAATAAATAAATGATGATGATAATAGATAGGTAAATAGATATAGATATTGGACCAACATACTATGTTAGATGCATAATCACAGAGGCACATCCATCTGTGAGGAGGCAAGCACATGGATGGCATGGGCTGGTATAGTATTACCAGGTACCAGACCCCTAGGAGAGTGTGGGCTGAGACTGTTGATATACCTGCCCTAGTCAAGATGACCTCTGAAACTTGGTCTGGGCTGAGCCTTCTGACAGGTACATGGGTGACTCCAGCCAAGGAGGGCTTAGCTAATGTGATATTCAACCTTCCTGCCCTTATCACTTCTGTGCTCAGGTGGGGCTCCAATCCCCACATCATTGCTATCACCATGTGCACTTATTGAGCCTTTACTTTGTGCATGCTTCAAAATGCCTTACATGTGTTTTTCATTCAACTGTCACAATAACCACATGCAGGAGTATATCATTATAGGTTCTTGGGCTGCAAGTAATCCATTGCCTATTTCACTGTCTCTTTTTCCCTACCATAGCACCCTTGGAGGGACATGTTTCAGAAAGGGAAGGTAAAAAAATGGCCCTACCTCCTTCAGCCTTTAAGGAGATGAGAAAGAAACTTTTATTGTGTTGAGCCACTGAGGACTAAGGATTAACTTGATATTGCAGCTTTGTCTGACTAATACACTACTCAAAAACTCATAGGTTAGTTATTAGAATAGAGTTAATGTATGTAAAGGATTTGCCATCTTTTTAAAAAGATCTTAGTGAATATTTGATGAACAAAAGATAATAAGTTGCTTACAAGTAGATTTGGAAGATTAAATATGGTAAGGGTTAAATGACTACCTGGTACACAGGGCCGTCAGTGAGCTTTTAGTAAATATGAATTGCTTCACTACCAATCTGTACCACAACCATTGCTACTTCTATTACTACTTTAAAGAAGGCAGACACAGCACTCTCTAAGGCTCTAATGCTGATTGGAAAGGAGAAAATCCACCTACAGTGAAACCAACTTCCTGGGAGCTGCTGGACTCTGACAGTGAGCTCTGTGGGTCTTGGAGTGAATGTGAAAGTTAATAAATAAATGGTGTGACTAAACAGCTTCCAGAAGTAGAAAGAGAGTCAGAGAGGTTATGACTTCGTTCATTGGGTTCCCTTCCTTCTTGTTTCTCCATTATTCTGGGTCCAAATGATTATTTGGCTATAAATCTGAATTTACTGTTCAGTACATTGACTGAAAGACCCTCCTTTTACCCTGTGAGTTTGATACCTTCTTTTTTCCCTGACTTAACACTCTGTAGCGATGGACTAGGGCAGCCAAAGTACACGCAGAAAATTCCTTTCATATTCTTATTGATTCGAAGGATTTGTAGCCTTGTTGCTTGACGTGTAGTAAGCTCTCCGGAAATGCCAACTATTGTTAATATCACTCTTGGATGACGGAGTACTGACGCTGGTCCCCAGAGGACCTGTCTTACAGACGTTGGCACTCACTGCCCCGGCACAGACATCCACTCAGCTCCTGTTCATAACAGCACACAGCTGGGGCTGGAAGTGCTTCGTGTTTGCAAAGGGTTTTATTGGTTTTTTAAAGAATTATACAACAACCTCAGACTCTCAGAGTTGGAAAGGAGCTTAAAGGTCATCTTGCCTCCCCCCACTCCCACCTGGGGTTCAACTCTGCTTTTCACCATTTCTACTGTAGGTTCCTTTGGCTTCACTTGAATACCCAAAGCGCCTACCTGACAGATCTTGCTGCCATAAAGGTTTCCCTTATGTTTGCCTGATTTTCTCTGCAGTAGCCCCTGACCTGGCCAGTACACCTGCCCAGCCCCTTTAATGCCCCAATAACCGTTCATCCAATTCATTCAGCAGACAGTCATTGAGTGAGCCCTGCCCTGCACCTGGCCTGACTGCTTACTGTGACCTCGGACACGTTATTCACCCTCCCTGAGCTTCAAAGCCGCATCTGTAAATTCACAATAATAATGTGACCTCATTCGCTAAGTAATTGAGAGGGTTAAAAAAGACAACATATGCAGGGCCCTAATCACAGAGCCTGACACACAGCAAGTGGTCAAAAAACATTAGTTCTCATTGCCACGTATTAGGAAATATGGAAGTTGTTTCAGTATTTCTAAGTCTGAGAAGCACTGCAAAGAGAAAGGATGGGGTACCACAGAAACACTGGGCGGATGTAAATCGGGTTTGATTATCCCCTGTGAAGAGAAGTGCAGCCGGTTATCAGAGGGCCCTGAGAAAGGCCTGGGAAGCCAAGCTGAGGGAGCCACAGTAGAGAGCTTAGTGCGTCCTCCTTTGAAAGTCACCAAACACGCAGAGTGGGAGAACTGTTCACGGGGGTGGCAGTAGATTGGGGTTTGTGGCAGCAGAACTAGGAGAATTGAGAGCAGCTTGGGATTCAGTGCAAAGCGTGACCCAGAAACAGGACGTGATGGTGCCTGGGACCTACCATGTGGCACAAAGCAGACCTAGCAGTTTAAAGGAATGAGGCAGAACCAGCACAGCAAAAAACAGATGGGTCACTCTCGAGCCCCCTGGCAAAGAAGTGCACACAGGCACCCAGCACAGCCGAGGGAGGCATGACAACGCAGGAGGAAGGAACCAGGCCTCCTGGGTGCATTGCAAAGTGGGCTCCTGCTTCCGAAGCACTGCTCCCCTTCCTGCTTATGGAGGAGAAAGCTGGGAGAGGGGGCATTGGGGGCAGAAGGAGTGGCAGACATCAGTCCCTCTTCACCTCATCACGTGGCCCAGCCTCACTGTAATGTCAGACCAGTCAAATGGAGCACATGCTTTGCTGTTGTTGCTGTTCCTGTTTTTATTGTTGTTGCTGTTGTAATTGTTTGCCGTTGTTGCTGTTGCTATTGCTATTATTGGTGCTGTTGCTGCTATTGTTTTTGCTGTTGTTATTTTATTGTCGATGCTGTTGATGCTGTTGTTTTTATTGTTCTTGCTGTTGCTGCTCATGTTGTGGCTGTTGTGGCTGTTGTTATTTTGTTGTGGTTGTTTGATTACATCTTCTCCCGTTGCATCTTCTTTCTGAGCAGAGCCCAGGAGGAAGGCTGTCTCCTCCCTGCGCCTGTTGCCTTCCTGCTGCTTCATTGATCACGCTTCGTGTTTTCAGGCTGTAGCTGGGATGTGACCACAGAGGCTGGCAGCCCTGCAGTGGGTGGGGCAGCTCCTCCTCTGAGTCACAGAGGATATCCCCCACCCCCGCTTAATTGTCAAAAAACCGAAAACAGCCGTCTCCCTGGGAGCTGGAGAAAAATCCTGCTAAATCCTGTTTTAAGTAGCTTGGTAGTTTATTTTTCTGTTTGGATTTTGTTTTTATGATCAGGAGGGAAAAAATTATTTTTCTCTTTAATTCTTTTTCTCTCTAAATTGTTAAGTAGCGGTGCCCTGCCCCCATCAGCAGCCAGGACCCTGCAGAGGGGCTGTAGAAGGGGGAGTAACGGAGAAAGTCTATCCATTGGGTCACATTGACTATAAGCTGACACTGCTTTTCAGTTGACAGCTCTATTCAACCTCAGGCGCAGGGCCAGGCCCCAGTGAGCCAGCTCCAGTGACAGACACTGACAGTCTCCATCAGGTGCCCGGCATGGCTCACTGCCTCCACCAACACAGCAGGGTCCTGGGAAAAGCCGCAACCTGAGCGTGATTCTCAACTCCACTATGAATATTCTGTGTGACCTTCAGGGAGTCATGCCACCTCTGTGAGCCTCAGCTTTTTCATCTTCAAAGTGGAGCCAAAATTAACCTGATAGAACTCCAGGGAAGACTAAATGAGGTGAACATATATTAAAAAGCTGACCACAGTGCTGAACCCGTCGTAAGCACTCCATACTAGCAACTATTAAAATCTCTAACTATAATGAACAGGAGGTTGGCTGCACAGAGCTGGTGCCTTCTCAAAGAAACTCGGGGCCCAGGTATGTGTCACTCTCTGTAATGTGCTGACTCGGCTCCTAGAATTCTGGGGCGGGGGATCACCTTTTGGGAAAATGACAAAAGATTCAGCTTCATCTCTCACCATGTTATTAATCCCTTAGATGTAAGACTCCTCTCTCAGATCACTTCCTAGTCCCTTATCACAACAATATGGAAGGTTGGTAAAGCCACGCAAATAAGGTGGGCTGCAGAGTGCTGGTCTGGCAGATGCCCTTGCTTCCTGAGGGAGCAGAGGCTGTGAGGAGCAAAGGCATCATGGTGTGTGTGATGGGGTGGGTGGGGGAGTCCCTGCCAATGTTCTTAAAGACCCAGTGGAGAGAGCACACAGCATCTCAGCTGACATTTGCAAACAGAGCTAAATTGAGAAGTGTCACCTTCTCCAGCAAGGTCAAAAAACTCATGCCTGTTAACCTGGAGAGGTGGGAATTACAGGCGGCAAACAAAATCACGCTGCCACTTGGAAAGCTGCCAACTGCTACAATCAGGGTAAAAATAATTGGAAAAGTAAGCCGTGTGTGAATCAGATGCTCTGGCACGGAGTGGAGGCAAGGAACGCTGTTGTTCTGTTCTTTCCTGAGCTCCCTCCTGCCCGGGCTTCTAGGATGTGGTAGCTGCCCAGGGCCCTTCTGGTGGCCCAGCCAGCCCTGTCCCCTACCCTGGCTTCTCGTTCCCTTCCCATGCCCTAGGGCTTTGTCCTTGGCGCCCTGCTTCTCCCCTCTAATACTATATTCCCTAGAGGGTTTGTCCTTTCTCGACCTCAACTCCCCTGATCTCCAGTCTCACAGATGCTACTCACCAAGCTGGAACCCCTAACCCAGAGCCCTCAAGCTTCCCATGGCACATGGGCCACCTTTTCTTGGACACTCCCGAGTAAGCCGCTCATTCACTGGTTTATCCCGTTGACAGATAGTTAGTATCCATTACATGCCAGGCACTGGACGAGGTGCTAGGTCTAGAGAAGTAAAACACATCCTGTTGGACATTCCATTGCAAAGAAAAAATTTTTAAAGGAACATTTTAACAATTAAAAATTGTGGAAAATGTTATAAAGAATATAACATGGCCCAACGTGGACAAAATCAAGGGTTGCGAGAGGGAAAAAATCTACTTTTGTAAGGGCCACCATGAGCCAATAGTGTTGATGCTGACCTGAGGGTGAGCAGGAGCCAGGTGTGCAAAGAGCAGGGAGAGGCCATTCCAGAAAAATGGGCTGGATAAAGGCTCTCCACAATTTCTTTACAAACTAATTTGATTTGTGTGGGGTGCAAGAAATGGAGCATCTCTAATTTGCTGAGTATCAAGCAGAAGTTAAAAGCAGCCCTGACTGGTGTGGCTCAGTGGATTGAGCATCATTCTGCAAACCAAAAGGTTGTCGGTTCGATTCCTAGTCAGGGCATATGCCTGGGTTGTGGACTAGATCTCTGACCGGGGTCTTGCAAGAGACTACCAATCAATGTTTCTCTCCCTCTTTCTCCCTCCCTTCTCCTCTCTCTAAAAATAAATAAATGAAATATTTTAAAAAGAAGAAGAAGTTAAAAGCAGACAGATAGTAGGACTGTAACAAAAAAAAAAACATGCTTCAGCCAGACATCCAAATAATTGCCTAAATTGTCCCAACCTTGACATTTATCACCCGCCCTTCCCTTGGAGGTATGTAAGTAGGAAAATAATGAGAAGAAAGTTATTTTGTAATTACCCAGCATGAATTATGACTCTGAAAGGCTATTTCCAGGGTGCTTCAGTGTAATTTAGTTGGGCATTAGCAGAGCCTAATTCAGTGTAGCATTATCAGTGCAGAGATCTGGCACCAGACTCAAAAGGACGGGATTCTCACCCTGGCGTTCCTAGCTCTCTAAGTGTGGGTGCTAACCCTGCTAATTCAACAGCCTTCTCTGTGATATGGGAGTAATAATTCTGCTTTACTTACTTCCCAGGAGAACTGGAAGAATCAAATAAGGCAACGAATGCAGAACTGCTTTGCAAGCTGTAAAGCACTGTTCACAGAAGGGCTCATTCTTCATTCCTTTTGTTGACGTTGAAGAACCATCTTTTGGTTGCAACTGACAAAAGAAAACCTAACTCAAACTGGTTTAAGGAAGAAAATGTACTGGACACAACAACAAAAAGACTAGGGTTAACCAGCTTTTAGGTACAGTTTGCTTCCATCTGTACCAAGGTCTTTTTCCATCTCTCTCAGTTGTCTCTTCTCCATATTGAATTTCTTCGTGGGCTCCTCATGGTGGTTGACCTTGCTCTTGACCTGTAACCGCCCAGGTTCAAATTCGCAGGAAAAAAAGAATGCCTCTCTCTCAGTAATTCAAAGGAAGTCCTGAAGCTAATTCTCGCTGATCCTAATCAGGTTATGTGACCACCCCCACACTGACCACTGTGTCCAGGGAGTGAGGAGCCTTGAGGAGCCGTGTCTGAGTCACATGCTCAACTCTCAAGCAAGAAGCACAGGAACCAACAATGAGTGAAGGATGGATTCCTAGAGAAACCAAGAAAAGGATGAAAGGAAGTTGGACAGTGAAACAGCAGATGTCCACTCCACCCCCATATCCTAAATCCCTTCACAGGAAATTCCCAGGCCTGTCTTCAGTGACTTGAGACCAGTGGTCACTGAAGACTCAGGTGACTATAGACTTGAAAATGGAACCCAACCTGCTTCAGAATCAAGTCCTATAGAAACTCCCAGTGTTGAGCCTTCTATGCCCAACCTATTTTCGAGCATCTTGTCTTCCTGATCAGGTCTGGTGTGCTTCTTCCCATCCCAGGCTAGGTCCCTCCAGGAAGCAGCTGCCACCTCCAAAAACCTGTATTGTGAGTTTTATTCCTTTCTCCTTCAGGTTGTGATTTCATCCATTAATCAACAAGTCTCCATCCTTTCTAGCCTTGGCTTCTGTCCTGCTCCACAGCGTTTGTTTGTTTGTTTGTTTGTTTGTTTGTTTGTTTTAGATATCAGGGCATATAAAAGATTCATGGAGCACCAAGACATGCTAACTGCTTGGGGAACTTGGGAGATGATTGGAGGGTGTGCGGTAGGGAGGAGAGGGTGATGGGGAAAGCTTCCCATGGGAAAATTGCCCTGAGTCTTAACCGATAACTAAGAATGTGCTAGAACAAGAGGAAAGAAGGTCATTTCAGGCATGACTCTTTGCACCCGAAACTATTTTCAAAATAAAGAAAGAAAAGAGAAAAGAAAAGAAAAGAAAAGAAAAGAAAAGAAAAGAAAAGAAAAGAAAAGAAAAGAAAAGAAAGGAAAGGAAAAGAAAGAAAAGAAAAGAAAAGAAAAGAAAAGAAAAGAAAAGAAAAGAAAAGAAAAGAAAAGAAAAGAAAAGAAAAAAAAATCTTTTCTCAACCCAGAAGTTGCAAACCAATGGCCCACAGACAGATCAGGCTGACACATGTGTTACATTTGGCCCACACAGCATTTTGTGGAATTGAAATTAGCTGCCAACATTTTAAAATGGTGAAATTTTTACATAAGGATCTGGTTTTCTAGCTGCTCTTAAAAATCTCAAGACCTCTGGCAGCCCTGGACCTTAGTGCTTATTGGAGCAACAATCCACTAAGTAGCAGCTACCTCCTCGAGACAGGGGAGGGTCCACCTGACCTACTGACCTCCTTGTTCTCATTTGTCATCACCTGGCCCCTGTTGGCATTTGAGTTTGTGACCCTGTCTCCACACAAACAATTAACTCTTTACCCTTCCAATCATCTCCCACTGTTATCACATTAATTTATATCATACTGCATCATATCATTCAATACCATTTCTTACCAAACAATTTAATCTGTTAACATTACTCCCTTACACCAGTGATTCTCCAAATCAACAGAACAAAGTCTGAACACCCAGTGCAGACTTAGTTCACCTCAACCGCCCCCTCTACATTATCTGCAAACTTCCAAGCCCTAAAGCCCTGTACTCTGTTTGTCATTTTCTAACTCCATCCTTTCCCATGACTGCACACTCTTAACACATGTTGTCCCTCCCAGCTGCTCTCCACTGGTCAAATTCCCCTTGGTCTTCAGTGACCAGTTGCGAGGTCACTTCCCCTGTACACACTGCCCTGACTCTTCCAGGTAAAACCCTCCCTCACCTCATGGATCCCCCAGCAGCATATGTTTCTACCTTGGCTTCAGCACCTGCCATGCTTCTCTCTAATTATCTGTTTACACGACTGCCTCCTCCACACCCACCAGTCTGAGATCCTTGAAAGCAGAAACTGTGGCTGATTCATCATTGTACATTCAGTGTTGTCTGCATTCCTTGGCAGATATCAGATACTCAATAAATTCTTGTTAAATGAATGAAGAAAGGAACAAACACACCGGGAAGAAATTGGCATGTGTTCATGGAATGTTACACCTCAGCAATTGTAATGAAAGAAATCCTTTCCATTGAAGAGTTTCTGTCTACTCTAAGCATGGTGAATTCTTCCCTTCTCTGGATCCTTGTAAAAACAGTGGTTTAAGATAGATCCTAGGTGAGATAGGTCCTAGAATCAGCTGTTATTCTCTCACTCAGTTCCAGGCACACTCAGCCTACTTGTTGTGCCTTGAAGACACCAAGCACCCTCTTGCCTCAGGTCCCTTGCACTTTCAATTTCTCCTGCTTGGAATTCTCTTCTTTGTATTTACAAGGCCCTTACTCTATTCAGGTGAGAGATCATATTTAACCTTATCAGAAATCTGTCCCTGATCAATAAAGCAAAACCATAAAAGTGTCCCCCGTTCCTTGCTACTCCTTTGCTCTGCTTTGAGAAAGAACTGTAGGAACCAGGACATAAGGGACCAGAGAGAACCAAGATTTGATGTCACCAACACTCTCTCCTCCTCGTCACTCATATTTGCTTGCTTGTTCTACTTGGATACATCCTTTTCTTTCTCTACATGAAAGGACAGTCATGAGTTACATCCTTCAAGCTCATCCCAGTGAGAATATTCTCAAAGACATAATCTCATTTGCATGGTTTGGGTCACATACCTATATAAGCCATGACCACAGTAGGAGGATGTGTGTTCTTATTGGTCAGGTCCAGGTCTTGGTCAAGATTGGCTCTGATGGGGTCTTTGTGATTTGGTTCATCCTCTAACCTGTCACTGTGACCAGAGGAAGAAATACATTCCCAGGCCCAGGCACATGCAGACTTGGAGCTTGGAGTGGAGCGAGCTCCATCTGAATCATCTAGTTAAAAATGGGAGAATGGAAAACCAAGTGCAACTGCTCCCAAGACAGAGGAGACGAGTGAACACTGGCAGACAGGTATCAGACATGCGGTTATGGCTGCTCACAGTTCCCAAAGCACTTTCTCCCACCCTTTACTCCACTGAATCTTCAAGCCAGTGCTGTGCAATTGCCCAGGCATAATACCCCCAGGGTGATATTCAAAATATTGAACAAACAGCATGACATGGGCACTGGGCAAGCAAAATGGGCATGTCATCTCAGGTTGTTATAACAAGACACCGTAGACGAGGTGAGTTATAAACAAAAGAAATTTACTTCTCACAGTTCTGCAGGCTGGAAGTCTGAGATGAGGGTGCCAGCATGGTTGGGTTCTGGTGAGGACCCTCTTCTGGGCTGCAGACTGATAACTTATCACATCCTCACATGGCAGAGAAAGTGCTAGCTAGGTCTCTGGCCTCTGGTCTCTTCTTGTCAGGGTGCTAACCCTATTCATGATAGTTCTACCTTTCATGACCTAATTACCTCCCAAAGCCACATCTCCAAATATCATCATAATGGGGGTTCTAGTTTCAACATATGAATTAGGGGGGCAGTGACATAGATATACAGTCCATAACAGGACCCAGCTATGAACCACTGGATAGCCACCCTGCTAAATAACAGTGAAACACTAGCCTGATTCTCCTCATTTTACAAGTGAAAATACTGAAGCCAAGAGAGATGTTTAGGCTATGTCCAGGCAGAAGGTGAGTCAATGGCAAGAACCCGAGACCCCTGACACAACCTCTAGTCATCTTTTCACTGTCCTAAACGACTCCATTTGTCCTCAACCATCATAGAAGTGAAGTAAGGCAGAATCAAGGGAACTGGAGAAGAGTTGCTATTACCATCGCATTCGCTTGGCGGAAGAAGCCAGCCTGCTGCAGCACACAAGAAGGGTTGCTTAGTGGGTGTCACAAAAACCTGGAAAGCAGTACCTGCCAGACGGCAGGGAGAGAGAGCAGCCAATGGGATGAGAGTTTGCAGCCAATGGGACGGCTGATGCCAGGAGGGCTGCAGCTATTCTGGGATGCAAGCAGTAGCTGCTCCATCACCCTGGCCCTGGCCGTCTCCACTTTCCCAGGGTAGGGGGGAAACCCTCACCTTCTCTCCAGCTCCTTATTGATCTAGAGTCTGAGACCTGAGACTTCAGAGCCAAAAAGTCAGACCAAAGGAAATCAGCCCCTTACAGAAAAGAAAGATTAAATATTATCTCACATCATGATGATGCTTAGTCACTGTCCTTAATAGAACTCTGCAGTCACCCAAGCTCCTCAGCACTCATGTGGTCAAAATGCCCCATGTTCTCAGATTAAAAAAAAAAGACTGCCCTGGCTGGCGTAGCTCAGTGGATTGAGCTGGAGCTACGAACCAAAGCATCACAGGTTCGATTCCCAGTCAGGGCACATGCCTGGGTTGCAGTCCACAGCCCCCAGCAACCGCACATTGATGTTTCTCTCTCTCTCTCTTTCTCCCTCCCTTCCCTCTCTAAAAATAAATAAATAAAAAATCTTAAAAAAGAAAAGAATGAGGGAATATGACTTGCCTCAAGGTCCCACAGCAAATTTGAAGGAGAATGGAGCATTGCCTGATTTCTCAGTTCATGAATCCTTCACCCAGGCTGCCTAAGATCAAGAGGTCATCCAATTCTCATTCTTGGGATTATCAAACTTCCACTTCATGGAGCCAACTGAGCTTGACCTCCATGCCCTCCATTCTTCCAATAAGGGTGACGCTACTGCTACAGGTGTGAATTCCTGCTACAGCCCCTCTTCCATGACCTCATGTGCTGTACCGAGGGCTTCACAGTGCAAGCCTGGGTCCCACTCTCTCTTCTGGATTCAGAGCCTGAGCCAGCCCAAAGCATTCCAGCCCCATTTCCACTCTCCATACCAAAAGCACCTCCAAAGCAGAAAGACCTTAGCCCCAGATGTCTCTCCTGCAAAGAGAGAAAACCAAAAGAATAAGCAAGAAAGAACTTTCTTCTTTTCTACTCCTATCAAAACTCAACATTCTTTCCACTGCCCCCACCTTTCCATCTGGGTAGATGACGACGAGTATTTCATGCAGTCATCATGCCCTCCACGTTGGGTCACAAGTTCTGGGTATAGTAGGTATACCAGAGCTAGAACTAGGCTCTGTCATTGACTAGGTATGACACCTGGGCACTTTACTTCACCTGCCTGCTTTCTCACCTGTAATATGGGAGCATAAGTGGTATCAACCTCAAAGGACTGGGAGGTTTTAATGGCATCAAGGATTTGGCGCTGCATGAGAGGTAGGGGCGGCCCTCAGTGCTTCTCAGTGGTGGGATGATGGCAGTGCCCCCACACCATGAGTGGAGGGGGACTGTCACTGCTACTTTCCCTGCTCCTCTCAGTCTATCCCAAGCCCTGCTTCTGCCTGGAGGCCTTCTCTGATCACTCTCATCTCTCCGTCAGTTTCTCTTCTCAGGTCCTCCATTCTCAAGCCAGCTTAGTGCCGAACTAAATTCCATGTCTAATTATTCTGAGTTAGGGGTCGTCTTGTTTCTTCATCTGAAATGTTAAATTTCTATCAGGGAAGACCAATGGGTTTTTTTCCCCCTGGCAGTGCAAAAACCAAAGCCAGTCATGTAGAAGTCCTGGGAAAGTTAGCAGTTAGGTGAGGGAACAGATGATTGGTTGCTTTCATGGAAATAGAGTGAAGCCATCCGTACCTGCTTCACCTTTGGCTCCTCTGATCAGTAGGGCTTTAACATCCCAGAGCACATTCATCAGATCTTGGAGCCAGACCTAGAAATCTGTCAAGTGAGGCAGCCCCTGCATGTCTTGTTCATTACCAAAGGAGAGAAGATTAACATCACATGTATAGAGAACTCAGGGGTTTATGAAATGGCCTTAGCAATGCACTGAGTAGGGAAGCAGCTCTTTCCCTTTCTACAGAGGGATACCAAAGCTGAGAAGGACTGGGTGCTTAACCCATGCTCACACAGCTGACAAGGAGCATGCAGGGATTTGGGCACCATACTGCTGGCCCTAGGTCTTGTGCTTCACCCTCTCCACCAGCTGCCACTTGAGGAGGCCACGGAAGCATTGCTCCTACCTGGCCACAGGTGGACAGGGCAATCGCTTCCCCTTAGCCAAGCCGGAATTCCCAATGGCTGCTGTGTGCAGTGTGTTTCCCTAATGCCAACTCCGCTGGAATATTTAAGGAAACCCAACACAATTGGAAAAGGTCATTCCTGTGACAGACCTCAGGGACACTGTGGCTCTCCAAGCTTTCCCAGTCTCTGTGTGCCGAGGCCTGGAGTAGACCCAAGCAAGGGAAGGTGTGCCTGGAAGGCTCATCCCCCCACAGCCACTCACGAAAATGATGAGCCTCTGCTCTACTTACAGATTCCACAGGAATGTTCTGTCTCGACCCTGTGTGGGGGTTGTTATCCCCATTTAACAGAGAGGGGAGGCTGAGGTTCACAAAGACAACGTCAGCTTGGGCTTTGGAAGGAGAATGGCCAAGCTGAGGTTCTTCCTCTGCCACTTACAAGTGGTGGGACTCTGAACAAGTCACTTGATTTCTCTGCTCCTGAATTTCAAACATATGGGACTATCGTACTTACATCTCAGATGACTTCAAGGTTTTTAAAAGATCGCATATATGAAACATTGAACATAAAGTAAGTGTTTAATGAGTAACGGTCATAAATCCTTCCACCTACTGAGTTACCTCTACAAATTACCTAATTGTGATTGCTAAAAAATGGAAAGCAAACATCCCCCTGCTATGGGGCTGCCATAAGAACTCAACGAGACAGCCCATATAAGGCACCTAACCCAGTGCCTGCATACAAAGTAGGTGCTCAGTAAATGCTCGCTATGCACATTGCCATCCCAAGGGGCAGAGAGCCAGAAAATGACAGAGCAGCCCTTGGGCGAGGGTGAAAACGGTGAGGAAAAGAAGAAATCAGCAATGGTGGCCTTGCTGGCATAGGCAGAAATAAACCACTCCAGATGTGGCAGTTTTTCTGTACTTGAAACAAGGGATAGATGGTGCACCCTTATTCGTGTGGACAGGTGAGACAGAGCAAGAAGGCACAGGTCACAAAGGTACTCACTCCAGAGTATTTCCAGGCAAAACCTCACTTGGGGAGACTTATTGGGTATCATCCTATAAGTAGGTTTTATGGGGCCTGGGAAGAAAGCCCACAGCTCTTCTCAGTTCCTGCCTCTCCTCTCTTCTTCCTTAGACTCTGCTGCTCTCCTTTTCCAGGAAATCTCAGGGCAGGATCTGGGCCGCCTCCCACCATCCTCTTCCCAGAATTCTAAGAATGCCTGGGAGAAGGCGGCTGCCCTGAACGAATGTGTCAGAGGGATGATTCAGAGTCAGATGCTCGTAATAAGCATTGCTCTGTGGTTCGGCTACGGAGTCCAGGGCTCACAAAGCGCATCTGGACAGCATCAAAATCACAAACGGAAGAGATCTGAGAAGGACTCAGCCCCAGCAGGCACCCACAAAGCAAGGAATATGTAGGGAACCAGACAGGGGGAAGGGATGATCTTCTTCAAAGTTAATGAGTTTGTATTAATGACTTTTTTAATGTTTCTCTACACAGCTAGAGAAGAGGGAGACGTAGGATACCAAGGAAGAGTCCAAGGAAATTTCTAAGTAGAGCATTTTCTAAAAGTAACAACCAGAACAGTGTACTTTATCAAATCAGTTGGAAATAACTGGATACTTTTGTTAGTCATTATTGCAGCATGGTGTTTAGAAGCTTATTAGATACATCTTATTGTCCTCTCAATTCATATTCAGAGCACTCAGGAGAAATAACGTTTTCCTTATGGTTGCCTCTTGGTTCATTAAAATCCGTATTTTATAGAATGAAGCTAGTTATGTCACCTGAGAGACGCAAGACTTACAAAAACATCTAAGGAGTAAAACACCACCACAAAATGTAAACAATAAATAGTTTGTAGAAGCAGTAAATTATTATGGCGTACACTGTATATAAAACTTAGCTGTATTCTAGTTGCTAGGACAGGGTCTGGGATACACATAGTAGGTGCTCAGTAATGATATGTATTATATCAATTTGTAAGAAGCATAGCATTTCTTAATATATTTTGCATGGGTTGTTTCAAACTATTTATATCTAAAATCCATTTTCCATTGAATTTCTTTCTTTCTGATTTTTTCAAATCATTTTTGCTCAAAGAAATCTGTTGTCTTTCGGTGTTGTGTATCTGACAAAAAGCTATCTTCATGCTAATGACCTTATCCATTTCCTCAACATGCAGAAAGGTACCTTCTCTCCACAGCTGGAGTAAATGTGCTATTCTGTTCTCTTTCTGATTCTTATTTTTTTGTTTGTTTGTTTCTCTCTTTAGTTCTTTGGACCATTTGGAATTTTTTCAACGTATAAAGATGAAGTATAGTTCTAAGGTCTCAATAACATTTCTTACACTAAGATTACTTTCAACATTGTGGTTCTGTTTCCCATTTTTCATTTCCTCTTTTCTGCTGGTGAGAATCACTTTCTCAAAGTGGTTCCCATGATCACGTTTCAAAACATAGATAATGAGTAATGCCATTGACTGGTTTTCAGTTCACGATATGTTTTTTTAATGTTTTAGTTAGGGACATCCACTACCATTACTTTTAAGCATTTTCATCACCATCATCTTTATTAACATAATTGGTGCATCCTGTCATTTTCTTCACGATGGCTTTCACTAAGTTGTCTGGATTCTGTTAAGGACCTCATCAAATCATCATAATGTAGAAAGCGGAGTCATCTTTTATTTTTCAAATGTTCCCAGCAACTAGAGAGACTAGCTTTCTATTTCTCCCTGTATCTTCATCTGACTAAGGTTTCATACTTTTCCCTGATCAAATTTCTTATGTGGTAAATTAAATTAATTCTTATGTATTGAAAGGTTTTTTCTCATCATTACAACTAATTTACCATGTACATCAAGAAATCATAATAATGAAAATGATTTTTCAATTCATTTGTAGTCTCTAACTCTTAGATTAATTTCTGTGCATTTTCCCAGTAGAGCAAATTCTTGACATTTATGATTGAATGGTCACGGTTTCAATAACTTGCAAGAGACTCCAAAAGGCCATAATATGCTGTAATTTATCATTTTTCTGGGGCTCAGAATTTAATCACTCCAGCTGCAAGGCTATTGTGTAGGAGAAAGTCATATTGTTAAGGGGAGTGGTCAACCACACAGCATAAGGGCAATGCGGGATTCCACCCTTCCGCCACCCTTTCTTTCCCTTAGAGAGGCACCGTGAACATTTGCACATTAAAGCCTCTGAGAAGTCTTGCAATGAATGTTTGTTTCACTTTGCTTAACTCAATGTTTCTCAAACTCATTTGAGCATAAACATTTTCCTCACAGCACACTGGGTACCATAAGACACCAGTTTGAGAAACAATGGTTTAGTAGTTAACTTACAGAATGATCATGGATAAAAAAAATCACTTAAGCCCAGTGGATTGAGCATGGGCTGCGAACCAAAGTGTCGCAGGTTTGATTCCCAGTCAGGGCACATGCCTGGGCTGCAGGCCATGACCCCCCAGCAACCGCACATTGATGCTTCTCTCTCTCTCTATCTCCCTCCCTTCCCTCTCTAAAAATAAATAAAATCTTTTTAAAAAATCACTTAAAAGATTTCTGCTTTCACTTGACCTCACTTTCACAGAACACACTATATGCAATGATAATGTTCTTGAATAGGGGGTCCTCTGGAGTTTTTGAGACTTATCTTGCACAAGATACATTCAAGTCATCTGCAAATATGACATTTCTCTTTCTTTAGTTCCCACTTCTGTGCAATTGTTTTCCTTGCTACATAACTATTTCAGCAATTTTCCAGTTTGCCTTTTTATTTTATTTCATTTGTTCATTTAACAAACACATCTGTAGTGCTGACTGTATACTATTCTGAGTGCTTTATTAATAGCTCACATCACTTAAAACAACCTCATGAATTAGATGCCATTATTATTATTACCCCAAATATGCAAGTCAGAACACTGCAGTTCAAATGGTGATGAGGTATGCTAGCCTAAACCCTGTTTTTTTAGGAAACTGCCACAGATATTTTCCTTTAGTCATATTATTGTTTCTAATTGTAGATATATACTTTATATTACATAAAGGAAGAAAATCTCTATTCCTTTTTATTTGTTTTAAAGTTTCTTTAGTCAACATTAAATATTGAAATATGTTAATTGCCTTTCTTAGCCTCTATTGAGATAATTATGCTTTCTACCATTTCTCAGTTAATATTAATAAGGTATCATGCTAGCTTTGCTTTCCGGAAGCCAACAGTCCTTGTTTATACTAGGTTACTTGTTTTAATGTATTGTTGTATTTTCTGCATTGAGATTAAGATTTTATTTCTAAGCTCCTAAGTGAGTTGGACAGCGGTTCCCTTCTTTATGACCAGGCATATGGCCCTGGATGGTCTGGCTCAGTTGCTTGGGCCTTGTCCTGCAAACCAAAGTGCCCCCAGTTTGATTCCCAGTTTCACATTGATGTTTCTCTCCCTCCTTTTTTTCCTCCCCTGCTCTCTCTCTAGAATCAATTTTTCTTTAATTTTCAGATGAGGAGTGTGAATCATATTACCTGGACCGATGCAGTGTATAAATATGAATGCAGTGGCCCCTCTGCCACTCTGTGCCGGACACCACGGAGCACGGAAGATTCAAGCAGAGCAGGATATGAGAGAGAACAGTGGGAAAGGAAGCAGCCCTTCTATGGCCACATAGGAAACAAGAGCAGACAACGATTCTGAGAATTTGTGAAGGGCCCAGAATCTGTGAAACTAAACCTTCATTTTCTATTACTTCATTTTAGTTTCACCCAAAGCCCTAGGGTATTGCTTCCGTAGAAGAGGCCCCAGATCAACTGAGTGAACACACAGGGCAAAGTCTGCATCTGTCTGCCTGGGAGCTATAGGCCCACCATCTTGCCAAGCACTAGGCATACAGTAAGTGCTCAATAAATATTTTGAAGACATGAACCAGCTCTTTGACCAAACCAACTGGTCAAGTTGGTAATCAAAATGCAGGGCAGTTACAAACGTGTCCAATGTGTCATCAAGACAAGAGGCGCCACAAAGATTTCACCCTCATCTGGAGCCAGTCTGGGGTGGAAGGGAACAGGAAGCTTGGGGAGATGGGAACAGGAAGGCAGGACAGCCCCTGGGGTCCGGAGACAGAGAGCGTGACCACAAGGTTTTCTGACAGCTCCCACTGCCCCAGAGACAGAGCTGAGTGTCTCTGTAGCTCCAGGGACCTGGACCTGGCAGTTAGTGCTTTGCAGCCCCAAAGCCCTCAGGAGCTTGTGGGGCTCAGGACTTAGTGACAACTATGGAACACAGAAAAGGTCTCCCACTCCTATAGTGTACTTGGAAAGCCCTGCGCAAAGCCAGACACCCGGTACCTGATGACTAAAACACATCCAGACTCAGGGAAACAGATGTTGTATATGGACTGAATAGATATGTCACATCGAGTGAGCAAACTTGTCACATCCACTTCCCATTTCTCTTTCCGTCTTTATTCATGTCTCCATGGTCTCCCCCCACTTTCTGCACCTTTCCCCCACCCCCTACTAAGTCCCGTTCTCCGTTCCAAGCCCCCTGACTTTCCCTTCTGGGTCTGATGCCCCGCTCCAACTCAGATTCCACTGGGCCCCCTTTGCCCTCTCTCCCTGACTGCTCCTCTTCCCCTGCCCTTGTCCTGCTCTGTCAGCCCCCATCTCCCCTTGTTCCCCTTGCCCTAGGATCTGCGGGTGGCTGCGAATTCTACAACCGCTTCCTTCTCTCTCATCTTGGTGGGGTCCATAGCCAGCGCTCCTGTTGCTCAGAGATGTGGAGGCAGTTGCTAAGAGACAGTGAAACGTCAGTACCTGGCCCTCGAAGAAAAAAAGGGAGTGAAAAAGGAAGAGAGGAGGGGGAGAGAGGGAGGGAGGGAAAGGGGAGGGAGGGGAAGCCACAAACCCCAGCAGCCTCAGCACCAAGCTGAGTTTCTGGAAGAAGCATTCAGATTCTGTGAACTTTCTTCTCAACAGCCTCCCTCGGATTCCCCTTTCAAGTGAAAGAAAGGGACAAAAGAAGGGGATGAGCTCGGGGACAGCTCGGGGACCAGCAAAGGGACCACAGGACGGGAAAGCACCGAGGATGCTGCCTGGGGATCCAGGAGCCATGGAGGAGGAGAGGCTGGGGGAGGGGACTAGCTGAGGAGGCGATCTGTTCTCCTGGAGCAGCAAGCGGGGATTCCAGCATGAGGGAGGGAGCCCCGTGTCTGCCGCAGATTGATGGCTGTGCCCTTGGAACGGAGTAAGTGGGCTCCCGAGGGCCTGTGGGAGTACAGGCGGAGACTTTGGGGTTCAGAAAAATGAGTCTGGATCAAGGGGAGCTGGGGGGATTTCCCGGTGGGCGGGATCGAGGCTGGAATCAGTGGGAAGAAAGCAGTGCCAGACGAGGGGATGCGGGATGTGGGGAGGACAAGTGAGGACAGCAGGTGGGCACCGGAGAATCCAGGGGCCAGGGAGGCTGCATGGTGGGTTGGCAGGGTGAGCCATCGGGCGTGTCATCAGGCTCTGTCTCTCCGCCTGACCAAGTGTGGGTGTGGGCTCAAGCTGGGGGTCTGAGGGGAGAGTGGAGTGCTTGTGGGAAAGGATGCTGGATTAGGGGCGTGCACTGGGGGTGAAAGATGGTGGGACAGACCGGGAGGAGGCTCTGCCGGAGTGCGTGTACAGAAGGAAGCTGGAGAGAAAACTGGGGAGCTGTGAGCGCAGGGCAGGGTGAATGTATTGGAGTCACAGGAGAACAATGTGTGTATGAGAGAGGGAGGGGAGAGGCAGAGAGAGAGGGGGCGAGGGAGCACTAAGAGGGTCTGAAATAGGTTTGCAATCTGCCTGAGTGTGTATGCATTTTTTTTTTCCTTTGAGAGTTGTTCAAGGGTGGGGTGTTTGGTGCTGATAGGGGTGGGGCTTCGAGGAGAATAAGAAAATGCATCCAGCCCAGGACAGACACTTTGGAGGATGGCTGAAGTTAGGGGCCCGCAAGGCTAGTCGGGGACAACCATGTGAGGTTGGGTCCTGAGCCCACCTTTGCCATGCCTGAGAGAGAGTACGCAGAGAACTTTGCGAGTGGTGACAGAAGGGAGAGGATGAAGAACCTAGAAGAGGGGACCGTGGGAAGGAGGGGGCATTGTATTTCTCTGCCTGAGGGCTTTCCTTGTTGACAGAAAGACTTCTGCCTCTGCCTGCTGAAAACAAAGCCGGCTAAGAAAAGCGCTGCCTTGGGAAGTCGCCAAAGCTCCTGGCCACCCCCGATCCTGGATCCTGCACCTCCAGGACACATGACTCTTTCCAGGCTCAGCAATCCAAACAATGGGTATCACTTGGGGTCCTCCCCTCTCTGGAGAGTTCAATAGACATTAGGCTGAAGACTAGGCTTTCAGGAGGCCCATGGAGATCCACTGTACCCTGGGCGCCCTGCCCAAAACACCCACCCCACGACCCCCTTGGACTCGAGCCCACTGGGCCACCAAAAGAATAGTCCCTGAGACCTTGAATGCTGGAGACCCAGGTGCAGCTCTGGCCTCCTAATCGTTAATGCCAGACTTGGGGCAGGGTTTAGGGTTTTTAAAAGGGCCAGGACCTTTAAAAGATACCTTTCATGTCCTCTACGTGCCCTCCCACCTCTCAGAGTACAGAGAGGAAGCCCCCTGTGGTCATGGGTTCGAGGGGCACAAAAGATCTGCAGGGACCCTTCCAGGACCTGCCGGCAGCTGGTCCAACCCCATCCTCACCTCCCTCTCTTAAGTTTTGATTGTCTTTGCTGACCCTGGGGAACCTCAGGTGGGTTGATTGCCCCCAGGCTCCAAAGGGGACTTCCTGTGGCTCTCACCTAGGGAGCCCTCTGGCACTAAGAGGCTCTCCCAGGAAAGACTTGAGCCATGATACCACGTGCTCAGAAGCCCCACCCTCCAGGGCTCAAGGCCCTGGTGTAGCGGCCTTCCTGTGCCACTCACTCCTGATTCCATGGACACAGCCCCAGTCCCAATGGGCTCCCTTCAGCACTGCCCTTGCCAGCTGCCTAAGATGGGTGACGCCTGGTCCCAGCTGCCCTGGCCGGGGCCCCCACACCCAGCCTTGCTGCTGGTCTCCCTCCTCTTGGCAGCTGGGGTGATGCACTCGGATGCCGGCACCAGCTGCCCTGTCCTTTGCACGTGCCATAACCAGGTGGTAGACTGCAGCAGCCAACGGCTATTCTCCGTGCCCCCCGACCTGCCCATGGACATGCGCAACCTCAGCCTGGCCCACAACCGCATCACCGCCTTGCCCCCCGGCTATCTCACATGCTACATGGAGCTCCGGGTGCTGGATTTGCGCAACAACTCCTTGATCGGGCTGCCCCCGGGCCTCTTCCTCCATGCCAAGCGCTTGGCACACCTGGATCTGAGCTACAACAACCTGAGCCATGTGCCGGCCGACATGTTCCAGGAAGCCCACGGCCTGGTACACATCGACCTGAGCCACAACCCGTGGCTGCGCAGGGTGCACCCGCAGGCCTTCCAGGGGCTTATGCAGCTCCGAGACCTGGACCTCAGCTACGGAGGCCTGGCCTTCCTTAGCCTTGAGGCCCTTGAGGGCCTACCGGGGCTGGTGACCCTGCAGATCGGCGGCAACCCCTGGGTATGCGGCTGCACCATGGAGCCTCTGCTGAAGTGGCTGCGGAACCGGATCCAGCGCTGCACGTCAGGTAAGAGAGCGGGCAGGACTGGCAGGCTGCGGGGGAACGTGTGCTGGCCTCAGTAAAAGCAAAGGCTCCAAAGAAGAGAAGGGGGGCTTAGAGATCTTGAATGCCTACTGTGTGCCCTGATCTGTGCTCCCCTCTCTGTACTCAGCTCTTTCACTCCACAAGTACTTTTCAGCCTCGCATTGCAATGCTAGGTGCGGGGCACCAATTCATTAATAAAACAGGGGCCACCCTTGCCTCTGTGGCACTTATGACCTAATGAGGCAGACAGACAGTAAACAAGGAAGAAGAGCTAATTATAGACAGTGTTTACTGAGCTTTCTCGTGACCCCAGAACTTGGCATGCATGATCTCATCGGTCGCCCATTTCTATTATCCCCATTTTGCAGGTGAAGACACTGAGATTTAGAACCATGAAAAGAGTAGCCCAGAACCACTCATTTGGAGACTGGCAGAGCCATGGATAAAATCCAAGTGTACATGACTTCTAAGCCCTGTTCTACTCTACCAGACTGCTTCTTAAGTGTTTTGAGTGCTGGCAAAACTCTTGCAGATATAGAAATGGCTAACACCATTTCTTTTCATACTCACTATCTATCATGCTCTATTCTAAGCATAGTACCTATTTTAGCTCATCTCATCCTCACATGAACCCTCATGAGCCCTCCCCACTCTACACAGGGGGAAACTGAGGCACAGGGAGGTTCAATAACTTGCCTGAAGTCACAGCACCGCTACGTGTTGGAGCCAGGAATCGAACCCTTGCACTCTGGCTGGCCTCTGGCTATATCCTGAAGAGTCAGGTTCTAGGCTGACAGGGGGAATCGGGGCCTGCATTCTGAGCTAGCCAAAGGGCCTCTGCAGCATTCTGTAAGGTTTGAGCACAGGAGGAAGAGTTGAGAGGAGAAACTGAGATGTGACAGTTTTACCAGCCAATCCCAACAGGGGGTGGATTGGAGACTGAATGAACCTGAATCACACAGGGTTGGTGGGCCCTGGCCTCAGCTGCCGGTGGTGCTCAGTCCTGTTCAGCTGTGGCCCCCGTCTCTAGCTCTGCTGTGTAGCTGCACTGAGCTGTGGCACTGAGCAGTAGGATGACAGGAATAGCTGAGGGCACTATCCCAGGGGCTTTCCCAGAGCCTGCGCCCAGTGTGTGTTCAGAAGTGATGATGAAGACGTAGGAGGGAGACGAGGACTGAGTGGGGAGCCCAGGAACAAAATAGCCTAGGGGAAGGCTGTGGGTCACGAATCCCCTGCTTCCACAGAGGTGTGGGAGGGTGTTTTCTAGGACCAAAATAACTGGGCTCTGAGATGGGACAATGGTGGCAGGCATAAGGGGGAGGCTGCCTGGAGCAATCTCCCCCCCTGCTGAACCTTGCCAGGATGCATCTTCTCCCTTCTCTCCTGTGCACGAGGGACAGAAGGAGCACTCTGGGACACTAAGCTTCCACCACACCTGGGCTCCTCCTTTTCTGGAATCTCTGAGGTCCCTACTGCCCTTCAGAAGAAGCTCAAACTCTCAGCAAGTGGGAAAGAGATCCAAGGTCCTATCACTACATCACTACAGCCTCATGTCAGTACAGAGGAAGGGCCCAAGCTCGAGAGGGAAAGTGACTGTCCACAAACCAACAGTGAGAAGTCAAATATGCCACAGCTAGAAACTGTGGTTCCTTGTTTCCCCGCAGAACACACTTTGTGTCACACTACACTCCCAGATAGTTTCTCTTGGGGGTGAAGAACTTGTCAGTGTAGGTAGGATTAGGCAATCTGCTTCCCTTTGTCTTTTTCTGCTTCTTCCACCTGTGTCATGGGATTCCCATTACTATCCACAATTTTTAGACAAATCTCAACACAGAGAAACAGAAGGGTGCCCTTGGGGTATAACTTAACTTCAGGACTGGTCCCTTGACTTACTAGAGAGTTTTGTCAGCTCCCAAGCTCCGACGCTGCCCTCCGGTGGGGTACTGCCACATGCCCTCAGAGCCTCCTTTGGTTGGTCCACACCCATTGCCCTCGGTGTCTCCACACTCGCCAGCTTTGTATTGTCTCACCACCACCCCAGTCACGCCCACAGTAGACTTGGGAGTTCAGCATCTTTCAATTCCAAGAGATGAGCCCCTTGATGGTCAACTCCAGACACAGTCTTGTCCTGGGCAGCAAGCGTCTAGAGTCCTGTGCATATAGCCTACAGGGACCTGTCAACCTAAGGTTGGAGACAGCTTGCAATCTTTTTCTGAACCTGACTCCCCATTTCTAAGGAGAATGATGCTCATTCATTTCCCAAAAGAGTCAATCCAATCCATCATTTTATTCTTTGCCCTCAAAAACTACAGAATGAGAAGAAAGCATTTTGTACCACATAATTTAGAAAACTTCACATTGACTCACCTAGAAAATCAGGTTAGATTACTCTTCTTATATGGCCCCTTTCTTCACGAAAGCCAGAAAGGGGCAGAAAAGACTTGCCCAAGGTGAGAGCTTCATTAATCTGAGTGAAGGGATGGCAGGACTGCTGCCTGCCTGCACTCTTACTTCCAAGGCAGAGTACAATGGAACCATCAGCAGTCATCAGGCATTTGTACACGTGACCCTGGAAAGACGAGGTAGGACCATCAATGATGGAGAGAACAGTAACCCGCTGAAGGAGAAGCTCCCTCCTGTAGAAGTTTATGTGCAGAATATGACCCTCTCTGACCTGTCCAGAGAGGCCAAAGTAAGATAATAATAAAAACACGTACTTACACAGTACTTACAATACACCAAGAACATATCATTTCTATATGTTAACTCACTGATTTTTTCACTACAACCCTATGAGGTAGATATTATTATTATCCTCATTTTACATTTGAAAAAGCCAAGACACAAAGAAGTTAAGTGACTTACCTTCAATCACACAACTAGGGAGGAATAGACAGGATTTGAACCCAGGCCAATAGCTTTAAAACTTGTACTCTTAACCCTGCACTTTGTGTATCTGGAAAAGCCACATGAGGTAGTAGAGAGGACCAATGCTTTAGAGTTGGACGGAGCTATTTATTCACATATTCATTTAACAAAGATTCATTGAAAATTTGGACAGAACATGGTTCTGATGCTAAGGATACTATGAGAAATACTTATATTCAAGGTGGAGAAGTCTGTTATATAATTAACAGATTGTCAGATAGTGGTAAATACTGTGGAGAAAGATTAAGCAGAGTAGCTAAGATAGGAAATGCCTAGAGAAAGGTGAAGTGGCAGATACTATTATATATAGAATCATAAGGAAAGACCCACTATTAAGGTGCTATGTGATCAAAATCCCAAAGGAAATGAGGGACCAAGCTGTGCAGAGATCCAGAAGAGACACATACATCCTCACAAAGGAACAAATTCAAAGGCACCTCCTCCCCACCCCAAAAGGAGACCATGCTCAGGAGATAATGGAACAATGACGAGGAGGTGTAAGTGGATGATGGGACAGAACAAGCAAGGGGCAGAATGAAAGAGCTGGGAAGAAGTCCTTGCATCCCCTGGTGAGGACCTTGGCTTTCATTTTGTGACAAGATAAACAGAGAGTGACATGACAAGACTTCATGTTTGAATGGATCACTCGGCCAACTGTGTTGACATGGTTTAAGAGCAGAAGCCCAGAGACTGGTTGGAAGACTGCTGTAACAGACAATGGTAGCCCATGAAAGCCCCATTTCCGCCATTAGTAGTGGCTATTGGGCCTTAAGCAAGTTACTAAATTCTCCTAGCAGTGTTCTTCACAACCATAAAAATAGGTACAAAAACAATTGCCTTGAGGGCTGTTGAGGGGACTAAAGAAGGTAAGTAAAAATTATGGCACAAAAGAAACTAAACTTCCCTTGGGTTAGATAGGGGGTCTCCATTCCATTCTCTCTTCCCCCAGGCACCTCACCCTCCCTGGATTCTGTGTTGCAGATTCTCAGCTGGCTGAATGCCGGGGTCCCCCCGAAGTCGAGGGTGCCCCACTCTTCTCCCTCACTGAGGAGAGCTTCAAGGCCTGCCACCTGACCCTGACCCTGGATGATTACCTCTTCATTGCGTTCGTGGGCTTCGTGGTCTCCATTGCATCTGTGGCCACCAACTTCCTCCTGGGCATCACAGCCAACTGCTGCCACCGTTGGAGCAAAGCCAGTGAAGAGGAAGAGATTTGATATGGGATTTCATATGGGTACCTGGCATCCCCCCATGCTACCAACCACCACTGACATTGACCACCAGACACCCTTCCTGGCTGCCCACTCTGACCCCATGGTGCCCTGGCCACCTCTGTTATGGCTCAAGCAATGTTGAGAAACTACTTTCGAGCAAGCTTCTACTGTGGGCCAAGCACTATGCTAGGAACAGAGTGTTAGATGAATCCACCGTGCCCTTACCCTCAAGGCACCTCCCTTTGATAGAGAAAGAGATTCAAAAGCTATTTCCTTTAAGGTCATTGGTTGGCATTCTGAGTACATAGCAATGGAAGCCCAGAGGAGGAGTTATCAACTGTGCCTTGAAAAGTCTAAGAGAAGAACAAGAGTGGAGGTGATTTGTGAGCGGGGTCATCAAAAACCATCTGCTTTGTCGAGCTGACCAAGAAGGTTGGACATGCATGAATGCCTGAGGCCAGAATATGCACCGTCTATTGAGAACTGTGGTGAACAATCCCTGTGACCTCAGGGTACCGAAGGGGAGTGGCGCAGGACCACAACTTTCCCTCTGACACTCAATCTGTCAATGTTTGGGGCTACCCACCGTTGTCTCAGGAGGGTGAGAATACCCCCATGCCAGCCCCCTTGGCCACCTCTTATCAGCAGCTAGCAGGTGAGACCACCTCCCAGTGACTGCCCCCCACACTAGATCACCAGCAGTAGACAGCTGGAGAGGTCCCAGCTAGCAAGCTGAGGATGGACACCTTCAGTGACCTTTCTCCCACCCCTGTCTTCTGCCCCTCGCTCCAGCTTTGGCTTCAGATGAAGCAAGAGGCCCAGAAGTGGGGCAACACGAGTCCTGGCACTCTGGGACTCCTAATCTTGTGACTGCTCTCGCCATGGTGTTCATGCCAAGGAATGTCTCCAGGAAAGTGCACTTGGGCTGCATCTCTGTAGCATGACAGTATAGGACTAAAGGAAAGGAAGGCTACCACTGTTGTGATAATAAGAGAATTTGCTCTTTCTTCTAAGCAACTCACCTACTTTAAGCATAAGGATGAGAGAGCTATTAATTACCAAGCTCTTGCCAGTGTTGGGCACTGTGATAAACTCCACAGACAATTTCATTTAATGCACATAAGAGCCTTTTGAGGTAAGCATTGTAGATCCCATTTTACAGATGGGTAAGTGAGGCCCATGATGGGCGAGAAAGGCCCAGAGAGGCCAAGATCATGTGATACTCATGAACAAAATAAGTCTGTGCTCTTTCAACTACTCCATTCAAGTAAGGGAACATCACAGTTCCCTCCAAAGCTACATAAATTCAAAGTCAAGTAGTGCTTATGAAGCTCCTAATAAGAGCCAGGCACTCTTTTTGGCACTTTTACAGCTATTGACTCATTTATTTCAGTTTTCACAGCAACACTGCTTGGTGGTTTTTATTATTCCCGTTTTACTGATGAAGTCATTGTAGAGAGCTGAGTATCTTATCTAAGGCTATCCAGATAAACTCTAGAAGGAAGGTGATAGGTAGCTCCATTCAGGGAAACCATGTCTAATCAGTCAAAAAACAAGTGACTTCATGTGCAAAACACAGTTCTCATCATTGTTGTCATCTTCATTATCGGTGTCATGAGCTTCCCCATGATCTTCCCTACACTTACTTGTTCAGCACTGGACAGTTTGTGAAGTGCTTCTGCATCATTCTCTCTGGCTCTTCACGGCTCTGAGCAGCAGGCAAACCAAACATCAATACTCCTATTTTACAGATAAGAAAAAAATAATAGACTCAAGAGCGACTGTGACTTGCCTAAGAGCCAGGGTTGGGACTCAACTCCAGCTCAGCTCTTTCCAGTGCTGTCCCAGGTGCTTGTGGAAGAGAATGCCTGGGAGGCTGGGTGTGGGGCCCTGGGACTCAGCAGCTATGGGCTAAGTAAAGGTCAAGAAAAACCCAGCTGCTGTAAAGGTTTAGGTATGCTCATGGTAGGGCAAATCATAGCCTCTGCAACTTACAAGCAGCATAGACAACACCTGAATAGCAGTCACCTACCTTGCAATGTGTAAATAATGCATTAGAAATGGTGGCCATCTGAAAAATAAGATCTTTGGGAAATAGGAGAGAAAGCTGTGTTAACCTCTTCGACTCAAGCCCTGCTGTGTTGTGTTGTAAGAAACACAAAGGGCTTCAGGAAGCTGTGGGTGGGGACCTCTACACAATAGGGAAAGACTTAAGGCACAGGCCGACAGGCCGACATGTTGCCAAGGCTGGCAACAGGAGTTCAAACAGGGCTCCCTAGCTCGCCCCAGCTCCAGCAGGCCTACATCATCCCATGCTCCTGGCAGGCCTGAAGGAATGAAGGAGAAACATATCATCTTCCAAGAAGTCTTCCTTTACTCATGCTCCCTGAACTAATCAACCAAACGAGTGCCCAGGCACTTTGCTAGACCTGGGATACTTGGGCCTTGTGTCCCCTGAATCTCGCATACAACATCTGGGCCAGAGCCCTGCTCTTGTGACATCTGGAGCGGAACTATCCCCGATCCCTTCTTCTGCTATGTCCAGGGACAGGTGGACTAAGGCTGCTGTCCACCAGTCAACCTGACAGCCTAATGTATTGGGGGAGGAACTTGTAGAAATCATAGTCCTGACACAAATAGTTAAGCCTCCCACAGAAGCATACTGTATACATCTATGATAATCTCCTAGACATTCTTGTTTGCTGAAATATAGTTAATATATTTTAAGATATGTACTCTTTTCTTCATGGAACTAGAACTAAAAAAGACACCTAATGCCCCTTGAGATCAAAGGACCTTTCTAATGAGACTACTTAGTTCCCATTAACGGCAAACCTTTCTGAGTAGGATACATGGCTTTTAAAGAACACGTGCTTTTCCAGCTGCTAGAAGGTCCCCAATTAACTAAAGCACAATGAGTAAACTTCCCTACTACAAGGATTTCCATTTCTCCCCCACCACCCACCACCAGCATCTTGTGCAGCCTATCAGAAGCAAGTGTCCAGAAGCACACTTCTAGAGGGAATCTAGCAGTCCTGGTTGAACCTGTTCCCACAATGCTGCTGACCAAGAGCCCACGAAGGTGATCTCACAAGGGGCCATTGTTTTTTCCAGACTAGGTAACATGTAAGTGCTAGGGTGTCTTTGAGTCCATATGTCTGTTCATGTGGTTTCATGTATGTTAGGTACCTACTGATATGGGGCCAATCTCTCTGGACCTTGAGTTCAGTTCTCTGACACAGTCTATTCAGCCGTCTGTTTATCGCATTGCTTGATACAGCAAGATGGAATCCCATTAGGGGCAGGGTAGAGATAGCTGCTCAGAAAATATAAAAAGAGACAAGAAAGAGATCTGGCTGAGGCAGACTAATGACAGCCTGACCACTTTCCTCCATTCTCCTCTACCCCTCAGCAATTTGTCCTCATCACAGAAGCTTTCTTCACGCAGGGCCTGAGGATATCAAAGTTTAGTTAGTCAACAGTGTTGCGATGGTCAAGGTCAGGGCCAAGAAAATTGTTCTTTAGAAAAGACCTCACATCGGCATCATACCACACTGAAGCAGTTATTTTTGGTTATCCTCAGACAATGCTCTCGATAGGAATGTTTCTCCATTTCTATAGAGATTCCCAGGGAACGCTGCAGAAACAGGTCCCCAGAGTTGCTACAGTCTGCTGGCTGCTTTCATGGAGGTTGGTGCATGGAATCGGAACAGACCAAAACAGGTATTTCTCTTCAACAATCAGGAAAGACCTACACCTCCTATTTTCCCTATAGATGTTTTGGTTGTACTGCTCTGACATTCTTTCCACCTCTAGAAAAGTATAAGGGAACACCTTTGTCCTTTCTTCCCAAAGCTAGAGACACTTGTCTGTTCTCCCCACCCTAGAAGGAGGCAATAGTGAAGTGAAGGAAGCAAGTGTACGGTCCTGTGTAAATCACCGTCATGTTTCCCACAGCACTGGGTGGAGACCTCTGGAGCCACAGAGCTCTTAGGAATGCTGATGTCTGGGGTGGGAGGGGTGGGGAGGGGCGGGGAAAGGGAAGATGCCCACCTTTGTATGGAGATGATTTTATAACCATGCACTTTTGTAACTGTGAAGAATTTTTCATAAATGTACATTAATAATAAAGAGTGTATAGTTTAACAAATTTTCTAAAGAGTTGTGAAGGGGAGGAGGAAGGAGGGAGGCAGGGAAAGAAAGAGAGAAAGGAACTAGAAGGAATCAAGAGAATGCATGCCAAAATACACACACCAAAGGTCTATGGGAGGGGCGGAGCCAATGGGAATAATTAGGAGATGTACCAGCCATGGAGGGGTATGTGTGGGAGTAAAGGGAACATCACAGAAGCATATTTCTACCAAGCAAAAGAGAATACGTGTGAGTCTGTATGCACACACCCCTGTGTGTAGGCTTATTTTGGTGCCTAAAATTATACAAAGAAAAGAGCATATGTCTTATACATGTTGGTGTTTGCAGTTTGGGTCATCTATAAAACATGCCAAGGCAAGTGGGTGTGCCTGCCTAGTTAGCATCACTGAGGAGTATGTGCCAGGGAGATGGCCCACGCCAGCCACGTGGGCAAAGGGACACTAGCTCAGGCAGACAGGTAAACCAGGCATTTCCATGGATGGTCTAGCGGGCGGGAGAGGCCATCAGCTGGTATAGTTTCAGTCTCTGTTCTCAGAGGTTAAAAAAGAAAGGAAGGGAATCTAAACCTCCTGAGTCTTGCAAGTGTTGCCTACACGCCACTGGAACGGAGATGGCTGAGCAGTGTACCTTAAGAGCAGAGACAGAAGTAAGGGGAGCGAATTGTGCTTCTTTCTATATGTTCAGTGAAAGACATTTTACCCTAGTACACTAAAGAGGAAATGGCACTAAGCAGGAAGTGGTTCTTCCCACCAATACACATTTTAACCTTCTCCTATTCCTCACATTCCAGTCGCCACAGGGTACAGACAGATACTGCACTCACAGAGTAAAGCCACTAAAGGGAACACAGGTACTGACTCAGAACACTCATATGGAAAGACAGCAAACATGCCCAGCTATATGAGCAGTGCTTTCTTCAGTAGATTGGTTGGAGGCAAAGCCTTTCTCTTAAAATTAAGTACTTAATGAAGTACTTCTCATGGAAGTCCAGAAGTTGTTTATCTTATGCAGTGTGTGCTGTCCCTAGTGCCAGGCATAAACCTAGTAACTCATGATGATGACAATGACAACGATGACATTGATGCTGATGATGATAACACGTTGAATATGCAGTACATGCCAGATGTTGTGCTAAGATGTGGGTTTATTCACTGAATTCTCACAATAACTCAAGATAGGCACTATTATCATACCCATTTACAGATTAGGAAACTGAGGCTCAAACAAATTAATATGTGCCCAAAGTCACGCAGCTATTAAGTAGTAGAACTGGGTTAAACACTTAATAATATTAGCTGACTTCAGGAAATAAGAGCAATATGAGACAGTAAAGAAATTCAGTCTTAATCAGAAGTAAACTCTTAGCCAGAGTTTCCTTGCATTTACTTGGTGAAAAAAAAAATTGGAAGGTGGTAGGTAAAACCAACACATATCCTGCTTGTTTTGTTGCATATGGCTTTGATTACTGCATGGGTCCAGGTAAGCTAATTGTGATAACAAGTGATTCCCAAAAATCTCAACAGAATAAAAGTTTGTTTATTGGATTATTTAAACTAATAAAAGCTAGTTTCCTGCTCATGTCACATTTCAATGCATGTCAAAGGTTCTGCTCCACAAGGTTATTCAGAGACTCAGGTGTTGTTCCTCTAATGTCCTTGCCATCCTCAAGGTCACAGAGATCAGGGATCTTCTGTAATGTGGAGGATCTTAAGGGGGCTTTTTGAGAGCCTACTCTGGAATAGAAATATTGCAGATCGATTCAAGCCAGAACTCAATCCCATGGCTCTATTTAATTTCAAGGAAGTAGGCTGTATGCACCTAGAAGGCGAAGGAAGCGAGGTTTGGTAAACACCACCAGTTTCTAATATCACCTGCTCTACTGGTTGATAAATATCTTTTTCAATCTTCCTCCCACACGTATCTTATCCTGTAACCAATCACAGCCAGCTCCCAGCTCAAAATCCCTGGTGAGCCCTGGCTGGCATAGCTCAGTGGATTGAGCTTGGGCTGCGAACCAAAGTGTCGCAGGTTCGATTCCCAGTCAGGGCACATTCCTGGGTTGCAGGCCATGACTCCCAGCAACCTCACATTGATGTTTCTCTCTCTCTCTTTCTCCCTCCCTTCCCTCTCTAAGAATAAATAAATAAAATCTTAAAAAAAAATCCCTGGTGATTCTCCATTAGGTCTTCTCCTTATAGTCCAGTGACCTAGGAACTATTGTAAAAAGAAAAGTTACCACCTGCCCACTTACACATACCCAGTACACTATGGTGACACAAGAAGAGAGTAACTACCAATGAAAAGCCCTGTTAAGAAAAGGAGGAAACAAGAACACACAGCAGTGATGGCTCATAGCAATGCTGAAATCGTGGTGAGAGAGCATGTTAAAGGCCTCAGATCAGGTTCCTTTATTACAATGACTTTCAGCCTTTTCTGTACCTCATGGCACACATAAACTAATTACTGAAATTCTGCAGCCCCCCCAAAAATATATATATTTCACTGATCTGACAAAAAAAATAAAATTCTTATTTATTCACATCGGATGGCTATTGTATTGGCTGTTGTCATTTTTTTAGTTGACAATCTAAGGGGAAAGAGGTCAGTGCCCCCGACTAAATAGTCAGATATTGCACGTTTTAAAAATTCTTCTGGCACAGCAGTGTGTTGTGGCAGACCAACTGAAAAATCACTGTTTTATTAGACCCTGATTCTGCTTTCTGGTAGGAACTCTGTTGGTCATTCTCTATCCCTTCTGATCCTTGTCTCTTGGGGGATCTCCCTTTACTCTTATCCACCATGGCTATGTCTCATGGGTGTATTCAGGAGCATGAACTCTTTGGAGGTTGCTCATCTTCTTCGACCAGACTCCTGCTGCTGCAAGTATGCGGGCCTGAGATTTGTTTAGGTCTTGATGGTCAAAAGTTTTTTGAATCCAGATTCATGTTTTCTTAACAATTCACCTCCTTTGAAAACTGGGTAAACTTTTAATTTAATTTTCTTCCACTAAGTTCATGTTTCAGCACACACACAAAGTTCTTTCTCAAAAATGTTTTTCAAGCCTAGCTTGATTCCCTGCTTTCTCTTCCCCCGCTGCCTTTTCTCTTAATGGCAACCTTGTAATTATCTGAAACAACAGATAAGAAGGCCACGTCCTTATTCTTGTTTATTTCCTCTTGGCTAAGTTACTTTAACTGAAAAAAATTGAGTGGGTCTTGTTGCTCAAAGCCATTTTCAATTGTATCTCTGATCATGTAGGTTTAGAAACAGTCAGCTTTTCCTATTTTATCTCTTATCATGTAGATCTAGAAATAGTCAGCTTTTTCAATTTTGTTAACGCTCCAAATGTTTTGCTTTCTCACTCTTCCTTTTCATTCCTACTTTTAAACTCCTTGAAAACATTAGAAACCTGAGTCAGATCAATTTGGGAGATGAGACCAAAATGTCTGAAGCACACAAACAATAATGCAACATGAACCTCATGAAGGAGATGAATCTCCTTGTTGAAAATGGTCCTTGTGATGGAAGGTAAGAAAACAGAAAAAGATGTTACCTAAGGCACTCAGAATTCAAAATCTTTACCTTAAATCACTCCTGCCATTGGAGAAGTAAGAGGAATTGACGGGAAAGAGTTATTGCCCATGCAAAGTGGTTAAGAGGCTATCTGAGGAGAAAATGTTGACTATATCGTGCCACTGGTCATTATTCCCAACCCACTCACCTTGGAGGGCAGAAATCCTACGGCCACTGTGAGAGAGCTGTGAAAAACATAGTATTGTCAAGTGGGATCCCCACCCCCAGGTTCACTCTTAGCTCATGGAATCATTTGGGAGCACACAGCATGAAATGCTAGAAAATACATAATAATGTGGTTGATTTGTACAACTCTGAGGATTCCACTCCTACGGCTGAGTCAGGATTCAAAAAAGATCTCTATGTATGCAAATGAAGAGCCAAAGCTATGGAAATGGCTGGTATCAGAATCTTAGCTGGTCAAGAATTATATTCCCACAGAAAGGAGCGGGATCTGCTTTCAATCATTCAAGAATATTGTTCGCACAACTGTATGGGTTGGGCACATGTTTCAAGTGTTGGGTGCATGGAACGCACTAAGGAGAAGTCCCAACCACTTGGTGCCTACTTTCTAAATGGGGGTGGGAGTGGGGATGAGGAGAATGAAGGTAGATCAGACAATAAACCAGAATAATAAATAATTACAGATAAAAATGTGTTGCAAATATATATACATTGTGTGTGTGTATATATATGTCCAGAAGGTATCCAGTCATATCATACAAAAAATAAAGACATTTACTGAAGAAGATACAAGATACAAGAGATATTGTACACAGGACAATGGCACCTCAGTCCCCATCAAAGTAGGCACCTTAGGACCTCATGCAGTTCTCCTAATCACCATCAACTGCCCCATTGTATTTTCCTGAATCTCATCAATGGTCTGAAATCTCTTCCCTTTCCAAGGTGATTTTAGTTTTGGGAAAAGCCAGAAGTCACACGGTACCAAATCTGGGCTGTAAGGGGTCTGAGTCACCTGGGTGATTTGATGTCTGGCCGAAAAACTCTGCACAAGTTGTGATGCGTGACTGGGTGTGTTGTCATGACAATGCTGCCAATCGCCAGGTGCCCATGGCTATGGGCTTCTGAATCATCTGAATAGTTTCCACAGAGGATTGTTCAGGCTTAATGCAAAATCTGATGCAGAGTCATTGCTTTACTTGTTCAGTCACTTTGAATGAGATGGCCACACAGTACACATGCTCACTCAACAGCGTCCACATCCCCCACTGATTAGTACGGTGAAGTCATCATTGTTCACGTATGTGCATTCCAGTCTATTCTCCTTGGCTACCAGGTTACTTCAATGTCATGCAAACTTTTCTCATTATATTAACAATGGCTGTACTTTTTCCAGAAAGACATGCATTTATGTGTATGTATGTATATATACATATATATGTATGTTTGTATGTGTATGTTCAATAGGTGGGAAAGAATGTAAGCTGGGACACCAGGGAGGAGCCTCTGCACTGGCCCCACTGAAAGGTGTTCTAAGGAGTACCATGGTTGGTGGTGGATAAGGAAACAAACTGAGGATGTTTTAGAGGCAATAGGACTTGCTGATACATTAGATATAGGGAGAGCAAAACAGAAATTAAAAAAAAAAACGCCTAATCTTTTTTTAACTTCATAGCTATAGCAAGATACAAGTAACAAAAAGATCATCTTCATTCTATGTATAAAAAAACACTATCAGCAGATAGCCAACAATCAGTAAGTCACAACCCTGCTGAGTAAGTTGGAAGGGAGAGGGAGGAAGCAAGTAAACAAGCAGATTCATAATGACAGGAAACAGCCCAAACCTAAGCTCCCAGAGACAAGGGTCGAAAAGTCTGAACATACAGCGTTGGGTGAAATTCTCTGCATCCCTCTGAAAGTCCCAGTGGGCCTTAAACCGAGCAATGTAGCTTTGAGAACAGGAGTTAAAGGCTCAAGAATCAGCAGCATCTGCAGAGTACAGGCAGATGGGGCTCCACAGGGGTGTATGTGCTGGATGCAGAGCCGCAACTTAAAGTGATTTCCTAGAAGGGAAATCACTCAGCTATAGACAAAGTACGGCTCCCTCAGCTATAGACAAAGACGAAAATCCAGGAAACCAATTGTATTTGAGATGGACCCGGATAGGTTTGAAATGAGAGTACTACATAGACTCGTATTTTTCAAAATGAGAACAAACAGCTTGTACTCATCTTAGCCAAGTAATGCAAGACTGGTGACAAGCCGGGCCTCTCGGGATGGTGCTAATACTGTGAACTCTCCTAACCACGCAGTGCACCAAGGGCTTTCCATGCAGCATTTCACTGATGTCACCCTAGGACATAGCTACTGTTGAGAAATACAGCCCTGGCCAGGTACCTCAGTTGGTTCAAGTGTTGTCCCGGCACACCAAGGTTGCAGGTTTGATCTTCCAGTCAGGGCACATACAGGAAGGAACCAATGATTGCATCAATGGGTGGAACAACGAATCTCTCTCTCTTTCCCTTTCTCTCTTTCTCCCTCTCTTTCCCACACCCTCCCTCCCTCCCTCCCCCCAAAAATGTCAGTAATTTAAAAAAGAGAGAGAGAAATGCAAAGCATAATGAAGAGAGCATGGACTAGGCAGCCACAGTGTCTAGGTTCAAATCCCAAAGCTGCCATTTGCCAGCCACGCAACCATGGGCAGGTGATGTCGTCTCTTGGTGTCTGAATTACTCTGTGAATTTGACAGGACAATGGTAGCCACTTCCTAGGGTGTCTGTATGTAAAGTGCTTAGAACAGTGCCTTGCAGAGAGTGATATTCGATTAGGGAATAGTGACTAGCTTCCCTCTTTTGCAGGAAAAAAAACTAGAAGCTGAGAGATGATTAAGGAACTTATCCAACATCACACAGCAGAAATGTAATAAAACCAGGGTTTTAATCACATCTGTCCTCCAGACCCAGTGTACTAAACTGCTGTCATATACCAGACAGGTCATGTTGGCCAGCTGTGACAGCCAGAGTCCAAATACGGGACTGAGGGCCTCCAAATTGGTGCCCTTGAGTAGTTCACTCCCACACTGAACCTGGACTGGCCCTGTGACTGAATTTAACCAAAAGAAGGCAACAGAAGTGTACCATTTCCAGAACTAATTCTTAAGAGGGCCTGGCAGCCTCTTCACGTGTGCTCTCAGGAGCCCTGAGCTCCCATGGATTAGATCTGATCCATGGAGACAAATGGAGAGTCCTGAAACCACGTGGGGAGAAGAGAGGCTCAGACATTCGTGCCAGCTGAGCCCAGCTCTCCAGCCATCCCCTCCAGGCACCAGACACATCAGTGCATCTGTCCCGAACGTTCCAGCTCCAGCCACCCTCTGACCACAGCCCCATGGGAGATCCCAAGCAGCAGCTATAAACGAGCTGTCTGGACTCGTAGATGGAGAGCAGGATGACAGCTAAGTGGAGGGGTGAGGGCGGTCAGGGGTTAGGGGGTGAAGGGACTGAGCAAAAAGGAAAAAGGACTCATGGACATGGACAACAGGCTGGTGATTGCTAGGGGGAGAGGGTATAAGGGGACTAAATGGTAATGAAAAACATAAAATCAATTTTTCAAAAAAAGAACTATCTAGCTCAGCTACAGTGCCGATGGCTGTTTAATCAAACAAGGATGCCATTAGACTGAGGTGGCTTTAATGCCTTAACAGGCCACGCCAGCAAACCAAAACCTAAGTCTGTAAATGCCTTAAGGTTAAGAAATCAAAACCTAGGGACAACCAATCACCAACAGCCAAACTTGCCTTTTCCAAATAAGCCAATTGCTTAAGCTATAGTCCATCAAATAATTGTCTTGCTTTGCTTCTGTGCCTTATCCTTAAACTTTTGCCTATAATTCCTGTTGGGAGAGCACTCCTGACCACTTCTGGTTTGGCACTGCCTGATTTGAATCAATATTTGCACAAATAAATTCTTAAATTTTAATATGCTTAATTTATTGTTTTAAGCCTCTGTGTTTGGGGCTGTTTGTTATGTGACAATACACAACTGGAATGCTAGTCTATGAGGAAAAGGTGTGGGGGAGAAATATGTGCCGGCAACATAAGGCTAAAACCCAGAGTGACCATTCCGTCCCAGAAGCAAAGCTGTATAGTGGGTATACGCCACCCAAGTTCAAGTCCTGCTGTTGCTACTTATTCACTAGGTTACTCGATATTGCCCTAACTCATTCCCTTCTCTAAATAATGGGGATACCACCTATCTCATAGTGATGTACTAGGGATTCAATGACTTAATCGCTATTAGCGAACTTAGAATGGTGCCTGGCACTTAGTCAGAAGTCAACAAAAAAAAATTAGCTAGTGCTATTTTTTATTGTTAAAAATAATACAATTGTTGAGCACGGGCTGGGGGCCAAAGTGTCCCAGGTTCAATTCCCAGCCAGGGTACATTCCTGGGTTGCAGGCCATAACCCCCAGCAACCGCACATTGATGTTTCTCTCTCTCTCTCTCTCTCTCTCTCTCTCTCTTTCTCTATCTCCCTCCCTTCCCTCTCTAAAAATAAATAAATAAAATCTTTAAAAAAATAATACAATTGGAGTAAAAGGGAGAAAACTGTACTTGAACAATGATTAAAATTTAAAAAAGTAAAAAATAATAATAATACAATTGTTCCAGAGTGATTAAATTGGCCAATGCAAGGAACAGGTGAAATCCCCAGTTCTAACTTCTTACCTTTCCAAGTCTAATGCCACAGGAAATTTATATCACTTTCCTTCACATTAGGAAATGCCCGCACACAATATTGTAAAGATGGGACTGTTAAAAGATGTTGACATGGACACCAAAAACTAACAAAGAGAAGAAGATTACAACTTATCTCCTACTGGTCTTGAAGAGGATTGCCATCCTCAGCTACTACTGCAAAATGTCGTTGTTACAGAGAAACGTATCATGGAAGCGTGTTTTTCCCCAATAGACAAGTCACTGACAATGCAGACGCCAAGTATGTGACTGCTCCCACGCAAATACTTTAAAACCCCATCCCACCACCATAGTAGAAAAATATTGAGCTTCCAGAAATAAGGCAGCAGCTAAAGGGAGCACAGAGGCGGATGTGGAGCCTGTGAGTGACAGAGAGGAGAGGAAGAAGTAAAGCCTTCCTGAGAAATAAAGGTAGCTTCTAACTACTATTTTAAACAAATGTTAAGTCAATAAGAAAGCCCCTCAAGGAAGAGCTAGACATTCCAATAGATAACTGATCTCAGGGGACGAGAGCAAGACGGGGCACGGAGAAGACCGCGAGGCCGGATAGGACAGATCGGCCGCAGAGATGAGAATGTTCAACAGACCTTTGGGGAAGTGGGCCCGGACACTGATTCATGAGCCTGTTATACATCCTGTATTGCTTCATCAGAGATGTTTCATCAATTGGAAACCGTGCCTTGTTTTGGTACAGGCTCTCCCATTCTGTCATTTGTGATGTATGGGTTTCTGGATGAACATTTTCTCATTATTTGAGTCTTGGTATTCTGCTGCCCAGAGCTGGGAAAACCAAGGATACAACCCACTCTCTGAATTCTCCGTGAAGAACTTATTTCTGTCTGAAACTGCTATGGGTTACTTAAGGAGGCTGGTAATTATAGAAGGCAGCTGTAGTGAAGTAGAAGAAACCGTGGGCTGGAATTCAAGAGACATATTCACTCAACAAACACTTGCTGAGGCCCTGGTGTGGGCAAGGCAATGATGGGTACATGAAAGAATTACTCAAGACCAAAGAGACCAGGGTGCCCCCCTTCAAACTTGGTCCGCAGAGCCCAGCACAGGCCTGGGGCTTTAACTGGCTTTTTAACAAATGTTTGTTAAACCAAATTAATCTTGCTACTAACTCACAAGTCAATTTCCTTCTTCAGAGTTCAGAGACCACCTCTTATTTTTTTTAAAAAGTGGGTTAGAAGGCCCTGGCTGGCGTAGCTCAGTGGATTGAGCTCGGGCTGCGAACCAAAGTGTCACAGGTTCGATCCCCAGTCAGGGTTCATGCCTGGGTTGCAGGCCATGACCCCCAGCAACCGCACATTGATGTTTCTCTCTCTCTTACTCCCTCCCTTCCCTCTCTAAAAATAAATAAATAAATAATCTAAAAAGTAAAAAGAAAGAAAGTGCTGGTGCGCAGACCACTTTGAGTATCAAGGAGTCGGATGATCTCCCTGCCAGAGATTCTACGTACAACTGAGGGGTTCTCCAACTTGACATTTTTTAAATGTGGAAAACACTATAGACAGTCTAAGTGCGAAAGGAAGAGAAAGAGAAATGAAGGGCCGGGCGCGGTGCCTGGGGCAGATCTGGGAGATCAGCAGAGGCTTCCAGAGGGCAGCAGGAAGGGCCCACTCTTGTCACAGCGCACAAACAAAGCTTTGGGTGTATGTAAAAAGAATCAGGGATCATTTTTCTGGCTCGGAAGGCTCTGTGTTTTAATGATTCTTCCTGTTTTTCTCAGCCCGACCTAAGAGAATGAGAAAACAGCCCTGGTGAAGGTCAGGCGAGGTCAGAGAGGTCCCTGGAGAGGGCTGCTTTCAGCCACTCTCGGGGTGGAGGGGAGGCAGACGGAGGCCCCCTCACCCCCCTCAGGCCTACCTAGTTTTAGCCCTATTCTTTGACTCATCCAGCCTAATATAGGGTAGCAGGGAGACAGGGGTCCCAGGATGGGGGGCTCTGCACCAAGTCAACGCCATTCAATCCCACGTTCATTACGACCGCTGTGTGTGCCGATGTGCAACACGCCCAGACCACGGCTGAACCAGATAAGGTCAGGGCTGTGAGGAGCTCGTAGTCTCATAGGGGAGCAACGGTGCAGTCACAGGAAGGCAGATTACAACACAAAATGCAATCGGGGCACACAAAAGAGACCTGCAGGTAGTGGAGAAATTTACAGAAGCAAGAGATCAAGTTCCCTTAAAGGCACCAAGGAAAACTACATGGAGACGAGCACATCGGAAACACAAAGATAGGTATGGGGTCCTCCGCAAAGACGGAAACGATGTGTCCCCAGTAGGGGACGGTAGGGGACGAGGCACAGGGGAGGGCAAGTGTGCGTTCAGCATAGAGTCCAGTGTGGCTGGAACAAGGGTGTGTGTGGGAAAAGAGCCTGTTGTGCAGGGGCTGGGATGCCATGGCAGCATCTTTAGGGCCTTAGGTCTCTCTTTCCCATCACAGGCTCTGACGGATGCCCTACATGCACAAACACTTACCCGTCCCTGTTTAAGACCACAGCTACAAAAACAAAATGGTACCTAGATTATCCCATGCGATCTATTTGCTCATTTTTATTGAACCCCTAATACATGTGAAGCACCATTCAAGGCACTGGAAAAACAGTGGAGGCCGGACATGTTCCCAAGAGCCAGGCAGTGAGGAACATAGGAAGAACATGAGAACTGAGGTCAGAGAAGTCTTGGGTGCGAGTCCCAGCTGTGTGCTGTGAATGAAAGATGTCACGTCTCTGGGCCTGGGTCTCGGCCTCCCTGCTGGGGATAATTATACCTCCCGCAGAGGGTCGTCATAGAACTCCACTGTCAGAGAGATGGTGAGAGGAGAACACCAGCCTGTGCCAGGCACGCTGCAGGCATTCACTGCCCGCCTGTGCTGTATTCAGTCCTCCAGAAAGGAGACTGGGATAATGTTCAGGGTCCCTTTCAGCTCCAGTATTCTGCTTCAGCCGTCCGAAGACTCTTCGGCACCTGTAACTGTGCCCACTGACCAGAGGCCTGGCACATCCCAGCAAGGGGGCCTCTGCCCCTCCCTGAGCGAGAAGCTGGGATGGCCAGACAGAGGCCAAGGGATCGGACAGACATTAATCAGGCTACCGCCCTCGCTGGCCACAGCTGTGGCGCCGGCAGGGCAGGCAGTGTGTTCTGGCTGCTTAGCTGCCCGATCAATTGGCTTCCTCACCACTCCACCCGCCCGTTGCCATGGCAGTGAACCCCAAGGGGCATCCAGGAGTGGCCAGCACTGAAGAGGGAGCTTCTGTTCTTCTGAATCAATCTGACTCGATCTTGATGGATGTTTGGGTCCTGGAGTGAGAAATAACAACAACAACTGAAATTTACTGAGCGCTTTTTCAATGCCAGACAATATGCGAAATGCTTTTCATCAGTTATCTCATTTGATGCTCACGAAGACACTGCGAAATAAGTGTCTTCGTCTCCCCCGAGAAAAACAGGAGGCTGGGCTTCGGAGACGCGAGTGCCTATATCACAGAGGTAGTGCGTGGAGTCAGGACACGTCTGTGCCCCGCCCTCCCACCCCCAGGGCTGTGTGATTAGGACGACTGTGCTTTCCCACCTGCCAGTCTTCCCAGCCACTTGCACCTCCACAGAGCCTGTGCCGCTGGCCCCTGCGCCTGAGTGTCCCTGAGGGCGCACGCAGACAGCTGTGGAGAACTAGCATTCCAGTCCCTCTGGGCCCGCAGGGCAAAGCCAGGTCACACTGACGATGAACCACGCAGCTGCCGACAAATACAACAAATACGTTCTCAAATTTCCTAATGCAATCCCAATCTCAAACATTCAGCCTGCTTTTCTCCAAAAACATTAAAAAAAAAAACTGACGATTTTGGCGTCCACACTGACACATCTGGAAGCGGCAGTCTGTGATAATGTCTGTCAGAACCCAGCTTGACATTCAATTCTGAAGAGCAAGGACCCCGTGTAAGTTGTGGCTTTAGCTGCAGGGCTCTGCCCGCCGGGAAGGGGCACGTCCAGGGCACCCAGGGAAACCAGCCCTCTCCCGAAACTCAGATGCTGGGAAACGCATTGAAAGAACAGCTTGGCTTCCCTTCCCTGTCACCCACCCTCCTGCAGCATGACTGCTCAGCTGATGAGTCCAAATGCTGGGAACCCACAATGTGGGAAAATTCGGCTGGCTTCAGCGGCCCCAGACATCTGGATTCTCTAGCCCCAGGCAGGCGGCTGACAGAGAGACCAGTGGGCGCAAGGAGGCTTGGGAAAGCATTCGGAGGGACTTCTGCCAAGTTCTGTCCCTCCTGAACAAACACATGTCCCACTATCTAGGGGTCACCCGAGCCATGTTTATATACGCCTAGACCATTCCGTTGATTAATTAATTAACTCCCTGGGTGGCCTCTGGCCCATAAAGCCTTCACCCCTTGGGGCCTCAGTTTCCTTATCTATAAAATATTAATTAGACTGGTTGGTTTCTAGGGCTTCTTCCTGCTCTCTTTCTGATCCTGGGATTCTACTGTAGAAGAACAGGATAAGCACGGGCTGCGGTCCAGGGCTCTGCCAGTGTGGCTACATCCCTCTCCATCTTTGAGCCTCGGTTTCCTTGTGTCGTCTGCTGACAGGTGGACTGGATGACCCTGTTGTCCTCCACAACTCTGTCATTGCAGAAACCAGAAGACATCCTTGCCAGGCCCACTCCCGGCCATCTGCATGCACTCCATCACTCTTCCAAAACTGAAGCACCTCAGCACCTTCACCATCACTCGCTAGTTCAGGCCGGCCAATCTCCCACCTGGATCACCGCAGTAGCCCCCTAACTGGTCCAGCCATGCCACCACCTCCTCCCCCCCGCCCCCGTCCATTCTCCCTGAGGCATCGAATCTGATATGTTAGCCTCCTGTTGACATGGATTCCTATTGCTTTTAGGATAAAGAACAAAAACCTTCTCACAACCTGCAGGACCTGCAGGGTTAAGTTCAGCCGACCCTTCAGCATCATGTCATGTCTCCCTCCCTTTCCCTCTGCACAGCAGCTACCTGGACTTCTTTTACTGGCTTGATGGACAGGGTTCCTAACCCCAGGGCCTTTGTTCATGCTATTCTTTGTCTGCAATGCTGACCTGTCCCCTCTCTATCCCACCCCATTCTTCAACTGGCAAGTTTCTTCTCTTCCTTTGGATCTCACCTCAAGTATCCCCACGCAGACATCCTTCCACAAGCTTGCCAGGCCAGCTCAGATGCCCTGCTTAGACTTTCCCATGGGACCTCCCTTTCCTGATCAGCAATCTTTGTGTGAGTGTGTTTATTATTGTGCATGCACTTTGATGAGATTATCTGTTTTGTCTCAGCTACTCTCCCCCAGCCTCCACTCAATGAATACTCCCCAAGATGGGCAGATGGAGCTGGGTGTTCAGCCCTTGAGGGGTGGATGGCATCTCTCCCAGCAAACCCTGGCAGAGGCCAAGGCTATGTCGGCTCTTATCTAAGGCTGAGGCTCCTGGGAAGACATCCTGCTGACTGCTGGAACACTCTTCCCAAGGCAAGCTTGTGACTTCAAGTCAAGTGTGGGCTATGCTCAGAGTTCATTCCAGCAGAAGGTGCTCAGATGTCCACCCTGGAGACCTCTGGTGCTGGCTGCCTGCCCAGCTGAGCAGACAGAGGATCAGCTCCCAAGCACCAGTCAGACTGGGGAGAGCAAGGGGGTGGGGAGCCGGAGTCTATGCTGCAAAAGCAAGGTGACTGGATATACTCATATATTTTTTCTTTTCTTTTTTTAATTTTATTTTAATCATTGTTCAAGTATAGTTTTCCCCCTTTTACTCCCATTCCAGCCCACCCACCCAACCCTCCCCACTTCCCTCCCGTTACCACCCTCCCCCTAGCTTTTGTCCGTGTGTCCTTTAAATTTGTTCCTGTAAACCCTTCCCATTCTCCCCTGAAATTCCCTCTTCTCTCCCCTCTGGTCAAGATATACCCATATTTTGCCGTGTATAATGCGCTCCCATGTATAATACGCACCCATGTTTTTGGCCCAAACTTTCAGGAAAAAATCTACTGTTTTAATTTTTAATTCAATTTTGTATTTAATTATATTTAGAAACAAAACTGATTATTGTATCCCAGGGTATTATTTTGCATACGGATATTATTACTGCCTTCTAGAGTTACACTTTTAATGCATAAGCACAAATAAAAGAATTGAAGACATTTATATAGATACAGAATTCGTACTACTCATGTATAATGCACATCCTTTATTTTTCCTTCAAACATTTGGCCTAAAAAGTGTGCATTATACATGGCAAAATATGGCAATTCGTTGTTCTTTGGAAATGCCTAAAGTGCCTTTCCCCGCACCTCTTTCCACCACCTTTCTTGCCCTAATCATTCTAGTGTGAATGTAGCCTCCTCCTTCAGGAAGCCTTCCTGCACCTCCCCAGCTGGAGAGAGGCCACATGCCTGCGCCTCCACACCCCCAGGCATCCCTCCCTTCAGCACTGCACTCTGTACCCCCCTGAAAGCCCATGTCTTCACGTAGGCCTCCCCACCGGACTGAAGGCTGCCTGAGTGAGGTGACCTAGCCTTTTTCATCCTCTATCACCAGCACGCAGGGCCCAGAATACAGCTGTCACTTGGAAAAGTGTCACTTTGTCATTGCACAGATGAGAAAACCAAGTCCCTGAGAGGCAGTGTCACGTTCCCAAAGTTGCACAACATGTCACTCAGAGCGAGACATACAACCCAGGTCTCCTACATCAAGTTGACATCTTTCCCCAGGGCTCCGAAGGCTTGGAATAGCGAGTGATCCCTTTAGTAGGAGGGTCCTGAAAGCAGGGACCAGTGGGCAGGCCATGGGGAGAGCAACTGTGGCTTGTTGTGTCCCCTGCTCACCAGCTGGAGAGGCTGACCCCACTCAGAACTGAGATTAATGGAGAAGCAACCCGTTCCAGCAGGTGGTGAGCACATTCTGGCATTCCCTGCCTTTTTTCTGCATGCATAAACTCCTTTCTCCAGGACACGGAGACTTAGGTCCATTCCATCCCCTGCCCCGATCAGATGGTGTCTAAGGGCCAGCCAGCATTTACCAAGCATTCTCCCTCACTCAGTCACGCCCTCCAGACCACAAGCTTCTTGAGGGCAGGGACATTTATTTTAGGTTTGGACCATAGAATAGTTTATCTGAATGGACCTTTTGGATTCACCCATTTGCATCCTTATTTTATACCCAGGAAATGGGGTCTAGAGGGTGAAATTACTTTCCCAGGTCACCGCGTGAACAACGGAGGGAGCTGGGGAGCAGCTCTGTGCCCCTGCGTCCCACGCAGATCTCGCCTTCCACTTCTGCGGGACTCTGGCTCCAACAAGCAGCCTCCTCGGGTCCCCTCCAGGCTTGAGAGTAGAGCGATCCCTGTAAAGCCTTGCTCACTGGTAAGAGGGGACATGTCAAGATGGAAACCACAAATCTCATCAGCTCACTTCCCTGCTTGGAAGGTTTCCGTGGTTTCCCACTGCCCCGCAGGGCAAGGTCATTCTTCTTGACGTGACCTGCTCTCAAAGCTCCTGGCCCTGGTGTTCTCTCCAGCCGTGGCCCCAACTCAGCTCTTCTCACACCCCTCACCAGATGTCACGCAGGGTTGTCCCCACCTCTTCACACAGCCAGTTACTGCTCATCATTAGCTGTATGTTCCTCTACCTCCACCAAGAAGCCTTCCTTGATTCCCCCCCCCACCTCTCACCCAGCCCCCAAACATTCACTGTATTTGTTCCTGGTCCCTCCGCCCCATGGTATACTCCTTGGGAACTGGAACAGTGACCCCATCATCACTGAAGCCTTCAACAAATATTGGTGTTTTGACTGGCAGGAACCACTCCCCCTCACTGGTCCTGTTCCTTGACTCAGGGGAACCACGGGAGGCTGTGAGTATGCACCTGTGCTCCAGCTGAGGCCGGGGCAGCAGTGGGGCCAGCCCACAGGGAAAGCACTAACAATCTGCCCAACAGGAGTGTCTGTATTCCAGTCGCTGTACCAGTCCAGGATGCATGTGGAGGAGGAAGTTCTTCATGTCCCTCTGATCCCTGGCTGCTACTTCCTGAGCCTCCCAACGGGTAAGGGGCCGGAGGGCGGGTGGGCAGGCGGGCACTGAGGCTGCCACACGCTCCCCGCCCCCTACGAATCCTGTCTCTGCCTCTCCTGGCAGGATGTTATTGCACAGTCCCGGCTGTTATTGTCAGGAGATGGGCTTTCCTGAACTCATTAAAGGGCCTCTGTCCTTTCTCCAGGATCAGCCCCCCCTTTTCCTCTGTCCCCAATCAACACTGAGAGAAAGGGGCCCTGGGGCAACTCCAGGTGGACTGTGACAGCTTCCTCTCCCTCTATCTGTTCCTCTCCTTGGCTGGCTGATAACTGTGAATGTACATGGCAGTGGTCCCTACTGGGATGCTTTTGTGTGTCAGGCAATGCTAGACATTAATGGCCATTGTCTAATTCAACCATGTAAGACAGATGTTATTATTAGTCTCACTTTTACAGTGGGATAATCTGGGGCTCAGAGAAAAAGTTATGTGATGTGCCCAAGGCCACACAGCAAGAAGAAAATAAAACCAAAGAGACTCAAATCCAGATCTGCCGACTCCAACACACCCATTCCCTTGCACAGTCCCCTTGCTGCCTACCTAGCCCACGAGCTAGTTGTCATTCTATATAAGTGGAGAACTCCAGTGAACGAGGGGAAAAGACCTTCCCAGGAGCCCACATTCCCCAGAGGGACCTAGAGGTCATGGGATCTCCCCTCAATGCTGGGAAAAAGCTAGAGGAAGATGGAATAACAACATAACTCCCATCTTGTGTTTGCTCAGGCCTTTACCAAATCCAAGCACTCACTTCCACTCCTGGAGGAAAAAGCCTCCCCACCATTCATGGGCTCAGCAGAAGGAGGGTGAGGATGCCCCCAAACTGGAGCCAACAAAAAGTATAATTTCCATGGAAAGAGCAGAAATGCAGGTGCCAACAAACAGACTGTGGTTTCTCTCACGTCTGCCTCCTGTTAACTTGGTTATCCTAGCACATCACACCGTCCTGGGGCCTCATTTTCCTGATCTGGGAATTGGGATAACGGCCCCACCACACAGGGTATATCACAAGTATCCAGTGTTTTGATGGGCATCAACACAGCGTACAAAGTGAAACACACAAAACTCTGCACTGGTTCTGTGGGCTGTTTGTTCTTTCTTTTTCTGTTTGGGTGACAACCTAGAGTAACAGCTTCGGCGCTTGAACGTGGGGTCAAATCTCAGTCCTGTTAGTTACTAAAGGAAGATGAGTGCTTGTTTGTTTTGTTCCTTTTTTTAAAGATTTCATTTATTTATTTTTAGAGAGAGGGGGACAAAAGGAGAGAAACATCAATATGCAAGACACCCATCAGTTGCTTCTCACACACCCGCTGGTCCAAACTGGGGACCTGGCCCGAAACCCAGGTGTGTGCCCTGACTGGGAATCAAACCAGCGACCTTTTGGTTCACAGGCTGGCACTCCACCCACTGAGCCACAGCAGCCAGGGCCAGGTGAGTGTTTCAATGACCCTAAGCTTCTATTCCTTGGTCTGAAAAAAAAAGAGAACAGAGAGCAAGAGAGAAAGGAGCGCAGGGAGCTTGAGACAGGAGCCAGCCTGGACTCACCTAGTCAACAGCAAGGAGACTTCCTGACTCTTCACATCCAGCAGCCAGAGCCCCACGGCACGAAGGGACAGGGCTGACACCTCCCTGCCGTAGAATAAATCAGAAACAGACAGGCAGACAGGGAGATAGTGAGAGAGGCACCCAAGTTTTTCTTGGGATAAAGGCATGATGAAAAGAACAGCCCTGCCTGAAGGGGAATTGTCCTTATCACCAGAGTGAAGTCTGTTGGACACAAATCTGATGCCTGCAGACTCCTTCCCCTGCGTTATCTTACTCAATCACTCACGGCCACATCCCGCAGAGGTGGGGACTGCTATGGTGACCAGTTTACAAAGGAGGGAACTGACTTGGAGAGGGTAGTGACTGGCCTGTGGTCACACACTTAGTCGCATGATTCAAACCACAGAATGGCTCCAGGGCCCGCTTCCTTGAACCCTCAGGCTGGATCTAAAGGCCAGTGCCACCACTTACTGGCAGAGTGACTCGAGGCAAGAACTTCCTCTTTCATGGATTTCCATTTTCCTTAACCGGGACATAGGTACAGACAAAGCCCATCTTGCTGGACAGTCATGGCCTTGGGACCCTTTGGTCACAGCCCCAGACTTGAAAGGTGTCTGGTGAGTGACATTCTTTCTGTCTCTAGTCTACACCAAAGTTTCCCAAACCTGCTTCACCATAAGGCTTTCTTAGCATGGTTAACAAAAACGCAGATTTCTGAGTCCTGCCCCAGACCTGCCAGCTCTGATTCCTTAAAGAAGTTCCCTAAGAATCTGTATTAAAAAAAAATAATAAAAAAAATAAAAATAAAAAACTCCCCACGATCCTTACAGCAAAGTAAGTTTCGGGTTCACTGGACCAGCACTGACCGCACATTTGAATCACTTGGGGAACTTTTGAAAAATCCCAGTGCCAGACCCCATCCCAGATCTAGTGACTTAGCATCCTGGGGGTGAGCCCCAGCCAGGACTTGTCATAAGGTCCCAGGCAATTCCAACGGGCAGCCGGCCTGGAGAACCCTGCTCAGGCCAGCGCGGTGCAAAAGCACTTCCTGCCATGATGGACACGTCCTACCTCTGCACGGTCCAGTCTGACGGGTACTCGTCACATGTGGCTGCTAAAAACTTGAAAGAGGGCTAGTGGGACTGGAAAACCGAAATATTGACATGATTTCATTTTAAATCGTTTAAATTTGAATAGCGATATAGAGCTGGCGGCTGCCATACTGCATCCTGTAGCCCTAGTCTAAGGAGTGCACACTACCCCTTTGAGTGACAGGCAGGGGCTGAGGAATGACAAGAGTCTTCCCCATTTTATTTTTTTTTATTTTATTTATTTTTAGAGAGAGGGGAAAGGAGGGAGAAAGGGAGGGAGAGAAATATCAATGTGTGAGAGATACATCCATCGGTTGCCTCTCACTCACCCCCAACTGGGTACCTGACCCAAAACTAGGCAGTTGCCCTGACTGGGAATTGAACCAGTGACCTTTTGGTTCACAGGCCAGGATTCAATCCACTGAGCCACACCAGCCAGGGCGAGTCCTCCCCATTTTATAAAAGGGGTGAAGTGGGTGCTCTCTGACATATTTCTTAGGAAATCAAATCATTTTCATGGGATCCAAGATAGTAATTGCTCCCAGCGGCCAGTTCCCTTGGTAGAATTCCCACCTGGCCCCCTTTCTTGGCTCAGCAGGAGAAGGAAAACAGCCATCTCTAGGCTTCCAATGAGAGCCTTGAAGTTGCAGGAAAAGCCAGGGGGTGGGCCGAGGAGGCGAGAGCTTCTATTTTAAAGATGTTTTCCTCTTTGGAATAAGTTCCATCCTCCAGTGGTGCCGACAGGGCAAAGGTTGTGACTGACATTGTGTTGCTAGACATTAAACAGCCTCTGAGGTCACCTGGCAGCTGGTGGGCACGTCCTGACAGGCAGTTCTTAATCACTCACCCCTGCCCCTGAGAACCTGGAGGCCTGGTGGGAGGGGGCCAAGGAAGGCCAGCTGTTGGTGATCACCAGTTGCCTTTCCCATCCCCCTCCATGCCACCGCCCCATGCCCTATGGTGATGGATGTTTGGGAGTTAAGTGGGCGTACAGATAGGCAGGGGGTGCAGGGACCAGACCACCAGGGCAACAACACAGGAAGCTCCATTGCGTTTCTGCTCCCTGGTGTGAGCTCACTCCTGGATGACGAGCTGTGATTGCCAACCAGATGTTTTCTTACAGTCACCACACCTATTGGTTTTCTCTCCCCGGGGAACACTTAGCAGGTCTTTCAGGGGGTCATCTTACTCTGGTTCCATTAGGGCATGGGACCTCGAGACCTTGGGCCAGGGTCAGGGAGGTAATATGGAAGGGTGGAGGAAGAGAAGTCCCTTCACTCTTAAAATGGGGACAGTAACATCTGCTTCACAAGGTGGCTGGGAAAACAAAGCCAGACGAGAATTCGTAACTAAAAGTGGCTGGCAGGCAGCAGGTACCCAAGTATTTTTTAAAATCCAGGCTTTCCTAACCCTCATTCCATAGGATTTTTTAATCTTCACTTTGCCCTTTCCTTAAATTTCCTCTTAAGAACTGCAGTGCCCTAGGCTCTGGCCTCTGACCCTTATAGATTTGTTACTCTAAGAATCTCCCAAATACGCCAAAACAAAACTCAGCCCCCGTGGGCCACACACTGTGGGATTCCCCACCTGGACTCAGTGACCATCCCAGCACTATTTTCTCTACCAGCCTTTAGCTCAGCTCAACAAACATTGGGTGTGTGTTTCCCCAGCGGGGCGGCTGAGTGCTTGTGCATGGAGCAGGGTAGGAGCCCAGAGGTAAAATCAGTAAGACATGACTCCTGCCCTCCGAGAACTCCAAGAGCAACAATAACACTCATCCTCAGGGCCCCTCCCAGGTTTCAAAGCAAAGTCCTGACCAGTAGCTCGTATGATCCTCAAAACTACCCTAGAGAAATGGTTATTGTAATTCCTCTTTTCCAGATGAGGAAACTGAGGTTCAGAGAGCTGAAATGTCTTGCTCAAGTTCACAAACAGATGCAGAGCCGAGCTCACACTCAGACTGATTTTTACTTCATGATACTTTGCATGCAAAGCACTCATGATAGGAACTGAATTATTGATCAGTATGACTGTGATCCAAATTCCATGCTCTTTCCAACAGGAAAAAGGAGCCTGCATTTTAAATACAAACAGGCTGTGATCAATCACAGACACAGGTGTTCAGAGATACCAGATGTTAGTATGTATGTGCAAGACACCAAGCTATATGCGTGTTTTGAAGACCCTGGTAATGAGCGTGGGCTTGAGAAACTTCAGAGGGAAGTGGAACTTGAGTTGAGCAAAGAAGAAGGTGTCGGTAGGCCTCACTTTGTCTGGGGGCTGGGAAGGGAATTGGAGCTCTCCAGACAGGAAAGCAAAGGCTCTGTGTTCTGCAGCGAGGGTGCACATTTTATCAATTCATATTAATGACAGGGCCGTGTACTAGAGATGCAGAAAGAAATAAGACAAGGTCACTGCCCTGGAGGAATTTACAGGAGCAAGGCCAACACTTGTCCTATGGGACGGTTGAGGAGGAAACCAAGGAAAGTGGACTGCTCTGGTGGAGTTAGATACCGAAAACCTTGAATAGTGGTCCAGGGGATTGAGGGCTTAACTCACAGGCAACCGGGTGGGGAGAGGGTTCTTCCTCCAGTCCCTTTGTCCCAGCCTTTGAATCTTGCTCAGGTCCCAAGACAGAGATCCAAGTCTCTTTCAGACTCTTCCCCCAGGGACTGAGGCTTCATTGCCCTATAATCAATTTGGAAAGCCACAAGACTAAGGACAATAAATTGTCCTTAGTGACATCCTTGCTCCTTCTCCGGCACCTTTTGCCCCGCCCCTTTGGAGAGGAAGCCTCCCACCCCATGGAGCCCCAGGCTCTCCTCTCCCTTGCCCCTCCTCCCTCTCACCCCTCTTCAAGTTGCTTTGTGGTTTCCATGGAAACTAGAGAGACCTAGCAGCCAGGGGTCTCACAAATACACTGTGACACCATTTGGGACAGGGAGACAGTGTGAAAGTGAGAAAATAGCTTATAAACGCCTTTCCTGCCATGCAGCCGTGGAATTGCTCTGGATGGGAGGACAGAGGGGCTCAGCTTTCTGATTTCAACTTCAAAGGCGCTTTGCTAGGTTAAGTCCAAACCCAGCCCTAATGGAACACACACATTCACACACACATACATGTGCTCACACGGACACACACATATATACACCCAAATACTCTCACAAACATGCAATCACATTCACCAGCCCCACCTTCATCAGCATAGCTGGGCTCAGTCCACTAGGAAAACAAACCACCCATAAGATGACCCTCCAGTCAGAACTGTTTATTCCCAGGCGTTTGAAACCCTTTAATAACCTCCTAGAGCTGTCATGCCCGCAGCAGCCCCCAGTCCCCAGCAGCTGGTCCTCAGCCCTCTGGCTGTAAGACTAACCAGTTGGGAACTAGCTTCTCAGCTCTCTGAGGCCTAGCAACGGGAGGGTTACAGATGCCGTACACTGGAATCTCAGCACCTCTGCAGGCTTGCCTGTTCTTTCATACCCCAGCTCCAGCCATCAATCCTGCTCGACATGACAAAGGACAGTGGGCAGGTGATAAATGAGAACAGGAGACAAAAACTTTATTTCCCTCGTTGATGGGTCCCAGGTGGGAATCCAGATGGCCGAGAGTGTACTCAGGTGGAAGAGGTCCCTAGCACTAGCAATATTTCACAAAGAGCCCTGGTGAGTGAAAGCGTGAGCCTCTGACCATGGAAGGATAATGAGTGCCTAGACTGCTCTCCTCAGCCCTCGAGAAGCAGTCCAGAATTCTGGTGGGTAGTTCTGTTGTTTCAGCTTCATTTTTTTGGTCAATGAGGGAATCTAGGGACTAGTTCTCCTTGAATACAGTCTGCTTGGGAGTCCAATTGTTTCTGAGCACAAGGGGGTCATCGGTGGATAAACATGGGGGACCACTGGCCCAAGCCCCTTGACTCTTGCCTTAGGAGTTCACTGCTTCCCTGTAGCTTACATTAATTAGCTCTCCAGTCTGCAAAAGAAAATCAAATAAGAGAGACGTCCTTTCAACCACCTAGGTCTCACCCCAGTACATGGAGTGGAATGTAAATCCAGTCCACCCTCCATTTAAATTATTTGCCCAACACCTGGAGCATAACTTGGCATAGTGGATTTAGGGTTCTGACTCTTCGAGGTCCTTAACCTGACTTCCATTTATACTGTGGCCTTGATAAAATTACTTTAACTCTAAATTTAATCTGTAAAACGGGCATAAAAACATAGCGCTTCCCCCAAGATAGTTGCAATGATTTTGAGATAACAGACGTTAAAATGCCTGGCACACATGTGTTCAATGCGGATTACTTCTCTTCAGGATTCTGGATAAATGGTAAATAATATTAACTGTGATCTCTCTTGCCGTATTTTTTTAATCTCAAGGAGGCAATAGATCTTCTATATGCACGTTAACGCCTGGTCTCTCTAAACCGGTCCTTCCTTACCATGAAAATTAATTTGGAACTAATCAATTTTGACTGCCTAAAAGCTAGACTCAGCACCAAGACTCAAGCAGAAATTTAAAATGAAAAAACAAACAGTATTGTGGTTTACATAAAAAGAATTAACTGAGCAATTTGACCCCTGCCTGCCAAGCCTGGCAGAAAATGGGATGAATGAAGTGGAGAGACCCTACGGCCTGGATCCCATCAACCTAGGTTTCAATCCAAACTCTCCCCTGCTGGCTACCAGTTCATCTTTTTCAGGTATTTCATCTTTCTGAGCCTCAGTTTTCTCATCTGGACAATGGAGCTGATCACCTACCAGGATTGAATGAAGTAAAGCCCGTGAAATAATCATCAAGCTCAGGAAATGTCAAGATTAGGAAGTGCTCAATTAACTTTAGCTGTGGCTGCTACAGCTGTTATTGTTATTTTTGTCAACCTGCCCCATTCTGGAATAATTAGATCACAAAATGGCCCAGCAGAGCTGTGAGAGGCCGTGCAAAGTGTCCAAGTGACCCTGGGAACTCACTCCCCTTTCTGGACCTTTGTTACAGAAAGCGACATGGAGAGCCCGTGATCCTTTCTGTACTCAAGATCTAAGGGTCAAGAACAAAAGAAACCAACAACAGAAACAAGAAAGCACCAAGAGCTCCTTAAGGCTCACACTTCAGTAGGATCCTCCCACTCACTTGGTTCTAGGTCAGCCCTTTTTTTTTTCTTTTCTTTCTTTGTTTTCTCTTTCAGAAAGCTCCTTTTTTTCCCCCCATTGCTCCTCCTCCCTGTGCTTTCCCCTCCTCCCTGCCACCTTCCTCTTGCCAGGGAAGCAGTGGTTCCTGAGGCCCAAAGAGAAGGTCAGAGGTCTCCACCGGCCTGGCCAGGAGCCACCAGGACTGTTTCCTGCCAGGAGTCATCAGCAAGCTGCTGCCCACCCCAGTGAAACCCAAATAAAGTCACCTCCCCACCAGAGAGCATTTTGCCCTTTAAGGAAAGGTTGTGTTTGCAGCCCAGAACGTATTTATGGCCTGATGAAGATTTCACCCAACCTTTTACGGACACAGTCAGCATCAAATGGGCCCACCCAGGCCCATCTGCTACTGCCCTCAGGGGCAGACCTGGCCTGGATCCTGAATAAATTACAGAGGTACTGAGCTTGGCTTGTGATAAGCCCTTTCTTTGTTCCTTCTTCCCTTTTTCCACCTGCGTATGCCACCCAGGACTCCACTGCCAGGGCCACGCAGGTTTGCAGTCTGATCCCATTCTGGCTTTTCCAAGATGAGACTGAGGGTAATTATTCAAAGTGGCCAGCTAAATGTGGCTTAACACATTTCCACCCCTAGGAGTGTGTGGCTTAATACATGCTACCAGTTCTGAGCCTGTCCATGACCAAGGTGCCAGGCAGAGCACCCTCACTCTAGGACACCTTTGGGGACGGCCAGGTAACTACATTTCAGCTTCTCCATCAACACACCTGGCTTCCCAGAGATTTGGAGAAGGTAGGAGATTTTGAGATATGTGGTCAATGTCAGCCATTCCATTATATAGTTAGGTAAATAAAGAGATGATTGATAGATAAATTAGGGACATCGATATAAGCAGAAAAAATAGAGAGAGGTCTATAGATACGGAGTTTTTGTGTCAGTTAGAAGAAATCCAGTGGAACCCAGGAGTGTGACATGGTGAAATCAGCAGATTTTTTTAAGAATTTATTTACTTATTTTTAGAAAGGGAAGGGGAGGAGAAAGAGAGAGAGAGAGAAACATCAATGTGCAGTTGCTGGGGGCCGTGGCCTACAACCCAGGCATGTGCCCTTACTGGGAATCGAACCTGTGACACTTTGGTTCGCAGCCCATGCTCAAACCACTGAGCTACACCAACCAGGGCTCAGCAGATTTTTTAAATATTTACTTATTTATTATTTATTTTAGAAAGGGAGAAAGGGGAGAGAAAGGGAGAGAAACATCAATCGGTTGCCTCTCGCACGTGCCCCAGTGGGGGACCAAACCTGCAACCCAGGCATGCGCCCTGACCAGGAATCCAACCAATGACCTTCCAGCTCACAGGCCGATGCTCAACCAACTGAGCCCCACCAGCCAGGGCTCAGCACAGATTTTAGCATCAGGCAAACCCACCTTTGAATGCTGCCATGGCCGTACACTGGCCACGTGACCTTGAAAAGAGAGCCCAGCACTTCCGAGCTTCAGTTTTCTCTCTTGCAAAATGGACATGATGATATCTGCCTTTACAGAGCTATGAAAATAATTTGGGGTTATTTAATAAAATATCTGACATTGCTTGAGAGGGATGGATATTTCACAAATAGTGTTATTATGCTTCCTATTTGAAACAGTAATGGCGTTAATATGACAGCAAAAGAAGCAAAAAAAAAGAACATTTTAGTGTAATAAAAATGTTCTATATGTTATACTGAGTGTTAAACAGGTGTATACATTTGTTAAAGCTGATTAAATTATATACTTCAAGTGGGTACATTTTATGATATATAATTATACCTCAATAAAGCTTATTTTTTAAAAAAAATTATAAACAGGCTCTCCAAGACATCAACCATACATATCCCCAGGTTGAATGGGGATCAAAAAATAGTCCAGGCCTTTCATCTTAATCTTTCCAAGCCAAAATATGGAAAACTCCAAATCCAGGTCAGCTCCTAAATAAAAGGAATATTTTCACCAGCCATTGAGCAGCTGTTCTGGCCTTTAGGGAACAGCCCTCTGCCTTAAACCCCTTCCTTGACCACCCATGCTTACAGAAGGTTCAGACCCCCAGCGGGACTCACAGAGCCCCTAAATCCCCTCCAGCCTCACTCCCAGCCAGTCCCCTTCCAATTCACACACCTCCAACCAGCTGTTCAGCCCACCAGTTCCCAAACACGGTAGTCTGTGGCTTTGATCATGCTGTTTTCACTGCCTGAAGCATCTTCCTCCCCACCACCCACTGCCCAGAGAACCCTTTCATCATTAGGAGGAGCCCAGCCAGAACCCATCAAGCAGAACTGGCCACTGTCTCCTCTATGGGCCCATCATACTTTTCACTGAAGGGAGGGAAGGACAGGTATGGGGGCCTCAGGGTAACTATGCTTGCTGAGTGCCTGCTCTGTGTCAGCCACTGGCTACTCCATCTAGTTTATACCCCTTACTCCATCAAACAACCGCATGAGCTAAGTCTTATTATCCCCACTTTGCAGAAGGGAAATGTAGTTCACAAGACCCCATACGTGGTCCCATGATTGAAAGGTCCCTAGACCCTTTTCCCCTACTCTCTGCACCCCACTGATGCCCAGGTAAACACAAGTTGTCTGTTGCCAACACAGACTACATTATCTGTACATACACTCCATATCTTACTCCTGTCTGAAAGCTCCTGGCCCCTTCAGCCCAGGCTCAAGCCCTAGTACCTAACGCCTAGTACACCCTCAGTAAACATTTATCAGATGGATCCTTCCCCACGTGTACAGGAGCTGCTGGGTCATCTTTCCATTCAGTATAGAGACCAGACAGAAGGGACTCCGATCACTGAGGAGTAGCATTCCCAGGTAGAATGTCTCAGCATCTTCCTTGCACATGTGTTTGCTGGCAGGAGGATTTGACCTTGACCACCACCCATGTGCAGGGGCTTGAAGAAACAACTTCCTGTTTTTCTCTTAACTACACTCATTTTAAAGGGAAGTCAACTTTTTTAGTACAGAAAGTCTAGCTGCCCTGTGGTCTCTGGGCTGGTGATCACACTCTGCATAGATGGACCACTGGACCTGGGAGGACAATGGCCCGGTCACCACTGTACACATAAGGGCAGCTTTCTCAAAGTCTAGGTAGGAAGGCCCAGGGAAGCTTACAGCTTAGGAGATGATCTTTGCCACGTCTGCAGCATACACACATTTTTTGTACAAACTCCCTGTGTAGTTGGGAGTTGTGGATCTTCCCACAATCCGAGTACCAGCTCCCATGTTAGAAGCTGGATTCCACTTTCCGTGGCCTCCTTCACTGCCAGCGTCAGCATATGGCCCAGGCTTCACCAAGCAAGCTTGTGGGATAAACCACTTTGAAAGAGAACAAGCTGAGGACCCAGGAGCCATATGGAATCTGTTTTCTGGCTGAGGTGGAAAAGAGGTAGAAAGTCACCAAGGTCTCAGAGTCAGCGGTGGTGGAAGTGATGCATCCGGTCCCAGCCTGAACTTCATGGTGCAAGCAAAGAACTGCATAATTCGAGGATGGCTCCCTCCTGAAGCATAATTCTCCAGAGATGCTGTGAGCTACCTAATATTCTTTACTAAATCCATTGTCTGCATAAATAGGTGGGGAAGTTTGCTTGCATTTAAGATGCCAGAGAGAGGCAAACCTCATGCATACCAGCCTTACAAAACAAACTTTGCAGACCAAACATACCTCAAAGCAACAGCTGACTTCCAACCTCGGTGGGGATGTAATGGGCCTAGAACATGCTGAGTGCAAAGTACATACATGTTCAAACAAGATGTAGCGAAGCCGTGTTTCCAGGCAGCATCTCAGACCCTGAGGCCCAACAGTAGAGAGAGACGAAGACAGGCCCCACCCCATGTATTCAATAAGGCTATCCAGTTCAGTGGGCTGTCTTTGCGATCAGCAGCTGACTCTTAAGATCGTTTCTCTGAAGGAGTTTCCAGACATGGCTGGAACAATGGCAGCATCACTAGAAAGAAGTCTATCACCTCCCACAGAAGCGACTTTGAGGGACAACATGTTTTCTTTTCATTTGCAATTCTGGAGCGTTAGCTAAAACGTCACTTCCATGACAGGCTGCGGCAGAAAACTCCGACCGTCAGGAGAACAGTTTTGCTCCAGCTCTGCTGCCAACCTCCTATGCGTTTATTTCCCTTCTCTGGGCCTCATTTCTCTGCCTGTAAAATCAGAGGGTTGTTCTTCGCTCCCCGTGACCTCTTTCAGGATATTTCCCTTGCAAAAAGCTGATTCTTTTGATTCCTGTGCCATTCAACCAGGGTTACCTGGCATGGCTGTACAGCTTATCCAAGTAGAGTGTGTCCTGGCCAGGGGTGCCCCACCTGAGGGGTGAGTAAAATCCAGCCCAACCTCCCCGCACTATGCATCCTAGGGCACAGCTGCTTCCAAAAGAGGAGGAACATTTTTTCCCTCATTTGCACAAACATAACATAAGGGCTAACCATTGCCCCACTTTTAGCTATTTTATACCCATGCCCTCCTCCTCATTGGACTCTTCCTACCTTTCTCTTAGTCATTATTCTTCCTTCACCGCCACTTTGCAATCATATTCACTGCCTTCTTCCTACAGTGGTTCTCAGAACTCCAATATCTGCGTATCAAACTCACCCAGCAGCTTGGCCTCCTCATTCCTTGATGCCCTTCACCCCAACAATCTTGTTCTCCGCTCCATGGCAGCCACCCACTCAACAGTCGCACCGCAGACCATGTCATTACTAGAAATCTCTATTTTGAAATCCTGTTCTTTGACCTTTGCCTTTCATTCCTCCAGCTCACTCATGCTAGTGGGAACCTCACTCTCACATTTCTTGCCCCTTTTCCTGACCACTAAGCCATTGATCCCACCACATGTCCACTATCCAGCAGCCACCTCCTGTCTTTGATTCCTTCCTTACATAAATTAAATTCCATTGCATCTCTTTACAATTACTGTCTTGCAAATAACTGTGACACTTCACAGCTCTCTCCTCTGTCACAATCACCTTGCAAACTCTAAGACTTAATGAGCATCTTCTCCAAGCTTGTACCACAGCTAAATGCTGCCAGAGAAAATCACACAACCTGGCTAAGTGATTTCACTTTAAATTCATAGACACAAATCTCAAAGGAGAAAATCAGCACCATACACTTCCCTAGGAATTTTGATTTTTCATTGCCCAAAATAATACTTTAAGCCTTCAAAGTTTTATATACACCTTTCACTACCTCATGTATACCTAATGACTTCATCTTATGTTACTTCAAAATTACATATCTCAAAAACAGGACTCCCTCATCTTTCCACCACTAAAGTCTAGCAACTTACCTGCTTCTTAAGGCATCCTCTTAACTTCCCTCCTATCTACTAAAGGAACATTGTGTGTTATCAAAGCCTGATCCATGAATTCCTTCTTGAAGGTGTTTCTCTTCCAATCAGCTCCTCTCTGTTGAAGAAGCATCATCATCTTTATGGTTGCTCTTGATCTCGCCCTCAGTCACAATCTTGGTCATTACCAGCACACAAACATGCCCTCGAATTTCTGACTTCTTAAAGGCTTCCCCCTCATCCCACGTCCTTTTCTAGCTGGTGCCCATTTCTCTGCTCACCTTTCCAGCAAAACTTTTGAGTTATTTCCATAAACATTCTCCAGTACTTATTCATTGTTCAACTCTCTGCCTTCTACCAACACAATCCATTGTAACTACTTTGGTCCATGTCACCAGTGACCCCCACGTCACCCACTCAGTGAACCATCCTCTTACCTGGCTTCTCAGGAGCAGTCTTCACAGCTACAGCTCTCTGTAAGGCTCAGATTTTTATGGCCAGTTCAGACCTCTCTTCAGAACTCCAGATTTGCATATCAAACTACCTTCTTGCCATCTTCACTTAGATGTTTTATTAACATCTCAGGAGTGACACAGTGGAAGCAGAACCCCTCTACTCTCTCTCTCTCACTCCCTTTCTCTCACATCTTTGCACCCACTCCACCACCCAGGCCATCAGAAGTCTTATTCATTCTGCATCCTAAATATGTCTTCAATATGCCTGCTTCCTTAGTCTTTATGGACCCTATCCCAAGTGACCAACCATCATCTCTTATTTTGGCCTCTGAAGTATCTCTTACCTGGTTTCTCTGCTTCTTCTCCTGTTCCCCTCCAGTTCATTCTTTACACAGCAGCCTGAGGGATCATTTTAAATGCAAATTGGATCTCATCATTTTTCTGATGGCTTCTCGTTGCATTTAGAAAAAAGTCCCACTCCTTGTAATGCCTCCAAAGTCCTCCATAGTCTGGCCTGTTTGTCTCCCTGCCTTTGTCTCATGCCAACTTCTCCATGGTTTCCTTCCCCCGAACTCTGACAGTAGCTCTGAGAGCCCACTGAGATCTTTCCTGCTTCCAAGTCTCTGTATGTTTTGTTCCCTGCATCTGGAACTCTCTCAAGCAGCCCTTTGCATGGTGGACTCACTGTCACCTTCAGGGATCAATTGAAGGTCACTTTCCAATAAGACCTTCTCTGAGCATCTTGTCTAAAATTGACTTCAACATAATTTTCTATACAAAGTAGTACTTCCTTCACAGAACTTTCTGTAATCTGCCATGTAATATTTGTGGAATAAATAAATGTAGCATTGTGATTTGTCCTTGGTCTAATCTTTCCCACTTCATCCTACATTCCCTTGTATGTATACTCTACCCACAAGCTAGCCAGACCTGTTCTTGCCCTTCCCTGACCTTTTGCACTTGTTCACTGTCCCCTCAGTCTGGACACCTTCTTACCACCCCTATTCCACATTCAGGTTGCCAAAATCTTAGTCATCCTTTAAGGTCCATCTTCAATTCTAACGCCTGAGATTCCACCATTAGCAATTCTTACAATCCTAAAATGTCAGTTCTTACAGACCGTGGTTCAAAATGGCATTTCCTGCTTCAAATTCCCAGAGTGCTGTGTTGAGGGAGATGCTGAGGCCTAGGGCCATAATCAAGCAAAAAAGGCCATCCATGATGATGGGTTGTCTTGATTTTGTTCAATGTCCTCGTGTTACAGATGGGGAAACTGATACTAGGCTGGTGGAATGACTTTCCATGGGATACACTTGGTTAGAAGCAGTTTTGAGAACAGTACTTGTGTCTCTGGACCATCAGTGTGGATTTATATCTAGCTGTCTTTTCTGCACTTCCAGGCAAACAAGCTGAGACACAGACTTGAAAGATGATTGAAATAGTGCGTTTTAACATTAAAAAATATGCAGTATATTATTTTTAATCTTTCCTTTCCAACAAACTTCTGAGCAGATTAATTTTACATGCACACTTCTGTCAAAAGTCTCTATTTTTATTTTGGTGTTACCACCAAAATAAAAATATTTTAAACACAGTAATCATCAATAACTGGAATCCTGGGATTGAGCCCTCCTTTCTTCTTCATGCATTCTTTTTTAAATGCAAAAATCCTCCAAGTCCTCTGTAGTGAAAAGTTCATCAAGTCACATTTTTTGTAATCGGAGAGGTAAAGGAGAAAATGGAAGAAAATTCAAACCTATTGGCCATAGACTGAATGTACCCCCTCACCACTAAAAAAATTTATGTTTTGAAATCTAATCGCCCAGGTGATGGAATTTGGAAGAGTGACCTTTAGGAGGTGATTAGATCAGGAGGGTGGTGCCCTCATGAATGGGATTAGTGCCCTCATAAAAGAGACCCCAGAGAACTCACTTATCCCTCCCATCAGATGAGGACACACTGAGAAGACAGCTAGCTGTCAGTAAGGAAGTGGGACCTCGCCAGTCACTGAATCTGCCAGGGCCATGATTTTGAACTTCCCAGCCTCCAGAATTGTGAGAAAGGAATATTTGTTGTTTGGAAGTCACCCACTTTATGATATTTTCGTTCTAGCAAACCAAATGGACTAAAGCCTACCAACCACCTCTTATGTGCCACAGACTGTGTAAGCCCCTTGCAAACATTACTCATGGAACATTCCAAAGAGTCCTATGGGTAATTACTTTTCTTATTCCATTTTGCAAATGAGAAAACAGTCCATTGATGAGTATTATGTCTCAGGTCTTTGCTCCTCTGAATGTATTCCTTGGACCAGTATATACCATTGCCAGAAGTCTTTTAGAAACAAGATCCTCTCTACACACCCTAGACCTATTGAATCAGAATCTGTATTTTTAACAACATCCCCCAGTAATTCTTCCACACACTAAAGTTTAGAAAATACTGGTCTTGATAACACAAAGAAACAAGAATTGGGATTCAGACTAGACCTGTCTAACTGCGCTTATAAGAGTACAGAGAACAGAGACACAAACATCATAGCTTTAAATACAAGTTAAATCATCACTAACACAAGTTGGACATGTCGATATGACCTTTGATTTTCTGTCTACCCTGACAGGTATCTCTTCCAAAGCCATCCAGTATAAAAAAAGAGATAACTGGGTGACATGAAAAGCAAGCAGGCTTGGGAACCAACCAAACAACTCAGCTGCCACTTAGCAATGATGTTAAGAAAGTCACTTGCCCTCCCCAGGGCTCACTGCCTTCAGTGGGGAAGTAGAAAGGTAAGAACACTCCCTCCCAGCTCAATGATGCTGTTTTTGACAGCACGTTGGGCTGCCTGGGATTTCCACAATCAGAATCTAAATAACTTCCTTCTCCAGCCTGCAACGTCTGTCTTTAGTCAGCTCCTTTGGTAATTGCTGTTCTGCTTTTCTCAAACATAAAAATAGCTTATTATTAGCACAGTAAGTAACCACCACCTTCCAGGAGCCCTGACAGCCTGATAGCAACCCCAGGACAGAACCTGCAGCCAGCTGAATCCCAAGGATACTCAAGGGCTTCTGGGTCTCATGCCGGAAACCAACTAACCACCATACTGGTGCATCCTTTTTCCTAAGGGCAAGGGTCACATTCATGCTCTTCAATCCTGGCACCTTGGGATGACAGTCCCCAAACTCTGGGTCACTATTGTCTCTGCTGCCAAAGTCTGTTCTCTGCCAAAGAGACCAAACTAGTCTACCTAGAATGAAGCCTGGGTGTCTCTCTTATCATCAGAGGTCATTTCATCTCTATCATACAGGAAAACCTCTTGAACTTATGGACATATCCCAGACCCAGAAGAAAGACGGACAAATCTTCTTGGATGCCCTAAACCTGGCCTAGATTTTCATACAGTCCGGAAGAGAAGTTTTCCCTGAGTATTTTTATAAAAGGGGAAGTCCAATATTTTATTTTTCACTCTTAGTACATCCCATCATCACGAGAGTCCTTCCTCCTTGAACATTGATTCCCAGAAACTATTTGACTCAGTGCTGACTCCAGTTGGCTCACCGATCACTTCCGCAGGAAGCCAACCGGCCTTGCACACCATCGTCCAGCCAGAGAGACTTGAAGACATAGTGTGCAGCATAAATTCTGAACTGATCACTGCAAAGTTATAACTTGAGCAATTCTACATACAAGAATATCAGGGGTGCCCCTCTGGGGACATGGTTTAACTCATCCTGTGTTCTGGCTCTCTGGTTCCCAGGCAGCAGCTAGAAGGGGACAAGGCAATTTGATGTCATTGAGTCAGTGGTTAGTAATCTTAGTTCCCATCAATCTTGATGCATCACTTCTGGCACCAGTCTTTACTTCAGCTTTCTGTTGTTTTTTTTTAAAGCACTCAACTTTTTTGATTTAAGGAAAAATCAGTGCTTCTCACCTTTTCTCCTGTACTTTCTTTATCCAGTGGTTCAAATGTTTAAGCAAACACACTTGGAGCATCTGCTCCATTCCAGACACCAGGAGCACAAAGATGCATAAACAGAGTCCCTACTCTGGAGGAACTGCCTGTGGAGCAGAGGGGATGCACAAGCACATAGAGCCATTTCAGGGCAGCCAATCAGGGATCTTCTAGAGGTGTGTTTCCCGTGCTCAGAGGACATGAAGTAGAGGACAAGAAGGGTGCTGACATGGAGGGTAGTTCAAGCAGATTTGGGGACTCCATTTCTCACTATCCTCTGTCCATATAGGAGGCATTCTCAAGTGAGCAAGAGATGAGTCACATGACTAAATAATAAAGAACAGACCAATGTGAGGTAAGAAGTCCATTGAATATGATATGCCTCTGTCTTGTGTCCCCAGATTTCCAGTTATTCAAGCCAGAAATGAGTTCAGGGTGCGTTGGAGGTGGGAGAGAATGCCAGACATGTAAACCTAGGTGGGACTGCAGGTGGATCTGTGTTTTCAGCCAGAGGGTTAGCCTGTCTGTGCTCGTTTGTCACTGCACACCAGTAGATGGGCGTGTGTCCCCACAGCCTGCTATGCTCCCCCTGCAGTGATGCTTACTACAATGCAATTTATTACTCATTGTTAGACTGCAAACAAGCAGGAATCATTTGAATGTTATTTATTGCTCTCTCCTTATCATCTAGCAGGCATATGCCTGGTTCATGGCAATAAAAACCTATTTGTTGAAAAAGTACAAAGAACAAAATACCGGACATATATCAATACTTCTCAAAACTGTCAGGGCCAACAAAAACAAAGTCTGAGAAACTATAACAGCCAAAAAAAAAAAAAAAGCCTGAGGAGGAGACATAATGACTAAATATAATAAGGTCTCCTGGAAGGGATCCTGGGACAGAAAAAGGGCATAAGGTAAAAAGTAAGGAAATCTGAATAATGTATGGACTGAGTTAATAGTAATGCATCAATGTTGGTTCATTAATTATGACAAGCCTGTCATACTAACATAAAGCGTTACTAAAGGAAACTGGATGTGGAATATACGGAACTCTCTGTACTAGATCAGCAATGCTTCTTAAATCTAAAACTCTTCTAGGGCTTCCAGTCAAGATAGCAGAATAGGCAGAGACATAGCTCGCCTCTTCACACAACCACATCAAAATTACATCTAAAATGTACAGCAACCATCACTCAGAACCATCAGAAATCAAGTTGAACGGAGGTCTGATGACTACAGAATTAAAGAAGCCACATCCATCCAAACTGGTAGGAGGAGTGCAAACCCAGAACATGCTGGTCCCTACCCACGCATAGTGGATAAAAATTTAGAAGGGATATCTCAGGAGGAAAGAGTCTCGGCCCCCCACTAGGACTCCAAACCCAAGGTTCCAATGCCAGGAAGATAAGTCCCCACAACTTCTGGCTGCAAAAAACAGTGATGACTGACTCAGTAGAAGAAACCTCTGGAGTCCCAAGCAGTTCCTCTTAAAGAACCCACACACAGACTCACCTACTCAGACTCACTCCCTCTGGAATCCAGCACTGGGGTAGCAGCTTCAAAGGCAACAGTGGTATACAGGGGGAAACCAAAGTGTCTGGCATCCAGGCAAGAGGAGGCCATTGTCCCTTTTCTAAACCCTCCCCACACAGAGCCTGCAAGCTGGTGCCATGTCTGAGAATCCATCAAACTGGCTAACACTATTTGACCCACCTTGGAGACTTCACCCCACCCAAGCTACTTTTCCATATGAATGGCTGGTCTTGGCTCATGCTTCACAATTTCCTAAATCCTATCAAACAAGCAACAGCTGGCCTTAGTGAGCCCCAGGCCCAGCACTAGGAGCAGCCAGCCTAGATTCACAGCTTGGCTTTGCCTGGGAATCTCCAAGCCCAGCACAAGTATCAGCCACCTCAAATTGCTTTATAGCTCAAATGGGGTGCCCCAAGAAAAACACAGGTGGGGGCTGACCTTGGCCTGCACTGCCCAGGAAACCCCAGGGCCAGTGCACCCAGTGGACAGCTACAGACCACATCAAAGCACCATCACTCTGCCTCTGACCAGCTGATCCCCCACAGAGGGCACAGGTTGGTTGTCAGTGGTCACAGCCAATCCTTGCAGCTGGCTGGCCTAGGTAAATGCCACCCATTGATCTGCCAACATCAATCAAGACTCATCTACAAAAAGAGGGTGTACTCAGCCCACATGACGGGAGCACCTCGAGTACCCACCTTGGGTCATAGGGGAGGCTGTGCCACTGGATGCCTACTACATTGGGCCACACTACCAAGACCCAGAGTCATAGCAGCTCTACCTAATACACAGACACAAACACAGGGAGGCTGCCAAAAATGAGAAGACAAAGAAATGTGCCTCAAATGAAAGAACAGACCAAAACTCCAAAAAAAAAAACCTAAACAAAATGATGATAAGCAATCTATCAGATGCAGAGTTCAAAACAGTGGTTATAAGGATGCTCAAAGAGCTTAGTGAGTACCTCAGCAGCATAAAAAAGATCCAGTCAGAAACAAAGGATACGCTAATTGAGATAAAGAACAATTTATAGTGAAACAACAGTAGAGTGAATAAAGCCAAGAATCAAATCAATAACTTGGAACATGAGGAATCAAAAAACAACCAATCAGAACAAGAAGAAGAAAAAAGAATAAAAAATTAAGGATATTATAAGCAGCCTCTGGGACAATTTCAAGAGGGCCAACATTTGCATCATAGGTGTGCCAGAAGGAGAAAAGAAAGAACAAGAAATTGGAAATCTATTTGAAAAAGTAATGAAAGAAAACTTCCCTAATTTGGTGAAAGAAATAGACGTGCAAGTCCAGGAAGCACAGGGAGTCCCAAACAAGAGGAATGTGCAAAGGTCCACTCCAAGACACATCATAATTAAAATGCCAAAGTTTAAAGACAAAGAGAGAACTTTAAAAACAGCAAGAGAAAAGAAGTTAGTTACTTACAGAGGAGTTCCCATAAGACTGTCAGCTAATTTCTCAAAAGAAATTTTGCAGGCTGGAAGGGACTGGCAAGAAATATACAAAGTCATGAAAAGCAAGAACCTACAGCCAAGATTGCTCTACCCAGTAAAGCTATCATTTAGAATCGGAGGGCAGAGAAAGAGCTTCCCAGGCAAGAAAAAACTAAAAGAGTTCATCATCACCAGACCATCATTTTATAAAATGTTAATGAGAATTATTTAAGAAAAAGAAGAATATCAAAAGTTTGAACAATAAAATGGCAAAAATATATACCTATCAACAACTGAATCTAAAAAACAAGCTAAGCAAACGAGAAGAACAGAGATAGAACCATGGATACAGAGAATGTTTTCATGGTTGCCAGATGCGGTGGTGGGGGTGGGGGTGTTGTGGGGAAATGGATGAAGAGATGAGGTGATTAAGAAGTACAAATAAGTACTTACAGAATAGACATGGGGATGTAAAGTACAGGATAGAAAATGAAGTAGCCGAAGAACTTTATATACATGACCCATGGACATGAACAATGGTGTGAGGATGGCCTGAGGGACTGGGGGATGCTGAGTGGAGGGGGACAAAGGGAGAAAAATCAGGACAACTGCATAGCATAATCAATAAGACATAATTTTTAAAAAATAAAATAAAACTCTTCTAAAATGAAAGATATATTAACAAAACTATGGCTAATCATCTTCAAGCACCTTTGTGCCCTCCCCGTCCCAGTTAGTGGTCCACCATTGTTTTGACCCACCCCACTTGTTCTTCATAGTCTCAATAAAAGACCTTCTTTCTTTTCTAAGCCTGAAGCTATGGAACATGGTCTTGCCTGGCAGTGAGCATGAGAGTTCTAGTCTTACCTGCCATCTTTTCACCATGAGATCTTGTATAAATTGTTCCCCCTCTGTGGGCCTTAATTTACCCATCTACTCAATGGGAGGGTAAAACTAGAAGACAGATCATGTCTGGTCTACCTCTGTAGCCACAGCTTCTAAGAGTCTCAGGCATACTGTAGGTACTAAATAAAAGTTTGTTGCCCTGGACTGTGTGACTCAGTTGGTTGGAGCATTGTCCTGTCGACTGAAAGGGAGTAGGTTTGATTCCCAGTCAGGGCATATACACAGGTTGATCCCTGTCATGGTGCATATGAGAAAGCAATTAATCAATGTTTCTCTTTAACATCGATGCTTCTCTCTCTCTCTCTCTCTCTCTCTCTTTCTCTCTCAAACAATGAAAAAAAATGCCCTTGGATGAGCATTAAAAAGCTTTTAATAATTAAATAAAATAAAAAATAAAGCCTTTTGGGTAAACAAATCAATGGACATTGCTTGATACTCTAATGCTCAAACTACAAATCAAAACCTCTAGAATCAGCCCAACATCTCCAAATCTCCCTTGTTGTACCCACTTAATTTTAAGCTTCCTGTGTCATGTCTTTGTGACTCAAAGGTCACTCACAGCGACTTTATAAGTATTTGGGGCAATAACTGAGAAGAGCTGCACCCACTGAATCAGTGCCTGCACGCTTCAAAACCCTGGAGTTCATGCAGACAGAGTACTACCTGCTGAGATATGGGACCATCGTATCTAGAGCCTGTTCTGCTGGGTGTCCTTCTAGCTTCAGGTGGGGGTCTTCCTAAGAGATCCATCTGCCTCTTCTTAGCATTTTCCTCCAACAGAACTCCCAGCCTGTTTGAAAGACCCTGGCAGGTATCTTACAGGAAGAAAAGAAACTAGAAGTCACACACACACACACACAAAAAACCTCTGGCTCCCCTAAGGGGTCTAAAGACTAGATCTTAGTCCCAGCCCCTGATCTGCTTGTCATTCACACCCTGAGACCTGGGCAAGTTTTTCCCCATGCCTCTGCCTGGCTCATCTCCCAAAGCTGGGGTGGGCTTGAGGTGAAAACAAGATGAGCTCTCTCTCCGGTTCCTCAGAGGGCTGCGTGTTCTCTTATCTGTGGGCACTTCCTTTGCACAGAACAGTGTCTCCACGGACCACTCCCCTTCACTCTTAGCCAGCAGCCTCCTGGCATCCACCCAGACTGATTCATTCCATTGTCAGGATCAGGCCCTCCAAACACTTCCTACATTCCCTTCCTTCAAACCAAACTCAAGCATAATCGCTCATTCAACTGTCAGTTTCCAACACAAACTAGCAGCCCCTGGGTCACGTTCACTGTTTGATCCTGTGCTCAGCACACTGCTCGGCACGTAGGTAATAAATAAGGGCTTGTGGAATAAGCAAGCGAGCGCGTGAATGAGTGAATAAAATGAAGAAACGTGTAAACACATGAATTATTAAGTGCTCTATAATCTTAAAATTTGGGAGCTGGGGGTGGGTAACTTACTTCAAATTTCCCTGGAGAGTTGGTTAGGGTTTTTTTCAACAGCATCTTTTAAAAAAATAGGATGTATAGTTTGTCACTACAGTTGTAAATTCCTGCAGGGTTTTCCCTGGTGTGTTTCAGAAGACTGAAAACAAACATTGAGAGCTACCCTGGCCTCCAGCTCCTCCCAGCCTCTGCTCCCCACCTGCCTTCTCACTCCCTGTCTCTGTTTCTCTTCTCTGTCTCTGTCTCTCCTTTTTTTTTGCATCTCTGTCTCTGTCTGTCTCTTTTCCAATTCCTTCCCCTCCCACCTCTCTCTCCTCTCTCTTTCTCCATCCCTCTCATGAATCGTCCACCATCCCTCTCCTGTCCCCATCCTGCCCTGTCCCTGCCTGTCCATGCAGTGCTCTCCACGTGTGGTCCATGTGTGGCAGGCATCTTACAGATGACACCCCACCTTCCTTCCCACCCACCTGAAACAGCATCATCTGTGCTTTGGGAGGAACAGTGGTCAAGAGCGTGGGCTCTGGAGTTATACTTGGCTGGTTCCAGGTCTGGCTCTTCTATGAACTGGCTGTGTAACCTTGGTTGAGGGACCTAACTAGCTCTCTGAACTCCAATGTCCTTTTTGGCAAAATGAGGTGAAAATAACCCTCTCACAGGGTTGCAAGGATTAAATGAGATAATGCTTGGAAAATGCTAGCACAGTGGTAAAACGCAGTAAATGGGAACTCTCATGTTCCCATCTGTTTTACGGTAATGGTTGTGTCATCTGCAAATGTTCTTAGTACCAGAGGTCTTTGTGGAAGAGGTGTGGAGACATCTCTCAACTGAATATTTCTCCCTGAGGACCATTCCAGCCCTGTCCTCCCTCAGATCCATGGCCCGGCTTCCCCTGCCGGGGAAGACTCTAGTCTTTTGTACCCACATTAATTTAGAATCTATGTAGGGGGAGACCTCTCCGGACTTGGCCTCCCTGCAGAGTCATCTGAGCAGGTTTTACCAATTATAAACATCTGGGGTGAGTCCAGGAGGCTCAGGTTCATTGGTCCGGGTGACACTGAAGATGAGTATTTTCAACCCATCCAGAGTGGCTCTGACTAGAGAACAAGCATTGGAACTTCTGGTCTAAACTAAATGGATGCTCAAGTGATACTGAATGAATGAATGAATGGTTAATAGAGGATGATAAATGAATAAAGAGATGAATGAGTAAATAATAGGTCAGCGTCCATGGGAAGAAGGAATGTTAATGTTTTCCCCTAGACCTATGCTCCAGACTCCAGAATATGTGCCCATTTGTCCTAGGCTTTTCTGAGCACAAAAACGTAGCATATCTGCTTCCCATCCCTCTGTTCGCTTGGTCTTCTTCCTAATCTCACTCCACAGCCTTTGCCTCCTTGGGGTCTACTTTCTCCACCTTCTCCCTGCCTCCCCACATCCTTTCCAGTTTCCCACTTCAGTCCTTTCAGCTTCCGCATCCCCTCTCGCTCCCTCTCAGCCAGGGTCACTCCACCTCCCACTGTCATGTTTGTAAACTGGGGATCCTTTCAGCAGCCCAAGACACTTGTGTGAGAAGAGTCTTTGAACACAACAGTTACACAAAACAGATTTATTTGATGAACCGCAGTGACCAACGGTCAGAAAATAGCACAGACATTGCAACAAAGGGGTGGGGTAGGGGTTGAGGGAGGGGAGCGGCAGGCAGACTCCTCCACCCTCTGCCCAGAGCTGCTGCTGCTGAGTTCCAGGCAGGAGGTTGCTGCAGGTCCCCAGGAGGGCCTCAGAGGGGTACCCTCCTCCCTTGTAGAAGCTCCCTTCCCCCTTGACTGAATGCTTTGAGGACAGCCCCGGGCCAAGAGAGTGAGTCTGTGGAAGATTCTGGGTTGTGATGGGGAGACTACTAAGTTGAGTCTCTCCATTCTCCGTCTCCTCCTTCCTCTGCTCCCAGAGCTGGCTCCATCCCAACAATGGCCAAGATGTCCATTTACACCAAGCTGGGCTCTTCCTGCCTCCGTGGTTTATATCTTGTCCTCCACATCCAGAATCTTCTAAACAAAACCCGGAACATACACACCCTTCTCCCAGCTCACAAAGGCCCCACCATCTATTCCACCCCCAAGGTCTCTCTGGGCGTGTGGACATCTGCTGTCAGCCCTGTGTGGCTGTTCCAGTCATTGTTCCCAGCCCCCTGGCAGAGCGGGAGAAGCCAAGGGGTCCCATCATCAAGGTGAGGTGAGAAAAAACCCACAGAGCTCTTCATTCCATGATAAGTTGGTCCCGCCCCCCTCTTAGGAAGAGGTCACGGACCCTGGAAACAGGGAAGGTGCTGAAGGAAACCATGAACTCAAAGCAAGGGGAGAAGGCCTGGGAAAGGTGCCAAGGGCAGCTCTTCACCAGCCTCCTGTTTGCCTCATGGAACTAGGGAGAGCATGAGGGCCCAGCACATAAGACTACAGTTTATCCCCAGGCCTCAGTTGCCAGCTACTTTGGGGAAAGATGTCCCTACAGGGAGCCAGGAGCGAACACAAACACAGACTTCTCTCTGAAAGCACGGACCAGCCGTCGCAGCCCCCCAAATCCAGTGGGGGTGGGCTCATGCTTATTCAATATTGCCTCAATAAGTCCCTTCTTCCCTCAAAGGAAAATGGAGATGCATGTGTTGTGGGGAAGAGAGGTTCATCCAAGTGACAAGTGACATAAGCACGCTGCTATCATCCTATGCTCATCCAGGCTTACATATATATACATATATACATACAAGAGTCTCTGCCACAGCCAAAGTGACTCTTGACACTAAAGTAGCACCAGTGCCCAAGAAAAATGTCCTGGGGGAGAGACGGGTGGGGTGAGGTCAGCTCAGCTCTGGAGGAGGTTGGAGGGACCAGGATTTGGGGATCAAGGCCAAGCAGCACATAGACCAAATGCTGACTCCCCTTTTCCTCCACTTTCCCTTCCCAATGCCCTACTCACAGAAGGAATCCAGGGAGCCCGTTGCTTGTCAACCCCAGTGACTTCCAGTTCCTGCAGAGAATAGGGGTGGATGACAGGGTCCCAGAAAAACTAGAGGAAACACAACTAGTTGGGCACCATGGGTGGGCTGCGGGAAAGGGGCTCCCTACCCCTGCCCCAGGTGCCCGACATCACAGCACTCTGATCCAATTTGGAGGAAAGTTCTGGAGCTCCCGTCTGCAGACTGGAGCACTAACTCCGCTGACACCCAGCCCACCCCCGCCCCAGCTTGCTTCCTTGGCTTCCTCAGAGAACAGGATAAAAAGCTTGAACAGGGGCAGTGTTTACAAGCTGCAGGATTCTTAACCCTTGGGAGTCCCTCACAACAAGGAGGTTAAAAAATGAAGAAGAAGGGATGGCAGGGGGTGGGGGGTGATGAGCAATGGGAGAGGGGGTGGGAGCCAGAGGCAAGGATTCAGAGGAAAAAAATACAAAGATAGAGGGAAAAACAGCAGGAGGACAAGGGTAGAGAAAACTCAACAGAAAGGAGGGAGGAAAAAAGAGCTGGAGATGCAAGAAAGAAGGAAGGAAGCTGGGAAACCAAATTTTATTGAGACATACGCACACGTCATTTTAGTGCCGGTATGACTTCCCCCATTTCACACGAATGGAGAAAGTGAGGCTCAGAGAAGTTAAGAGACCGGCGCAAAGTCAGTCTCACAGACGCCGAGTGGCTGAGCGTGGGTCTGCAGGGCTCTGTGTCCTCCCACTGCACCAGAAACATCTGCCCGAAACTGAAGGAGAAAGGAGTACAGGAGGGAGGCAGGAGGCAGGGAGCCAGGAAAGGAGTCAAGTGCAAGAGAGAAAGTGCCCTCATGCTACCTGACTTTCGGAGAGCAAGGGCAAGGGCTGGGGCAGGACAGAGGGCACCAGGCTTCTCTGGGATCCCAGCCCTAGTCAACCACGAGGGTCTCTTGGCTGTAGGGGATGGATTTTTCCTGTGTCTGCTCTCCGCCCTTCCCAGTGTTGGAGCCCGGCCCCTGGCTGTGCCCCGAAGAGTAGCTGGCCGACTTCTCCCCACTGCTGCTGTGGGAGGCGCTCCCACACCTGCTGTGGCCCCAGCAGAGCATGGAGGTGCAGGCCTGGCGGAAGCGGGGGTCAAAGAAGGCGTAGAGGAAGGGGTTGAGGCAGCTGTTGACGTAGCTGATGCAGGTGCAGTAGGGGAAGACGTTCATGAGAAAGAGGTCGAAGCCACAGGGCCAGTGCAGGAGGCTGCCCAGCATGTAGAGCGTCTTCACCAGGTGGTAGGGCATCCAGCACAGGGCGAAGGTCACCACCAGCACCACAATGATGCTGAGCAGCCGGCGCCGCTTCCTTAGGCCCTCGATGCGCTCCTTGCGGAAGTGGCCTGCGATGGTTTGCGCGATGAAGAAGTAGCAGGTCAGCATGATGGTGAAGGGCACCACAAAGCCCAGGGCCGTGGACGAGACTCCTAGGCCCACCTCCCAGGCCCACTCGGAGCTGGAGGTGGCCACCATGGAGTAGTCCATGTAACACTGCATCTTGGTGATGTTGTCCGGGTTGGGAAGCATGGTGGGGCCTGTGGCACGGAACACCATGACCGGCATGGCCAAGAGGGCGGCCAGCACCCACAGGACCGCCGTGGCCACGGACCCACTGACCCGCAGCCTCAGGCGAGCATTGGCCACGGGTCTCACGATGGCCAGGTAGCGGTCGAAGCTGAGGCCAGTGAGGCAGAAGACGCTGGCGTACATGTTGACGAAGATGAGATAGCTGCTGAGCTTACAGGCGAAGGTACCGAAGGGCCAGTCATAGTCCCGGTAGGTGTAGGTGGCCCACAGCGGCAGGGTCACCACGAAAGTCAGATCAGCTACGGCCAGGCTGGAGATGAAGATGTCAGCAGAGCGCCTCTTCTCCCGGCTGCTTCGAAATACGGTCCAGAGCACCAGGCCGTTGCCCGTGGTGCCCAGGAGAAAGACCAGCATGTAGATGGCAGGGATGAGGGCCCCTGAGGACTTCCAGTCTGTGTACTCACACTCGGACTGGTTGTCTGCCCCGTAGTCGTCAAATTCGACACCTTCCTCCATGCTGGGGGACAAAGAGAAGACGAACAGGAGGTCCCCGGGGGAACCAGCTCCGAGGCTGTGTCACCAATTCAGCAAGCAAGCACCCAGCGCTTCTGGCTTGACTGAGCCTTGGAGAGCAGGCAAGAAGAGCTGAAGGTGTCCAGAGCCCTTCCCAGCGGCGGGAGGAGCTGCCTGCAGATTCTTGGGACCCTGGAGGATGCCTGCTCCTGCAGACTTCCCTCCACCCTCTCCTGCCTCACCCCAGCCTCAGCAGAGACACTTCCTGCGCCCTCCTGAGTCTCTGTCTCCTCCTTGGCTCGTCACTCCCTCCTCCCACCTCCAAACCAACCCCTCACTTGTGAGTCTTAAGATCTTTAAGTTACAGCCCACTTTTTTTTTTTCCTTCTTGTCACTGGGCAAGTAGACCAAATTGACCCCTGCTGTGCTGGGCAGAATGTTATCTGTGGCTTGCAGCCAGCTCTGCTCCTGGTCCCGCCTCTATCCTTCTGGTTTCCTCTGGCCCTTGGAGCAGCCCCCTTCTCGGTCTTCACCTCCCTCCTGTTCTCACCCCCTCCCATCTTCTCAAAATGGGGCAGATTATGCACATTGCAATTTAGCCTGAGCTGGAGCCAGGGCAGGCTGGGGACTAGGAGGGTGAGATTTCTAAGGATGGTCTGAGCATCTGGCAAGCCCTCCTGGCAGGCAGTCTTGCCCTTTGAGTCTGCCCCACCCTCCCTCCACGCCTGTCCTCCTAGCCCCCACCCAGCCAAGACTTCATTCTCTTTTGCTCTTCAGCTCCAACCCTCTTTCTGGGAACTTTTATATTTTACAGATACAGTAATAGGGGGGTTTCTCTAGAGTTCGTAGGCTGATGGCAGATAGCAGTTTGCATATGGTATAATGAGTTTCAGAGAGTCAGGACAGAGTCACAGGATGAAAACAAACCCAGAGAAAAGAATCTCTAATCACGTCACTAAATCTGTGGAGAAATTGAGACCTAACGAGGTAAATGTCCTGCCCAACGTCACAGGATGAATTTTGGTCCGGTGTTACTGTTTGCTTGTCTTCTTCTGTAAGCACTTAACAGTGCCCGGCATGCAGTTGGTGATCACTAAGTGGTTGTTGAGTGACTAAGTGGATGGATGAATTAGGCAGAGAATAAAAGGAGGATGAAGTACTGTGCAATGAGAATAAAGATGCATTTCAGCCTCAGGTTTGTATGCCCTGCACGGAGCAGGGGGTTCCTATAAGGCCATGTGAGGACAGGAAGTTACAATTAGAGGAGGAAGCAGAGAATCGGGTAGCCGCTGAGTAGATGCCGTGCAGTAGTCCTCTGGAAACTCATTCTGCCCTGTCTGCCCACTTCTCTGGGACCTCTGGCAGGCAGGAGGGAGGGACGCAAAAGGTAAAGTAAAAAATACCCACCCCACCCCAAGAGCAGAGGAGGCCAGTTAAATGTGGGCAAAGAGGAGATGACACAAAATCAGGAGGTGAGTCTTGCCCACAACCGAAGCGAAAGTCTTAGAAAACTAGAATCTTGTCTCCAGGAACATTTGGTCAGCAGCGCTTCTGCAGGTGCCTTAAAGCTGGAACACCCAAACTTAAATACCCGCAAGGCCAAGACTGAGACTGTATACAGGTAAAACGGCCAGTTGGAGACAATAGGGAGTGGTGGAGCCTGCAGCAAACCAGAGCAAGCACACTCCACCCAAAAGGAGGCCTCCTCAGCTCAGTCTCTGGTTGCCAGCATCTTCCTGCCTTCCGGTTTTTCACCATAACTTCAAATTCTGGATTTTTATGAGAAATTTCCTGATTTTTAAATTTGAGAGATTAAATTCCTTTTTAAAAAGATAGGACGGGACCAGGAAAACATGTCCTCGGGCCCCCAGTTGGTGCTGTTTGGACAGGAGCTTGCCAAGAATAGAAGGTGGGAGAAAACCAGGGAGCACAGACCAGGAGGAAGAAACATAAAATGCAAAGACAGTAAAATGAAAATAAACATGGCCAAAGCCTTCGGGTGCAATGGGAGATGCAGGAAGAGGCTGCAGAGAAAGATAAGGAAGATCCTGAGGGTCTTGGGTGACATTTACCTAAAGGCAATGTGCAAAACAGACCACCTTGATGTTTGTCCTGAGGATTACCTATTGAGCCCCTACTATGTGCCAGGCATTCTTCTAGCATGTTTTCTGTTTTATATGTCCTTATCTCCTTTAATTGGCAAGGCAACTTTAGGAAGTAGGCACTCTCATTTTCCAAACGAGGAAATTCAGATACAGGAAGGAAGAATAACCTGGTCAAGGTCACCCAACTAGTAATTGCCAGAATCAGAACTTGAACCAAGGCTGTCTTGAGTTCACGGACTAAACCACTATGTTCCCAAAGGAAACACTCCAACCCTTTTTAAATGGAAGTATTTGTCATCTGTTGAGCATTATAGACATGTACAACGGCGCTAGGATGCATGGAATTTACTTTGAAATAAGTTCTCTTGGGGAAAATTAAAAATAGATTGACTAAAGTATTTTAGAGAGACTCCCCACTCTTGATTGAGCAGGGCATACGAACCCTGCCAGGGAACAGTCTGTACTAAACCCTCAGGGTTAGTTAGCAACGTAGCTTGATCCAGAAACAGCCCCGGTGCCCAGCCATTCCCAAAGAGGGCTCCTGGCTGCCCGCTGCCAGCTGTGCAGTTAACAGGACCCTAGAACTTTAGCAGTCTGAAAAATGATGGTTGGGACACCCAGTAGGACCCAAGCCAGGGCTTCCTGACTTTCACAGTACCAAGGGTCCAAACGGCCTGGGACCGGCTTGCTTCTGCATGTTTGTCTCATAGCAGCCTGTGTGCACAGCAGAATGATTGATGGTCATAATCTGACAGCAAACTTGGGTGGCAATAGTTAACCTTTAACCACGTCAGACGTCTTCAAACTTGACCTATCAAAAGGGAAACTAGCGTAGTACAGGAATGTGTCTGGCTCAAGTCAGCTCACAGATGATGCTCTTGTTATAAATAAAATGACTTCTCAGGACATTCCAGAATAAAAGCCAAGTTCAAGACCTCCGGTGAATCCAAACGTCTCTGCTCTCCCAGAAAGCTGCAGGTACCCCTGTCCTTGGCAGCTGGGAACATAGAGGGAGGGGTGCAAGCGAGCTGGGAGTGCCCTGAAATCAGGTCCCTCTCCCTAGTCGTTCCCACTTAGATCCTGAGCCAGATAGAGATCCTGTGGGAGAAGAAGTGCATCCATCACTTTAATCCTCTGGCCTCAGGCTTTCTGCCTCACAGGGGGTTAGAGGCAGTTAATCTCACCAGAGGAATCAGACTGGTGGAAATGAGGGCCCGAGGCTGGGAGGATGCCACTGGCTGGGGCCAGGGGAGGTGGAATGCTGATAAGACCTGGCCTCCAGCAAAGAGCCAGCTGGAACCAGATGGGCTGAGGGCCACCAGCAATGGCCAAAAGGACCAGAATCAGCCCTCCTCAGGGCTTACCCAGCCTGACACCCAACACAGAAGATGAAGGCTTAAGGACCACTGGCTGGAGGCAGACCTCACATGCCGCCAAGGCTCAGAAGGCAGCCCTCACCAGAGAGAGCGTACCTAGGCAGAACCTGCTTTCCATTCCTGTCCTGCATCCACTTGGTGCCTGGTAAACTATAGCCATGAAAATGCTATCAGCAAAAAGATTGAAAGGGCTGGTCTGCACCCCAGGGCTTCTCTCCTTCATTAACGAGGGCAACTTTTTGCCACATTGATCCAGAATAATCTACCCTGAGCCATCTGGCAAACCAGCAGCTAAGGCAGGGCTATTGGCCAGTGTTCCCCAGGCTGGCTCTGGCCCTGGAGAGGCCAAGCGGGTTTCCTGGGGGACTGCTTAGGGTATTGTGGTGAGCCAGAGATGCACAGCTCCAGGGGAACAGGGCCTCACACTGGGGGACCCCTGGAATTAATAGCTCTCACCACCCCATCCCCAGGTTGGTTCCTGGCATAGAGAGTAGAAGCTAGCCTGGCCCTCTGTGCCCATGGTTGTGTGGCTGTGATACATGTGTGCAGGGCTGGCGTGTGCCATGGGGTCACCTGTGAGCATACAGGACATGCATGTGCATGGGGCTTTGGGTGCAGTATTTACGCAGCGAGTGTGTGGTGGGGTCAGGGATCTGGATAAACACCCCCCTGGGAAGACAGGAAAGCGTGGCTAATTGGATCTCTCTAAGGGCTCGGGATGAGGGGGAAACACAGGAACCTTGCCAGGCCTTGCTGCTAGCTCTGGGTGGAGGACATCAAAGTGGAAGCTGCCTTTCTCTGCCCCTTGCTGACTTCTCACCTCCTCCCTCCCGGCTCCCGGCTCCAGCCCCCTCACTTCACAGGTCTACTTTGAACTCTGCAACTTCAGAACTCACCCAGGACAACAGGGCCCTTTTCTCCCTTCCCAAGAGGCAGCAGCAGCTGCATCCCTAACAGCTGGTGGTGTTATCACAGGGAAAGGGGAGGGGAGGGCCCAGGAGCAGGGGGAACAGGAGGGCTGCCCAGCCCACTCTGGGATTCCGCTCCCCTCTCCAGCACCCTAACCCTGCCCCATCCCAGACTCACACACTCACAAGTACTGCTTTTGCAGCTTATCTGACCAAAAACAAATGGCCAGCTGCTTTCTGGCAATTAAAGCAGGCCCCCCCTTCCCCAGGCCATTTGGTGCTGCTCTGAACTCCCAGCCATCCTCCCACCGCCTGGACCTCCCCCGGCTCTGGAGACGGCAAACGCAGGAGAACGCGCTGGCCTGGGAGTCAGGAAACACATACACACATCCCAGTTCCATCTTGGCTACTAACTCATTCACTGAGCAAATGTTTATTCAGCAGCTACTACGGGGCAGACCCCACTGGAGGCAGTGGGTGCACATGGAACTGAGGGAAAGTGTAGACCCTGTCCCTGATCTGCACCTCTGACCTAGGGCGGGGAAGAGACAAAAGGGTAAAGGCAGGGAAGTCAGTGACAGAGAGTTAAACTGGATAAGGACGCAGACCATCGATGGAGAGGGGGCGCTTGCAGAGAGAATGAGTCGCTGGCGTTCTAAGCGCTGCCGCGTCACCCTAGACAGGCCCATCTCCGAGCCTCAGCGTCCCTGTCTGTGCGTGTGGACATGGGCAGCAGCGAGGCTAGCTTTGTGTGACTGGGGGAATCGCGGCAGTGGCTCCGCGGGGGAGTTGGAGAAGTGGATTTCTTACTGAAAAGGTCAAAAGAGGGAGGTAAACTGACTCGCTCAGGGGAGCAGGTCAGTGATGGGCAGGATCGGGTCGGGTCTGCTCTCCCTGCACAACTTCAAGCTGCATCTAATGGGCTGTTGGTTAGACTGTGAACAAGAGTCTGGAATCCACCCCTCCCACCCCCTCACCCACCATACCTCCCCCCACCTTACTTAGCACAGCATCTTATGCATAACAGATCTTTAGTAAGTCTGTTATGCAGATTTACTATCTACTATCTACATGGGGACCATTTGGCCACAGGCAGCCGGACCAGCATTTCTGAAATCTCGGAAGCCGTCAGCGCTTTCTTTAGAACCTCCTGAACGGGGGCTAGTTTCCTATAACCTAAAATAGGCAGGGTTCCTAAAATTCACTGAGGCCACTGACTCCCAAGCTGAGGTCAGTATTAAGGGGGGACAGGAGATAGCCTGGGCCAGCACCGCACCTCCTAAAACCTTTCGGAAAAGGCACGTCCCCCCTGCCCTTTAATGAGCTCTCTAAATGTCAAGCGCCCGCCTGGATTTGCAGCTTTATCTTCCAGCTTGGATTTTCACACCTGGATATGGTGACTGGTTGGTTGGTCCATGCTGCTCAGGATGCCTTTGATAAATCAAAACTGAGATGAGTTCATTATTATTTAATAAATGGAGTGGGCCAGATAAAGAGAGTCATTGCAAAGTGACAACTCATTGGTGAGGGGAGGACAGGAAAGCAAGCAAGTTTATTCCATAAACTTGACTTTACTGGAAAGTGAGGCCCAAGGAGGAAAAGGAAATTCACCCAGGTGTCCCCATCCCGTCAAGCGCCCTGTCCCCTGCACCATTCTGTCTCCCTGTCCCATCCCTAGAGATCGGTCCAGTGGAAGCCTTTCTCCTTGGAGCTCGCTGGCCTTTGTTAGGATGGGAGGAGCAGCCTGGGCAGGAGACAGCCAGGACAGGAAACCCAGCAGAGGCCGGAAGGAGGTCAGGAAGAAGAGGACGGGACCCTGGCCCCGCTCACACCCAGCCCTACCCGGCATCAAGAGAGCAACGTGGTGTTTCCAAAAATATTTACAGTGAGTCTTTGCAGTGAGTCTAAATTAATGAGGTACTCCATCAGTGCTGACAATGGGAGGATGTGGGGCCGGGCCCTCCAGGGGAGAGGACCAACGCAACTGGCCCTGAGGCCGCGCCAGGGCCGCAGGAGCTGGGGAAGGCCAGTGTGCACCACTAAGGAAGGAAGCCAAGCCCCTCACCTGGGGCCAAAGCAGGCAGTGGAGGCACACTGCCCCGTCCAGGCTGCCCGGAGCACACCCTCTCCTGGAATGGGAACGCATCCTAGACCCTCATAACTGTAAAGAGCATTGTCAAGCTGCCTCCCTACCTCAACCCAGCACAGTAATCTCCTCTATTATTCCCCAGTCTGAGGGCTACCCAGGGGCCTCTGTGGACCAGACACTCACTTCTGAGCCTGGCAGCCCACTTCCCTTCCAACTGGGGGCATCACTGCTCATTCAACAGTGTGACTGTCAACAGAGCAGCATGTTCAGCGCACACAGCTGCCACTCACAAGCCATGCTACCTTGGTGAGGAGCCTGATCATTTCAAGTCTCAGTTCTCTCATCTGTAAAATGGGAGCTACTATAGTATCTATCATATGGGACTGGTAGGAGGATTCAACAAGAGAGTAGAGGTGAAGCTCCCAACATGGAAGGGATGTCACACAGGCAGAAAGACAGGGGCAAAGGTGAAGAGATGTGAGAGAAAGAGCTTGAACTATCTGGGGGCTGATGGGGGATGAGGCTGGAAAAGCCAACCACTATTTTGTTGCCATTGGAGTGACCCTGGACTCAGCCGTAAGAAAAGATGAAACACTGCCATTTGAGGCAGCATGGATGGATCTTGAGAATCTGATGCTGAGTGAAGTCAGACAGAAAAGTCAAGAACCATATGATTTCACTCCTCTGCAGGCTATAAAACTAAAAGCAGCAAATGAACAAAAAGACAAACAAAAACTCATAGACAACAGTATGGTGGTTACCAGAGGGAAGGAAGGTGAGGGGATGGTAAAGGGTAAAGGGAGTCAAACATATGGCGATGGAAGCAGATTTGACTTTGGGTGGTGGGCACGCAATGCAGTATACAGATGGCGTTTCATAGAATTGTACATCTGAAACCTACGTGATCTTATTAACCAATGTCACCCCAATAAATTTAATAAAATAAATAAATACATTTTATTTATATTTTTTATTGTATTTTTTCTCATTATCAGATAATCTGCACAAGAGAAAATTGTTATTAATGAGTGTGGTGTGGGCTTCAGGTGGAAAAAAAATCTCACATTTAGAAGAATCTACACAGAAAAGAAATCCTATAGAACCCATGTGATAATAAGGACATCAAAGCTGTAAGTTGCAGACATGCAAAAAAGATACCTACGATAAATGTGACGAATGTGGGGTGGGGGGAGACCTCCAGTCAAGATGGCAGCATAGGAAAACATGGCTTACCTCCTTGCACAACCACATCAAGATTACAACCAAATTATAGAACAACCACACACAAAACCATCAGAAATCGAGTTGATGGAAGTCTAACAACTACAGAATTAAAGAATTCACATCCATTCAGACTGGTAGGAGGGGTGGGGACATGGAACAGGTTGGTCCCACATGGACAGGTTGGTGCATAAAAATTTGGGAAGGATATCTCTGGACCAAGGAGTCCCAGCCCTGCTCCACATCCCCCAGCCTAGAGTATAAGTGCCAGGAAGGTAAGTACCCATAACTTCTGGCTGCAAAAACCAGTGGGAATTAAGTCAGTGGAAGAAAGTTCTGGAGTCCCAAGCAGTTCCTCCTAAAGAACCTACACACAGGCTTACACATACTCACTCCCTCTGAGCTCCAGCACCCAGGTAGCAGCTTGAAAGGCACCAGTGGCACACGGAGAGTTGTAGCAGTGGCTGGCATCAAGGCGAGAGCTGGGGGACAGCTTTCTTCCAGACAGAAAGGCAAGAAGAGCCACAGAACCCAGAGGCAGGTGCCATATCTGAGACTCCTGAGCCTGGCTAACACTGTTGGATCCACCCTGGAGGTCCCCTGAGGCTCCATCCCACCCAACTTACAGCTGTTAACAGTAGCTTTTCCATATGAATGACTAGTCTTGGCTCAAGCTTCACAACTTCTTAAATCCTTTCAAACAAGCAACTGCTGGCCTCATTGAGCCACCAGAACCTCACCACTGCCTCTTGCTAAGTGTCTCCAGGCATGGCACTAGCAGCAACCAGCCTAGATTCACAGCTTGGCTTCACCTGGGAATCTCCAAGCCCAGCACAAGCAGCAATCTCAGATTGCTTTATAGCTTAGACAAGGTAGCCCAGATAAAACACAGGTGGGGGTTGATCTTGGCCTGCACCCCCAGGAAACCCCCGGGCCAAAGTACCCAGTGAACAGCTGCAGACCACACTGGAGCACCACCACCCTGCCCCTTGCACAGCTGATCCTCCACAGAGGGCAGAGGTGGGTAGTCAGTGGTCATAGCCAAATGATACAGCTGACTGGCCTGGGTAAATCCTATCCATTGACCTGCCAACAGAATCAAGACTCATCTACAAGAGGAGGGTGTACTCAGCCCACATGAAGGGTGCACTGCAAGTACCCAACTTGGGTAATAGCAGAAGCTGTGCCACAGGACACCTACTACATTGGGCTATAATACCAAGACCCAGAGTCATAGCAGTTCTACCTAATACATAGACACAAACACAGGGAGGCTGCCAAAATGAGAAGACAAAGAAATGTGCCCTAAATGAAAGAACAGACCAAAACTCCAGGAAAAAAAAAACTAAACAAAACAATGATAAGCAATCTATCAGATGCAGAGTTCAAAACAGTGGTTATAAGGATGCTCAAGGAACTTAGTGAGGACCTCAGCAGCAAAAAAAGATCCAGCCAGAAACAAAGGATACGCTAATTGAAATAAAGAACAATTTATAGTGAAACAACAGTAGAGTGGATGAAGCCAAGAATCAAATCAATGATTTGAAATATAAGGAAGCAAAGAACAACCAATAAGAACAAGAAGAAGAAAAAAGAATTTTAAAAAATGAGAGTAGTATAAGCAGCCTCTGGGGCAACTTTAAGAGGTCCAACATTTGCATCATAGGTGTGCCAGAAGGAGAAAAGAAAGAACAAGAAATTGGAAATCTATTTGAAAAAATAATGAAAGAGAATTTCCCTAATTTGGTGAAAGAAATAGACGTGCAAGTCCAGGAAGCACAGGGAGTCCCAAACAAAATGGATGTACAGAGGTCCACTCCAAGACACATCATAATTAAAATTCTAGACTTTAAAGATAAAGAGAGAACTTTAAAAACAGCAAGAGAAAAGAAGTTAGTTTCTTACAGGGGAGTTCTCATAAGACTGTCAGCTGATTTCTCAAAAGAAACTTTGCAGGCTAGAAGGGACTGGCAAGAAACATTGAAAGTTATGTAAAGCAAGAACCTATAGCCAAGATTACTCTACCAAGTAAAGCTAGCATTTAGAATCAAAGAGAAGATAAAGAGCTTCCCAGACAAGAAAAAACTAAAGGAGTTCATCATCACCAAACCATTACTATATGAAATGTTAAAGGCATTTATTTAACAAAAAGAAGATGAAAACTATCAACAATAAAATGGCAAAAATGCATACCTATCAATAACTGAATCTAAAAAACAAACTCAGCAAACAAGAACAGAGACAGAATCATGGACACAGAGAGTGTTTTGATGGTTGCCAGATGGGAGGGGGGTATAGGGGAATGGGTGAAGAGGTGAGGGGATTAAGAAGTACAAATAGGTAGTTACAGAACAGCCATGGGGACGTAAAGTGCAGTACAGGAAATGGAGTAGCCGAAGAACTTACATGCATGACCCATGGACATGAACAATGGTGTGGGGATGGCCTGAGGGATTGAGGGGTGCTGGGTGAAGGGGGGACAAAAAGGAGGAAATCAGGACAATTGTAATAGCATAATCAATAAAGTGTAAAAAATTAATAAAATAAGTGTGGGGGGAAGAGTTTACCCAGAACCTGAAAACCCATAACAAAAGTTTACATACTAAATAAACATACCAACAGAGTTAGTAAAATTTGAATGATTGCTGTTTTAAAAAGCGACCCTGGAGAGCTGGACCCGCCTCACCCAGTGTGCTACCCTTGGCACCCATGGTTGCCACGCACCGGAAACGTGGCCGGGGTGTAAGGAGTGAGCTGCACGTGCAACGCACGCTGGGTTTCAGGGCCTGAGCATGAGGAGAAGGACGAAGACATCTTTGTGCGCAGATGCCACATGGGAATATATTTCGGGTATATTGATTATATTAACATTTATTCCTTTTGGATTTACTAATTACATTCACAGTGATGACACATCAAAATATATTTTGGATCTATGGAGTAAATATAATGTAGTGTTAAAATTACTTTTGCCTCTTGTCTTCGCTTTTTCAGTGCGGCTACTGGAAGAAAGTACGTGTGTAGTTCCGGTTGTACTCCTACTGGGCGGTGCGGAGCGGAAGGTGCAGATCTAAGTGGTGAGACCCTGCTCCTGGAGGCGCCTTTGAGGGAGGGCTGGAATGGCAAGGCTCACTAGGAAACAGACTCCCTTGTCTAGAGCTGGATGAAGGCGAGGACTCAGATTCTTTTGTCACAAGGTAGAATCCGGGAGGCCTATGATTTCTCATCTCCCTCAGCGAGACCACCAGATAAACACAACGCCTGGTCATCGGTAACACTGAGTCGCATCCTGATCCTCCCCACACAGGTAAAGCTTACCAGGCACTGCATAGCACACCTCAGTGTTTTTCCCCAATGTATTCTCATTTAAAAAAAAATTTTAACTCTCATAAAAATTTCATCAGATAATTTGTTGCAATTCCCATCATACAGATGAATAAACTGAGGTTTAGATAGAGTTCCATCACTGGCTCAGGAGCATGTGACTTACAAGTAACACGTTTGAACCCCTATCTTGGATTTTAGAAGCCGGAGAGCCAGGATATGCTCTCTCTGGCCCCTGCTTCTGCAGCCAATTAGGGCCTGTTAGCCCTTCACAGAACGGGGAGTCAGAGGGACTTCCCACAGGGAGCCTGCTGTCTCCTGCACTACAGCATCAGCCCAGCCCAACAGCCTGCCTGCACCAGGAGCTTGAATGAAGAACAGTTCACCCTAGGGCTGCCCTCGGGGCTCACAGGAATCACAGGGCTGCATAGCTCAAGGGTCTTTTGCAAGACCAACATGCTTTGCAACGATTGAAAGAGGCACCTCTGAGGACAAAACGTCTTGTTTCAAACCCCGGTTCTGCTACTGTGCCTCCTCTCCAGGCCTCGGGTTCATTCACTAGGGCGTGGGGGCGATAGCAACCAGCAGCTGACAGAACTCTGAAGCACTAGACGAAAAGGCAGGGCTGTGCCTGGCGCGGAGCAGTTGCTCAGAAAGCACTGCCTGTTATTCTATCTCGCTTAGCCCTCACAATACCTCTATGGCCCGGGGATGGAGGACGTCGAGTACGATAAATGGGAATGATAATATTCCCAGTTTTCAGATGCAGAAACTGAGGCACATGCAGATACTGAGAACATCCCCTTGATTTCGAAACGTTCCAAGTGGGGTGTGGCTGGCTAGTTGCAGGGTCTGCGGTCTTCTGCCCCATGGCACATATGATCCTGAACAATCTGCAAAGCAGTATTTTTTTCCTTGTTTTTTAATGGCACATTTTGCCTTAGTTTCTTGAGGGATGAAAGGGGTCTGTTCTACCTGCCCAAGGCCTCCATAGCAGCCCTGGGATCCTCAGCACCTGGGTGTGAGCACAGAGGTAGCTGCCTCAGGAGGAGCACCTGCCCTTGCGCAGGAAGTGCAAGGCAGGTGAGTGCTGTGACTGCCCAGGGCCCAGGGGTGGTTGGGGAGATGAAAATAAGCCCTGAGTACCCACATCCCTGGCAGACAGGAGCCCAGAGCTGCTTCCTGGGCACTCTGCTATGCTTCGGACCGCTGGGCAATGCTGACCTCTGCTGGAGACAAACTGGTACTCAGCCTTGACCTTCAGAAGCCAGATTCCCGGGCGCCCACCTGGCTTTGCCTTAAGGACAGACACCTCACAAGCAGACTCTCCAAGAGGGCTCAGGGAAGCCAAACCTCTCTGACCTCTAGGCTCCCACGACATCTGGAATTGCCCACCCAGAAGCTTGCAGCTGTGGGGCTGCGCTAAGAATCCTCAGGGAAGGCAGCTCACCCTCAGTCCCATCAGCTGATGATTCCAGGTAGAAGGACCCAGCTCAGGTCCCCAGTCTCCTAGACAATCCAGCACCAGGCCCCTGCACCCGGCTCAGCATTTCGAGCTGCGTATTCTTTCCTGAAACGTGGTTGCATTGCACTGCAATTATCCAATATCATATTCTGACACTGAGATAGGAAATATCATTCCTGTCATATTCTCAAGGTGGTGCAGGAGAAAAACCAAGAGACTTTGAATCATCCTCAATATTATTCATGACTCTTCCTCAAGCATGTCACTCTGCGAAGACACACATAAAGGGGGAAAGTGGAACTCTGTTTTAGTAAAGGAAATTGTGGACTAGAAAGAGACTAAAGAATCTTTTTTAAATGAACTGACAATTGGTAGGGAAAAAGTTGACAAGTCAGTCCCTGGAGGCAAGACTCTCACTACTGAGCACCCAGCGCCACCTTGTGGTTACTCTCATAACAGCAACCCCAGCCTCCACTCTACTCACTTCCATTTAAGACTGAGGATGTATCTGAACCTTTTATCTCAATGACCTTTGTACTAAAATCTCTCCCACTACACCCATTAATTTTAGCATGAAAAAGAGGTGGGCACACAGTTGACTGTGTCCAAGCAAGAAATGTGAATACAGAAATATTCTTCATACATAAGCCCTCCGAGATCTTCCAATCTCAGCCCTGAAGATGTGCATGCTTTTTTTCTCTTTTCCTCCTTGTTTCTCTGGTCATAGTCGTTCTATTTCTCAGGCACCAGCTGCTCTGATTAGACGGGTAAACTTCAGCACAGAGAGGTAGGGGCGGGGAACAAAGCTACTTAGAGGCCCCGCCAGGGCTGGAGCTCCAGGCTCCTTCCACTCACTCACTTAACGAATGTTTACTGCGTTTCTCCTCTGGGGGAGCCCCTGAGCTAAGTTCAAGGGTGACTCAAAACACTCCCTAGACCTCGGCCTTTGAAAGACGTAAGCCTGGTGGGGCCATCACTAATGACGTAGCAATGACGTGTCCTAACCAGTGACATCAAAAGTAAAGCTGCCACTGTGGGGAGTGTTACCAGGAGAGTGGCAGCCACAGCCAGAGTTTTGGAGTCTGACTTTTAGAGGCCTGAAGTGCTGAAAAGATGATGATCCCCTCCATAATCCATTTATAAGAAAAACAGAACAAAAAAATAAGTAATAAAATTCCCCCAAAGTCTTCTCTTTCTCAGAGTGACTTCTTTGAAATTATTTTATACCTCCCAAAAAATCAAATAACATATTATGAGAAATTAGGAGTGGCTGTTTTAATAACGCTTCACACACAAAATGCATACTCCATCTGCCCGTTGTTGAACCCAGCTCCAGATACATACGCGATAAGGGTTTGACATCGTCAGGAAAATCAAGAAACACTCCTGAGGAAAGGGTAACTGCTCTGAAGGAAGGTGGGGGAAAGGATGACCACTAAGTACAGGGAGCACTGGGCAGAGCACGTGCAAAGATCCTGAGGCAGCCTGAGGTTTGGGAGAGCCAAGGTGGAAAGGAGGGGAGAAGGCTGGAACTGAGGACAATAGGAATGTGTTACAAGCGGAGGGTGGGGGGGAGGGCCAGGCCACACAGCACTTTGTGGGCCACCTTGAGGAGTTTCGCCTTTGTCCTCCAAGCGATGGAAAGCTGTCCAAGGGTTTTAATTAACAGGGCCTGGGGACAAGATCCCGCTGGTGCTACAGAAAAGCCACGCTGGCTGGATGTGTGTGGAGGGCGGCGACGAAGGAGGACAGGAGTTCAATTAGGAGACATTAGTCCCCATGAGAAATGATAGGAGCTTTGATTGAGAGCGGGGTGGTCAAAACAGAGCAAAGTGAGTCGATTTCAGAGATATTTCAGGTTGGGGAAAGGCGCCAGGGAAAAGGAGGTGTCGGGGTGTCTCTTAGTGTCTCGCCTGCTGGAACTGAATAAATAGGGACGGCATTCATGGGGACAGGGCGTGGCAGAACGTGCTAAGTGAGCCCCAGGATCTATTTTCGCCTTCTGCCTGGTGTGATTGCATCAGAGCCCGCCCCTGGGCCACTCGAGATCCTTGCAGGCTCGTTCGCCTCCCGTTGCAGCCCTGCCCCGGCTCTGACGGACCTGAGCAGGCAAGGTCTGAGCTCTGGTCCAGGCCATGCCTACTGGCCTCCCACTCGGGGCTTCCCGTTGATGCCATTGGGTGCCCTAGTCCTTGCATAAAAAGGGAGAAAAAAACAAAAGAGTTAGCACCCCAGGGGACAAACATTTGACCAAAGCCAGGGAAGAAATTCTTTCTGCATTCTCTCCCACAGGGCTGGTCCGCAGGGGAAGTTCACACAACTGGAAGTCGAAATTCTACAGATTGGGCGATTCACATCCTCGGTTATCTCCCCCTCCTCCTTGCATCGCTCCTCTCATTGGTTACTCCTGTCCCTGGGATTTTGATCCCCTAATAAAGTCAGACTTTTCTCAGAGGGGAACCCAGTCTATCAGTACCCTAACCCCCCACATTTTATCAGTACCGTAACCCCCACATTTTAACTGGGGCCATGGATACATGACAAGAGGTGGGGATGTCCTCACCCTGGCTTTTTCCTTCACTGCAGCCTTCTTATCGGTCCACAGGATGGAAGTAGAAGTGATATGTGCTTTTTTTCTAGGTCACACCCCTTAAAAAGGAAATAGCTTCCTCTTTACTTTCTTTCTTTCTCTCTTCCTTTGGGCTGGAGCATGAACACGGGCCAGCGTTAACCACGCAGTGGAAGACAACCTCTGGCGAAGGAGATGCTGCCACCCATCTGTCCCTCATCTTAGCCTGTGCCATCACTAACACGCAGGGAACAGTGGGACAAGACCAGGTTCGGAAAACCCATGAGTTCCATTTTAGACATTTCCTATTTGAGCAGCCTTTGGGAAATCCAAGTGAAATGGCCGTTGACTAGTTAGATGTGAGCCTGCACATCCGAGGAGAGCTCTGGACTGAAATGTAAGTTTGTGAATCTTCTCCCTCTCGTGTGTGGCTCATAATTAAAGTCTAAATGTGCCGACAGTGGTCCAAGAAGAGGGAGGATAGCGAGAGGAGAGGGGTCCTGTGGTCAGCAGTTTCTAAGATGGTCCTGTGATCCACCCCCTCCTGTATTTGTGTCCTGGCACAACTTCCCTTGAATGTGGGTTGGACCTAGTGACTCGCTTCTAAAAAAATAGGCCATGGTTCTTTGATTGGTGTGGCTCAGCGAGCTGAGCATCATCCTGAAAACAGGGGTCAGTGGTTCAATTCCAGGTTAGGGCACATGCCTGGGCTGTGGGGTCAGCTCCTCCACTGAGGGTGTGCAGGTGGGAGCCGATCAATGCTTCTCTTGCAAATTGATGTTTCTCTCCCTCTTTCTTCCTCCTTTCACCTGTCTCCAAAAGTAAATAAATAAATAATTAAATAGACCTTTAACTGAAAAATAGACTAAGGTAAAGCGATGGCATGTCCCTTGCAAGATTAGGTTGCAAAAAGACCAATTTCCACCTTGGGTGCCCTCTCTCTCAATCACTTGCCCTCACGGAAGTCAGCCACCGGGTTTTAAGCTGCCCTGTGGATAGGCTAGTGCGGCAAAGAGCTGAAGAAGACATCTGGCCAGTAGCCAGTGAGAGACTAGGGCCTTTTGTCCCACATGCAGTGAAAAAATCAATCCTGCTGTAATCCACATGAGGGTGGTGGAAAGCACCTTCTACGGCCCTGGTCGAGCTTTCAGATGACGACTCGGCCCCAGCCAACGTCTAAACTGCAGTCTATGAGGCACTAATCCAGAGATGCCTCGCTGAGCTGCAGCCTAGTGCCTGACCCAGAGAAACTGGGATAATAAATGCTTGTTTTTCCAAGTTGCTGAGTTTAGGGATAATTTGTTTGTCAGCCATCCATAACTAAGACACAGCCCATGCCAGATCCTTGCCATTTAATAGCTGGTTGAAACCAAACCTACAACGGAAGCAAAGGAAGAGCAGCCGTAGGTACGGGAGGCGAGCCAGTAGGTGCCAAGTCACAGAACCCGGGAGACGAGGACAGTGCAGTAAGGAGGGGAGAGTCACCAAGGCTGGGATGCTGCTGACAGGTCCCCACATAACAAGGGAAAAATACTACATGGGCTTTGAGATGTGGGTGTCACTGCTGAGCTGAGGGAACCAGCTGCTCTTTCAGAACTGATGGACCCAGAAACCCTGTTTGGAGTGATTGAAGAGAGAGTCGGAGAAAATATAGAACTTTTGCTAGAACTTGGACAACGAAAGCAAAAGGAAATACAGCGGTAAATGAAGCAAGATAGGAGACGCTATCGTGGCAAAGGCCAGAGAAGTGAGTGGGGACTTCTGGGACAGCAGGATGAATTCCACAGACCTGCACCCCAAGAAACAACCGGGACTGCTGAAAAGTGTAAAATCCACCATTTCAAGTCTCTGGAAATTTCCTAAGGGAGGACAGCAAATGGAGAAACACTTGTTCAAGAAGAACTAAGTCTCAAAAAGGACAGCAAGTGTTGGGGAAACGTGAGCCCCGGTGTGTCCCCTTCCACCCTCCCCATCTCGACAAGACTGTGGAGGCCCCAGTCCCACGGAGCAAGTGCGGTTAAGGAAATGGGCTTCCCTCTCCCCTAGGCTCCCAGTCAAGGGACAGAGTGTTTGACTGGGAGCAGCAGATCGCTAGCATTTCTCGTTTCCCCAAACTTCAACTTGCAGAGGCTAGACTCCTGGCAAAGGGGGCCAGGATACCAGGCACTCACTTCCTCCACGTGGTGCTCACTCACAGATCAGAGGCTCACCTGGGTGGAGCCCCACCTGCGCTGCAGCCTGCCAGTCTCTCCCAGGGAGCCCGGGCAGCCCCTCGCCAGCCCCTCCTAGCGCCCCAAGGCACAGCAGGCCGAGAACATGGGGGCTGAGCCTGTAGGGTGCAGGTTTCATGCCAGGAGAGGCGAGCTGAGGAGACTCGAGGCTGCCATCTTCACTCAGTGGCCTGCTCACCCGCCGGGGGTGTCTGGCTCTGAGAGAAGTGGGCCGCTGTCCCCGCCCCCAGCTCTGGAGAAAGGGTTCAGAGGTTAGACCCAGGGGGACAGGCAGTAAATGAGAATGGGAAGCTCTGAGAAGACAGACGGGACTGACATGCACACCAGCGGACTGGAATAGAGACTCCAAAAATAATCCCTCACATGTGTCACTGCTTTTCAACAAGAGCTCCAAGACAATTCAATGGGGGAAGAAAAAATGTTTTTGATACATGGTGTCAGGACAAGTGGATATCCACATTTTTTCAAATAAATTACTTTATTGTTGTTCAACCACAGTGGTCTGCATTTTCTCCCCACCTCTCCCCCTCCCCCCATTTTTTTTTAAAGATGTTGAATCCCTATCTCGTACCATATGGAAAACTTAACTCTCAATGGACCAAAACCCTAATGTACAAACTAAAACTGTCACGCTTTCTAGAGAAAACATAAGCATAAATCTTCACGACCTTGGGTTCGCCAACAGCTTCTCAACACGACACCGAAGGCACAGACAGCCACGGCAGCAAAACCGGACAAACCAGATTTTGCCAAAGTTACATCCTCCCGTGCCACAGAGAACACCGCCGTGAAAGCCAAAGAGAACCCCCAGAACAGGAGAGAATGTTCGCAATCATACACCTGATAAGGGGCCTGGATCTAGAATATATGCAGGACTGTTACAACTCAACAATAAAATGATAAGCAACCCAATTAACAATTGGTAAAGGACATTTTTCCAAAGGAGATATAGGAATGGGCGATACACATATGAAAAGATGATCAGCACCATCCATTAGCCAACGAGGACATGCCAAGCAAAACCAGAGTGAGATACCACTTCCCACTCTGTGGAGGCTCTGAGAAAAAGACAGACAAAGCGAGTGTTGGCAAGAATGTGGAGAAAATGGAACCTCGTACACTGCTGGCAGGGATAGAAAATAGTGCAACCAGTTTGGAAGACAATCTGGCAGTTTCTCAAAAGGTGAAGCAGAATCACCACATCGCCCAGCAATTCCACTCCTAAGTACATACTCAACGGAAAGGAAAATGCACGCCCACACTAAAACATGTACACAAATGTCCATATAAGCACTATTCACAATAGCCATAAAGTGTGAACAGCCCAAATGCCCATCATGAAAAGATGGTGTATCCATACAGCAGAATATTACTTGGCACTAAAAAATAATGAAGTGCTGATAGTGGTACAGGATAGATGATTCCTGAAAGCATTATGGTAAGTGAAATGACTCATTAACAAAGAACCACGCACTGTATGATTCTATTTATTTTAAATGTCCTGAAAGGCAGGTCTGTAGACAGAAAGTACATTAGTGATCACCCAGGGCTGGGGGAGGGGAATGACTGCTCATGGGTTTCCAGAGTGGCGGAAAAGTTCTGAAATGGATTGTAGGGATGGTTGCATAACTCTGAATATACAAAAGGGGACCCAAAGAAACAATTTATTTATAAAAAATTGTATATTTATTTTCACATGCTTAAACTTTAGTCACCTTCAAAATACTCTCCATTTCATGTAATACACTAATTGAGACATTTTTTCCACTGCTCAACATGGGTTTTGATGCCATTTAGTGCTTCTGCTGTTTTTTGTTGCACCTCTCCCACATGGGCAAAATGTTTCTTTTTTTATTGTTGTGCAATTATAGTTGTCCCATTTTCTACCCACTACTGTCTCCTATCCTACCACCCCCCACCTAAAATGTTTCTCTTTGAGAACTTTTTTCATCTGGGGAAACAAAAAAAAGTCACTGGAGGTGAAATCAGGTGAATAGAGAGGGTGGGGCACGGGGTCATGCTGTTCTTGGTCAAAAACTGGTGAACATTCAGTGCAGTGTGGGCAAGTATACTCTTAAGTCACCCATTGTGAAGTGAATGGGCAAACTCGCTGAAAGAGTATTCCAAAAATTTCACTGAAACCAAACACAGCCTCTCACAACAACACCAGCTGGTACGCTGATAGAGATGGGTTCCTAGAACACTCACCTAGTACAAGAAGCCTGTGCTACAAGGGGCCCACCCTCCAGAAGATAGTTCCTGGGGTTTTTTGGGCCTCCCTTCCACTAAGAACTGTTAAATTGTACAGCTTATTTGTTTTATTTACTTATTTACTTACTTACTTGCTTACTTATTTATTTTTATTGTTGTTCAAGTACAGTTGTCTCCATTTTCCTGCCACTGCTTTCCCCTGCCCCACCCACCCCCTAAACTGTACACTTTATTAGGTAAATTACGTAGTACAAGCATTACATCTCAATAAAGTTGTTATTTTAAAAATAAAAGCCAACAGAAAGGATCCCGTTAAAAGACAGAGTCAAACAGATAAGGCATAAGCAGGAAGGGGGTAACTGATCATCCCAGCAAGGGAGGGATCCCCAGCAGAGGTGGAAGGAGTCACCTGGGGCAGAAGGGCAGAAACTGTGCCCTTGGAGGGTGGGGGATCCGAAGATTCGGGCTGGAGAAAACGGCCGCTCACATCCGCCGGATGAGCGGGAAGACAGGGCAGCCACCCGAGGTCTGAAAAGAATGCAGAGGGTAGGAGGAAGTTGTGGGGAGGGAGCTGTCTGCTGGCATGAAAGCTGCAGCCCAGACGTGCCTCCACGTGCCCTCTGGAGTCCCATTTCCTGCCTCTCCCTTGGGTCCATGCCACTCACGAAGGGCGAAGGAGGGCGAAGGGGAGCAAAAGATGTGGAGGAAGTCAGAGGGGAAGGGTGGAGGAGAGGGACGCTGTCGCCAGGCTGCACTTCTGGAACCAGAGGTTACCTATGAGCAGGGCCTGCCTCATGCACCTGCAACCTGGACTCTCACACAGCGCCCCACCCTTTCAATGGCTCCACGCTTGGGTTAATGCTTTGCTGTCACTGTCTGGAAATTCTTAGTAGCTTTTGAAGAGGGGGCTCCTGCTTTCACTTGGCACTGGACCCACAAATTATGTAGCCTGTCCCATCCTCTAAGGAGCGCTCACCTGTCCAGAACATGGCCGAGAGTGACTGCTCAAGCAGAAATGGCTTTTATACAGCTGGAGGAAGAGTACCCCCAAAATCAGTCTTAGATGAACCCAAGAGTGCATCCCCCGATCACCTCTCTCCCTATGATCTACCTGTTTCCGTAACCTAGTTACTCTTCCTTTGCAGAAAATTGCCCTGAGGAGCAGTGGTAGTTTTGTTCAAAAATATTTACTGCCACTCCCTGGGGAGGCAGGTGGGGGGACTATGCTTCCCCACCCCGCTGACCTCTGCCTTGGCCACGTGATGTGCTTTAGCCAAGGAAATGGGTCCCTTCTCAGCGGAAGCTGTAGGCCCGGCACCATGTGGACCACATTTAGCTTTACCTGTTACAGGAGCAGAAATGTCCCGGATATCAGCTGCTCCATCAGTTTATCTGGAGTGCAGATACCGTGAGGTAACCGCTACCACGGATCTGGGTGGAGCAGTGGAGTCAGCAAGAGAGATAACTCTTTGTTGCTGGAAGCCACAGGAATTCTGGGGAGATCTGTGCTTGCAACACACTCTAACTTCATCCTGACTGACCCAGAACGGCCTCGGTGTTCTAGGACCACACTAACTCAAAATCAGCCAGTTAGGAGATCTTGAGTTTCTTTCTCTAGCCTCTAGAACCTGGCTCAACATGGGATGTACTCGTGTGTTTGTCTAATTCATCATAGGAAACTCCCGTTCCCTCTGAGTAATATCCAAACTCCTTCATCTGTATCCAGAACTCTCCAGTCAACCCTTATAGCTTTATCTCCCACTGCCCACCCCAATAACTGGTGTTCACACATGTTACACGAGTTCATTCATTCATTCGTTCATTCATTCATTTATCCAATATACACTGGTGCCTACTCTGATATGGGGATCGTGTGAGCTGCAGACGTGTGTAGCAGACATGGTCTCCCTGCCCTGGTGACCTTCAGAGTCCCCAGCCCTTGATCACGCCACTTCTCTCTGCCAGGAGCAGCATTCTGACCCCTCTCTGCCTATGTACCATATTTTGCCATGTATGAGGGGCACCCATGTTCTTGTGCACATTATACACGGGATTATTATACCCACATACTATGTGCATCCTTATTTGTCCCTCAAAAATTTGAGCAAAAGATGCACATTATACACAGCAAAATACGTAAGCTGCTGACCATCCTCACAGACACTACTTAACCCACCTCCTTCCGCTGACCTGCCCTGCACCCTGCGCTCCCTGGAATGCCCACCCCTCCTCCCAGCACCTACGCCAATCACGCCTTACAGATCACTTGGCAATTGGTTATAACCTGCCTGACAGTCTCTCTCTTGTGTTTTGAAAGGCTATTTACATCTCATTATGAAAACATTTTTAGTTTCTATTCTCGTGTCCTTAGATTCATAGAAGCAGTGCATAGCTTACCTCAGACTTAATTAATTAAAATCAAGTGAAGTGGCCTTTTTTTATCTTATAAGGCCTGTGCACATTCACCCAACTTTTGACTTAAAAAATGGCAGTTTCCACCCCAGCTGGTGTGGCTCAGTGGGTTGGGAACCAGCCTGTGAACCTCAGGGTCCCCAGTTCAGTTCTGTCGGGGCACATGCCTGGGTTGCTGGCCAGGCATGTGCCCCCCAGTTGGGGGCACACAAGAGAGCCAATTGATGTTTCTCTCCCTCTCTTTCTCCCCCTCTTCTCCTCTCTCTGAAAATAAATAAATAAAATCTTTTTTTTTAAATGGCAAGTTTCCTATGGTTCACCTATGAAAGGTGACCGCTTGGCTTTGGAGACCTCTCCCTTGCTTGGGATTTTAGAGGAGAACACAAAAGACCTGTCCTTGCAAGGGTGCCACTCACTGCCTTTTCTGTTGTCCTGCTAAACCTCACAAGTCCCACATCCCTTCATTCCACATCCCCCAGAGAAAGGCTTGGTAGGTATTAAGGTAGAGAAGTGTTTCTTAGAACATCTACCCATTCCAACCTCCTAACCAGTTCAACCCTCTCATCCTTCACTGGGAACACTTTCACAGATCCGGCAGAAAAACAAGAGAAAGCCAAGAGACAGGAAGTAGTGTTTGCTGAGCATCCGCGAGGAGCCGGTCTTGGGCCAAGAGAGGCGCATGCGCGTGTGCTCGTTTTGTCCTCCCAGACAACCTATGAAGGTGCGTGCTCTCGTTTTCCCCAGGAGGAAACAGGATTAGACGCATGAAGTTTCATGCTCAAGATCAAGTGGTAGCCATCGCCAGTGTCCCCCAGTTTGTGACAGCCACACAGCCTGTCTTCAAAGAACAGGGGTTCTTTGAGAGCCTTTGACGGTTTGCAAAGCCTCTGGGTTGGCTCCTCAGAACCCCCTTGCTCCTTGGGTCTGGTCACCATCCCGCGGATGCAAAGCAGGGCCACAAAGATGCTGAGCCTCGCCCCTCCTGTCACCCGAGAGGGAGAAAGGCAGCAGGGGGCTTCCACGGGGCACACTCCAGTCCTCCCGCGCAGGCTGGCCGGCTTGGCAGAGCCGGCGAAGGCATGCTCATGCCAACCGTCTGCATAATCAGAAACGGCGCAGCCTGAGCTTTAACCACTATCATTTTAAATATTATTATTCACAGTTATTTCAGCTAATTAAGCCTTGAGCACTGGCCAGCTCTGGCTTCCAGCTCGGAGACGGAATGCAGAAGCTTCGCCTTACCAGGGAAGCGGGAAGCGGAGCTCAGAGCTGACAGCTTGTAAAGACTGGAGGTGGGGGCTGGGTTGAAACGTGGGCGGGGGGGGGGGGGGGGGGGGGGCAGGAGAACCAGGGAGGTGCGTTCATGGCCGCAACCACCTCCCACGGGCCATGGGAGATCTGGTCCCTTCCTGGGGAGAATCCCTGACCTTCGTCACCTCTCAGGGTTAGACTGCCTTCCTGCATAGGGCCCGCGGGGAACAGTCAGGACTGGCCTGAAGCCTGGGGTTCCAGCCGGGGGCAGTGAGTGGGAGTCCCAGCGGCCTGGGGAGTTAGTGGCTGTGAGGCTTGGAGAAAGCCCCGCTTTCTTGTCTGTGCTGTCTGGAGGGGAGGCTCAGCGCTAGCCCAGGAGGCTGTAGCCGAACGCTCTGCCATCCCATATGGTAGCCGTGAGCCAAACGAAGCTACTTAAATTCACATTTTAATTAACTAAAATTAAACTAGATTAAAAATTCAGTGCCTCTGTCACGCCAGCCACACTTCGAGGGCTCCACCACTGGACAGGGCAGCTCTAGAACATTACCAGCATCACGGAACGGTCTACTGAACAGCGCTGACCTGTGATGAAGAGCGGGAGCGCCCTCGACTGATGCGCAGGTGCAAGTCCCAGCACCGCAGTTTACTGGGAATCTCGGGCAGGTTGCTTAACGCCCTTGTCCTTGGTTTTCTCATCTATAACGTGGAGAGGTGTAGGGCCCAACTCCTAAAGCTGTCCTAACGACTGAATGAGAAATACATGTAAGACGCTTCGAAGAATGCCACACAGTGGTAAGCACTCACGCATCAGCTCGGATGATGTCTGTGGGGGTGTACATTCACAAGGACGCGAGGCTTGCGTGGTACTCAGCGTTGTCACCATCGCTATCTCATTAGCATTTCACGATGACTCCATGAGGCAGGGAGTCACTGGAAAGGTCAGCTGAGCCATTTCACAGGAAGTCCAGTTGAAACCCAGAGGTCATGTGATTTCTCAAACAAGTGGCAAAACTAGGATTTGAACTAAGTAAATAATTCAGCCAACATTTCTGGATGTTTTCATGTCCGATGTCTTACAACACCCATGAAATATCCCACATCAGCCTTAGCCTAACCTCAGGAGGCCAGGAACCTTCCTTTCACGTTAAGAGTGAGGTTCTAAGAGGAAAGGAGCCCTAACTCTCGCTAGCACTTGCACAGCATTTATACTCTACGCCAGGCACTGTTCTGAACGTTCACTTGATCTCCATGACAACCCAGCAGAGTAGGTACGCTTATAATTTCCATGTTAGTGGTGAAGGAGGTGAAGCACAGAGAGGGTAAGTAACTTTCCCAAAGTCACACAGTTGGGAAGTGGTCGAGTCAGAACACGAGAACTCAGGATGTCTGACTCTGACCTCGTTTGCAAGATCTCAGACTTCACTCACCCACATCCCAGCACAAGGGAAGGAAGCAGGAGGAAGACAGAGACTCTTTGCTCCCAACACCTCTGTTCCCCCTCCTTTTCTCACCTGTGTGCAAGGAGAGAAGAGTGTAGGCTCCTCTCCCAGCCTCCCAGGTCTGCAGGAGGGAGGTGGGAGGTGACGCATCTAGGAGCCTTTCTGCTTCTCCCTTGCCCTGTATTATTTTGCTGGGGCAGCCATAACAAATGCCACAGACTGGGCACCTTAAACAACAGAACTTTATTTCCTAACAGTTCTGGAGGCTGGAAGTCCAAGATCAAGGTGTCCACAGGGCTGGTTCCTTTGGAGGCCTCTCTCCTTGGCTTGTGGAAAGCCACCTTCACCCTGTGTCATCGCATGGTCTTCCCTCTGACATGTCTGTATGCAAATCTCCTCTTCTTATTAGGACGCCGGTCATATGGATTAAGGCCCTAATAACCTCACTGAAATTCATTACCTCTTTAGAGAACCTACCTCCAAAGGCCACATGTTAAGACCCAGCATGTGCATTTGGTGGTAAGGGGACACCATTCAGCCTGTAACATGCGCTGCCTCTCTCCTTGCTGCCTGACTCATTTCTTGGCCACCTGGAGGAGCCAATGGGAACAGGGTTCTGGGGGGCAGGGCTTTGGGGGAGCTGGCGAATGGGGAGGAGGGTTCACAGAAAGAAAGTGAACACTCTGGGAACCAAGTGACAGCCTAAATCACTCTCCACCAGGGACAATTGGGCCCTGAGGTAGAGGAAAATGTTATTAATTTTTGCTGTTTTTGCTGTTTACTAACTACCTTTTCTCTCTGTCAGGCCCTTTAAAACATCTCATTTAACTCAACAAGCCTGCAAAGTGGATACTGTTGCCCCATTCTGTAAGTAAGAAAAATGACACCTGGGGTGATTTAAAAACCACCTGCGGTGCGGAAGCCACGGAGTTAAGGATCATGGGTCCTAACTTCACAGTTAAGCAGCCAAATAATTCGTTCTGTTTGTTTGGTTGCCTTGCTCCTTCCCAGCACAGAGCCTTTGCAGGTGCTGTTCCCTTCCGCCGAGGGTGCTTCCCCCTCTCCACACTCCGTTTGTCCCAGTAAATTTCTGCCCTGCCTGCAACTGTCAGCTCAAGCACTTCAACTTCAGAGAGAGCTCCCCTAGATCCCAAAGCCAAGTCTAGTTCTTTGGTTATTTGTTTTCATAGCAGCATGGTCCTGTCCAGCCCCTGCACGTGGTTCTGAGAAATTTGGTGGCCCCACACCCAGTAGACTATCAGCTCCTTGAAGTCAGGCATCATATCTATTTGTAGGCACCACTACCTCCCCAGTGCCTAGCACAGGATATGGCACATAGTAGATGCTCAATAAATACCTACTGGAAAGAATCTTTCTTCCTCTCAGCAGCCTTACTTAACACTCTCGCTCCTCTGAGATTCTGACTTCCTTTCTCCAGTTAGTTCCCAGGGCAGCTTTTATTCTATCTCAGTACATCTTACACTGAGCTGTTCTAGTATGTTTGTCAGCCTCTCTAGACCATGACTCTGAAGATAAGGCCCAAGTCCTACTCATTTTTCCAACTCAGGAGCCCAGCTCATGAGCTGGCACAGAGTAAGCTGTCCATTGTGGACTGGGAGCAATGGTAGAGCATGGAAATGCATCCTGGTGATAGTGGTTCCCCATCGGATGGTGTTCTCAGTGCCAAAGATGCATTTTGGAGAACCAGAACTCCCATATTAACTAGAAAGTTTAGACAGCCTTCAGGTGTGGCTGTATCCAGGGGCTCACACACAATGGCATCAGGATGTGGCCTCTGTCCTTCACTATGTTTTTCTGTGTTCGCTTCACTCTTAGGAAGACTTTCTCTCTGTCCTTACTAACTTCCAAAAGCTCCAGGCCCATATCCTCCCAGCTGGTGGCCCAGTGAAAAGAGGAATTCTATTCCCCAATAGTTCAAACAAAAGTTTACAGGTCAGATCCCACTGGACCAATTTAATCACAAACTCTCTCTTAAACCAGTCACAGAGCTTTAACTTCAGTGACGCAGAGCATGGCTTTCCACCACCCCGCTCCAGCCCAGACTTGGGAGGCTGCAAGCGGACTGCAAGCCACAGAGCACTGAGCCATGGTGCTCTGGGATGGAGGTCCCCCTACCCTTCCCAGCAAGCTGCTCACACCGGAGGACCAGCCCCAAGGAGAGGCACTTAACTTTGATGCTGGTTTCCTGTCGCTGCCTTTCCTACCAAGACGTCATTGGCCTTGACTCCCTTCCGGACTTTTCTGGTTTTTTTCTAGCTCCTATTTAAGGAGGCTACAGGTCCATAAAAGGACATCTCCAATAACCCCAGTGTTTCAGGTTCTATCTCCCTATTGGTTAGAGACTCTCTCACAGCTTTAGGGAATATTCATTTTTTAAAGTGTGTTAGTCTTTTGGATGCATGGATGGATGGATGGATGGAAGGAAGGAAGGAAGGAAGGAAGGAAGGAAGGAAGGAAGGAAAGAAGGAAAGAAGGAAGGAATGCAGGGTGAATGAATTAGTTCCAGGTTCCCTCAGAACACCTCATCTCCCTGTCTTCTCCTGTTGACCATCTGAGACTCCAGATTTACTGCAAGAATAGAAAGCACTTTTCTGTGTCCGGAAATCAGCTCCCTAGTCCTCTCTTATCATAACAATGACTGATGTTTAACATGGCTAATTTTTATCTGGCACTTGCCCTGCTTTTAGGCACTGAGCTAAGTCAGCCTTTGCTCACTTCACAGCCACTCCAAGGTCTGGGTGCTGTTGTTGTCCGCAGTTTACAGTCAAGGAAACCAAGGCTCAGAGAGAGTAATTTGTCCGAGGCACACCGCCAACGGCAGAGCCAAGACTCCGCGCCTGTGACCTTTGCCGCTATGTTCCAGCGCCCTGTGAGCAAGGATCCTCAGATCCATCCACACCGAGTTTCTCATTCTGCCTTTCTTTGCTCATGCTGCTCTGCCTAGAGCCGGGTCCTTCTTCTTCTCCTCTACGTAGACTGAGAGCAGGAAATACATTTGTCTGGGCTACACTGCTTACCAAATGAACTCCCGAATCTCAGCGGCTTACCACAACAGAGACTTCTTTCTTGTTCATGGTCACGCACAGACTGAATCAGGTGGCCCTTTATGTAAGCGGGGAAAGGAGAGGTGCAGTGGGGAAAGTTGGCTCTTGACCTGCCTCGGCTTAGAACAAACACATGCCATGGCTGCTTACATTTCATCGACCCAACCAATGAGTTGCTGTGTGGACATTCGGTGAACACATTCTGTCTCAGCCACAAGGAACCACACAACTGCGAAGGCGGCAGCAACAGGCCAATGCACAGCCAGCTTAGCCAGCCAGTGCAGAAGGGAGGGGTGGGGGTGGGGGGGTGAAGACAAAAAGACCAAGATTCAGGCTGGTGGTTGGGCAGTGGGAGGGCTGGCTAGGACGCTGCGATGAACCAAGCACCAGAAGCTCCAAAATCCAGCGCTGGAGGCAGTGCCCCATTTCTATTGTCTTAAATACTGCTCAGAAGAAGTGAGCCAACACTGAACTTCTTGGCTAAGGCTCAGGACTCTCGTTATCTAAGTCGGGGGCTGCTAATTACAGGATTTGACCTGAATTAAGAGAACAATGTAATAAGAATAACAGTCCTGACTTTTCAAACTTGAGACTTTATAAATCATTCCCACTGCCATAATCTCATGTGACCCTCACAATAACCTTGTGACGTGGGTATTTTATCTCCATTGTATGGTAAGGAAATGTAGAGAAAGATGATGTAATGGACCAAAGCCACACAAAACCTGTGCGTGCTGGAGTGCTTCCCGGTGCCGGTTTTCTGAATCCCTGCTCGGAGCTCTTGCCTCCACCGCTCAGCCGCCTCCCATGCAAATTTCTATGGAAACTGATGGTATGAAAATGAACATCAACCCGATTTGGATTCAAAGGCTCTGTGCCCTGGGCATCGAGACGGACGGATTTAAAAGTGCAGGTGTTGAAGGCAGACAGCCTGGGTTTGGATCCCAGCTCTGCCACCTGCTAGCTGGGCGATAGTTGGCAAGTTAAACGATCTGGGCTCGCTTTCCGCCTTTGTAACACGAGGACGAAGGGTGTCTAACCCCTCGGGTTGTGGTGAGGATTTAATGAGATAAGGAATATAAAATGCCTAACACAGTGCTTGGCTCAACATTACAGCTTAATAAACACTCAGCGACGCTGCTGAGATCCTTCTTGGAGAGAAAGCGATGCCACTGTCCCCTCTTTCCTCCCCAGGGCATGATCGTGTGGCACGACATGACACCCTTGGCTTCCGCCGGAGAACAATCTGACCCCCTAACCCAGCTTCACGCACAGCTGCCTGCAAGAAGGGAACGCTCTTTCTCTCGTTCTCTTTTAAAACTACTTTGTTAAGGTGTTTAAAAGTGCTGTACATATTTAATGTCTACAACTCGAAGGGTTTGGAGATAAGTATATAGCCATGAGAGACTATCACCATGACCTATGCCCTCCTTATTTTTGTGTGATAAGAACACTTACTATAAGATCTACCCTCTTAGCAACTTTTCTGGTATGCACTAACTATAGGCACTATGTCGGTATCTATAGGCACTATGCCATACAGGAGTTTTCCAGTACTTATTAGTCTCGTAGAACCTAACTCTGTGCCCCTTGATGGCTACCTCTCCGTTTCTCCCTCCCTCCAGACCCTGGTGACCACCATTCTCCTCTCTGCTCCTGTGTGGTTGACTATGTTAGATGCTGCATGTAAGTGAGACCATCATTATGTGTCTTTCTGTGTCTGGCTTATTTCACGTAGCATAACGTCCTCCAGGTTCACCCATGTTGTTGCAAATAGCAGAGTATCCTTCTTTTTCAGGCTGAGTAATATTCCCGTATATGTATAACCACATTTTCTTTATCCAATCGAGCATCAAAGGACATTTAAGTTGCTTCCACCTCTTGGCCACTTTTGAATAAGGCTGCAATGAACATGAGGGGGCAGATAGCTCTTCAAGATCCAGATTCCAAATCCTTTGGCTATAGCCCAGAAGTGGGGTTGCTGGACCATATAGGAACCCTATTTTTATCCTCTGTTTTCTTTGCCCGGGGATCCACACCGGCCATTGCCAGCAATCTCTGGGCCTTTGTCTCAGTGTTGCTGCCCTCCAGGGGCCATTTCACATCATGCCAGGGTTACTCTCAGAGTGTCCCTTTGAGGACAGTGGTTCTCAGAATGAAGCGGGAGGTGGAAAGCACAGCCATTCTTGGGGTAGGTAAGGCTCTGAGGATTGCAAGCGTCCCAGGAATGACTCTGATATGTGACTCCATGCTATGCCACTTGAGACACAGTGATTACACAAAGCTCAAGAAAAGAAAAATGAGGGGAACTGGGAACCAGGAGGATCCTGTCCATTTTCGCCAGCACCAGGAATGCATGTGAGCTATTGCTTCCGGGGGTTGGGGAGGGGGTCAGGTGGTCAGTTCTGCCTCCCGGATGAGCCAAAGTTTAGTTTGTGATGCAATTCTCCAACCAGTAAACACGGAACAGGGAAGTTATGAAATGGCCTTTCCTAAAGATTCTTAGAAATAAACCAGGGTAAGGGACTGTATCAGGAACACCTAAAGACCTCTTACAACGCAATAGTGAAAAGACAAATCAGAAAAGGGTGAGAAGAAGCATTTCTGCAAAGAAGAAAGAAACACAAAGACCAACACACAAATGGAAGGATGACTGACATCATTGGTCACCGGGGGAATGCAGAGCAGTACTGGAGACACACCACAGCACACCCACCAGGATGGCCAGCAGGTGTGGTGAGGCTGTGGAAAAATCGGGACCCTCACACACTGTTGGTGTGCATGAAAAGTGATACAACTGCTTGGAAAACAGCCCAGCAGTTTCTCAAAGCGTTGAACATAAAGTTGACCTGTGACCCAGCAACTCTACTCTTCATTATACACCCAACAGAAGTGAAAAACCTATGACCACACAAAAGCATGTACCCAGATGTTCAAAATAGTATTCATAACAACCAAAAAGTGCAAAGAGCCCTGGTGCCTATCAAACAAAATGTAGTACAGCCATACAAGGAATAGTATTTGGCAATAAAAATATATGCTATGACATAGATGAATGTTTCAAACATGTTAAGTGAAAGAGGCCAGACACAAAGGACCACATATTGAATGATTCCATTCACGTGAAATGTCCAGAGCAGGCAAAGCTATGGAGACAGAAAGGAGATTAGGGGTTGCTTGATGCTGAGAGTGGAAGATCATGCTCAAGGGGCACAAGGTGTCTAGAGGTTGATGAAAATGTGCAAAAATTGATTGTGGTAATAGATGCACAACTCTGTGACTATTATTAAATGCCATTGAATTGCACACTAAATGGGGGGCTTGTACAGTATGTGAATCATATCTCAGTAAAGCTGTTGAAATGATCAAATAAATCAGTGTCTTCCTTGAACACCTGCTTGAGACAAGGGCAGTTTCCAAGTCCCTAATTCCAGTCTACATGACAGAGAAACAGGAAGGGAGGGAGGGGGGAGGGAGGGAGGGAGGGAGGGAGGGAGGAAGGAAGGAAGGAAGGAAGAAGAAAAGAAAAAGAAAAGAAAAGAGAAAGGAAAAGAAAAAAGAAAAGAAAAGAAAAGAAAAAAGAAAAGAAAAGAAAACAGGGCCTCCTGGATGGCAGAGCAGTGGTATTTATTGCAACCCCCGGACCCAGAGGGTCCTTCAGCGGCTGCCTTAGCTCACTGGCAGTGGCCAGCATGGCCAGGGTGGCTGAGGCAAGAGGATGCTCTAGGGAGGACTGCTACCATGCCCGAAGGAAACTGAGGTGACTCTACCAGCCTTGGACATGGCTGTGAGCCTGAGTGGAGCACGGAGCTCTGCAAGGTCATGCATGGGCTCCAGACCCCCAGGCACCTGCTCTAGAGACAAACAGAGCATGAGGAGCATGAGCTTTGCCAACAGACAGACCCACATCAGCACCATGACCTTTCTGCCTATTAGCTCCACGACCTCAGCTCTTCCCCTTATCTGTAAAAAACTCAACAACAATACCTCTCATAGAAGCTCCCCTCCCAGTTTGTTTTGTTTTGCTTGGCTAGCATGTCTTGAAGGCTTCCTATGTACTACGCAAGTGCTGTCTATGTATTATTATAATATTTTTTTAGTCTTCACTGCAGTGCTGGACAGAGCCAGGACCTGCAGGTGTCTGGGCTGCTAGACTCAAAGTCAGACTAAGGACAGAGCACCCTGTGCGGCCTCCCCCTGTGGTGTGGCTTCCTCACAACACGGCGGCCTCAGGGCAGTGAGACTTCTCAGCTGGCGCCCAGTGCTCCAAGCACCAGTGTTCCAGCCAATAAGGCAGAAGCTGCACCACCTTTTATGCCTCAGCCTTTTATGAAGTCTCACAGTGTCATTCCTCACCTGCTCTACTGGGCAAAGCAGTCACAAGCCCACCCAGATTCCAGGACAGGGACATCTTGATGGGACGAATGTCAAGGAATGTTTCCAGGGGGAGGCAAGCTCAGGGGTACACGTGGAAGAGACTGTCGGAGGAGGGACTTCCCTGTTTCCTGTGGAATCCCGTGGGAGGATCTCTCGGGCATAACAACCAGCGAAAGAACAAAGGAGTGCTGTTGTGTGATTCCATTCATGTGACAGTCGAGGACAGACAAAACTCATCAATGGTCAGAACGGTGGCTACCTGGGGGCGGGGTGCAAAGGTGTAGGAAGGAGAGAGCCTCCTGAGCTCTACTGTGTTCTATATGCAGGTCACAGCGGTGGGTACACAAGTGTATTCATACTTAGAAGTCCATCAAGCTCTGCACTGAAAACTCACACACTGGACACACCAGGTCAACAATGTGTGAAACAATTATCAACACTTGAGGTCTCCACCCCTGTCCCTGCCCCAGCCAGCTTTCTGTGCCTGGGAAAAGCAAACTCCCAGGCCTCCCCATCCTGGCTGGTGGGTGGAAGTGGATGTGTGGTTCCGCCCCCTCCTGTGGCCCTCCCGCCCCCACTTCCTTCCCAGCCTCAGGATCCCGAAGTCCGTGCCAGAGGCCAGGTCCTCAGAGATTTTGCTCTGACCCCTCACTTTATGGAGGAGGAAAGCAGGAAACAGAGAGGTGGAGAGACCTCCTGACTCCCAGCACAAGACGCCGGCAACACTTTGTGGACACCGGGTGCCTCTGTCACTCAGGGTGGGCGAAAGCCATGAGGGCAGAACTCTGCCCCTTTTCCCCTCGGGTGGCGGAACGGTCCGTGGCCTGCCAGGACCTCTGCTTGGTGAGGTCTTTGTACAGCCAGGCCCATCCGGACGGGAGTTTCTGGAAAGCAGGAAGGTTTCCTACTCGATAAGTGTCTGGGACCCACCCAGCTGGGCAGGGTTCCCACGGAGCCAGGGCAGAAGTCCAAAGCTGGCCCCTCTCTGGGGCTCGCCCCATAACCAGCCCTGAGGACTGTAGGCCTGCCTGAGCAATCAGACCATTCCCAGAAGCTCCAGAGCGCCGGGGACAGGGAGAAGTGCTTTCACTTTCGAATTGGCCTCCCGAGGCCGAGGCCGGAGCAGGTGCCTGGAAGTCTTGCTATGTGAAGCCCAACCCTACAGAAGGCGTCTCCTGATTGGTCCACCCCACCCCAGCGTCCCACCCAGGCACTTCTTTCCTCTTGCACAGTCAACCCCTGTCATGGCTGGACTGTCCCCCTACCCACCCCCCCCCATTCACATGTTGAAGTCCTAACCCCAAAACATCTGATCATGACTGTAGTTGGAGACAGGGTCTTCAAAGAGGTAATTACGTTAAAATGAGGTCATCTGGGTGGGCTGTCATCCAATGTGACCAGTGTCTTTATTTTAAAAAAGAGAGAGATTAGAGCTTAGGCACAGACACTGGCAGAGGGAGACACAGGGTGAGACGACCATCTACAAACCAAGGACAGAAGCCTCAGAGGAAACACGCGTGCTGACATCTTGATCTTGGACTTGCAGCTCCCACAATGGTGAGGAGATAAAACCTGCTGTTTCAGGCCCTCGCTGGGGGGTCTGTGTTGTGGCAGCTGGAGCAGACCAGACCACTCCCATCGTCAGGATGTCACCCATTTCCGCACCTGGCCTTTGCCCAGGCTGACCCCTCACCACACCTGGAGGGGCCGTTCCTTCCCCTTTCCTCCTACCCTTCCACAAGATCCACCTTCCAGGCCTGGCTAACTAACTGGTTGGTGACATTTCCCTTCAAGCTCCCCTGCGTCGGCAAATTCTCTCGAACCGTCTTGCACTCTACCTGTGCCGACAGTCAGCTCTGTGACACCAGTTTGGCTCGTGTCCTGCAGCTGCCTCCTACACCAGATTTTGACCCAGAGGCTGTACCTGACTCATTGCCACATCCCCAGTATGCACGACAGACGGCTTGATAGAATGTCTGTTGATTGAACTGAATTGAGGGGTGTGCTGAGTGCCCCACCTTAGTCCTGTAGGGGTCCCCGGCTGTCAGACCCCGGGCTTCTCTTTCGGTGCCTCTGCCCTGCTCGCTCCAAAATAAGGTAAGAAAGGCTTTAAGGTCAGAATTAGCACTGCCTAAGAGACTGTGTATTCCAAAATGAAAAACCACAAGATATCCAAGATAGGGGTGGTTAGTGATAGCAATGAGGTTGCCAGGGGCTGAAAGGGCTCCTTCTCAGGTGGGTGAAACCAGCCCTGATCTGTCCGTGAATCTGAGGATGTGTGTGTGTGTGTGTATGTGTGTGAACAGGGGGTATACGTGTGCACCCAGGGATGGAAAAGACCCCACACTCACCTGCATGGGGAGGCAGGCATCGACACGGGTGGTAACCTGAAGATAGCACAGCATTCGAAGGTCACATGGACCTGGGACCTGAAGTTCAGCTCCTTTGCTGTCAGACCATTAAACGAGCTGAACATTTAGGCAAGAAGGCCCCGCACCACTCCTGACCTTTGGTGGGTGCCCTTCATCCACAGATGCCATCCTTCTCCTGAAGTCTGTCTGGGCCCAGCACTGAGCCTGGGGCACAGAAGCCACCCTACTTGGGGCCAGGCTGGCAGGGGTTAACAAAAGAAAGGCTGGTTGTTTCTGGAAAACAAAAGGCTGGATCAATAGATCTACAGAGGCAGCCATTGATCCGCCAGGGCAAAGGCTCTGTGGGGAGCTGCCAGGCAGTTTCTCCGAAACATCCAGACCAGAGCAATCCGGGAAAGCCAGGCTGAGGCTGGAAAGGCCCCGCGGCCCGTCCGTCCTGGGATCATCGTCCTCAGAGCACAGGGCTTCCTCTCTCCAAGGGCCCGGGGGGTCCGACTCCAATCACGGGTGTGAGAGTGGGAAAGGACCTGAGCTTCCTCCAGCTCGGTTCTTAATCTGGGGTCCATGTTAAGAATTCAGCCATCTGGGAACTTTGAAGGGGGGAGAAGTTCGCTAATCTGTAACTGGAATTTAGCATTTCTGTATGAACACAAGCAGCAAACCACAGTAGAATTAGGATTACCTGGGACTTTGTCCCTAAGAATAATGACCAGTATTGCCTACCACAAAATTGGGGGGGTGGTCGGACCTGCCACTACATCTAGTTTAATGTGTTAATAAATGAACACGTGTATGACTGTGTCACAGATTTGTTCTTTTTTATATTTTGATAACTGTATTTCTGTATAGTTTCCTTTGTTATCCTATGCATTTTATTTTGCCAGCCTGCCCAAAAGGTCCATGACCCAAAAAAAGGGTTAAAAGTTCCTATTCCCCACTGCAGGTGGGGAAACTGAGGCCCAGAGTGGGCAATGCTGTTCCTGGATGGGTGGATGGGTGGGAAAGTGAGAAACAGCACAGACAGAACAATAAGGATGACCTTCAATGACAGCCTACCCTGGGCCGAGCCTCGTTTTAAGTAATTGAATCTTCCCAACAGCCCTATGAGGAAGGTAATGTTTCTGCCCCCATTTCACAGGTGAGAAAACTAAGGCCCAGAGCTGAGACTTACCCGAGGCCACACAGCTCATACATGGAAGAGCTGACTCAAACCCCTGAACTTCCACGCTAAACCTCCCTTCTCTGGGACCGCTCTTAACTAGTCCACTTAAGCGTGGTTTCCGACCAAGCTCTGGGGTCACAGACCAGAGCTGGTTTGGGTTCCAGCTCTGCCACTCGCAAGCTGTGTGCCTCTGGGCAACTCTTCGCTTGCACAAATCACAGTTTTCCCTTCCACGTCATGAGGAGAGCAGCAGCGCCTCCATCCTTGGTCATGTGCGGATTAGTAAGGTGTGGGAAGCACTTAGCACACTGTGGGGGCGGAGTAGCTGCTCGCTAACCCTGTTCTGACCGATGAAACCAAGGCACAGACTCGGTTACAATGGCACTATGCGCCTATGTGCTGAAGTCTTTAGAAATTAAGACACTAAAAATTTCAACAAGGCTAAAACCCAGATCCCAGTTCCCGGCAAGATCAACAGGTGCCAAGAGCTAAGAAGTGCTCATGGAATTCTGGTTCGTTTGGGGAAAGGCTGAAACTGGAAGCAAATATGGGAAAATGCCAGAGTCAGGGACTTCCTTCCCAAGAGTCCAGTATGGAAAGGGGCAAATGTAACCTGACAGACACACACTCCTTCGGCCAAGGTCAAACCTAACAGTGAGAAGTCATACTGATAGTACGTACCTTTGGTAAAAGAACGACACTTTGCTTCTACTTCCTGAAAGCCGAGAGCCCCTGCCTAATCACAAGGAAAATATCCAACTCAAACTGAAGGGCATCCTACAAAGTATCTGATCAGTCCCTCTTCGAAACTGTCCAAGTCCCCAGAAGTAAGGAAGGCCTGAGACGCCATCCCGGTCTGGAGGAGCCTAAGGAGGCATGACAACGACATAATGTGGGATCCTGGATGGGATCCTAGCAGAGAAGAGGAATGTTAGGTAAAAGAAAAAACAGTAAGGAATGTGACTAAAGAATGGACTGCAATTAATATCAACATGTCCACATTGCTCATGAGTTGTGACAATGACCCGTACTAGTATTTGATGGTCACATTCACAGGTGTGGGCCCAGGGGAACTGTCATACTGTTTTTGCAACTTTTCTCTACATCTAAATCTCTTCTAAAATATAAAGTTTTTTTTTTTAATTTTACAGTATATCTGAATGGTGGTGTTCCAGGCAATTTCTTTTCTTAATTTTACTTCCCTGTGTTTTTTAAGTGGCCTATCATGAATATGCTTTGCTTTTGTTATCAGAAAGAAATTCAACAAACTTTGTTTTAAAAAAAAAAATAAATGAATGAATGAGCGTCTGGCCCTTTGGAGACAGAGTGCTGCATAAATAAAAGTATAATTAGAGTCGGTCCTTGGGCAGCGATTACAACCCACTTTATCATTCTGCTCCCAGGAGGCTCCCGCCACCAGGGCCTGGCACTCGCCCAGGGGCGGGTGGTGAGCCCGAAACCTGCCAAGCACTTTTCCCGGCTGTGCTGGGCTCTTGCTGGCAGGGCAGGGCAGGGCAGCGGCTGCAGGGCCAGAGCACCGGGCCCAGGTGAGGAGACACTGCTGACTCAGGGAGGCCCTCCGGCAAAGCAGCCCCTAGAAAATCCTGTTCAACAGCTTCCAGGCCATGGCCGGCCTGCTCCAGGAGTCAAGAAAACCAAACATGGTCCTTGGTTCCCACCATACAAAGAAAGACAGGACCAGACAGCCATAACCCATCGCTTGCTCGGTCCCAGGTAAGGTCACCCACCACCACTGAGCCCTCCGACGGTTCTGTGAAGCAGACACAGCAGTCCCCCCTCACCCGCAGTTCCGCTTCCCACAGTTCCAGATACCCGTGGTCCACCACAGTCTGAGAGCAATAAATGGAAAATTCCAAAAATAAACAATGTATAAGCTTTAAATAGCACGCTGTTCTGAGGAGCATGATGAAGTCCCGCACCATCTTGCCCCGCCCCACTTGAAACGTGAATCAGCCCCTCGCCCGGTGTCTCCACGCCCCGGACACTGCCAACACATTACTCACCCAGCCTCCATCTCGGTTATCACGTGGACGGCCCCGGTATTGCAGCGCCTGTGTGCCAGTCACCCTGATTTTACCTAACAACAGGCCCAAAGTGCAAGAGTCGTGGTGCTGGCCACTTGGATTTGCCAGAGAAAAGCCATAAAGTGCTTCCTTGAAGTGAAAAGGTGAGTACAGTACAGTCAGATTTTTCAAGACCAACTGCGTGCACATAACTTGTAGTGTATTGTTATAATTGTTTTATTCTGTTGCTGTTATTAATCTCTTACTGTGCCTAATTTATAAATTAAACTTTTTCACAGGTATGTATGTATAGGAAAAAGTACACACACAGTTGTGTACTACCCGAGGTTTCAGGCATTCACTGAGCACCTTGCAACGACAGTATCCCCTGTGGATAAGTGGGCACTACTGTATCCTCTTACTGCACCTCTTTTAAAGGGGAGGCTCAGACAGGGTCCCTGAGATCAAAAGCAGAATATACACTGCTATGCTCACTCCTACACCAGAACTGCCAGTCTCTGAGCCTTTCGGGGATGTCCTGTGACCTTGGCAGATGGCTGGACCACCTTTGGGGCCAGGACGCTGGAGGAAGAAAGTGCTCACGGTGGGCAGCAAACCATCAGACTTCCCATACGACCTGCCACCACCTCCCGTATCCCAAGGGCCATGGGCCAAGGCCAGCTTGTTGTCAGCCTCAACCCATCCCGAACACCAATTCCAGCTCGGGATCACAGGGGATGAGGGCCTGCCCTGTGGGCTCCCGTCCTGTTCAGTTTCCAGGGCTTCCTCCACCGTCTGGCACCCAGTTCATACAGGAACGAGCTCCTGGTGAGGGCATCAGAAGCAAGGAACAGGGCAGAGGCCGTGTTGAGTCGTGTCTAACTGCAGTGGGATTGGGACCAACTTCCCTGGGAATTTTCAACAAAAAGCCTGGGAAGGGACTGCTCAGCTCTCCAACACGTACAGAGAGGGTTTGGCTCCTTCATGATCACGTTGAGTGGGCGCCTTCCCAGCGGTCTGGGCACTTACTCTAATCACTCTTCCCGAGCTCATGCAACTCTTCAGAAAAGGCTTTCGGAGCCACCTTTGACCCCAATTGATCAGCCTGCTTGACTGCCCCACGTATTGCCCGATGCAGGCATCCGGGGGTCTTTCCACTGTCTCCAAAACCCAAATCCAGTTTCAAAAGACCGAAACCTGCCCCTCTGAGGCCACTCCCAAGAGCCCCAGGCACAGTCTGAGGAATGGCTGCCTGGTAAGAATCATGTGACTTTCCCAACTGCGGTTGCTCTCAGACACCTGCCTTCCTGGCCAACACTCCTGTGAGCGGCTCTCTCCCTGCCTCCCGTCCAAGGCCCTGAACCATTCCTCAGACAGAGGGCGTGTGGGGCACACCCACCCACTCACCTGGTCTGGCTCTGCCTTCCCTGGAAGCGGGCCCCTGTCCCTTCTCCCTCCCAGCAGAGCCCAGGCACTGGGACCAGCCCAGGCTCCATTTGCCCCACTAATGAGCCTTAAGTGTTTGGCTTGGGTTCCTGCCAGTCCTACCCCCAAGGGGGAGGGGGAATGGGAGAACAGAACAAAGCTCACACCAGCTGGGCTGTGCTGGGCCCCGGAAGAGCTGGCACAGGGGCTGTGCGGCACAGAACCACCCAGGGGCGAGCCCAGGCACCCATCTGAGGCCCCCGACTTTCTGTCCTCTCCACTTCCATGTCATTCCCAGAATGCTGATTCCTGGCACCACCTACTACACTGAAATCCCAGGAGACCGTGAAACCCCAGGAAACGGACACTCAGAGAAGGCAGCGAACCACCGCTCTAGCAAATGATGGGAATTCCGGGCTAGTTTGTGAAACTCTGTACACATGTGTCTTTCTAGTGGGTCCACAGCTTTGGTCAAATTCTCAAATTAAGTTGATAGCTCCCCTACCCCATAAAAAAACCCAAAAGGCTAAGCAGTTCTGGTCACTGAGGTGACTTCCTTTTTTTTTTTTAATAATTTTTTAAAGATTTTATCTATTTATTTTTTTTTAGAGGGAAGGGAGAAACAGAGAGAGAAACATCAATGTGCGGTTGCTGGGGACCATGGCCTGCAACCCAGGCATGTGCCCCGACTGGGAATTGAGCCTGCAATGCCTGGTTCACAGCCCACACTCAATCCACTGAGCCACGCCAGCCAGGGCTGAGGTGACTTCTAAATGCAGCTGTAGCCTAAATTCAGTGACTCGGTTAAGGTCCATCAAGGCAAGACCACAGGAGCCTCTCCTTTTACCAAACCCCGGGGCAAGTCTGCGGAACCCAGGATGATAGAGAGCTGGACTCAGGGACAGGGGCTTGGGTGGAGAAGGCCAGAACCCAGGGGACATCCCAGGGGACATCCCAGGGGACATGCACGGGCTGAAAGGCCAGAAGGACCCTTCACAGAAACCAACCCGCTGGTGAGAAGGGGGCGTTTTCACCAATACCCAGTTTTCTCTCTCTGCAGCCACACAACAAAACCACGTTTTCTAGTCTCCCCTGCAGTGAGCAGGGGCCGTGAACTAAATCCGGGCCAGTGGGGCGTGGGTCTCCTGCATCATGCTCCCCTCTCCCCAAGATGCTGTGGAGGACTCAAAGGCCTCTGCAGGTGGCCGAGCCACAACACAGAAGGAGCCTGGGCTCTGAATGACTTCAAGGTGCAGAGTGTCCCCAGCACCAACCCACGTGGACCAAGAGCTTTATTTATAGAAAATAAACCTTTGTGTTAAGCTACTGAGGTTTGGCGGTTGTTTCCATCAGCAATCTGCCTTTTACAACCAATACACCCTCCTCAGGGACCCGGAGCCCAGGAGCACGAGGGTATGACGTGTCCAACAGCAGACTGAGTTCCCGGCGGGTTAGGGCTAGAACCGGAGTTTCCCAGCACGGCCCTGGACAGGTGGGACAGGGCTCGATGACCACACACCACAACTGGGCAACACCAATTCCCAAAAAACTTTATTGTTTCAAGTGGCAAAATGTTATTGGTCTCTGTGGGGCACCTGGCAGGGTGGAGGAGACCTGGGGTGGGGCTGGGCTCCACCCATTACAAAAATCAAAGGCTTTTATAAAAAATGCTATAAATTGGTATCAAAAGAAAACCCAAGGTAGGCTGGAGGAGGAAGCAGGAGGGAGGCGGGCAGAGAGTGCACAGAGGAAGGACCAGAACCTCGGACCACTATCGACAGAATCCAGGCCGGAATCCAGGCAGGGAGGGAAGGTGTAGGGGAAGTCGGGAAGGTGATACAAAGTGCATAAATGTGCCTCCCCAGACGCTCCTCGGAGGTGTAGGGGAGCAGAGGCTGCAGCCTGGGACATGGGGGACTCCAGCCATCTCCTTGCCGGGGACCCCACAGGAGCGGGCACTGCCTGAGACTGCCAGATGGGAAGGACCTGCACCAGGAAGGAGAGAAGAGCGCAGGGGCGCTGACCACGGGGGGCAGAGGAGGTGCCCCAGCTTCCCTCCCCTATGCCCGTCCCGGCTCCCCAAATTGAGCCCCGTTGTAAGGAAGGTTCCTGGAGAGTTCTCCCAGAGGTCCCAGGCCAGGAGGGCTGCTGGAGCACACTCGGGCCAGCCACAGGGCCTGGGGACCATCGTTGAGCGCAGGGAAGAAGGCTGCGATAGAAGCCCTCCCAGGCCATCAAAGGCCAGACAACCCCACCCTGTTCTGTGGGCAAAACTGAGGGAAAGTCAAGGGACACACCAAGTCTCTGGGGCTTGGCTCCACCTGCCTGCTCCCAGCCTGACAAACAGAGAAAGGGGGACGGAGAGGGGAGGGAGGGGCCCCCTGCGTCCTCCAGGGCACACCTTGCTCATCCCTGGACCCTTCTCCCCGAGCCCAGGGACCTGCCCTCACCTCAGTGACTTCTTAGACCTTCTTCTTCTTCAGCTTCAGGGCTTGTAGCCAATTGGGTGACGATCCTTCTGACCTAGAAGGCAGAGGGCAAGGTGACAAAGCAAACCTGAGGAAGGCGGAACAACATGAGGAGCGGCAGCATAGAACCCCCACCCCCAGCCCCACCCCTGGCTCCACCCAGAAGACGCGGCCCAGGGCCTGGCTTCCAAGACAGAAACCCTGCCACCCAACTTAACACAGTTGCTTTGGGGCCTGTCGACCTCGTCCCCAAGCTTTGGTTTTCCTCTACATAAAGTGAGGTTTCCCCTTTTAGGCCAAGACATTGAGGTCAGTCGACGCCCTGAGTTCACATCACGCACCCTGAGGATTTCTCTGGCTTGGGAGGTAACGCGAGGGGCTTCCCCAGCCCCGGGACCTTGCAGGACTTGGAGCGCTGGACGGAGGACTCCTTCTGGCTCGCCTTGCCGTCCGTCGGCTCCCCCTCCTCAGCTGAGCGGTTCCGGGGGCGCAGCTTGGCCTGAAGGACAAGTCCAGGTGCACTGAGATGTCAGAGGGACGGGCAGGAGGATTCACAGAAAGGGCAAGCAGTCCCCAGTCGGGGCCCAAACGCCTCTGCAGTCCTTTCAGCCAGACGGACAGGAAGGCACTTAACGACAAACGTCCCCGAGAGCTGAGCGCTGCCTTGCACACAGTAGCCCCTCAAAGGGGTACTGCACTGTTGAACTGAATTCAGGCCTGAGGCGACTTTCAGCCCTGAGCCTTTGCTTATTCTTTTTCCTCTGCCTGGAAGGCCTCCCACCACCTCACCCTCTGTAGCCAACCCCTGTGCATGCCTCAAAGCACGGGCACACGCTGCATGAGGCTTCCCACGGTCATAAAGCAACTTCTCTCTCTCCGAACAGGCCCAGCCCTTCCCGTGACCCCTAAACTTCTCCCTTCGCCACATCTAACTACGGACATGGCTTTGTCCCTCACCACCCCACGAGGTTCTGGAACACAGAACAGCCTCGATCGTCCTTCTATCACAATTAGCACACAGCACGGGGTGCGGCAGGCCCTCCCTGGAGAGCAGAATGAGAAGTAACATGGGAAGGAGGAGGCAGGGGAATGAATAGGTGGTGGGGAGAAGGCTGCATGCCAGGTGTCCAGCTGGCCAGGTGGTTGGATGTGCTTGCTGACTAATCGGACGGTACCTTCAGAGCTGATGGGCTCAGGCCAGGGAAGAGGTTGACTTTCAGTCCCTTGGTGCCCAAGGACATCCGCGTCCGGCGGTTCTGAGGTTCCTCCACCACCTCCTCATCCGAAGACGGCACCCGAGAAGCTCGTGGCTCTGCAAGGGCCCAGAGAGGGCTGAGCACAGGCAGCCACCCCACACCCCCACCTCCCAGCACAGCCCCAGACACCACACTGGCTCTACCTGTGGAGTCCTGGAATAGGCGTGCATCCGAGTCCGCCGCCTCCGACAGGCCCAGGGTACCGCCTGGCCGGATGGCCGGGGCCCGGTGCCCGCGCTTGCGCCCCAGGTTGGCACGGCTCCGATACATGGCACTGTCGAGGACCTCAGTGTCCTGCTCAAGACAACGGCAACACCACTGCCATCACCGTCCCACGGTGCTGCCCCACCCCACAGGAGCCTCTCAGAAGCAGCTGGCTGTGAGTGGATCCCTCCTGCAGCCAGGAGCCCCTGCTCACCCAACTCGCCCCTGGCCCACTTCCTGCCTACTGGATGGAGACCACTCAGAGCTCGGAGCAGCTGGGGAGCCCCAGGGGCCAGGCTCTGGCTCCACCCCCTCACCCCTCACAACAGCCCACCTGGGCTCACCCTCCACTGACCTCGATGAAGGAGAAGTCTTGGCTGGGGGAGGTGGCGGGAGGGCCTTGGGGGGGCCGCCGAGGAGGGCGCGTCGGGCCCTGGTCACCCCGCCCGGCCCCCAGAGGGGCCCAGGTGCCATCCACCTCTTCTGTCCGGCTAGCTTCACCATCAGGCTGGGGCCTCCAGGAGGACACGGGGTCCCTGCTGGGCCCTGGGGGCTCCCCTCGGTCATCCCCTGCCACGGTTCCTTCCTCTTCCGACAGGCTCCTCAGGCCCAAAGCTGCGGACTCCCTCCGGGCCACTGCCTTGGAGCTGCTGGCAGCCAGCACCTCCTCCAGCAGGGCCTGGGAGCCAGAGGGCGGCGAGCGGGCCGGGCACCCACTGGGGCTGCAAGGAGACGGGCCCGTGGACAAGGTTACCATGAGATCACATCTCCCTCTCCCGAAGGGCCCCTGTCATGAAATCTGTCTCTCCCTCCTCCCAACCTCTCCCTCCTTTCCATGCTTTCCCCAGGCTCCTTCAGGAAGGACACGGTCAAGGCCTCACACAACACAGCACAGAGGGGATGAGCTGCGCCAGCCTGTCAGGTTCAAATCCTGTCTTCTACTTAGACTTTGGGCGAGTTCCTTCACCTACAAAAGCTCCTAACTTTATCAGGTTGTTGGGGGCATGAAATGAGAATGTGAAGCTCAAGTCACAGTGCCTGGCACTCAGAGCGACCCTATGAATAACAGCTACGGTCACTACTGCCGTCAACGTTGTGGACGCTGTCCGTGCATCCCCCCCCCCAGGAGCCCCTGCCTGGGGGCACACTCGCCCTGGGATGAGCCAGACACTGGCCATCCGCCCGTGCCATGCCTCCCTGTGCCCCCGTCTCACGGAACCTGCCGGGCCCTGCAGACGGCTGTCTATCTGGGCACGCTGGCTCCCTGCCAAGGAAGCTGCACCAGCGCCCCTCTGCTCACTCTCACTCTGCAGCTTAATTCCTTGGTGGAACTGGCCTGCTCCCCTTCCCCAGCCACCGCTCCTCCTCCACCCGCCCCCACAGGTTCTTTGTCGCCACTGCCAGTCTGTGAGCGACTCAAGGGCAAAGACACAGCCGCTTCTGCCCTTGCGCCCCCAGCACCTGGCCCAGGGTCTGGCCAGGAGCGGGACTAGGCAAACACTTGCCCAGTGAATGAGAAGCCGGGTCCCCTTGCATCTCAGCGCAGCTTATGCATCCCTGCCTGCTGCTCCCTCCAAACACAGCACACACACACATGCAGGGCACACAGGCACGCTCACCAAACTCACACCTGCGTCCCGAAGGCCACCGCACCTGAGCGTTTAAGATAAGGTCAGTTAAGATAAGGTCTGAAAGACGCACTACTGACTCTGTGGCCTCAGGCAGGCCGCACCCTCTCTCCTGCAAAGGGGAGATGCTAATCACCGCTCCCTGTTCACCCGCAGCTGTGAAGACCAAGGAGGTCAGGTGTGCGGTCAAGCGCCGGGGCCCGCAGAGTTCCCTGAGTCCTGGGAAGAGGAGTCAGGGCGACCACTGGGCGCCCGTCTCCTGCCACCAGGAATGCTAACGCTTCCCATGTCTATCATTACAGCATGAGGCTCAGAGAGGCCCAGGGACCCAGGAGCCTCTGGATGCCCAGTCCTGTGAACTCTGTCCCTGCAGTCCTCACCCCCTACCCAGGCTCCCCCCTTCTCCCACTCCACAGCCGGGGTTCCCCAGAACACTCCCTCCTCAGCTCCCCTGGGCAGCACCAGGGCCCCATCACCCTTTCTTCTCCTTCTCCTCCTCAACCCTAAATGCCTTCCCGACCCCTACACCACCACCCTAACTTCCTCTTACACCAAGGGTGCCCAACCCACAGCCCCCGGGCCACGTGCAGCCCAGGATGCCTGTGAATGCAGCCCAACACAAAATCCTAAATTTACTTAAAACGTTAGAGATTTTTTGTGTGTGTGATTATGTGTCACAGCATATTTAATGTGTGGCCCAAGACAACTCTTCTTCTTCCAGCGTGACCCAGAGATGCCAAAAGGTTGGACACCCCTGCTCTAGACTCTTCCTGGTCCCTCCTGCCCCCTCCCACTACCATCAGCCCCTCTACTTATGACACAGCCCCCCTCCCCTCCTCCCTGGCAGGTGAGAAGCTCCAGGGTTGGGAAAGAGCAAACTTCCTACCCAGTCAAGACAATGAATCCAAAGCTCAGTGGATGGAAATGTTAACGGAGGACATACAATGCCTTTTTGCACCCTTTCCAGATGAGAAATCACCTCAGTGAGTTTTAGAACATAAAAACCCCTGAGACAGACCGTGGTTGGCTGGTAAAATTACCAGTGTGTTCCTTTGGAAAGCTCTTTTCAGCAATTGTGTGGGGGATGGGGGGCCAGGGTGATGGGGCCAGGGGCCAGGTCCCATGTCCTTCAGGTTTCTTAAACTGTTGCTTCTTCTAGGCATTCATACCGGGCAGGCAAGAAGCACCGTGTTCCTAACCCTGAGAGACAGTGAGGGCCACTGTGCACTCCACTCCGGCCCTGGAATGGCCAAGGCCAAGAACAGAGTGCTCCTCTCTGCACTCAGGACAGCCTCCGTGGTCCCTGGCCCAGGAGCACCTGTGGCTTCAGAGCTGAGAGGCCTGTAGAACAGCCACTGTGCTCAAGAGGAGCCCACCAGGAGATGTGACATGTGCCACTCCAGTGCCTCCAGCCCCATCACAGTGCAACGTCACCGAGGCAGCCTGAAGCGTGGGCTGCGAAGAGTCACACCCCACACATCACACTCATTCAAAGCAGGAGCTCAACCTGGGTGCATGTCAAGAGTTCGGTTTTTAAAAAAAGTAAAAGTCAAAATAAAAATTCACAGCCCAAACTGTCATAATTTCCCAAAGAGTAAAAATCCATGGGGCAAGCTGGTTCTTCCCTCCCCAGAAGGGCTTAAAAGTCTTCAGGCAGCCGGCACCACCTTCCCTCCCACACGGGGATGGTGTTCCCCTTACCTGGCTCCAAAGCCTGGAACTTCTCCCGTCTCCATTCCAGGGCCTTCAGGGCAGGTCTCCAAGGAAGGTGAGGAGTCATCTTCGCCCTGGGTCTCTGGCCCACTTGTCTCGCCAACCCCCAGTTCCCTGGCCTCCATGGGGTCTCTGGTCTCCAGGCCAGGGCTCGACATGCCAGTGTCACCGAGACCTAGCTCTGGGCACTGGCTGACTTCTCCCACCCCATGTTCCCTGGATGCACTCGGGGCCCCGGAGAGCTCCACGCTCCGGAGCCCCAAGTCCTGGCTCCAGTCCGTCTGCCCCACTCCGCATCCCCGCGGCTCCCGAGACGCTCCGGTCTCCAGGTCACAGGCCACCTCCAGATTCCTCAGGCCCAGGTTGTTGTCCCAGTCCACCTGGCCCACCCCGAGTTCCCTGGAGCTGCTACCTGCCGCCACGGCCATGTTCCTCAGACCCAGGTCTGGCGTCCAGTCTGCCTGGCCCACTCCAAGCTCCCTTGATTTAAGGAACTCTCCAGCCTCCGCACCTGACCAGTCGGTCTGCCCCACGCCACTCTCTCTGGCCTGGCTGTGACCTCCTGCCTCCCCGACCCCAGCCAAATCTCGGCCCCTCGCCCCAACCTCAGAAGTCCAGTCTTTCTCCCCAACTCCCATCCCCCTGGGCTCCTCAGGCCCCCCGGTCTTCACACGGCTGGCCAGGTCCACGTCTCTCAAGCCCAGATTGTCCGACCAGCCCATCTGTCCCATGGCATCCTCCCTGGCCTCACTTGAGCCCACGGAGCCCACGCAGCTGGACACTTCCAAGTTCCTGAGGCCCAGCTGGTCAGTCCAGTCCACGGGCCCAGCTGAGGTCTTCTCGGGAGACACGAAGTGGCCACCTCCCATCGTGCTGGAAGGGCTCAGGCCAGCACCGCTCACCCGGTCGTTGCCGATGATGCCAAACTGATAGCTCCTCTCGGCAGCCTCCGTGCAGAAGTCACCGCTCCAGTCTCGCTGCCCTGGGCTGAAGGCCACCGCCGGCTGGGGCGCGACACTGAGGCTGATGTCGCCAGGCCAGCCTTGCTGCCCCAGCTCCCTGTCTTCCAGGTCAGCATCACCCGGGCTCTGGCCCCCAGCCTGCCGTCCCTCCTGCAGCCCTCTGACTTCCTGGCTGGCACCACTGTCCTGCCAGCTGCTCTGGCCCCTCTGCCCCAGTGCCCCATCCTGCAACTGGGGGGTGCTGGGGCTGAACAGGCCCCTCGCCTCTATCTCCTCCGGGCGGCCTGCATCCCTGCTGACCTCGCCCAGGCTGTCTCCCCCACTCGAAATCTTCTTCCCAAACTCCTCATCCTGCTGTTGGGCTTCCTCGGGGCTGAACCCGGCGCTCAGGGCTCTCGTCCCGAAGCCTCTGTCCTGGGGGCCGAGGGCCACGGGGCTGCCACAGCTGCCGTAGTCCCTCATCCAGGCGCTCTTTCCGAAATCCTGGTCTGGCTGCTCAGAACCCCCACTGCCATAGGTGCCAAGTGACGAGTCTCTCTTCCCAAACTCCTGGTCCTGCCCGTCGGCATCCTGGCTGCTGAACCTGCCCAGGTGGTCCTTCTTCCCCACCTCCTGACTCTGTTCATCTGCCTCCTCTCTGGCATAAGCCCCCAGAGAATCTCTCTTCCCAAACTCCCAGTCCTGAAGGCTTGCATCCCGACTGCTGTAGGAACTCAGCGAGTCTCTTTTCCCAAATTCCTGGTCCTGGAGTTCCGCGTCACGGCTGGAGAAAGCGGCCTGGGAATCCCTCTTTCTGAACTCCCAGTCCGGAACGTCCGCCTCCTGGCTCTGTGGAGTGCTGAGTGGGGCTGGCTTTCCAATCACCCGGTCCTGGGCCGCGAGCCCCCCTGGGGCGGACCCTGCGCTCCCATCCGGGCTGCTGACCTCCAGCTCCTCATGGCTGATGCCACACCTGCTGGCCCACTCCCTGGTGCTCCCGTCTCCCACTCCTTGCCCACACTTGCTGGACCAGTCCCTCTCTCCAAGGCCTGGGTCCCCTCTAGGGCTGGCACTCCCGAGGCCGTAGTCCTGAGAGGTGTCTTGGCACCAGCTGGAAGGGCTAAAACTGCTGGGCTGTGGATCTGCTGCAATCCCAAATTCACTCTGCAGATCTCGCTGGGCCCAGCCAAGGAGTCCCTGAGAACCAGAGAGAAAGAGAGAGAGAGAGAAACAATTGCTTAGAGTCGATCGAGAATGAGAGTCAGCACCGTCTGCTGCCCAACAGCCGAACTCCGGCACCAGAAAGCCTGGGTTTGTATCCCAGCTGTGTGACCTTCAGCAAATCACTTAACCACTCGGGGCCTCAGGGTCCTCATCCTTAAACAGGGGCAATTCCTACTGCATGGGCGGTTAGGGAGGACTGAACAAGAACACCGAAGCCAAGTTCTCAGCATAGTGCCAGGCACAGAAGGAGCACCCAGCAACAACAACCGGTACTCGATCCATGACCCTGAGGTCATGTTTACAGCCCTTGGGCAACACTTGGCTACCTGCCTGTGGTCTTCAAGGGGCGTGGGGCACTTTCCTTAGGACAGGACAAGACTCGAAGCCCCTCCACGACCTCCTTCCCACGGTGAGATCCCACCACCACCCTGGCCGGTCCAGACCCCACGAGTTCCCAGCCCCTCCCTCCCTAAGGAAAGCACCCTCTGCCCAGCCCTCCCCAGGAAGCCAGTGCAGCCACCCGTCAGCGCTAGGGGATGAGGGGGGCAAGTGCAGTGCTGAGACAGGACAACCAGCTCTGGCACAGGGGAAAGACCCAGCCAGGGCTCCCTGCAACCCACACCCCATGCTCCTTGACTCACTGATGAGGGCAGGCGAGCCCTGGCCTCAGGGCTGCGGAGCCGGCCAGCCTCATCCCGAAGCGCCGCGTTGGCCAGCAGCCTCTTCAAAATAGACATGCTGTGCTCCCCATCCCCAAGCCGGGCCATGGTCCCTGCCCCCCACACCAGCCCCAGGCAGCTGGGTACGGCAGGCACCCGAACAGGGCTGGGCCGCTCCCCTCGCCGGGACCTGTCTGACCGCTCTGGCTCAGGGCTCACCCTGGCCCCGCTGGCTCGCTCGCTCAAGAGCAGCTGCAGCTCCAGGGGCCCCGCCCAGAAGCCAGTTGAGTCACCCACATCCTGGGATGGACACACCTACCGCAGGAGCCAGCCGGTCTTAACTCCTTCCTGCTCCTCCTCTTACACTCCCTCCCCTCAGAGGCTCCTGGCTCCTCCTTCCCTCCAGCCCCACCCCTACCAGCCCAGGCTGGGCTTGAAAAACACATTTCAAAAGACACCTGGACCCCAGCCCTTAAAATCAGAGTCATCGTGGTAGGAGAAAGGAGACTGGGCCCAAGCCCAGCTGCCAACTTGCCGGGTAACCTTGCACAGGCTCTGCCAGCTCTGGGCCTTGGCTGCCTGTCCACAAGGCAGGTCTGGAGCTCAACAGCAACAACGCTCATAAAAGCCAACACTTACCGAGCACTCACAAGGAGCCAGGTGCTATTGTCACTACTTTACAAGTACCATAGCTCATTAAGTCTTCGCCATCACCCTATGAGGTAGTTAATTCCCATTTCACAGATGCAGAAACTGAGGCACAGGCAGGAAAGTAACTTGCTCCAAGGCACACCTGGGCACGTAGCAGAGCCAAGACGAACCCAGGCCAACTGCTTCCAGCGCCCACCTCTAAGTGGCTACGCTCTGTTGCCCTTCACAACACTCACCCTAATTACGGCCTGAACACTCAGTGGATGCCAAGCACTGAGCACAGCCCACATCTCACTTTACCTGCAGTAAGTACAACACTAAGAGGAGACTGTTACTATCAGAGGACTCTGAAGCTCAGAGGTTAGAGCACATTCCCAAAACCACTCAACCAGGAGATGCTGGAATCAGCTAGAAGCTCTGGCCAAACCCTAAGCACCATCCAGTAGCCCCTGCCAACAGTGTTGCTAGACCGCACAGCTATGAGGGGCATGTCCACAGGTGCCTTGCTCACAGCTGTACCCCAAGTTCTTGACACAAAGTCCGCGCTGAAAGAACGAAGACCACTGAAGCCCCCAACCCCCCTGTGCTCCGGTCCTCACCTCAGAGCAGGCACTTGGAGTCTGTGTGTCCTTCAGCTCAGATCCAGCTCCCCGACGTGCACTGCCGGCATTGGGCGGTGGTGAAGCCAGGAGGTCGTCCAGCCAGCGGGAGCTGCTACAGGGGTCGTGAGCCTCTGTCCTGGGTTGGGTAGTCTCAGCCCGGGCCAGGGTCAGAGTCTCCTCCTCAGCAGGTGATGCCTGCCCCGGGTCAGCGGTGTCAGCAAAGAGGACACAAGGCTGATCAGGGGGTGCTGGCTGCTGCTGCCCCAGCACTGGTTCCAGGAGGGGCAGGGCAGCCTCCTCCGTGGCCGGGGTGAGCAGGGACTGCTGTCCGGCCGTGGGCTCCTGCTCCTCATACCTCTCCTCTGCCTGTAGCAAGGCCGGTTCAGGTGCGCCCCCTGTTGTTGGCAGAGGCTTGGGGGAAGCAGCTGAGAATGGAGACTGACTCTCCCCATCACCTTTCTGGGTTAGGGAAGCGCCTGAATCCTCCGTCTGCACCCCAGAACCAGGTCTTCCTGGTCCCTCTGAAGTGGACCGGGCCTCTCGCCCCTGCTGGGACACTCCCTCTCTACTGGATGCAGCCCAGTCCGGTGCCTCTGCGGCCCCAGCTTCGGCAGCCTCCGCCTCTGCGGCCTCGGTGGCTTCGGTGATGGGGGATGGGGGTGGGGAGTCCAGCCGCCACACCCCTAGACCCGAAGGCCGAGTGGGGAAAGTCCATTCAAAGGACTGTGACAAGCTCCAGTTGGACTCTGTCCCGCTTTCAAAGGGACGATCCAGGGCTGACTGGCTCCCCTGGGTTTGGGGCAGGTGAGCGAGCGAGCCCCCCAGCTTCTCCTGGTCTTGGCTGGGCGGATGGAGCACACCTTCGGAAAAGCGGCGCTGGGCCAGGCTGGTGGGGCGGAGGGCTGCGTCAGCCGCGGCCGCCGCCTCCTCCTCGCCAGACTGAAACGTCCGATAGGGATCAAGCAACTCCCCCCTTTCCTTCAGGGGCCGGGGCGAGGTGACGAGAGGCTGCTCTGGGCTGTGGCGCCCGGAGACCTTCTCCACAGGAGGGCTGCCAGGGCTGGGGGCCTCTGGAGCTCCCGAGGCAGGGAGCCCTGGGCTAGGGGCAGGGCAGGGGCCCTCGTCGGACAGGGCCACAGCAGGGGCTGAGGGAGTCACGGGGAGGCAGGGAGAAGGCCCGGAGGCTGAAGGACTCTGGACTTCTGGAAGATGAGCGCGGCGGGGAGAGCTCCCGTTGGGGGAGTGAAGTGTGGGAGAGCCAGGGGCTCGGCCGGAGACTTCGGCAGGGAGGCCTGGGCTGGTGGACCCTCCATTCTCTGAGATGGGGCCTGGACTTGAAGGGACCCAGGGCTTGGAAACCTGCAAGAGAAAGGTCGAGAGCCATCACTCACCTTCAGGTGGGCGGGGGAGGCCCCTGCCAACCTGACACAGACCATCAGTCAGCTGCTTCTTCACACTCTCCCTCCACAGGCAGGGGGAGAAAACTGGGCTGTCTCTCAGGGCAGCTGGGAAAGTTCAGTTAGGGCCTCTAGGGCTTCTTAAGCTCCTCAGAGTTCGCAGAAGCCCCCTTCAGACCCTCTCCCCAGAAAAACACATGTAGTCCTATTCACATAGGACCCACACCACCTCACAGGGCTCCAACCCTCCCACCTACCCAACCCAAAGCTCGTCAAGGGATCTCCTGAGTCTATGGTTCATGGACAAGAATAGTGGGTTTATAAAGGGAAAAGGAAATGTGGGAATCTGACCACCCGGGCAGGCAGGGGTTCCACCTCAGAGCAGGACACTCCAAGCCCCACACAGTGGAGGTTGGGGGCGTGGGGAGGTGGACCTGCCCATCCTGCTCTGTGCACCCACAGGCCCCAGTGCTGCCCAAGGAAGCAGGCAGGCCTCAGGCTCCAGGCAAAGGCACTGGGAGGCGTGAAATGCCCTGGCATGGAGTCACCCGGCACTGCCTCTCGTAGGCTGTAAGCTCTCCCGGGTGGCGGCCACTCGGCTTCTCTGAGCCTCGGCCTCTCTCCCCTTCTGTCCATCGGGGCTGGTGGCAGCGACTTCCCTCTCACAGAGTTAGGGGAGGGGAAAGTAAGGTTTGCACACACAGCCCCTCTCGGGACGGGACTTGCAAAGAATGGATGCTCTAGGGGGATGAGGCAAGGGGAGGACTAGGGTGCAGGCGAATGGTGAGGGGTGGGGGAGGTGGGGGCAGGGGCGTGGGAAAGGATGGGAGTGGAGGGGCAGCAGGCAGCCGGCACTCCTTCCCTGCTCCACTCGGCCTGGCCCCAGACGAGAAGGGAGTCTCGTTCTGTCTGACCTTTGCCCTCCCCAGAGGCCACACTTCCCTTGCTGTCCCCTCTGCGGGACTGTGGGCCTGGACAGAGGAAGGCATGTCCTGCTTGCTTCTCAAGGCCCCTCCCACTCCCTCTATGTTCCCTCCAGTCTACAAAGCTCTAGCTTATAGCTCCCGCCCTCCTGTCAGAGCCCCTGCAGACCCCTCGAGCCCCGATGAGTGTAGACCCCAGGTCACTGCGGCGCCCCCTGGACCGCCCCTGCCGTACGTAATCTGCAGTGATTTCGGTCAAGCCTCCCAGCATCCTGGCTCAATCCCTCGGACCCCTCCTTCTCTGAGGACTTTGTGCCCCCCTCCCCCGTGACTCCGTCCTTGCTCACAACTGCAGCCCTGCAGGATCTCAACTGAAGTCTCCCCATCACTCACCCCCACCTCCTGTCTCTCCGGGTCCACCGTTCCACCCCCCTCACCCCCCTCAATCCTTCACGGCCACTCACCCTCCCCGCTTCTCACCATCTCCCAGTCACCTCCTATCCTTACGTCTCTCCCTTTACCACCATTAAAGTCACTTTTTTCACACAACCCTCAACTCCCTCCCGCATCCTCCTGTCTAGCCCGTTGATACACTGCTCCCAAAGGCTCCCAGGCAACACTTGTCTCCTCAAACCTCAGACACCTCCTCCCACCCTCTCTCTCAGCTGCCGACCTAGCTGCCCTGGGAACACAGAGGCCAGGGGAGGAGCCGGCCACAGCCCACTACCTGATGTGAGACCAGACCGTGAGCTGTCCTTGCTCAGGACTAAGGCCAAACCCTCCTCTCCCTCCTGCATCATTGATTTTTTCCCCCTCTCCTGGATCATTTCCATCAGCACACAAACTGCTTTCATTTCTGCCTCCTTAAAAAAAGAAAAACACTATTGCCCTTACCTCTCTCTCTACCTACCACTCATTTTCCTAGACACACTGTCCACAGTCACCATCTGTCCCCACACTTCGTCCCATTCTCTCGTGAACCCACCCCACACAGGCTGCTTTCTTCACCTCGCCACCTAACCGCGAAGTCACGATGTTCCCCTGTGGCCAAGTCCCTTTCTCGGTACTCACCTCCCTTGACCCATGAGCAGCGCCTGACGGCTGACCTGCCCTCCTCCAGTTCTGGGAGCTGGCTTCCTCTGGCCTCCAGGACTCCACCCTCACCAGCTTCCCTCCCACCTGGCCGCTGTTGCGTCCTGGCTCCTGGGCTGTGCTTGGGTCCTCTTTCCTCCAGTGCCTCACCCACTCGCGCCCCTGGTGATCTCGGCCAGTCTTCACTGCCATCTGTATGCAGACGAGTCCCTGGAACTCCAGACTCACACAGTCAAGTGCCCACTGACATCGCTATGAGGCTGTCTAAAAGGCCACCTCAAACTCAGTGACTCCCGAAGCCAACTCCTCACACGTCCTCCCATCCTGCTTCAGCCTTAGAAGTCCCCGTCTCACTAAGTGGTAACCTCATCCTTCCGGTTGCTCCGGCCAAAAGCCCTGGCAGCATCCTTGATTCTGCAGGCACACTCGCTCATGCGCTCTCTCTCTCTCTCTCTGCTATCAATCCGTCTGCAAATCCTGTCCTCAACGTCACCTTCAATTTCTACCCAGAGCGACCATTTCTCACCACCTCAGCACCGGCTACCTCCGGGGCCCATCACCTCACCCCTGGATTATTCCAACAGCCCCCCAGCTGGCCCCTGCTGCCGCTCACAGCTCCCTGCAACCAAAAAGGCAAGGTGACTCCGTACACCTGTCCTCCAAACTGCTCAACAGCTCCTGCCCCTCTCTCAAGCTCAGGACCTGCCACTGGCCAGCAAGGCTCCATTCCTCACTCGTCGCTTCTCAATCCTCACTACCACCCAGCTCCCTCCTTGCCACTTAGACTCAGACAGCCTGGCTTCCTTGCCAGGGACGTACCAAGTCCTTTGTGACTATAGCTGCCTCTGCCAAGAATGCTCTCCTCCAAACGTCCGCACAGCTCCCTCCCTCACCTTGTCCGCAGAGAGGCCTTCCCCAGCGACCCTCACTCCAGACCTCTCTCCCTGCTCGAGTCTCCCAGCACTCGTCCAACTACACATCTGCTGGGTTCACAGGGATGTCCTGGTTCATGCTGGCCTCTCGTCCTGGGAGAGGAGCTCCCGGAGAACAGGGATGGCGTGCGGTCTGCTCTCTGGTGTTTCCCCAGCACCCGGCTCAGAGGAGGTGCTCAGTAAATACTGGCCGGGTGGACAAGCAGAGTCAGGTCTCCACCAGTGGGCAGACGGGGCTCAGTGACTCAGGAGAGCAGGCTGACTACCCTGCCAGCACCCCGTGGTGGGGAGCGGTGGGGCTGTAACAAGAAACCCCCGGAGAGGGACTATTCCTCAGCACCCTGAGAAGGCAGCCCAGGCAGGAGAGCACAAGAGTCAGACAATTCGGACCCTGCCTCAGCCCCTAGGTAAATCGCTTAATCTCTGTGAGCTCCGGCAGCTTCAGCTCTCCTGTGGGACCAACAGGCTCTACTAGGTGTAAGTGATCACTAGGATCAAGTTAGTCAATGATCCAGGAACAGGTCCCGCACACAGTAGGTACTAGATCAATGGCAACTGCAATGGGCAATTACTCTCGGTAGCGAGCAGCCTCATGGCCTGAACCACCCTTGATCAAGAGCACCGGCCTGGGAGTCCCTTGGGCAAGTCACCTCCTCCAGGACCCTCAGTGCCCTCCTCTGAACTACAGAGAGAGAGAACAGGCAATCTCAGATGACCCTTCCAGCTCTACAACACCACGACTCCGATTTATAACAGCCGGACAACTCACGTCAGTACGTAGCTCAGAACTGGTGGGCTGAGCGAGGTCCCCGTTGAAGGGCCGGTCCACAGCAGGGCTCCTGGGACGGGGAAAGACAGGAAACCGAAGCACAGAATTAAGAAGCCAGTAACAGATGAACAAGGGGACAGAGCTATCTGGTAAGAGTCTGCCCGCCTGACTTAACAGCACCCAAAGGTAACCGCTCCGCTTCCGAGGCATTTTCCACTGAGCCCTGCCTAGAACCCCTGGCACACGGAAGCTGCACGGTGTCCAGAGAAAGCGTCCCGGGACAGAGTGCCCATTCCCCGCATGCACATCAAGGGTTAAATTCCCCTAGTCCCTTTGGAACAACCATCCTGAAAGTCCAGACCGCTAAAAGATCACCCCTCCCTCCCCTAGCCCCTAAGGGGTTAACCAGCCAGGGAGAGCACAGCTGGTCTGGCCGCCCTGCCAATACTTCTAGAAGGAGAAGGATCGCAGCGGGAGGGAGAGGGGGAGAGTGATTTTCCAAGGCTGAAGTTGTTCCTCTTTCGCTCTCCACTAGCAGCCAGGGAGGGGAGGCTAGAGGGCTGGACCCAGCCTGGAGCCCTGGGACAAAGACGGGTTAACCAGGAGCCCTGCCCTCAGGTACTTTCAGGTGGGAAAGGGTCAAGGCTGCAGGGCAGAGTAGGGCAGAGGCCTTAGGCTCGCTCCATGGCAGCTCTGTCTTTCCCAGCAGCAGGAGGGGGAGGGGAGCCTCTGAGCCCAGCACAGCCACCAAGGGCCCAGGGGTCCAAAGTGCCTCATGTGGGCTCTCCCTGCCCTGGGGACGGCCTCTGTGCAGCTGATAGAACCTGAGACCCCTCAGCCTCTTCCTCCAAGTCCCAGGCCCTGTGCCCACCACCCCAGGAGGTCCTGGCCAGCCTTCCTTTACACTGGCACCGGCTCTGGAGAAGGGTTCACATGCAACAGTCTCCAACCTGGCCGTAATCTCTGCTCTGTGACACTAGCTGGCCTGGTATCAAGGTGTGTTCACATCTTATCTCTCCCATCAGACTCCTACCGGGCAGACTGTGCCCTTCTCATCCTGACACACACACCTGCACCTGGCACGCTGCTCCACACACAGAAGGAACGAGCAGTTAAGAGCATATGCTTTGGAATCAAACAGACCTGAAATCAAACCCCTGTCCTTGTTGCTGAGGACCCATGGGAAGTCACTTTTGAACCTGTTTGCTCACCTCTTTTTTTAATAATTAATTATTACTTTTTTTTAGAAAGAGGAGAGGGAGGGAGAACGAGAGGGAGAGAAACATCAGTCAGTTGTCTCTCGTGTGTGCTGCCAATCAGGGATGCAACCCAGGCACGTGCTCTGACCGGGACTCAAACCAGCGACCTTTCAGTTGGAAGGCTGACGCTCAACCCACTGAGCCACACCAGCCAGGGCTTCCTCATCTCTAAAACAGATCTAATATTCTCTTCACTACACAGAATGGCTGTGGATTAAAAGAGGCAAAATTCAGCTCTTGGTATGAAAAAAACTAAACTTCCATACTGGGCATTTGAACTCTACCATAATAAACACACATCAACTCCGTAAAGAAAATTATAATCCTAAAGAGAATACAGGCATAACACTGTCTGCTGGCAGGAAGCTTTGTGACTTAGAGCAGGGTCTGCTGGCACTCACAGCACACGACTAACCTAAAAGTGAAGGTCATGGTCCCAGATGGGGCCAACCACTTTGTCCTCCAAAAGGCAACAAAACGTACAGCCCCCCACCCCTCACCTCTCCTCGGGGGTCTGGCTGCGCTCTTCTGGGCACTCTGTGGGAGACTTTGAAGGCCCCTCCTGGGACCATCCCCTGGAGAGGGTCCCACCATCCTCATCCACGGGACCAGCAGCCACGCCATAGGTCCTGGGACCGTATCTTGAGCTGCCATCATGGTTAAAGGTGAGGCGGGAGCCCCAGAGGCGGTCGGGGCTGGCGGGGACCTCCTTCCTTGGCTGCTCCATCTTGGCCAGGATCTCTTCCACTGTGGTGGCTGCAAAGCGCTCTGAGGCTGGACGGAAGGGAGCCGGGGCCTTCCGCACACCCCCCGGGGCAGCACATCGAGCTGGGGGTGTCAAGGGAGGCGTCTCTTCTTTCCCAGCCTCTCGGGTGGCTTCTCCTCCAGCAGAGGTCTCAGCCATTGGTCTTGGAGCAAAGGGAAGAGGACGCTTGCTGCCACCGTAGGGCTGGGGTCCCGCCAGCATGTTCATCTTCCGGGCAGAAGGCAGCTCGGCCAGGGGACCCCGGGGCGGCCGAGGCCCGACAGACACCAGCAGGCCGGGCTTGGCAGGCAGGGCTGGCTTGGCAGGCAGGGCCCGAGGTTTGGGCTTGACCGGAGGTTTGGCCCGAGGGTCACCTACCGAAAGGAAAGAGTGGGTTGGGGAGGCTGTCAGAAGAACCAGGAAGCAGAACTTTATTTCCCACCCTATTAACTCAAAATGTTGACAACCTTCTAGGCACAAGCCAAACATCGCCTCTTCCATGAAGCCTTCCTTAATTTTCCATACACAGCCCATCTTCTCCTATCTCCAAATTCCCAAAATGTTTAGTCAATTCCTCCGATAAGCTAAAGCTATTTACGGGCCCAGCTGGTACCTTATTTTTCTTGTACCCTCCTTTGCATCTAACGCATGTTCTTGTCAAGCAAATGAATGAATGAGCAAATAAGCCAATAAATAAATGCCCACCTGCCCATTTCGAGCCCTCAGCCCAACGTTTCCCCAGCCGGGTCCTGTCCTCTTACAGAATGCTCTTCCATCCAACCACCCACAGTAACCCTTTTATCCCAGCTGAGCCTCCCCACTCTGCCTCCCGGCTGCCCCACCCGCAGTTACACACCCAGGCCACCTGCGCACCGCCATCCGGTGTGTGATGAGGAATGCAAACTTGCTATTGACCTAACCCACACAAAAGTATATAAATCTGCTACAGGGAAAAAAAACAAGACCAGGAACCTACCCTCTATATAATGCATTCCAAAGCCAAATAAAAGACCTTGGAATTACTCATGGACTCAGCCCTTCTAATAGAAACCTCCATCACCCACTCATTTGGCTCAGCCTAGGCAAGGAGTCTAGACAGCAACCAGGAGGCCTGGATTCAAACCCCCACAGGTACACATCATTTCTCGTGTAGGCCCCACTCTCCTCCTCTTAGAACACTCGGCTTTACCCACATCATTTTGAAGGTGAGACTGTTCTTATCTGCGGGAGATTTATGACCTCGAACAGTTCTGAAGGGTCTCGCCAGGAACCGAGAAACTTTCAAACTTTCAAACTCATCCTGCACGTCCTCTGCACTCCTCCCTCACACCCACCTCAGCAGAACCGTCATTCACCACCCCTCTCCGAGACAGAATGGGGGTTCAGCCCCTTCCCCCGTCCTCTCAGCCACCCCGCTCCACCCTGCACCCATAGGCACCTACCTGGCTCAGAGCCAGCAGATGCCAGCTCCTCCTCCATCTCCCGGGGTGGTGGGGAAGCCATGGCCGTGCCTTCCCTGAGAGCAGACACTTTCATCACATGCGGCGGGACCTGCGTGAGAATTGGGAAGCAGAGGGGTGTGAGCTGGGGTGGCCGAAGGCTCAGGAAAAGAGAGAGAAGGCAAGAGCGCTGGGCGCTGGCAGCAGGCTTGGCCAGGGGAAGTCTGGTACTTCTAGCAGAGGCAGAGTGTGGACAGAAGAGGGAACTTCGGAGGGGGTGGGGAGGTCAGGGGTGGGAAGGTCAAGGGTGGTCCCCAAAAGCCTATCCTTAACTCTTCCCAGATCACTCTCCAGCTCTTGTCTCCTAACCCCAAAGTCCTGGAGGAGCTGCAGGGAGCTGGCCACTCCTCCCTCCCCTGGCGAGCTCTCCAAGGCACCCTAGCGACCGTTCCCAGGGCACCCCCTGGATGCCGAAGCCCCGCTAGAGGTATCTACTCAAGGGCAGAGCAAGAGGGCCCCAAAGTCCTGCCTCTTCATGAATCACCTCAAGGGAGACGGGAAAAACCCGCTCCTCCCCAACCTGGGGCTCCGCCTCACTGCTTGCCTCCCCTTTCCTGCTCACCCTCCTTCCCTCCCTCCCTCCCTCCTGCAGCTGGGAGTGGCTCCCTCTCCCCACTTTCCCCCTCCTCCTTCCACATCCCTGCCCTACTCCCACCTCCCTCAGAGCTGTCTCATCCAAACACGGAAAAATAAGGAATAAGAAGTAAACATCTGGAATACATTTTTTTCTTTAATTTCTCAATTGCTTTGGCTTCAGCTCGGAATTTGATGAGGTAAAGCCAGGGCCTAGTCCTGTTGCCATAGCAATGGCCTCCCACTGGATTTCCAGAGCCGCGCCAAGAGGAAGGAGGAGCCCCAGGCCTGGACTGGGAGAATGGGACAGGGCTTGAGAACATCCGGGGGGTGGGGTGGCCTGGAGGGAAAAACTCCCTGGGGTTCCCTCTCCTAGGACAGTCAGGGTAGGACAGCCACAGCCTCCGAACTGGGGCTCTGTGGGCAGCCCTCAACACCCTAGGGTTGGCCTCAGGGGCTTTGAGTGGCAGAAGAAATTTTAAACCAAGTGTCAGAGCCCTGTGGTAGACGCCAATGGGTGTCCCTCCTCTAAGCCTGAACCAGGAGCAGGCTTGGGGTCTGATTCAATGCTGGGTGGGTCTACCACTTTCTGCTGTGTGCCCTTAGGCGCAGTGCTTACTTCTCCAAGCCTCAGTTTCTCTGTGTGAAAAGTGGAGTATTACCAAGACGGTTGGGAGGTTCATAGCACAAAATGCAAGTAAACCACTCAGCATAATGCCTACTGCAGAAATGCCCAACAAATGTTGGCCATTATTAGTACAATTCCATTCAGTGTCACCAACGAGCTAACATCCTTGGTAACCACCTCCTCCTCTCCCCAGACCATTCTTTCACTCCCACAAGGCCCAGTCCTGTCACCTGTTCTTCAGACACTCCACCACCTCCTCAGTTCTCATCCCGGCTCCTGAAGCACCATTCCACCCACAACACCCCTCCCCCAGACTCTCCAACCTAAGGGACAGAGTCCTGGTCCCTCTTGTTCCAGAGGAAGGGGGATTTTCCTATCACCTGGTATGCAGAGTCTCTGAGAATGATCTAACACCCTCCAACCTACAGTGGGTGCTCCCTTCCTCAGAGCAACCCACCCCAGCAGGTCCAGGAAGGCAACACCAAATCGAAAAAGGGCCCTCTTGATGCCCGACCTTTGCCAAGCCCACCCACCCCTCACCTTTGACCTTGCCCCAGTTTGTTTCAAAGATGGAAGAGAGTAAAGAGAAACCCAAGACCATCAGTTCCCTTGGTCAGCCAGCTTCCACGGAGCACTGCTCACTGTGGGTGGGTGAGTAATTGTGCAGAGCCAGTCCAAGTGTGCGTGGGGGAGGGGTACATGATAGAAAATATAAAATTAAAACACAGGATTGTTTCCTTGTCCTTGAACATTATTACAAGGAACATGGTGTGGGTGGTTAGAAACGGGGATGAACTGGCCCAGAATCTAAACACTCTTCCATCTGGGGGTCTGACAGACACCTCTGCAGTATGAGGGGGCTAAGCCATGAAGCAGGGGCTCCACTTCCCCACATGAAGAGGTGCCACAGCAAGGCTCAAAGCCCGTGCCAGGAAACCCAGGTGCCCAAGTCCGTAGCCCAAAGCTGCAGAATCACAGCGGCTCTGAGCGTTCCCCACCTCAGGAGCCGGCGTGGACTGGCCAAGACCCCGGAGGAAAGGCTACAAGGGCTGGGGAGAGGTGGGCAGCTCCAGTCCGGGGCAAGGGGCCTAGAGAGAGACATCGGGGCAGGAGGGGTCGTCTCCATGGACCTCAGGATTTCTGGTCAGATCCGGATCCAGAGAGGTCGGCAGGGACAGCTCAGAAACTGCTGGAGGAGGGAGGGCCAACAGGAGGACAGAACAGCCTGGGACAAGGGGCCGTCTGGAGGGGCCCAGTGGGAAGCTCTGGACACAGAGGGGAACGCATTAGCCAAAGAAGAGGAGGAGGAGGAGTAGAAAAGGGTGGGGGTGGAGGTGGTGGGGGGGGGGGCGGTACGGAATAGGGGTGAAGTGGAAGAGGAGGAGGAAGAAGAGGAGGACGAGGAAGAAGAGGGGGCAGCAGAAGCGCAAGACTCGTGTGCGGGATGTGAAGCAGCCGGGGAAAAGACGAGGGACTGGAGACGCAGACAGGGTGGAGGCGGACTGAGGTGGTTCGGGGCGTGCAGAGAGATCCGGGGGAGGGGGCTAGCACGGACCCAGGGGAAGGGGATGGCAGGGGTCCCTCTGGCAGCTCGGCCCGCCCCCCGGCCCCGCCCCAAGTCCGCGCCCCTTCCCCCCTTTCTTCTGGCTCAGCCAGCACGAGCTCCAGGCCGTGCACCCTCCGCCCCCGCGCACACGCGCCAGCTCCGGCGTGCCCCTCGTTCCCTGCATGGTCCCTGCTCCCTTAGCACCCCCGGCCCCTGCAAACTTTCCCGGTCACCCCCCGCCCCCTCCCCAAGCCAAGGTCTGGGTTGGAAAGCGCCCACTCCTTCCATGCCTCTCCCCCGCCCCCAATGCTGGACCCCGCCCCCTCCTTCACCCTCCCGTTCCCCACCCCACCCCGCGCACTCACAGGCTCCCCCAGGATCTGGCTTCGCTGGGCTCGGGCTCCGGCAGTCACCGCCACCGCCGCCACCGCTGCAGCCGCCGTCACCGAGGACCTAGCCACTGCGAGCACCGGCGGGGCCCCGCCCCCGGCCCCGCCCAGGCCACACCCCCGGAGTGCCTCATGAATATCCATGAGTCAGTGAAAACCCGGAGCGGGAAGCCCGTGCTTAACTCACCGCGCTTAGGCAAATAGACTCAGCCCAGGTACTCAATTATTCATGAGCTTCCCAAAGAAGGGGCCCGCCCCAGGATCAGACGCGGGTGAAACTGACGCAATTCAGCCGTTAATAGCGACCCGGCAAAATGGCCACCGAGACGACCGGCTAGAGAGGAGATTTAAGGCGCACCGCCCAATCCTCAGGCCTAGCGGCCTGAACTGATTGAAGCACCATAGAGTCAGGCGAGAAAGAAGGTAACCACTGGCTGCCTGGAAAGACTTCCTGGGGCAAACACCTGAGAGCGTATGCAACGTGGCCACTACACGTGTATAAATTCAGATTTGCAGCCACTAGGAGGAAGACTGGAAGCTGTATTTTAGTCACCTCCTCACTTATCTTCTGTTATGCCCGCTTCCCAGATACAAATTCTTCTAACTTGGTGCACCCCTTTGCTCCCTGAAAAACAAGCCTCAGCGTACTCCACGTCTTTCCTGCACCCCCATCAGACTGTGCCCCCACTCCCACACCGCACTCACCCTCCCAACTCCCGGGGCTCAGGTTTCCATTCTGGTTGCAGAGAGGCCAGTCAATCCTGATTCCATTATCTAAAACCTTGGAAGACCCTTGATTCGTAGGTAATGATTGGAGATGGAGACAGTAGCTGCCTCCCCTTAGCTAGGCTAATGGAGTGAACTGGGAGAGAGACTGCCTAATCAGATCAGCTCTCATTTCTAGACTCTCAGGTGGCCCATCCCGGCAGACGAGGGTGAAAACCAATGCTTGTCCAGCCGGGAACAGAACAGGATGTACCTGAAAACTCGCTTCCCGGCTGCCCAGCAGGGCCCTGCCCAGTCCACGGTGCGGTCAACACCGAGAACAGTGAGAGCCACACAACAGGGACAGAGAGAAGGCACATGGACATGGTTTCCAAAGTCAGTTCCCTTTATTAAATGTTCATTTTTCACAGACCAGAAATACAAAATAAAAGTAGAAATATGCCCCAGTTAGGAGCTACAGGCCTGACCTCACCCGAGCCCTGCTGCAGCAACTTGAACAGGACAAGCAGCAGCCATGTCCCGAAGGTCAGGAGAGGAGGATGAGGACCTGAGTCCCTGCACTGCCCTGCCTCCCACCCGGTCTCGCCCCAAACTACAAAGAGCCGTCGTCCCTGTGAAGCAGCAGTCAAGGAAGATGCCTCCCCTGCTGTCCCAGCACAGTGCACACCCCGGGACGGCTTGTTCAGATGGCACAGAATCCAAACGCTACATTTTATATGAGAAAGTGGTACAAAAACATGGGGGGGGGGGGGGGGGCAGGAGACTGGGCGTGTGACCGGAGAAGCCCAGGAGAGAGAATGTTCCTCCTGTCTACTCATCAGACCCCGATGCTGAGTCTTCTGAGCTGGGGGGAGTACTGGCCAGTTCCTCTTCTTCAGAGTCCTGAAAAACCAAATGTCTCTTAAGGGAAATGGTAGGTTCCTGGTTGCCTTCGCAGCCACTGTTCAGTGGTGAGGGCCCCCAGGTCCCCTCCTCGGTCCCTACATTCCAGCACCAGCCTTCCGAGCCCCAGAACTCCACCAATCCACTCCATCCCACTACTCTTATGGGCCAGCCACAAACCCCGGTGCAGAAACATCTGCCATCTCCCAACTCGGATGCCCCTCACCCGTCCAGGCCCCACAGCCCCCAAACTCCTGCCGCACCTCGCTCCGCCTTCTCTTCTTTTTGCTCTTGTTCTCTCCTGAAGAGCTCTCATCACTGGACACAAACTCTTTGCTCTTGAAGCTCTCACTGAGCTGCCTTGACGCTGACTTGGATGACGAGCTCCTAGAGGGCGTTGACTTCTTTTCCATTTTTACCTTTGCTTTCTTCTTCTTCTTCGACTTGTCCCTACATTAGCGAGAAGGCAAAGGGGCTAGGCCTTTGGGTTACCCCATCGCCAAGGCCAAACCTCCCCAGCTTTCACAAGGCCTCTCTAGGTCCCAGCCACAGTGCCCATCACACTGGAGTCATTAGCCCGCCGTGTCAGCCCCATGGGCCCCAAGGAAAAGCATTGCGAGTGAGTAACCAGAAGACTGAGAGGCCATGTCCTGGTCATACGCAAATGTCATACTTGACATCTCTTTTTCTTTAAAAACTCGTATGAATTATGATCTGTAATAGTATATATATTTTTACCTTATACCTTCAAATAAAACTGACCCTCTAGGAACATGGGCCATATTTATTCAGTGACCAGGAACCCCCTGGCACACGCCTCACACGTAGGCACCTGCCTGCCCTGCCTCGAGAAGCACTGTCCTGCTGCCGTCGGAGGCTACTCTGTTCTCCTCGACACCCCAGTTCTCAACCTGGACCCGCAAAACTGTCTGCTAAAAAGGCGGCTACTGGGCCATTCTGTTCCCAACACTCACCTCTTAGAAGACTCACCCCTGCCCCCTTCATATTCTTTCATGGCTTTTTCGTATTCCCGCCGGGCGTCCTCAGCCTTGCGGTCCCACTCCTGCCACACACACACATACACACACACACCACCACACAGAGAGAACAGAGAATGAGGTCTCCCCCCAGGTGCAGGCAAAACCTATACAGAAAAGCTCCAATGGGCCCCCGCCCCTCTGTTGGTTACAAGATTCGCCACCCTCATCTCTGCTGCTGCTCACCTCTTTCTTCTCTTTGGACATTCCCTTCCAGATCTCGCCTGCCTTCTTGGAAAGATCCGTGATACTGATGCCGGGATGGTCTGACTTGATCTTCTCTCGGCTGGCATTGAGCCACAGCATGTAGGCAGACATGGGCCTCTTCGGGGCATTGGGGTCTTTGCCCTTCTTCACCTGCATGACAACCCAAATGCCTTCAGCTGTCTATACACCACAGACCCCTACATTCTCCCCACAAAATTATCTGTGTCACCTCCCTGGGCACAAAGTGGAAAAAGGACTAAACAGCATCAAGCTGGACTGAGAGCTCCCTAAGGGCAGCTCTTCCTCCCCTCCGCACCCCTGTGCCCAGCTCATTAGGGGCCCCTGTCTCTGGTCTCCTGATTCAGATCTCCCCCAGAAGCTGATTACGTGAAGGACCAGAGAGAAACGCTTCCAAGAAGATAACTAGTCAAGGCCGTACTCACTAACTACAAAAATCAGCCCCAGGAGGACCAGTCAACAGGCCCCGCTGGTGGTGGACCAGAGAGAGACAATGGCCACCCAGCACCCTCCTCTTCAGAGGAGAGGCCGTACCTCCATGGGCTTCTTGCGGCTCTTGCGCTCCTTGGCCATCTTGGCCTTTTTAAGCTGTTTCCGTTTCTTCTCATCCCGGTCACTGTCACCCTCATTACTGGAGGAGCTGGCAGAGGCGTTGCTGTCAAACCTGCCAAGGAGAGTGGGGCTTAGACTCCGGAAGGGAGGACGGCACCCCATGGCCTCAGGACAGGAAGAAAATAAGTCCAAAGACATCATCTGAAAAAAGAGAGTGGGAGGAGGGCCACAAAGCCTCCACCTCCATCCCCAACCCCGCTTCCTTCCCTGTGCTAGGGTGGCTTCCACCACCCAGCCATAGCGATGGGCTACTGAGTGAATCAATCAAAGAAAAAGCAAATGGGCTGCAGCTGCTCTCCTTGGGCTCAGCCTCACCCAGGTCCTACTCCCTCCCCAAGCTCCTGAGGACAGAAACTCTGTCTCATCGGCATGCCTACATCCATTTCACCACTTCCTTTGAGTTAATCATCTTAATCTACCCTGTAGTCTTTCTGGTAAAGAGACAGTTACTAAAAAGAAGTGGGGGGAACCAGCTCCAGGCTAAACCAGTACACACCCATGTAATTAAAGTCCTAACTGAAACACAGAGAAATCTCACAGAAGGCAGGACTGCCCACACCTGCATGGCACTGAACCGTTTTCAAGACGTTTCCTAAGTCTTGACTCACTGACTCACTACGAAGAAGCACGTGGCAAAGCACAGAGAGTGGACTGCTATCAGTTTTATTTTTCATTCCTGTCCAACATTTACTCCAAATACTTCAGGATCAAGAGAGTCCCAGTTTTCTGCTGGGAACCACCATGCCGCCACTCAGGACAGGCTCAGCCAACCGCAGGCACCGAGGATGGACACGTGGCCTAGTTCTCCGCACAAGTTCGTAACTCAGCCTCGGAAGGGCCACGTAAGCACACGGCTTTCTGCTGCTCCGAGAGCAGGCGCTCCTGGGTGTTAAACCTGCCCAGAGCTTCTGAAGGTCATTTGGCACCACATGGGGCAAACCTACCCAATAAGGAAATCAGAACAAACGCAAACAGATTCCCCACAGCTTCTGAGCACCTTGATCCAGGTGCCTACCGTCAACCTCATCCCTGGACTCTCCACTTACACGAACACACCAAGTTCCCCACCACACTTTCCTGGCTTCACAAAGTGCCTTGCACTTCCAAAGCCCTTGCCCATTTTCAAAGCATTTCCATCTACCACCTCACTGGAGGTCACATTTCTTCTCTGGGTCAGTAGCTTATGCTGGGACACAATAAATGTCCAGAAATCTCTGGTCCCCTTAAGCCACCATCTCACCCCCGTGAGGTGGAACCAAAACTCACTCCTCTGCCACATCTTCCTCCTCTTCACCTGGGTTGAATGACTCATCTGAAAAAGAACACAGGACGCATCAGCTTCATCCCATGGAAATCCCACCCCCTTCCCCAGACACCCAGCTCTGGCCACCGGGAAGCCGGACTGCCCCCACACCCCAGCACCGCCGAGGCTAGCCCACCGGTTTCTTCTCCTGAGTCGTCGCTGCTGTCGTTGGCGTTCTCTTCCCGGATCTTGCCCTCCTCCTTCATGCGCTCCAAGTAGGCATCGTGTTGATCTTCATCGGAGTCAGCATAGTCGTCGTAGCTTGGGTTCATGCCCTGGGCAGGGATAAGCTGGGAGTAAGGGCCAACTCGCCCTGGTGCCAGAACCCCTGCACACTCAAAAGCACTCCCCCATGCCTGTAAGGTCAGAGCGGCAGCCCCCAGAAGACCCTGGGGCTGAATTGTCCACACACAGCCAGCGTGCAGGGCTCGCGCCCTGAAGACCTCCTGCCAGCAAGGTTAGTCCAAGCCCCGCCCTCTCCCAGTCCCACTAAGGGATCCTGAGGGGCTGCAGAGACTGAGCTAAGGTCATGCTGAAAAAACCTGCACCAGGAGGGGGGGAAGGGTCACACGCACCTCTTTTTTCTATAAGGGTAAGAAAAGAAGAAAGAGTGAAAAAGAAGCCGGAAGAATCCCTGCCCCTTTCCCCACCACAGAAGGAAGGGGAGAGGCTCACCCTTCCCACACACAGAGGTACCTCTTTCAATCCTCGGTTTTTGATGTTGAGTTTTTTTGCATTGACAAAATCAAACAGCTTCCCATACTCCTCCCTGTGAGGGGAGATGCAGAGTTACCAGATGGGCAAGGTCACCGAGGGGAGAACAGCACACTGTTCAGACACCCATGGGCCAGGACAGATGCTGGGGCCCAGAGTTCTTGACCATGTTCTCCACCCCAACATCTCAGGGCCCCTCGGAGGGCAGCAGTGAGGGGTCCTACACTAGTCCTGAAGGAGGAACCTGTGCAGCTCTCAGTTCTGAGAAAGAAAAGGTGGGGAGGGGTGTGCACCTCGTTACCAAATATGCACCAAACAGGGGGAGGATGTCAGGGGAGGGGATTTTTCATCTTTTTACCGGTCTGTACTTCACACTTCACAGCTGTCACCAGGATTAAGCACAAAGAGGTTTCTAATTTGCTTAGCCCACGGTGAGCACTCAATAAACATTAGCTGCTGTGTTGTCAGGCACCAAGCTCATTCCAGGAAAGAGATAGCATTCCCACCACAGGGGCAGTGGAGGAGGAGAAGGGCTAGTACTGAGCTCAGAGTTTTCGTAATATGGAAGACATATTTTTTTTCAGTACAGAAAGGAAGCAATATAAAGGCTTCTAAAGGCTGAGCACTCCAAGGAAAAGAACCAAAACCCAGGGAAGCAAAAGAAAAATTCTGCTCACAGCTCAAAGTCGGCAACGAGTCACAGGCCTAGAGGGGGCCCCGGCCTCCAGGTCAAGGCTGGGTCACAACCAGGATGCCCAAGCAGTGACTGGCAAAGGCTCTCACCTCTCGATGCTACTGAAGGTGTACTGAGTGCCCTGCTTGGTCTCGATTTCAAAGTCAAAGGAACGAGTGGTGGTGGTGCCACGGGCAAAGTTGACGAAGGAGATCTCGTCGAAGCGGATGTGCACGGGTGGCTTGTGGACGTAGATGAAGCCCCGCTCCAGCGGGTACAGCAGTCCTGAGCTCGCCTTGTAGGAGCAGGTGATGCACTGGGCCCCGGAGTGCCTGGCGGAGGGCGTGGGGAGCCCAGTCAGTGCCTACCGCAGCAGCAAGGTCCACCTCTTGGGAGCAACGCGTGTGCGCAGACCCAAGAGCCTCACCAAGTGGCTGTGAGGGAGCTGATGGACACCATCGAGATACCACCCAACCAGGCCTCTAGAGGCGGCACGGCCCGCCCCTGCAGCCCAGGAGCCCGGGCCTGCACGCTCACCCTTGGAAGTTGCCCGGGACTGTGATCTTGCGATTCACCAGCGCCTTCATGACCCGGCTAACCATCTCGTAGAGGGACCCCGACATGTTCTTGGTGAGCCGCCCCTCAAAGCGCTTCTCCACCTCCTCCCTACAAACAGAGGAAGATGAGGTCACGAGCACAGCTGGCTTCCAGAGCACACCTGCGGGGCCGTGGCAGGGCCTGGGTCCAGGGGGCACTCACTCATTCATGTTAAGCGTCAAGGAGATGTCCTCATCCTTGGAGAAGAGGAGGATCAGGAAGTGGTAACGGGTCTGGCCCTGCTTGATGGGGGGATCGAGGCTGATCTGGTAAGGAAGAGCCAACAAGACTTAGCACCAGTTGATGCCTCATGACAATCTGCTAATTAACGAAGCCCCAGGGGACTCCATCTACTAAAGACTGGAGCAGACCCGCAGTCGTTTCTGCTCACCACGAAGAACATCTGGCGCTGGTCCTTGTGGGGCAGCAGAAAGAGGCGCAGCACCGTGGTGTAGGGGATCTTGTAGTCGAAGGTTTTGCCGTGCAGGTGCAGAAAGGTGGGGTAGATCCGAATGTCGTACCGACCTCGGGGTGTCAGACACTGCAGCTCCCGGAAGATACAGATGGCGTCTCCCGTGGCCTGGATCACGTCTGCCTTAGACAGCACGTTCTGGGCAAAGGCCTGCAAAAACACACACTGGTACCAGAGCAGCAGGGATCCCGCTCCCAGGCCAGCCAGCACCTGTTCAGCACCACCTGCCCCCAAGGTGACTAGGGGCAGCCTCACCTCCACAGGGTCCACGCCATCCTCCTGGGTGGGAGGCACGTAGAAGCGCACCTCCATGAGAGAGACCTCTGCATCGTCGTTCTGGTGGAACTCCAGTGTCACCTCATTCTTGCCTGTGGTGCACTGGGACACGTTGCTGAGGGGTATCTCAAAGACCGGCTGGTCGCCAATGTCGAAGGAAAGCAGCTGCCCTGTGGGGAAAAGGCTGTCAAGCCACAGCATCTCCCCTTGAGTGTGCAGAAACCCCCTTCCGCCAGAGACTATGGCTGCTGCATCTACCCTGCACCCCCAAGACCAGACACAGTGCCCAAAACACTGTTGGTCTTCAACAAGTATGTGACGAATTACAAACTGAGAGGAAATCAGAGACAGTGGTGGAAACAGCACAAAACAAGCTGAAGGCTGACAACCTTCACCCTACCTTCTCCCCAGACCTCAGCCTGGCCCAGGACTCACCACCAAACTTCACCGTTCCCCAGTTCCAGCCCTTCACACACAGGTCCTTCTCCATTAGCTCAAGGCGATAGTGAGTTTTGAAGAAATCAGAGAGCTTCTCAAACTCCTGCGGGTGCAGTGAAGAGAGAAATCCCAGTAAACCCTGATGTTTTTAACACAAACTTAAACATTCTGGGATTATTTACTTCTGAGAAACTGCCTCAATATACCTTTTATCAGAAATCCATACTGACTTAAGAATCTCAGCTATAACATTGTTTAAAAGGATGTTGAGCCCTGGCTGGTGTAGCTCAGTGGATTGAGCGTGGGCCTGCAAACCAAAAGGTTGCCAGTTCAATTCCCAGTCAGGGCACATGCCTGGGTTGCAGGCCAGGTCCCCAGAGGAGGCCACCTGAGAGGCAACCACACACTGATGTTTCTCTCTCTCTGTTTCTCCCTCCCCTCTCTCTATAAATAAAAAAATGTAAATAAGTAAAATCTTAAAAAAAAAATAAAATGTTGCCCTGGCTGGCGTAGCTCAGTAGATTGAGTGCGGGCTGGGAACCAAAGTGTCCCAGGTTCGATTCCCAGCCAGGGTACATTCCTGGGTTGCAGGCCATAACCCCCAGCAACCGCACATTGATGTGTGTGTGTCTCTCTCTCCACCCCCGCCCCGCTCCCTTCCCTCTCTAAAAATAAATAAAAAATAAATAAATAAATAAATAAAATAAAATGTTAAAAAAGGATGTTGAAAGAGATAGTTTCTGGGTACTGGATCTTTGGGAGGCAAGAGTAGAATAAGAAACTGACAATCCGTAGCTACCAGCCTCTCACTGCAACCTTTGCGTGGGTACTGCGTTAATGAAAGTGGACATTAAAATGAAGTCCTTAACTCCAGCAGTTCAAAATGGAAAAACAAAACCCAAATCAAAGCATCAAGCTAAGATTCCGAACCCGGATAAAGGCAAAAGCAGAAACCACAAAAAAATCACAATGGCAGGAAACCTTCTGGAGTCAAGACACAAAAACACTCCCGAGATTCTGACACCCAAAGGGGAATGCCGAGGGCTTTGTGGCCTGAATGGCCCCACTCTCTGCAGCCCAAACTAGCTGCTGCATGGTCAGTTATCAAAGGAAAGAGCCCCAAACTCCCTAGAAAATTAAAATCAAATAAGATGGCACCACAGGAGAGGGCTTACGGCAACAAGACACCTCACCGATTCTCGGAAGCCGTCATACTTGTAGACGTGGCCGTTCTTCGTGAGTAATTTAAGCCCATGGCCCAGAGCCACACGGCGCCAGATGCCTTCCGTCAACTCCCCGGCCTGGATGTTGTCCACTTTGCCCGTCTTACTGTTCTTGAAGATGATGCCCTGGCGGCTCAACCTCAGCCGACCATCATTCTGTTGGAAAAATAGGCCCAAATGCACGGGGGACAGTACACAGTGCCTGTGGGGTAGAGTCCCAACCAATACCCACCCATTCTCGGATGGCCAGATAATCAATCCAGAAGCCACAGCTGAAGTGGTGGGGGCCAGTAAAAAGGGACAAGTAGCCAGGAAGTCCAGATTCCAACCTGGGCTCTGGCATCCAGAACCCTTGCAGGTCCTCAGTTTCGGGATTCCGGACTAAGCAGCAGGGATGGCCTCTTCAAACTCTGAGACCCTGTAACTTTTGTACTCCGCCACAGTTGCCTTTTGTTGGGGAAACACCAGGTACACGTGATACTCTGAACTCCTTTTCCAAAGTAATATCATCATTGACACAAGCTCTTGTTAATGGACTAAAAGTTTATTCCTCTCCCAGCTTCCCACCTGTATCAAAAGCCTGAGCCCCTCTTACCATGGAACCTTTCACCTCCTGATAGATGTCGTTGAACTCCAGTGTTTCTGCCATGATGACCTGCCCCTTTTCTTTTGGCCTCAACTGGGGAGCTGGGCCCCAATTCCTGGATGGGTGTGCAGATACTCAGCAGGTTGAGAACCTGAATTCAAATGTGAGACACGTGAGCACGAAAAACAACACCTCACTCTGCCCACCGACGGGGCCAGGTGGCAGGCAACCGTGGCTCTGCCTAGGAGCCTACAGGCGGGCTTCGCAGGACTCGAGGGGCCAGGCCCCCGCTCGAGAACCGAGCCTGGAGCAGCGCTTACACCCCAGCCAGATACAGGCTCTGGGCACTCCGCCGGGCGCCATGGCAACGCGCAGCGGTACCCCAGGGACTGCCGGAGCCCGCACTTCGCCCGCGCCCCAACCCAGCTCAGAGTGCAGGGTCTCCCTCCCAATGCTCCCACCGCGTCGCGGCCCCAGACCAGGGTTCTCCCCGCCCCCTAAAATGGATTCGCCCGCTGCCCGCGGATTCGAACACGGAACAGTCCATTTCGAGAGGCCCGCGGGGGAGCGGGACTCGCACCCTCCTGGGGCACGGGGACGGCGACCACCCACCTCCTAGAGCAAGCTGCCTCGCGACGGCCCGGGTGGGGGCGGTGGGCGCACTGAGGGAGGCGGGGGAGGGGGCGGGGACACGGGATGGGGGTGGGGGACACTGGGGAAGGTTTTCCCGCGTGCGCACCCAGCGTCCCGCCACCGGAAACTGCACCTGAACCATAGAGCGGACGAGCTGGCTAGAGAGACGCGAGCGCGGCCCGCCTGCTAGGCGGTCTCCTAGAGCGTCGGCGGCTCCGGAGGACCTGAGGGCGGCCGGCGGCGAGAAAGTCCCGCCCGGGTAGCGTCAGACCAGAAAATGGGAATGCGTAGGGCTCTTAAAAAAAAAAAAAAGTACAGACACTTCAGTGAAGGGCTGAGTTCTGAAGAGAAACTGTAGTTTTCTTGAGACGAACTTTCCACAGATGTGTGTGAATGGGTATTGATATGGGTCCTTCTGCAACAGGGGTTTGCGTGGAAAGGAAAGTAGACTGTGGGACAAGAAGAAAAATACCTAAAAGAGCCGTGAAGAGAAACGACCCTTCCCACTGGTTGCGAAGAGAATGCGGGTGTTGGTGTCATCGTGACTGCCCTGCTCTACCCTGTCACATGGGACTGGATCCTGTTGGAAACGAGTTCACTGTCTGCACCCAACAGCCTCACGTCTCTAACCACAATGTATGGATCGCCTGGAAGAGGCTGGCAAATGGTGGTGTCAAGTTCAAGTGCTGGTGTCAGATTCACCTTGGAGCCAGAACTGATTTGAAAGCACAAGTCAGCATTGAATTGCCAAACCCATGCCCCACCCCCCACCCCACCCCGTATAGTCCCAGGATGCATCTTGCAAAATCCAAGGAGGCAAGACCTGGAAGACATGTTGGAGTTTGTCTCCTGCAACCTCCTTGTGCAGGTGGGAAAACTGAGACCCGGAGACGAGTTGCCCAGGGTCTCAGTGAGTTGGCAGTAAAGCCAGAAGCTAGAACCCAAACCTCCTTGCCCAAGTCCAGTTCTCTTTTGTCTGAAGCATAGTGACTCTACATCCAGAATGGTTGACAGTGGATCCATATGAAGACCTGGGGACAGAATATTTAAACTCCAGATTTCTCTGACAATCTGATTTACACCAGTTACACCAGCCTGCTGACCGGGTCACGGGGTGAGAGACAGTGGGCACCCACGGTTGCTCCGAACTGCTGGCCTTGACCTCCTGATGGCCTTTGCAGCACTAGCGAGATCTGGTCAGCTGGATTCAGTAAATACATATGGCGCTCGAACAGAGTTCTAGGATTTGAGGAAACTAGTGAGCAAGCTAGAAATAGCATCAGCCTTTCAGGAGCATACAGTATCTTACAAACGATTCAGATAAGCAAACTGACATGAAAACAAAAACAACCAAAAAAAAAAGACCCCAACAACACAAAACAATGTAATAATGCTATGCTACAGGTAGAGCTTCAGTTAGAACCTCTGCCAACTTGAGTTAGAAATATGAACTGTGACTCCTTACTCGCCCCCTCCCAGGAGACCAAGAGGACTGTTCGAGGTCCCTCCCCTCTCCCATTCTATTGGAAGCAACTTGGGAAGGGCGGGGGATGGCTGCAGAATTGAGTGGCTTTAGAAAGACAAAAGTGAAGGTGGTACTCCGAGCAGACCGGCTATTAGGAGGCTGAGGGGTGGGGCATTGCGAGGGGCTTTTAGGAGTGCTTAAAGCAGCTGGTGAGCTGGATGAAGATGCAGCATAAGGGAACAGAACAGAAACGGTAGACAGAGTGCAGATAAAACATGAGTCCCAGAGGGCCCTCACCAGCTGGATCCCAAGCAATCAGGAGCCTGGGATTGGAGACCCCACCCCTGCCGTGACATCACAGGGGAGTGGGGTGGAGACGAACAAAAAGGGGTCCCCCGCCCTGGCCCTGGACTCTTGGCAGCCCAGAGTGTCAAGAACAGGGAGAGCCTGGGCACTGGGCTAGGGTTGCCTGACTTAAAGAAACAGGCTCCCCGTTCCATAAGCCCCTCTAAGCGGCTCCCTCCAGGACTCCTTGATCCCCCGTCTCCCTCCCTGAGGGCCTCTCCCCTCCTGAGGCCACCCTTGGGTCCCTGTGAGCAGCCCCTGAGCACTCTTTCGGCATGAACTGCATGTCAGATTTCTTCACCTATGAGACCACCAAGTCTGTGGTTGTGAAGAGCTGGACCATTGGGATCATCAACCGGGCAGTTCAGCTGCTGATCATCTCCTACTTTGTGGGGTGAGTCTGTGGCCCTTCAGGTCTGGGGGGGTGCTGCCCAGCATCCTGCTTCCCTTCTCCCCCCACCCCATTTTGCTGTCCAGCTTCCTAGGCTTCCCCTCTCTTGGGGAAACAGTCCCAAGGACCGGCCTGCGCCGCTCCCATCAGCGATCCGGCCCCAGGAGGAGTTCTCTCGCCCAGGAAATCCTCCACAGTTGGAGAGTGGTCTCTAGGCACACACCCCGAGGGTAGTCCTTGCCCCCGCAGCACCCTCCACCAGGACAGGTCCCAAGGGAGCATCTCCCCTCTCCTTCTCTCATCCTCACCCCAACCAGAGTAGACAGACCCCCAAACACACATCTTTTCATTGCCCTCAGCCGAGTCTTTGGGGTCTCAAAAAGACAAGGGGACAGAAGGCACTGAAACAACAGAGGTGGTGACAGGTTGATTATAGAGTTGGAATGAGCGCAGCTGGGGGAGGGATGGAGGGAGAGAACTGGAGCCGACTGGGAACAGGGGATCCCCTCCTGGCATGGGGGTGGGAGAGAATGGGAAGGGGGAGAAGCCCTTGCTCTGGGAGGGTTGACAAGACAGAGGGATGATTTCCTTGGGAGGGAGGGAGAAACACAGGTACCAGAAACACTCAAGGGAAGGGCTGTTGAGGAGAAAAGTGGCTTTTTTGAGTATGGGGTAGGGTCCCTCCTCACAAAGCCAGAAATACTCCCCATTGTCAGAAAGCCTAAATTCCCTACTTCTGCCTGACTTTGCACCACACAACCCATCCTGGGAGATGCGTAAGAGCCAGCGAGGTCCCAACTCCCCTCTTGGCCCCCAGCTCTTTAAGGCACCCCCAGCTCACACGCACAGATGCACACACAGAGGCATACACAGACACACAGACATGCATACTCATGCACACGGATGTATATTCACACAGACACACCCACATGCATATGCACACACGTAGACACACACATGCACAAAGGGCCACCGAACACACGTCAGGCTGGGGAAGAAACACAGGTTCTGTCCTCCTCCTGGCCCCTCGCACACACTGGTGGGCACCAGGAGACACGGGCCAAGCAGGGTTCTGCTTCCTGGTGTGCGGGTCCCTGGTTCACGCTGTTCTCTAAGACAATGGGTCTGTGTGTATCAGCACACCACTGACAGCCGTCGTGAGTTAATCCAAGCGAATCGCAGGAGGCATCCTGTGCAGGCTAGAGCTGGGAAGGGCGGGGGGCTCCTTGCCTGAAGGTCACAGCAGGGCATGAAGGTGTGCGTGGAAAGGAGGGCCGACAAGGACGACGGGATTGGGGCTGGCATGCTTGGTGCAGGCCAGCAGGCTTTGGTCGTGTGGATGTTGCAGACACTCTGTACGTCCAGGGCTGCTCGTGGGGACGTTACAGGAGGGACTCAAGCTCTGGGATAGGATTGAATGGCCTTGAAGTTCCCTTCCAAGTTTGAGGTTTTGTGAGATGTTTGCAAATGTCTCATGTCTGCGTCTCTGGAGCCTGGCTCAAAGTTGGTTTCTGAAAGTTCAAGTTCACGTGCATGTGTGATGCTGACTGTTTATACATAGCCCCAAGATGGTACGTCGGTCCAGGCGAATGCCAAAAGCTGCCTCAGCACATTCGCGGCCTGGCCCAGCTCTGCTGGCTCCAGGCAGGAGATGGATGGAGGGTGGGCAGAGACAGCTGGCTCCCCCCTGGACCAACCTGCTCACCACTGAAGTGCCCTTGTCTGCCCCTCATCACCATCCTGTCTGATGCCTCGACCCTGACCCTCGGTGCTGCTGGGGCCTGGCTCTTCGGAGCCAGCACGAGATGGCGTCTGGGCATCCAGCGCCATCCATCTTCCAGCCTGACAGCTCCCCCTGGAGCAGCTCCTTCCGTCTGCATCAGTGCGCTCCGCAGCGCAGCCCCCCGGCCTGAGCCCCATCTCTGTGCGCATGGGCCCATGCGCCATGAGGACTTCCTGGATCCATTGTCCTCAATTTAGCAAAAAGTGAGCGAGCGGCTCTTCACGCCGGGCACTGAGCCCCGAGGGTAGAACGGTGGGCAGGAGCAGACAGGGCCCTCACCTTGACGGAGCACACAGGGCCAGAGAGGACATCAGTCAAACAATCTCTGCAAACGAACGCAAAATTTCAACTGGGGCTCGGGGTTCGAAGAGGCACACAGCGCTCTTTAAGAGCCGCAGTGTGGAGGTATTTGACCTGGGCAGGAACTAGGGAGGGTCTTCTGCAGATAGGGCATTTGAGATGAGAGCTGAAGGACAGTTAGGAGCAACCCAGGGAAGGGAGAGAGTTCAAGGCAGAGAAACGCAGCTCTGTCTGCGAAGGCAAAGGGCCTGGCCAAGGGGGAGAAGAAAAGAAGGCGCCTGTGGCTGGAGCAGCGGGAGCAAGGGGAGGGCGGCGTAAGATGGGGACAGGACCCCAGCTGGACGCCAGACCTCGGAAAAGGAATGGAGGGGAAGCCACTGAAATGTTTTAGTGTGTGTGTGTGTGTGTGTGAGAGAGAGAGAGAGAGAGAGAGAGAGAGAGAGAGAGGGAGAGAGGCAGACATGATGAGGCCTGAGTTGGGGAGACCCCTTTGGCTGATACGCCAGGGGATCGGAACAGGGAGGGATGCACGCAGGAAAATGTGTTAACAGGTGGGCAGTCCTGTGGAGAGAGGGTGCCGTGGCTTGTGCTCAATAGAATCTGGGAGGACTTTTAATGCTGTGATGTTAACACTTAGCTAGTACTCGGGTCTCTTCCACAGCGTGCCTCTCGGGTAGACCAGATGCCTTACCTGGGACGTGTGTTATAGGAGCCAGCCATTTCTCCCACGCCCTCATGGCCGTACAGCACACCCGCTCCTCTAGCCTCACCTGCCCGCCTGTGGTGGACACCACTTCATCACTGGCCCCTCTGTGCACCTGAGCAGACTCAGGGAGAAACACAGGTTCTGTCCTGCCTTCCCAGGTGCACAGAGAGACCAGGACTCACCTGGTGTTTCTCCCATTGTCTTTCCTGGGCCCAGGTGGTAACGCAGTCTCCTCTGTGGGGTGGGACTTCCTAACTGAGGAGCCAGGCTCCTCTCTGGATCCTGTAAGGACCCGAGGAGGAAACAGAAGATCCTTGGGGCTGGAGTCCCCGGGACACTGGCAGGTGCATGGCCTTAGCCTGTTTTCTTCAAACTAGTGGGGAGGGCGATCCTGGCCCTTTGATGCTCTGTCCCCTGGCAGGACCTGTGGTGGTGTGGTGGTGGGTGGTGCCTCTGACCCCATCACAGCCCTGCTCTCCCTGCCCTGTCCCCCTCCGCCCCTGCAAGGCCCGATCCACACACTCACCGTGAGCACAAACCGTTAGAATGAGGAGCAGCTCTGCTTTAAAGAAAAGGGCTGGAATTCAACCCTCTTGGCCCCTTGGCCCCTCCTCTCAGCCCAGGGTAGTGCCCTGAGGCACCTTGTGGGCACAGTGGGCGGCAGTGTGGTGGGAAGACCTGCCGGAACCCCATCATACAGATTTAGAGAGAGGAGTGGCTTTCATCCTTGTCTCCCCGCTGCCCCCGCTGCAGCCCCATGACGGGGAGACCGTGGGTCACGGAGCACCTGGCTGCAAGCCTCACTGTGATACCAGCCAGCTGGTGGCAGGGCCTGCACGTCTCTAGGTCTCAGTCGCTGTATCTGGAAAGTGGGTTTAGGAACGCCACTCCCAGGGGGTTGTGCTGAGGTGGGGTCGCATGCCAGTGCCTTTCCTGAGTCAGGTGACTCAGTAATAGATGGTAACGATCATCATTGCATCGGTTCCCCCTCAGGCCTCCCCCTGTCCCTCTGCCCAGCTCACGCCTTCCTAAGCGACCCCCGTCCCCCCGGCACACACAACACACCACCTCACACCCACTCCCCAGCCTCCTCCCTGACTCCCGGGTGGGGGGGGGTGGACAGGCGGGTGCTGGGACACTGCTCTGGCCTCCTTCCTGCACACCCCACCTGCCAAGGAGCTGCCACCCGCCTTCCGCTCTATAAATAATAAACCAGGAACATGAGAAAAAATAAGTCAGAGCAGCAGAGTCAATGCCAAGAACTGAAGGCGCAGTCCTGCCCCTTCGCCTCAGCCCTGGCCTCTGGAGACGGCCGCGGCCCCTGCGCTCTGGAAACGAAGCATCCCCTTACATCCAGCTGCCCTGATGGCGTCCTCCAGCCCCACGGGGCCACTAGATTCTCTCTCTGGTTACTTAACTCAGAGAGAGAATCCTGACGTGGCCCCTCCTCCCCACCGGGCATGAGAAGGAGCCCCGAAGAAGGGGGGAAAGGAGGTGGAGGGGAAAAGTTGGTTCATTGCTCCTCCAAGCCTTCGGCCCTCCCTTTGGAGATGCCCCTAAGCTCGGAGGTGCTTTCCCTGGTGACGGGCAGGGGCCAGCTAGACACAGATCCAGTGCAGGGGGCCAGGCCCTGCCCTGGGGTACAGGGGGAGACCCTGCAGTGAGGAAGCTGTGAGCAGTCCGCCTGGGTGGGCGGCAGGGCGGCACACGGCTCTGTACCCCGGTTTCTCTATCTGCGGCACGGCGGTAATAATGACGCTGTGTCGCTGGGCTGTGGGGAAGACTCCGTGAATCCTTCACGCATACAGCTCCCGGCGTGCTGTGTTGGCTGGATGATAATACTCATCTGAGCTCTGCTTCTCGTCAGCAGAGGCTCCTGGACTTTAAAGACAGGGGGGTTGGCGGGGGTGGGGGGGCAGCTCAGGAAACCATGTCACCAGGTCCGTGCTCAGAGCTGTCTCCATCCTGCGGCCAGGCACACTGCAGCTCTGGAGGGTGGGCTGTGGCGGTGGTCATGACGTCCACTCAGGTGAGCGTTCAGGGGTGACCACACCCCTCTCAGCTGGGAGCAGAGCCGGCGGGAGACCTCCCCGCCTCCACCCCACAAGGCCCCAGGCCATGAGTGAAGAATGCTCGTTTGGGCAGCTTTCTGCATCAGGGATGCTCCCTTCTCTTCGGCTGGGACATGAGACAGTGGGTGAGATTTCTATGTGAGCCACACTTCCTTACAAGACACCCCCCTGCTTCCCTTCCAAAAGGAAAAAAAAAGAAGGAAAGAAAAGCGCTAAAGAAGTACGTACAGCTCACGGCTCCTCGAACTTCTGCAGAGGTGTGGTGTTCGTAAGAGCGTTTTACAAGCCTGTGAATCGCTCTTAATGGGGCATAAATCAGGAGGTGGCCTGCTGCAAGGCTGAGACAATAAAACAGGTGACAGGTTGGGGCTGTCTGCCCGCACGGGCCGGGACTCCACCCGACCTCTCCCGCAGGAGAACACGCAGCAGTCAGGCACGAGGGAGGCCCTGGTGTGGGGTGACTGAGCCCTCTCACCAAAGCCTGAACAAGTAGCCACTGGCAAGTGTCAGCCTGCATCCAAATGAACACGATGGGCAGGTGCCCAGCCCCCCAGTGTCTGACCCCCAGCATAGTCCAGGAGCTGCTCCCCGCAGCACCTTCCAGCATCAGGGGACCCCATAAGGTCGTCCTATCCCACCTGCCCCTGGAAGGTGGGCATCAGGCTTCTTGAGATCTCCCAGGCCTGTGGCACTCACCACCGCCCACAGCCCACACAAGCTCCTGAGCTTGAAGTCCCTACCCGCTCCTTGTAAAGTCCGCCAGCCTCCACGTGTTGCCCTCAGCAGCGTCCCCGCCTCCAGCATTGTCTTCTTTGCCCTACACCCTCTCCAGTTCCTTCCTCCCATCTTCATCTGATGGGGTTCTCCTACCCAGTGCCACCCTGGTCAGCATGCAGAAAATGGCCCCAACCCAGAGTTCCCAAAAGCACACACTCCCAAGTTCCACGAGACATCACCAGTGTTCCTGCAAAACTGAGAGTGTGCAGCATTTCCCAAGCATATTTCATGAGGCTGTCTCATCTGCACAATGGGCACAGTGTGCGCATCCGCCTCCGGGTGTGCTGTCCAGGAAAATGAGACCGCGTTGCCTGCCGGAAGCACGGTAGTGAGGCCACGTGGCCGGAGCCTAGAGGGCTGTAATGGGCAATTTCTAATGGGCAGGCGGGCACCTCACAGAAATGCAGAGGGAAGAGCTGCCTGCAGTCCCTTCTTGCTGCTGGGGAAGGCTGCACGAGTCTGGGGAAGACAGGTGGTGTTGGAAGAAGGGAAGGGTTCCTCGTGGCTGGGAGCGGCAGGAAGAAACTAGTACAGGTAAATGTCCACCAGGTGGCAGCACAACTCAAGAAATAAGATTAGAGGCGCCTCCCTCCCAACCCAACTCCACCTACCTGCCAAGTAAAGGCTCAGCTGCGGCCCCTCCCTTCCTTCATTCTTTTCACCCAATGCTTGCACAGGTGGCGACTCCGCCAGGTGCCCAGTTCCCAAGCATCGTCGTTGACTTGTTTAGTGAACACCAACCATGTGCGGGCATTTAGGATACCGCCAGGAGCAAGGCCTGGGATGCAGAGTGAGGCCTAGGGTCCTCTGCCCCGTTCTTTCTCGGGATTCCCCCCAGGGAGGCGGCCTCAGCAGCAGCAGTGACGATGCCTTCTCAGAGGGGTGACAGCGCCCTCAAAGGGTTAACACTGGCTCCTGAAGAATAAAAATATCTCACTTTTTTGTGTCAATCACGAATACTCATGCAATGCATAAACTGGTGTGTATAGTATTAAAATTTCATGGCAGGGGACAATTAGGGGGAAAAAAGTCTAAAAATGTTCCTTAAGCAAGAAGTGGGGGGGGTGGGATGGAGACCGTAGTCTCAGCCAAAGCAGGACTCACTGTGAAGTCCCACACCCTCAGCATGGGCCTCCCCACAGGAACTCGACCCCTCCCACCCTCTGTCTGAGGGGCCGACGCCCTTCTCTCTTGCTCTTCACCCCCACTCCCCCTGCCCAGGTGGGTTTTCTTGCATGAGAAGGCGTACCAGGTGCGGGACACAGCCATTGAGTCCTCCGTGGTAACCAAGGTGAAGGGCTTTGGACGCTACGCCAACAGAGTCATGGACGTGCCTGATTATGTGACCCCACCCCAGGTATGCCCCCCCCCCACGCCAGGTCGCTGTGTAGATAGATGCCCAGACCCTGGGCAGGCTGGGGGAGTGGGTGCCAATGGGATTCCCACACCAGATTCTGTGGCCTCAGTGATCCAGAGCTCCCCTTCCCTGGCTGTTGGGGGTAGGGGCGTGGCCTGCCCCCCCTACCCCGAGAGCTGCAGGAGGCATCCTTTCTCATTCTGCCACAACTTGTCCTGCACTCAAGGACTCAGAGGGAGCAAGAAGGGCCGGGTGGTAGCTGGAAGGGCTTGGTTTGGACCTCACGTCTGCCCTTGATTAGCCTTGTGACCTTGGCCAAATCTCTTACCCACAGCCTCAGTTTCCTCATTTGTAGAATGGGGGTAAAGTAGTTCTCACCTCACAAATGGGTGCTGTCACTTTTTTCTCTCCATTCGTCTCCCAAGGGCACCTCTGTCTTTGTCATCATCACCAAGATGATTGTTACTGAAAACCAGATGCAAGGATTCTGCCCAGAGGTGAGGGAGGAGAGGGAGGGGAGGGAGGCTGGGATGGAGGCTGGATGAAGCAGGTCATGGGGAAAACGTTGGAGGGGGGGGTGGTGGCAGGGAGGGGCATGGGTGTAAGCAGAGGTTCAAGGTGCTGCCATCTCGGAGCTGTGTCCCGGGACCACCCTCCACCATCCAGAGCCCACTGGCTGTGGGGAGGCAGTGGGTGCCCAGGGGCTCACCCAGGGCCGGCCCAGGGTCCTTCACCCACCTGCAGACCTGTCTCCCCGCAGAGCGAGGACAAGTACCGCTGTGAGTCCGACAGCCAGTGCAGGCCTGAGCGCTTCCCGGGTGGGGGTGAGTGGAGCCCCTTCCCCACCCTCTTACAACCCCAAAGTGGTACTGAGACCCCTATAGGAGTTCCCAGTGCAGGGATGGGGGTGACAGACAGACGTGCTTTTTGGTGGCAAGAGACATCCAGGAGGTAATGTGGGAGGCAGGGGTGGGAGAGGGGTTCCGAATGGCTTCCTAGAGGCAGTGTCGGTCGAGATGGGCCCTGAAAGGTGGGTAGGATTTGGCAGGACAGAGGGGCTCTAAAAGGGACATTCTATGTGAGAGGAACAGAGGCAGCAAAGGCTCTGAGGCGAGAAAGAGCAGGCTGTGACCCGGGGACATGGGGACCCAGTAAGAGGAAGACTGTCACCTCCTTTGGCTTGGCCTGGGGCTGGGGAGGAAGGAGAGAGCTCTGCAGGAATCATACGACACCTGCGGGCCTCCCTTGCCCGATCTGCCCTTTCCCTCCACTTGCACGATCCCTCTACCTGTGTACGCTTGGGGGCATCTCTTACGAGGAGGGGCGGGGTGGGGGAAGGACTCGGCGAAGGGCCAGAGGAGCACACAGCACTGTGTCCCCGCCCCACCCCCTCGCAGGGATCCTCACCGGCCGCTGCGTGAATTACAGCTCCGAGGTCCGGACCTGCGAGATCCAGGGCTGGTGCCCCACCGAGGTGGACACCGTGGAAATGTGAGGGCCTGACCCGCTGGGAACAGAGACCCCGACCCAGCTCTCCCTCACCACGGCATGGGGCTCCACATCCCTGAGCTGCTGGGGATTTGTGGGCACCCTCCCCCCAGCCCACCGTGTCCACCTGGGGCGGGAGCACCCTCAGGAGAGCACCTTCCCCGGCTCATCTCACCCGCCACCGCCCTGGCCCTCTGACCCTCAGACCCTGAGAGGCCATGGCCACGTGCCCTTTGGGACCTGTCCACCAGCAAGGGTGGCCTCTGAGGTGAAAGCTCCCCTGTTGCTTTTCCTCTCCCTTCCGTTCCCACCCACAGGCCCGTCATGATGGAAGCCGAGAACTTCACTATTTTCATCAAGAACAGCATCCGGTTCCCCCTCTTCAACTTTGAGAAGTGAGCTCCCCAGAGCCAAGAGGCAGTGCACCCCACTCACTCTGCCCCTCGTGTTCAGGGGACAGGAGATGCCTGTTCTCAGCGGTCTCCCCACCTTCACTGCGGCTCCCCAGGGCTCCTGTTCCCCATCTCCCTGCCAGCCCTGACCACCAAGTATTGGGTGGACCCTGGGGACAGTTTCTCCACCAGCCCCCACCCCCAGGACCCCCGCCTGAGAGCTGGGGGACACTCCACAGGGACACTCATGCCACAGAGATGGGGGGAGGGTGGCAGGAGTTACAAGAGTGATGCAGGGACGGAGGTGAGGGCGATGGTGGGCGTCCAAGAGCTCAGGTCCTAGACGCCCTGTCCCCGCCCCGAACGTGGGGCCCCTGAGACTCAGGGAGGCTGGAGAAAACCTTGTGGGGGTCTGCCTCCGCCTTAACCCTGGGCCCCGCCTCTCTGCTTCCTTCCTCCCTCCACCCCCTGCCCCCCAGGGGAAACATGCTTCCCAATTTGACCGCGGCCGACATGAAGACCTGCCACTTCCACCCTGAAAAAGCCCCCTTCTGCCCCATCTTGCGTGTGGGGGATGTGGTCAAGTTTGCGGGGCAGGATTTTGCCAAACTGGCCAGCACGGTGAGGACCTAGCCCCTCTTCCAGGAGCTTGGGGGGAGGGGCCCTTCAGCGGGCAGTGGGGGCGCTGGGGGAGCGAGCGGCCGGGAGACAGCGCCACCTGCTGGGGGCATCCCAGGCCGGCCACTGGCTTGGCTCCTGAACCCTTCCCACCCGCCCGCCGGTCCTGAGTGGCCTCTCTTCCCTCGCCGCCGTGTCCCCCAAGCCCCGTCCCCGTCCCCGTCTTCACACTTCACCAGCAGATAGAGAGGCCTTGGCGCTGTGGATCTGTGGCCACTTTCTCCCGTGTGGCAGGGAAGGGACTGAAGTTACCGTAAGCGGGACTTAGAGACTCGAGGGTTCTCGCCCTGAGCTACGGTACTTCTGTACTAAGCGACATCTGAGACAAGTCGCTTGTCTCTCTCCCGACCCGCGTCCTCTACCAAGAAAATGTAAAGAAATCACGCGTCTCCTTGTCACGGCCCCCAACCCACCCCGCCCCACCCCGCCCCGCCCCGGGACAAGGACAGGGATTTGGAGGGCAGGGGGCGCGCTCAGACCCGGCCCCTTTCTCCAGGGCGGAGTCCTGGGCATCAAGATCGGCTGGGAGTGCGACCTGGACAGGGCCTGGGAGCACTGCATCCCCAGGTACTCCTTCACGCGCCTGGACAGCGTTTCCCAGAAGAGCAGCGTCTCCCCGGGCTACAACTTCAGGTAATCCTGGGAGCGGGGGTGGGCAGGAGGCACGGGCCGCTCTAGAGAACCGCTCCCGAAGCCACGATGGGTACTGGGGAGGAAAGGTCCCACGCGCCCCCATCAGGGCTCCTCTCAAACTCAGGAGGGACTCTCCCACGACAGCCTCTGGGAGGACTGGCGGTCCTGTGAGAGGAGGGCTCCCGCCGCCGCAGGAAGGGACCCTGCCAAGGGTCCACGCTCCCAGGGGCAGTGAGGCCAGAGGGCCACGCTGGCCGGAAACGTTGGGCTCTGGGACTCTGAGCCCATGCTTCGCTCCGTCTGCAAGTCTGTGATGTGCCTGAGTCCCTCCCGGGCAGCCCCGTTCCTCCTTCGGTGCCTGCAGTTCCTAAGGGTTCTCATGCCCAAGAGCAAGGGCGATGGCTGGTATCGCGTTGCAAGGCGGAAGTGTATTTCTGTCCAGAACCGGGGACATGTCACTGGAGTCACCAACAATGACAATGGTCATTAGTTCTTCAGTGCCTTTCCAAACCGTTGTAGAACTCAACCAGTCTTTAATAGCGTCTAACTGATATTTCCAATGGCCTTGAGATGCAGGGGAGCCCCCACGACCCCTCCCCCTTTGGAGAAAAGGAAAGAGAAGAACACTGGCTTGAGCTCTTGGGAACCAGCTGAAAGCCCTTGAGCAGGCCCTTGACCTTCTCGCCTCCTCACTTCCCCATCCATGAAAGGGCGGTGAGTGGTGTCATTATTACCTTGAGGGTCCTATCTGCCAATGTCTGAAAAGCTTTAGCGCTCTGTGCTGTTTTTCCCTTAATTTTTGAAGATCCTGACGTTTCTGGCAGAGCCCTAAGGACACCATGTTATATACTAAACAGGCTAATTGGCTAAATAGACAGTGATCAGGAAAAAAAAAATCCCGCATAAGAATATATTTCAGTTACATGTTTAAAGAATTGTTCGTTAAATTTTTTTTGTTGAAGTGGTATTTTCCAACAAAGTGACATGCATAAGCAAAAAAAATTATTTTGCCTTTTTCAAACCTTTCTTTGTAACTTGAAAAAGTAATTATCCACCCCATTAAGCTTTATGTTTAATCATTTAAAAATATGCATGTATAAGCTCAGGAAAAAAGAATTTTTTAAAAATTGAAAGTGCTTTCATAATCAACTCCAAACTTTAAAAAATCATAGGAAACAACACATATTTTAAAGTAGTTTAAAAATACTGTCTGGCTCCCTGGCAGAAATTGGTATATTTATTCAGTCGGGTACATCACACTGAAATCAATACAAAGGATTTTGTATGGTGGCTTAAAATAGTAACATATTAATAAAATTCTCATGATCTAAAAGGCAACTTTTCATCTTCATAACTTCTCTCTGGCCATTGGGAATTCTTCAACCCTCCAAATCACTTACTTGGCAGGAAAGCTGATGAAACTGTAACTATTAGGAAGACCCCGACTAGCAGTGTCATACAGTTTTAGAACAACGACTTTCATTTAAAGAATTAGTTTGGAGTTCTTCATCTCCAATTCCGAGTGCTGCGGCGCACGCATGCGCACCTGGCCTGCGCACCGCCGCACGTGAGGCGGGCCTGGTCCTGAGTACACTTGTGTTCAGGGAGACAGATCCGAGGGCCTCTAAGGGTCCTGTGAGCACCCTTCCCCGGGGGCGGGGCCTAGGGAAACCATCTGAGAAGGGTGGGCCCCACCTAACTGATCCCTCACCTCCGAAAGACCTCCGAAATAGGAGCGGGCAAAGCTGCCCAATCTGATCCTTGTGGTTTCAAAGACTTCCCAGAGGAACAGCACTGGCGAGCAGAGGGCTCTGCCCAGGCTCCCTGAACTCCCTCCCTGGATGCCCGGCCACCCACCCACCTGCATGCTGCCTTCAAGTGACTGACACCACACACACACTCAAGGCTAAGCTAAGGGCCTATGTGAGCCACCTTTCTGAATCCTGGGGTGAGAGGAAAAGGGCCACGGCCAAGGTCAGTGTGGACCACAGGGCGGAGCCGGTGATGGGTGCAACGTTTGCTTCTCCTGGGTGTCCCACTCGGCTCTCTGTTAGAAGGCACGACCCTGCGCGCCCCGTGTGCACGGTGTCTTCCGTGCTTGGGTTCGGTTTTCTCCACCCGCAGCCCCCCACCCCGCGAGGGAGGTGCTACCATCCCCCCACTTCACATGGGAGAACACGGAGGCTCGAAGACTTAAGTAGGTTTGCAAGGTCACAGAGCCCGTGAGCGTGGGAGCCGGGATGCAGACATGTTTGCTGGGACGGCCTCTACCCCGACCAGGAAGGCTGGGGACGTTGGCCCTTGTTAATCCCCAAGTAAACGTGTCTATCTATGTGCTTGGGACCGTGGTCTCCAACGAAGAATCTGAGGTCCAGGGAGGCTAACCAGCTAGCAGCTGTTGGAGGCCCGGTGCAGAGCCTTTGTCTCCCCAAAAAACCTCACTGGCCTCTCCAGCACAGGCCAGGATCCCCCAGCATCCCACTGTTCCGCTGCCTCTTGCTCTGGAGGGGGTGGAATCATTCAGCCCAGATCCAGTCCTGCTTTAATATGCAAACTCAGACATCCAGTGGCGGCTAGAGATTCGCATTTCCATCACTAATTACTTCTGCAGCCCCTTTCCACCGCCCCCCCCCACGCCATTTTTCCAGGCTCTGTGCCTGCAGAATCAGAGATTTAGAGAATCTATAGTCGTCGAAGATCCCTTGGAGACACCCAGACGGAGGGGTCATTCTACAAATGAGGAAGCAGGAACTTCAAAGGGGCAGTGGCGTGCATCCTAGAGCAGCCTTAGAGGTCATTTGCTCCCAACCCCCACATCTGCCTGCCCACAACGCAGCCCTAGACACAGGCCCCTGTGTAAGGTGGCCGGTCACCGGATGGCCTCCAGTGATTGCAAGGATGACCTTGTACGGAGCCCAAGTGTGTCTCCCTCCACCACCCACCCAAAGTACCTGGCGCTGTCCACCTGAACTAGTCTTTGTGTGACCCGCAGGTTTCTGTCTGTCCCTGCCTACCTAAAATTTGGTGGAAAGATCTTATTTTACCTCCAAGTCTATGCTGCATGGATAAAGACTTCAGGGGGCTGCTTTAGCTCGGTTTTTTTTCCCCTCTTCTTCAAACATGGTATTTTTATGAGGCCTCTTTCCAAGTACCTTGAGAGTGTGCAGTCGGTGCGTTTGTCTGCATGAGTGATGGACGGAGTGCAGACTTCCTAAAAATAAGAACTGGCACGAGTCGCCAGGTCAGCGGTGCGCGGGTGAAGGCAGACAGAGTTCCTGCGTCTCGGGTGGACCCTCAGTTCATCAGAGCAGGCTTTTAACCAGAGCACCGTGCTCCCCAGGGCTGGGAGCAGACACTGTCGTGAGTGTGGAGTGTGAGTTTGCGAGTGAGGGTGTGTGTCTGTGGATGAGTGTGAGTTTGCAAGTGAGGGTGTGTGTCTGTGGGTGAGTGCGAGTTTGAAGGTGAATGTGTCAGTGTGGGTATGTGTCTGTGAGTGACTGTGTATGTCCACTGTGGGAGCCGGAGGGTGCGTGTGCCTGTGCACGAGAGGGTCAGTGAATAGACGTGGTGTGTGCGAGCGTATCAGCAGAGAGGGTACAAAGACAGATTAAAAATACTGTATCAGTCAGGGTCCCAACAAGAAACAGATGGCACATGCAAATTGGGTAATTTGAGGAGAGTTTAATAAAGGGACTGTTTCTGAAGCGTGGACAGGGTGTAGGGACACCAAAAGGATCGTGCAGTGCCTGGGGCCAGTAACTGGACACTGGTGGCTGCCGGGGTCTGAAGGAGCAAGGGCAGGTGGCAGTTACTGGAACCCAGAGACGGGGATAGGACAGGTGGGCCCCATCAGTAGCCAGAAGCCAGGCTCCGGCGGAGACCGCCCAGGCCAGGGTGAGGAAGGACGTGGGAGCATTGGTGTCCAGTACCAGCCCTAACAACTTTCGTTCATGAAATCGCAGACTTTCATTAACTTCCGGAAGTTGCTAACTCTGCTACACACTCCAGAAACCCCCCACCCCCAACAAAAGCATGTGCCATTGATTGCTCCAGAAAAATGCACGTAGTCATAGCCAGGAGCAATGCTGCAGGCAATTTCTTTTTTAAAGGATACTTTATTTCTACAAACAAGATATAAATACCTCCTCAGAGTAATAACTCCAAGAAAAATGGACAGATGCAGGGTAACAACAGGCGGAAACTCCCTTCATCCCTGTCTGCTCCCTTGCAGGAAATTAACACCCCGGACACTGTGGTCAGTTTCCTTCTCTGCATTCATATTTATGTGTCATAAAATTTCCAGACTTTGAAGACCTTTTAAAGCCTAGCCCAATCTCAGATTAAGAGCCCCTAGAGCCCTTTCACACCTATTTTGACAGGATTAACGGCTCACTGTCGACCACACCCTCAGGCCCCAGTAGCCTGAGAAAGATTTTGAGACTTGCCCAAAATTGCACAACCTGATTAAGAGGAACATCAGGACTCCCACCTAGGGACCTGAGCTGTAGCCATGGCTTCTAGCAAACCTCCCGCCACGACATTTCTTGCAAAAAAAAAAAATATATATATATATAATATGTATATAATATACATATGTATACATATACATATACATTACATATATAATATAATATACATTATATTATATATAATATACATATGCATAATATACATAGGCATAACATATATATGCAGTTCTAGGAGAGAAACCCAGTAGTAACTCCTGGAAGGATGAGAGAGAAGCAAAATGGTGCACTTAGCAATGTCTGATTCTTGCTACTCCTGAGAGCGCCTGAGACAGCTCCGCTCCTAAAAGGCAATGCGGTTTTGGATTTCCTCCCTCGGTGTCTGGGACAGAAAACACTGTTCAGCTGCTGAATGTTCCTCGTGCTGGAGGTGTTTGTGGTGAGCGCTCCGCGTTGGAAATGTACCCACAGCAGCTTTCACGAGGCTCCGAGATTTGGCAGCCGAGCCGCTTCCATGCGGAAACGTGCAGATCAGCGCGATCTCAGGCCAATTGACAGAGAGGGATTCGGAGTGCGCCCTTGGCTTTAACCGCCCCTTCCGCAATCTGGGTTTCTCTCCCTCCAGGAGCCACATAGGACGGCGTTAAAAGCAGCCGTCTCCATCCTCACCGCAGAAGCACTCGAAGGCCCGCTTTTGTGGGGCCTGTTTGCTTGAATTCTGCATGGTGGGAGAGGCAGTGAGAACCACCCCGGATGTATGCAGCCCCTTACAATTTGTACGACTGCATCCTCCCAACCACCAACAGGCCGGGTAGGAACTATCAGCGAACACTCACTGAGCGCTTACTACCAGCGAGCCAGGGACTTAGCAAGGGCTCTTTGTGGGCTGTCTCATCGAGTGAAGAGAGGATGTTAGAGCTGAAAGTGAAAGCTCAGAGGCTTCCTGTTCGTGCCCAAGGCCACCCAGCAAACACCGCCGGAGCTGCAACCCAAACCCTGGCCCGCTGCTCCGGAGCCCATGCTCACAACCACAGTATCCTGACAGGACAGTGTGGTTCCCCCCATTGTACAGATGAGGACGCTGAGGCCAGAAAGCTTACCTCGTGCAGGAGACAGCTAGTAACCTGGCTCTCAAGTACATCCTCTAACTCTCCTCCCACCTGTCTTCCTCTGCCTCATTAAAGACACGTTAGTAGTAATACGTTTGTTTGTTTGCTTTTAAAGGAGTGAGAACAAACCATTTTTGAAATGCCTGTCTTTGAGGTTGACTAGATTCCTAGAATATAACTAATCAATATGGCTTGGGGCCCTTCTCTAGCAGGAGGAGTCCCAGCTTGTTCAGGGACGCTGCCCACCCCCCCCCCCACCCCCCCACCCCCGTGCAAGGAGCCTGCCAGACGATATTTTCCCATCGGTATAAAGTCAACTGCAAGAGTACATGTCGGCTAGCAGGATGATTTCCCACCAGGCAGAAAGCTTTGCCGAGAACACCACCTCCTTCCCTCGGAAACCCAAATTCCAGGCCCAAGTTTTCCCTCGCAAGTCCAACCCGAACCCCTCGCGCGCGTTGCTGTTTTCCCTGCTGCTGTAACAGTTGCGTGTCTCTGCTTGAGGAAGGAGTTTCCACCACTCTCTGGGATGGTTTCTAAACAGATGTCTGAGAGCTTCCAAGGGATTTGTGCATCGTGATAAAAACCCTTCTCCGTTCAGCAAGCGTTTAGGGCTGCCACCTGCTGCAAATGTCAGCTCAGCGTGGGGAAGCATTTGTAATGGGGGGAGCTACCCAAAGCTGAAAGTGGGCCACTCCTGCAGGTAGTGAGTTCCCTGTCACTGGAGGTAATCAGGCAGTGGCGGGAAACCTCTTGCAGCTAATGTGAGGAGGGCTGGGAGGATCTCTTCCAATACAGAGGTGAACAAGACCGGTTCCTATGACCAAAGATGTTTTAACCTACTACAAATGATAAACCTGAACCCAAATAACATGTTTATACCAATATATATATATATATATATATATATATATATATATATATTGTGTGCCGGGGCAAACCAAGAATAACTCAGGTGATGCAGACATAAAGCAGAGAGGGCCGGGGCTGTGGGTCAGGGGACCCGTGGGCTGCGATTCAGGCCTTGACACAAGTGCTCAGTGTGATTGTGAGCAAGTCCCGTCCCTCCCACGGGCCTCAGTTTCCTCCTCGGTAAAACTGGCTGCTGCAGGGTGATAATCTCTGAGACTCCCCGCAGACTCCAGCCGTCTGAGTCAATGCAAGAAGTTTTCCGCCGAAGGGCTTCAGAAGGGCAGGCTGCTGGGCGGGGACTGGCATTTACGGAGGAGACTACCGCACTGTGCGTGGCTTCAACGCTGCCCCCTGGAGGCACGTCTGACGAGCGATTTATCATGCTAATTGACGTTTGTACTGACTCATGCTTTATCTGTTGCTACTCTGGCAGCACGCACGCACCCCCGCACTCGAACGTGTCTCTGCACGTCAGGCCTGAGATTCGTTGTGTTGGGTCCCGTGTCGGGGCGTCCGGTCGGGTGACAGACAGGCGTCCCAGTGAGGGGCCCAGTGGGAAGCACGCCCGGCTGGGGCGATTGAAGGAATGCTCACGCCTGGAAAGCTGGGTCTCCGGGGCATGACCACGTGGGACGCTCTCACCACCCCTCGTCCCACAGCCAGCGGGAGGAATGGGAGGCTGGCCCAGAGCTGGGTCCCTGACTGGGGAAGCAGCCAGAGTGACACCACCACAGGCACTACGGGGAGGCAGGGAGCGGTGGGCAGAAGAAACACCCCACCATGTCTGTGCTGCTCTGGTCCCCACCCGGGTCTCCCATTGACCAAACCCCCCAGAGGCCAGGGGGCCCAGCCTGCGGCGCAGTGGAGACTTCAAATGTCTGGGCTCAGATGGCCCTCCCAACCCTGGCAGCCCCACCCCCGCCAGGGTCCTCCCTCTCCCACCCCTCCCCCTGCTCGGGGCCTGCCAGTGTTGGGCTCTGCTGCCCCCTCTGGTGGTTCTGGCAGGAGTGCAGTTGCACCTGCTCAGGTGTTTCCACAGGCACCTGCTTCACAAGTTCCCTGCCCACCCTGAGGCCACAAGGACGCACCTTTTTGTCTCCTCTGCTGGGAAGCAGCAGCGGGTGGGCAGAGGCCTGGGATTCGAGGGGCCCAGTTCAGATCCCAGCTGCGCCTCCTCCAGCCCGTGGCGTCTGGCGGTGTTGCCTGAGGACCGCTGGACAGCATACTCAAAGCTCTGTCCCGGCACTGCGCTCAGCCTTCTCGTCCAGCCGCACACCGAGTCCATCCACTCAGCAGTTACGGCCGTCATCCCCCTCTCAGGTTTGAGGAGACCGAGACGCAAAGAGGTGAAGTAATTTGCCCCAGGTTCTGTAAAGGAATTCAGGCGGCAAAACCAGGACTGAAGCCCAGAACTGGCTCATGTCAAAGTCCTAAGCCGCCAGCCAGCTCCCCCACGGAGTTGCTGGGGGGCCCAAGCGACACAGTGCGTGTGGAAGCCTGTAGTGTGGCAGCTTAGCAGGAGTAAGGACTCCACATACGACTGTCCCTGCTTTTCCCCCTTCCCCTCCGCGAGGCTGGGTCCCCATGTGGGAACCAATAGCACCCACTTTCCCGTGCAGCCAGCTGCCAGATCCAGATGTTTTCTGTTTGGGAGAGAAACAGCTGTTGTTGCCACTGTTGACCAGCTCCCCCTGAAGAACAGGGTGCATTTGGAGGAGCCAGAGTCAGGGGGAGGACACCCGGAGGCCAACGCTGCTGAACTCAATCTGGGAGACGTCAGGAGGAATCTCCAAAAACTCAGTTGTTCCTCCGGCAAGCATTCACTGCGCGGGGCCCCGGAGCAAAGAGAGACAGTGGGGTCTGGCTTGCAGTCAGAAGTCCAGATTACCAGCCGTGGTCTGCTGTGGCGGGGGGGGCTGTCGGGGAGACCCAGGCCCTGGCAGCAGTGACAGAAAAGGTAGCCCAGAGGGACCTCACAGCCTCGGTGCTAGGAAAAGGAAAACTGAAATCTGAGTTTGTAGTGTTTGCCAATTTCTGTGGTGTAAATGCTCCACCATGGACAGTTTCAGGCTGCAGGTGTGAAGTCATCGCACGTGGAATTGGGGGGAGACGCACATGAGTGGGCTCTGCCTGCCAGGCCGGGGCCGAGCAGACGCTGCCACTTCCATAAGTTGTCCATCCTCCCAGGACCAGGGTGCAGGGCGCTCTCTCTGCTTCCTCAGAAATGCCCCCCCCACTTCCCTGAGTCGGGCTTGGGGCCCCTCAGCCAGGAAAGCCACCCCCACCCTCCAAGCCTTGGCTTCAGTGCTACTTCACAGGAAGGCTTCTTTGGCCTGCCAGCCTAGGCCAAATGTCTTCCTTGGCTATGCTCTTAGAACGGCGCTCCTCTCCTTCCCAGCCCTGGCGTCCAACTGGAGCTACTTATGGGATGGCGTGATGAGTATTCCTCTCCCTCCCATGAGAGCAGAGCTCGCCGGGGTATTGGCAGGTGCCTAGCCCAGTGCCTGGCAGACAGTAGCTGTGCTCTAAATATTTGTTAAATCTGGAAAGAACGAGAAGTCCCTGAGCAGGGCCCAGACGGATGAATAGGAGTTTGCAAGGTGGAAGCGGGGGGGGGGGGGGGGGGGGAGGGGAACAGCGTGGGCAAAGGCCTCCCAGAGCCTAGGTCTGGGAAGTGTGTGCGGTTACAGGAAAGCAGCCCATGTGGCTGGCGTGTGAAGGGGGCCAGGGCAGTGGGGGTGTTCTGCAAACCAGGCCAGGAGCAGGGGTTGGGCCAGGTTGAGAGGGGCCTCCTAGTGCAAGGCAAGGTGTGGAATGGCGATGCCATTGTTATCAGCCCCATTGCCCAACCGAGAAAACCAAAGCTGGAGAGGTGGGAATCGGAGCATTTGGGAGCAGTCTGGCCGGGCAGGTGTAGCTCACTCAGCCTTTCCCCTCTCCAGATGAGGAGCTCAGGGGTCCTTCTCCTGACACTTCATGACTCTCCCCGCTCCTGTTCTTCGCCCAGCCAATGACTGCAGGTGGCGAGACCCACCCTGCAAATGCTAGAGAACTGGAAGACGTGAGCGGGGACCCGACAGAAATCAGGCAACAGAAAGAACCGTCTGAAATGCTGACTAAGAGTCTGGGCTGTCACACTGCACTGCCTGAGGTTGACTCCCAGCCTTTGCTCACTTGACTGCTGGTTTTGTGACCTTAACGAGTCGCTTAACCTCTCTGACCCTGACGGCTCGTCTGTAATAGGGGTACTGAGCTCCTCGAGAGGTGGCTGTGAGTGTTGAGTGAGACTCCACGCGGGAAGCCCTTAGCCCAGTGCCGGGCACATAGTAAGCACTCAGCATAAGTTGTTGTCACTGCTGATACTCTCACCTCCAGGAGGCAGGGGGTGTGATGGGTAAGGAAAACGTAGGCATCATTAATTCACTTTATCTTGATCTTATGACAAGAAAGAGCAGAGACACGCTTCCAGCACTTACTATATCTTGCTCTAATTACTGCGTCTGGACATTCTCTCCTCTGGTCCTCCTCACGCTCACCTCTTAATTGAGGTGAAAAGCTCAGAGGGGTCTGAGTGATTTGCATGGGGTCAAAAGCTAGTTAAACACAGATGGAGGGCCACACTTAGATCTTCTAGAACTTTCTCAGAGAGCTTATTCCCAGGAGTGCAGCATCATTGGAATTCTCTCTCTCTGTGTCTCATCTTGAATGACTCTCCAGTTTTAATTCATTCTTTAACTCAGGCCTCCTGCCTATAAAATTACAGGAGTTCGTAACGGCCCATATTGCTAACTGCTGTAACGAACAAGCCCCCATCTCCGTGGCTGACACACAGGTTGGTTCCTTGTTCCTGGCGCAGCGCCCTGCAGGTCAGTGGGGGCGGGGCGCTCCACGCAGCCTCCAGGGGTCTGGGCTCCTGCCGCCAGTGGACTCGGTCGCCCCTTTGGCCCTGAGCTCGCCCGTGGCCCTCGAGCAGCTGGCCATGGGGAAAGGGAGGATGAGGAAGGTGCACTGCTCTGACACCCCTCACCCAGAGTTCGCAGACCCCACGTCCCTTCACATTCCACGGGCGAGAACCAGTCCTGGGGCCCCAGCTAGACGCAAGGGGTCTGGGTACCCAGAGGGAAGATAACCCAGACCTGATGGTCACAGAGCGGAGCATCCTGTGACCCCTCCGGCCACCCTGGAGTGCCGAAGTCAGGGCTTCTGGGTCCTGGTGCCTGCAGCTCGTCCCCTCCCTCCCCCACTGCTCAGGGTTCCTTCTCCCTCCCCATCAGACAGACAGCCAGGCCCTGCCAAGCCTCCTCCGAGGGTGGGCGGTGGGTGAGATAATGATCTTATCATGCTTGTTGCCTCTTGGAAGGCAGGTGCTGGAGAACAACCAAGTCCGCTCTGGTTTTTCTCCCTGTTCCCTTCACATTCCTCCTCGAGATAAATTTAGCCAGCCCTCACTCCGAAAGGCAGCGCCCAGGATGCCGACTTTCTGTTCTCCTGGTCAACGTCAGGGCGTTTCTCAGGGCCGCAGCCCGTGGCCAGGAATGGCAGGCTTCAGGAACGCAGTCCAGCCTCTGCCCTGTGACTCGCCCTGCCACCCCTGCCCAGTGCCCACGGGCACCCGTTGCCACATCTCAGGCAAGGGAGACTTCCCTCCAGGCCTGGGTTCTGCAGCGGTGGGAGACAGAGCACAGAACGCAGAAGGACTTCGGGGTCTGGCCCCAGGCTTCCTGTGTGCTGAGTGGCCCTGGACAGGGTTAAGAGCAGGGGCTTTGGAGCCATGGGTGTGGATCAGAATCCCAGCTCGGGCCAGTCACTTCCCATCTGCCTCTTCACCTACAAACCATGTCACCAGTGTCTTCTCCCTGGGACTCACTGAGCCGCCCCTGCGCGTGCAGCGAGAGATTTGCATGTTTTGGGTGCTCTGTCCAAGGTGGCGTGGAGACCGAGGCCCTCCACACTCAGCCTCAGGCCAACCTGAGAGCCACGGTGAGGACTTCCTGGAGGCGTCCGCCAGTTCAAGGTGCTGCTTTTGCAAATTCCTTTACAACCTCCTTGGAGAATCAGGTTCTTGGACCTTCTTGTCTTTCTAGCAATGCTTCCTTTCTCGGGTCCAGCCTCCTCTCCTGCTGAATTTAGGCCATTTTGCCTTGGCCCCTGACACTCTCTGCTGCTGTGCCCGGGTGATAACTGACCATATTCAGGAAGATGGCTTTCAGCACCTCTTCTCCAAGCCTTTGCTTCTTAGCATTAGGTGGTTGCTAAGTGGCAGAGCCGGGCTTTGAACCCAAGGGGGCTGGAAAGCCTGTGGAGAGGGGAGTGCCTGCAGGGAGCCCGGCCCTGGGATGCCCAAACACATAGAACTGAAGAAACATGATCTGGCTCAAACTTCCATGCACATCAGACTTATTGAGGGAAATTATGTCAAAGGCTGAGTCCTGGGCCCCACTCACAGGGATGCTGTTCCATGAGGTCAACGTGGGGCCCAGGAATCTGCCTTTCAACAGGCCCCCAAGGTGATGCCTGTGCAGGGGACTGGCTGACCACACAGGGAGGACTGTGGCAGGTGTCCCACCAAGCCATCTGTGAGGCCTGTGGGGTACATGCCGGTCACAGACTCCAGAGGACCCTGCAGGTGCAGGCGGGAGCCCACCATGGGAGCCAGCTTTGCCTCTGACCTCCAGGTTTGCCAAGTACTACAAGATGGAGAACGGCAGCGAATACCGCACGCTCCTGAAGGCTTTCGGCATCCGCTTCGATGTGCTGGTGTACGGGAATGTGAGTCCTGGCGCCGGGCAGCGGGGTGGGAGGGAGGAAACCCGGACCAACTTTGGACCCAGAGGAGGCTGCTCCAGGGGACAGGGTCCTGCCACCAACTGGCCATGAGACCATCAGCTGGTCACACCTCCAGTCTCCGTACCATGAAAGGGTGGGGCCTGCTGCTCCTCGTTCTTTCTGGCTGGGAGTCCAAGCTCAGCCTCTGGCCTCACCCCTGCCCTGCTGCTGGATTCTCTGTCCACTCGCCTTGGTTTTTGTACACACAGGCTGGCAAGTTCAACATCATCCCCACCATCATCAGCTCCGTGGCAGCCTTCACCTCTGTGGGAGTGGTGAGTCCAGCCCCTCCAGGCTGTGGCAGGAAGCCAGTCAGGGTGGGGCCCTGGCTGGCAGGGGGGGGCGGGGAATGGACCCAGGCGAGCCTGGGTGGTGACCCAGGTAAACTGAAGTGGTGATCCACCTAAGCCCTGCTTCAGCCTAGAATGAAAAGCCCAGCCTCTTGCCAGGTCCTTAGTCTTCTCCACCGCCTGGCTCCCAGGTGGGCCCTTACCAGAACATCTCCAGTCACAGAGAGCTCACTGCCCCCGCAGCAGCCTGCCCCCTGCAGGAGGCTTCTCGTACTACAAGGTTCCTGATCCTGCCATGAGGGTGGGGAGGAGATGTGAGGAGCTCCCAGGGACTTCTACCCCCTCAAGCCCTCTGCTTCTTCCCCCAAGTCCCCTCCCTGCATTTTGCTCTGGGGTGACCCCAGGCACTGAGGAGGTGGGTCATGAAGACACTCCACAAAGCCCCTGGACATCTTTCTACGAGGAAACCTCAGGCAGGCATCCATGGAGGACTGTCCCCTCCCCTGACCTGCCCTGGGCCCCAGGCCAGTCCTGCCCACTGTCCCGGCAGCTCAGGGCCTGCCCTGCCTCTTCTCCTTCTCCAGGGGACTGTCCTCTGTGACATCATCCTGCTCAACTTCCTCAAGGGCGCAGACCAGTACAAAGCCAAGAAGTTTGAGGAGGTGAGCGGGGACCCGAGAGAGAGGCAGTGGGACAGGGCAGGGGGGTGCTGGACCCCAGGACGCTCAGTGGCTCACCTTCCGGGGCTTCTGAAGGGAAACTCATTGGGTCTCGGTGCACATTGGGGGTCCAGACAAGAGGGAGTTCAGCCCAGAGTGGGCTCTGTAAGGACCGTGGGGGCTCTGTGGGTCATTGCCATCACTGTCCCCATCCACACATCCTCACTCCTTTTCTAGGCAGGACAAAATCCTGCTATGGCATGGCTCTGGTTTCTGTTTGCCCTTGAGGTGTAGGGATGGCGTCTTGGGGACAGACAGGCTTGTGTCGCTCCCCTAAAGGCCAGGCTGTGAGCCCCATGCCGAGTCTGCCCAGGGGAGTTCCCACCCACAGGCGGAGCAGAACCATGCCAGCCTTCCTCCTGCAGGTGAACGAGACGACGCTGAAGGTCACTGCCTCCGCCAACCCCGTGTACCCCAGCGATCAGACCACGGAGGAGAAGCAGTCCACAGACTCGGGGGCCTACTCCATCGGCCACTAGGGCCTCAGCCCAGGGCCCCCCACTCACCACTGGGCTCCAGGCCCCCCAACAGGAGGCCCCACTGGGCAAGGGGGGATGGGAGAGAGGGGGTCTCATTTCTGCAGCTCAGCTCAGGAGGCCACATCCCAGACGGGGGGTCTGGACCTCCCAGTGCTCCTGCTGAGACCTGAGTCTCACGTTTACCCCTTGCCTCGCCCTTCCCTGCTTCCCAGGACCCCACTGGACAGCAGCACCTGAGTCTCCCCCCTTCTGAAGAGTAGACACAGTAATAGTAATACCAAGTGGCCGCAAGGGCCTACCAAGTGCCAGGCACTTCACACACGTTATCTCATTTAATCCTTAGAATACTCCTATGAGGTAGATGTTAGGTTCCCTGTTTTGAACAGAAACTGAAACTCAGAGAGACTGAGTCAGTTGCCCAAAACCACACGGCCAAGCCGCAAGAGAGCTGGGATTTGAACCCAGGTCTGTCTAACTCCATTGCTCACACCCCACAAGAGAAGGGTGAACTCCCAGGGGTGTCTGCCCTGCTGCTTCAGCCTCCTCCACCCTGACCATGATTCGGTTCCGTGTGATAAACAGTAAGCCCCACGCTGGCCCCAGGGACTCGGGCCCCATTTCAGGGGAGACCAGTGGGACAGTAGGGTGGGATCTCTTTCTCTGACTTGGTGGCGGGGGTGGGGGGGCACACCAGAAGGAAGCAGGAGACGGGACTGCCAGTGGGCATCCCTAACCTCACCCCACAGCTGCCTCCCCAGACCAGGGCAGGGCATCCTTGCCCTCTCTCTGCGGCCCACCCACACCCACACATGGCTGGGCCCTGTCCCTGAAGGAAATGGACTCCACCATCCAGGGTAGGATGTGATTCCCGGACCAGAGGCCCTGGGCTTGGAGGCCAGTTGTCCTCCTTATAATACTGGTGGCAAGGCCCCAGTGTGCCCCAGTGCCTGTGAGCTGGGCAGCTGGCCAGCCGGGCTGTCCCCATGGGGTCCTATTAAGGCAGTCAGTCTTCTAATATCAGAAACTAAAGAGCGTTAGAAACCACCTTGTGTGGCTGTCCTGATTACAGATGAGGGAGCCGAGGCCAGAGAGGGACGATGACCATCTCACAGTCAGTGTCCTGGCGCTCAGGGGAGGGGACAGGACAGGGGGCTGGAAGGGCCATGAGGACACATCATGTCCTCCCCTGCCTCCATTTCCCGCTTCCTAGGGGAGAGCTAGGTTCCCTGAAGCCTGAAGCATAGAAAACTCGGGGCAATTTTTGTATAGAATTAGGTGTTAGAAGGGGCCCGTGCAAGCGAGGAGCCCTGAATATGTTCCACTAGCCTCCTGGGGAATCCGCCTCTGGAAAGGCCGGAGGGTGGGCATGACCATGAGGTCTTCGCAGAAACACTCTGATTGGTGGGCGGGGGTGCTGCTTTGGGAGTGGTTTGGGAGGGCCAAGCTGGGGGCACTTGCAAGGGCCCCACCCTGCCTGGGGGGGGGGGGTAAGATTCCACAACGTGAGCCCATCCCACAGCCCCCCCAACCTCAGCCCCAGCCCCAGCCTCAGGATGGTGGGATAACACCTCCCCAGGGGCAGCCACGTCTGGAGATGTGGTCAGCAGAGACATCAGTACGGGCGGCACCGTGTTCCCCACCCCAGACCCACAGGCATCCCCAGTGCGCCCAGCTCTCAGGAGGTGCACAGAGCACACACAGGGATGTGCTCTGAGGGGGAGGCCAGGTGGCAGTGTCCTGGAGGAACCCTCTCCCCCAACCCCTCCCGTTCCTCCAGGCCGGCCTGGTCCACCTGCAGGCACATCAGCGGCTGGTGAGCTGCCAGCAGGAGTGTGAGCCCATGAGTGTGAGCCTGATGCAGTCCCCCCCACAGCTGAACCGAGTTACCACTTCTGCGTGCTGGGCTGAGGGTTATATCTGCAGGAACAACTGCAACTAACTCACCTCTGCTGCCTCATGGTGTCCGCAGCACAATCACCAACGTAATCACGCACTGACCCTGCTGAGGCTGCTGTGGCCTGTTACTAATGCTATTTAGTAGAAAAAGAAACTTAACAAAAGAAGGAACCTGTGCTCATTCCTAACACTGCGTGGCTTCCTTAAATACCCAGCATAGAAAACTAACATTGAGTGAGAACTTGCCACGGCCAAGCCATGGGCCAGATACGTTACAGGGTTTGTCTAATCCAATCCTCATGTTACAGAAGAGACAGTCAGGCGAAGAAACTGAACTGCTGGAACTGGGACTCGAACCCAGAGCTTCATGACTCCCCAGCCTGGGATCTTGACCTCTGTGCTACGTGTGCCTGGGAAAAACTATGAAATTGGTCGGCACCTTCTTTTCCCTCAGTTAGGCTAAACCAGGTTTTGCTGCAGTGACAAGTAAACTGCAAAATCTCAAGGTTTAATATGACAAAGCACGTCAGGCCACCCCCTCCATCTGGTAGCTGTGCCACCAAGCCACATGGACGCCCAGGTCACTGTGGCAAGGAGAGTGAGAGAGCTGCATCATAGGGGAATGTTTAAAGGCCAGGCCTGGAAGGGCTTGCATCACTTCCAGCCAATGTCACTGGCCACACTCAGTAGTGTGGTGCAGAGCCCAGCTTTACTACAAGGAGTCCCAGGAAGTAGGGTCTCCCAGGGTGGCCATGCAGAGAGTAGGATGCACATAGCACTCCCTGCCTTGTCATCTCCTTTTAATGGTCTTTCTTCCCCACAGCCCACCCCCATGCACACTGACAGTTCCATGTACCCTGCCCTTCTGAGTTCCTTCTCACAAAACCTTGTTCTCGGCAAGTAACCAAGCAGTCTCCCAGAGGTATTAATAAACAACACACTCAAGCTCTGGCTGGTGTGGGTCAGTGGATTAAGTGCTAGCGTGTGAACCAAATGGCCGCCAGTTCGATTCCCAGTCAGGGCACATGCCTGGGTTGTGGGCCAGGTCCCCAGTAGGGGGTGCACAAGAGGCAACCACACATTGATGTTTCTCTCCCTCTCTTTCTCCCTCACCCTTTCCAAAAAGAAATAAATAAAATCTTTAGAAAAAATAAATAACACATTCAAGAGTTTCTTCTCCTAAGACTATTTGCTTTTTAATCCAGGGTCATTCAACACTGGAAGGCCTTAAACATCCAAAGGAATCAATACATAATGGTGGAAGTTGAGGCCCATAACAACAGCACTAGATATTTGAGAGACATCTACCCTGTTCCCTCAGACATGCTTCAGACTGAAGGGGTCTGAGCCACCTCCTGCTCTCCCCTTTCTCCCTCTACCTTAGTCTTGCTGGCAGGATACTGGACTCCTGGGATTGGCTAAAGCCCATTTTCCATCAAGGATGTGAATGGAGGCTGATAAAAGGGAGCTTACCCTTCAGATGAATTACCAGTCCCAGAGCTCCCTATGCAGAGCTTCCTGGACAGTGTACCCTTCCCACCCTCCAGAGCCAGGCTCTGCTGTCCTTTTGGAGGCAGAGCATCAAGAATTAGCTGTGACAGTACTCAATGCAGGGACCTGGGGATGGGACCTGACCCCCCAGGCAGCTCCCCTTCCATGCCATTGGGGAGACTGACGTGCTCTGATTAGGAGCTTCTGGACCCAATCTCCATCCAAGGCAAAAGGACAGACCCCTCTACACAGGACAGGTGCCTCCACCCAGAGGCAGCCCCTGGGGCCCAGCATTGGGGAGGCTCATGGTGATGCCAAGGCCCATTGCCCTGTTGCCAGAGGCCTGCTCCTGTTCCAGGGGCTCATCCCTGCTGCTCCTTCAACAGCCTCTTTCCATGGGCTGCCCCACTCATGTCCTGTTGCATCAACTCCAGCGTCTTTACAAACAAAGCACACCTGTCTTTTCTTCCTTTTTGCTCTTTTTATTCCTGCAACTCCATGGACCATCACATGCCCATATGGATACACACACATGCACACTCAAACACAGGCCTGTACACAGGTGTGCTGAGGCACACACTGCCATGAATGCACACTCCCAAATATACTGGCCTAAGACACCAGGTACACGCAGATGCAGAACACAGAGGTTCAGGTACAAAGCCACACAGACATGCACATTCACAGATGTACATGGACACACTGGCCTATCCACAGATAACCAGGAATGTAGACAATATACACACACTCAAGCAACACACAGATACACACCCACACACAGGTTGTGCACATTCACCCTTAGATTCCCATATACACAGATATACACAGGTATACAAAGACAACATGTGGACACACCAAGATACATATACACGCATGTGCACATGAGCACCCACAGAAATACTCGTACACTCTCCCTGGTCCCCATGCAGAACCACAACCCAGGGCTCTCTGCCCTCTGAAAACCCAGGGTCAGGTCAAGCTTCCTGCTTCACCAACTCCAGATCCTTCCTGGACCCCAGCACCGCACCTGGCACAAGCAGCAGCCACAGTGTTCTGTCTCAGTGTCCCCAGGGTCTGAGAAAGTGTGAGGAGGGGCAGAAGTGGGGGCATGGGGCTACAGAAGTGGGGTGGAACGCACACTGCTACCAGATGCCCTGACTTTTACCCCAGGGCTCTCCTGGGGGGAGGTAGCTCCCTCCTGAGAAAGTGGCCTATTCAGGGAGGCAGATTGGAGATTGAGGAGAGGGAAAAGGATTGGGGGTAGGAGCCACCCTCTTGGGATTGGGAACATATATCAGAAGAAGATGGGGCCTTTGAACTCACCCAAAGGTGACTGTGAATTGGGAAATAAGGGCCACTGTTAGGCCAAAAAGGCACAGGGCCACACAAGGCTATTCTCTCTTCCCTCCCATGTGGTTACCACAGGTGGGATCTCACTGCTGAGAGAGAGAGAGACAGAGAGTGACAGAGAGAGAGAGAAAAGGAAAAAAAGAAAAAGAGAAAGAAAAGGAAAGAAAAAATATACCAGGCCTTGGCAAGTGTGGCTCAGTTGGTTGGCATGTTGTCCCACAGACAAAAGGTTGTCAGCTAGATTTCCCGTGAGGGCACACGACTAGGCTGTGGGTCTGGTCCCCACACCTGGGTGCATATGAGGGCAATCTGATCAATGCTTCTCTCTCTGTCTCTCTCTCACCAAAGTTTGTCTCTCTTTCCCTCCCTTCCTCTCTCTACAATCAACAAGCATGTTCTTGAGTGAGGATGAGAAAGGAAAAAAGGAAGGAAGGGCGGGAGGGAGGGAGGAAGTCGCAGGCCACAAACAAAGTCACCTGTGCTAAGCCCACCCAAACCAAGACTCACTACCTAACGTAACTGCAGTCCCAGCCTCTCCCAGGAATGTTACCTTTAACCAGCCAGTGTGCAACTATCTGGTCAGAACTAGTGAGATAATCCTCTTGATAGACCACTGCCAAAGGGAGGTGGCCTCACCTCAACCATCTGTTCTTTGCTAGAACATTCCATGTGATCCCTTCTACCTATAGAAGCCTTCTGTTTGTGCAGCTCCTCAGGGCTCCTTTCTCTTTGCTGCATGGGACGCTGCCTGATTCATGGATCCTTGAATAAAGCCAATTTCCTCTTAAAATGCACTCAGCTGAATTTTGGTTTTTTTTAACACTCCTCCAATTCTCAAAGCAGTGACATCAGCCTCCTTTTGGATAGCTGCCCCACTCCCACCCCACCCCAAAGCCCATAGAGAAGCAAACAAAGCAGGGGCCACTTCAGCAACGCCCACCCCATGAGAACCTTCCCCCAGTGGGGAGGGGGTGGGGTGAAAGCCCCAGCCAGGGCTGACAGGGGAACCAGGAGAGCCACCTAATCCGGGCTCCGCCCCCAGGTGGCGCTGCAGTGAAACACCTCAGCACCCTACCCCTTGCAGCCACCCACCTCACTCACCACTGGGGAGCATTCTGCCATCTTTTACTTCCCTCCAAGTCCCACCCTGCAGGAGCGAGCTTTTCCAACCCCGGGAGTCCTCCAAAGGAACAATGAAGAGACAAGAGTCAGGTAATGCGGTGGGCAGTTTGGCTTTATGAGCAGGGGAGGCTGGAGACCTAGGCAGGGCTCAGGGTGGGTAGGGGCAGCCAGGAGGGGTGCAGGCAGCAGGTCCAGGGCAGGATCTCCAGACCACTGGCTTAGACAGAGCAGATGTAGGGCAGAGGTCTGTTGCAAGACGCCATTTGCCACTGACCCCCTGGGGTTGGAGAGCACAGAGATGTCAGCTGCCCATCCCAGTGTGGCCAGTGACCCCATCCCTCCTCCTATGTCTTTCTTGTCTGTCACCACGCAATGTGTCTGGGCCCCTGGTGAATCCTTACAACGATTCAAGGGGGTGGGTCAGTCACCAACCCCTTTCACAGGAGAGGGGCCTGGGGCTCTGAGGCAAGTGCAGAGCTGGGATGGGAATGGACTGTGGCCACCATACTCCCCCACACATGGCCTCAGCACTGGACTGAGCTCCACATGTCCAACAACCAGGAAGGGGAAGCTGGCATATTGGCTGTCAGCCATCCCCAGTTCCCACACCTCTCCTTCATTCCTCATCCACACCTTTCATTTGCACCTGTCACTCCCATGTGTTAATGGGTGGCTTCCTCTTAATAGAGGAGAGAATGGAGCCCCCAGGCTCTGAACCAAGTTTTGTGAGAATGGAGAGCCCCCACCCAACCCACACACAGGGCCACCCCTCACCCTCCAACTCAGCCCTCCCCACAGACTAGACATTGGTTCTCTAGTTGTGGGGAAGGTGTGGGTTTGGGAAGGTGTGTTCAGGCAGCTCAAAGGGACAGTATGTAAGAATCCATCTTGCCATCACTTCCGTTTACCCTGGTGCCCAGTTCTCCTCACCTCTGGTGCATAGAGTTACGCAGCTGCCAGCCTGACTGTTAGGCTGTCCTGCAGCCCAGTTTGTATAATTCCAGCAGCTTCCATCACTCCAAAAAAAACACCTGTAGTGATTCTAGAGAAGAAATAGCTGGGTCAGAGGCAGAAGTCCAGGAAGACAGATTCAGGGGTTTCAGAAAATGCCTACTAAGATCCCTTTCTGGATACTGCTCACCCAGCTAGGAGCCAGAAATCCTAGAGACCCGCCCCTGGGGCTGTGCAGACAAGGACAACAGAGCCATCACACAGAGCAGGCTTCTCGGGCTTTTCGGTGAATACGAATCTCTTGTGGGTCTTTTTAACAGGCAGATCCTGATTCAGGATTCACAGATGGGACCCAACATAGTGCCTTTCTAACAGGCTTCCAGAAGATGCTAATAACTGCTTGGTCCATGGACCACACTTGAGAAGCAAATACAATGGCACTTATTTACCCACTAGTCCAAAGCCACTGGGAGAGAAGAAGGACCCCATTTAGACATGAAGAAGCCATTCAGCCTGAAAGTGACCAAGCTGGGCATGGAACCTATCTCCTGATTCCAGGGGTATGCTGGCAAGTATTTAACAATCAGCTCTGGGGGAAGATGAGAGGGCAGAGAGTGGGACGAATGCTGATTTGTAACAATTGCCAATTTCCTTGGTGTGAACACACCCACCGTGGCACATTTCATACTGCATGCATGAAGCCACTGAACAGAGGAGTTGAGAGGAGATGTGTACAATCACTGGTTCTCCTGATCCAGCCAAGCCAGCACCCACATCAAGGTAACCTCAGCTGCTGAAATGAGTCCTGGTGCCAGGCAGGTGCTCCCTTGAGGCAATGGGAGAGACCTTCCTGTATTTGTGAGTTGGACACTCACTTACCCATCCCGAGATATAGCCTCCAATCCAGACCTGGCCTTGGTTGAGTGTACTGGTCATGCACTGCAGATTATAATTGGTGGCGAAGTTGTGGACGGAGACGAGGTTGCCTCTGTAGCAATTCCTGCAAGTATGCTGAAGCAGAAAGAAGGTGGGGTAGAGAATTCACAGATTTTTCTCCAGTCCTGGAGCCTCCATGAGACAGACAGCTTTGCATCCCCTCTCTGGTCAGAAATCAGGGATCTACTAGCCCCCTCATTCCCATCCCTTAGTCCTTTATCTGTCATCAGGATCTTTTTGCAGGAAAGAATAATAATACTCAGAATAATCATAGCTACCATTTATTGACAGTTTCCATCTACCCAGGGACTTTTACAAATGCTTTCCATGTATTATCTTATTTAATTGTCACCACAACTCTAAGAGTTTGATACTGTATATCTCCATTGTACAAGTGAAAAAAACTGAGGCTCTGAGCACCACCACCCTGCCCCTGCACCACTGATGCTCCATGGAGGGCAGAGGTTGATGGTCAGGGGTTACAGCCAGTCCTTGCAGCTGGCTAGCCTGGTTAAATCCCTCCCATTGGCCTATCAACAGTAATCAAGGCTCAAGTACAAGAGGAGAGTGTACTGAGCCCACAGGAAGGGCACGCCTCAAGTACCCAGCTTGGGTGAAATGGGAGGCTGTGCCCTGGACCCTACAGGACACCTACTACATTAGCGCATACTACCAAGACATAGATTCAAAGCAGCTCTATCTAAAACATAGAAGCAAACATGGGGAGGCTGCCAAAACAAGCAGACAAAGAAAGATGGCCCAAATGAAAGAACAGATCAAAACTCCAGAGAAAGAGCTAAATGAAATGAAGATAAGCAACCTATCACATGCAGAGTTCAAAACACTGGTTATAAGGAGGCTAAAGCAACTTAAGTGAGGACCTCAACAGCATAAAGATCCAGGCAGAAATAAATGATACCCTAATTGAAATGGAGAACAATTTACAGGGAAACAATGGTAGAGTGGATAAAGTCAAGAAGCAAATCAATGATTTGAAACATACAGAAGCAAAAAACAACCAATCAGACAACACAAGAAAAAAGAATCCCCCCAAAAATGAGAATAGTATAAGCAGCCTTTGGGACAACTTCAAGAGGTTGAACATTTGCATCATAGGGGTGTCAGAAGAAAAGAAAGAGCAAGAAATTGGAAATCTATCTGAAAAAAATAATGAAACAAAATTTCCTTATTGGGTGAAGGAAATAAACATGAAAATCCAGGAAGCACAAAGAGTCCCAAATGAAATAGATACAAAGAGGCCTATTTTGAGACATATCATAACTGAAATGCCAAAGTTTAACAATAAAGCAAGAATGTTAAAAGCAGCAAGAGAACAGAAGTTAGTTACCTAAGAAGAGGTCCCATAAGACTCTCAGCTGATTTCTCAAAAGAAACTTTGCAGGCTAGAAGGAATTGGCAAGATTTTTTTTTTTAATTTTATTTATTTATCTTTAGAGGGGAAGGGGAGGAGAGAGGGAGAGAAATATCAGTGTATAGTTGCCTCTCATGCATTCCCTGCTGGGAACTAGCCTGCAACCCAGGCATATGCCCTGATTGGGAATCAAACTGCAGTCCTTTGGTTCTCAGGCCATGCTCAATCCACTGAGCTACACCAGCCAGGGTGCAAGAAATATTCAGTCATGAAATGCAGGGACCCACAGCCAAGATTGCCCTACGCAGCAAAGTTATCATTTAGAATCAAAGGGCAGAGAAAGAGCTTCACAGGCAAGAAAAAACTGAAGAAGTTCATCATCACCAGAGTATTATTTTATAAAATGTTAAAGGGACTTATTTAAGGAAAAGGAGATAGAAACTATCAACAATAAAATGGCAAAGATACATACATATCAACAATGGCATCTAAAAAAACTAAGGAAACAAGAACAGACATAAATCATGGATATAGAGAGTGTTTTGATGGTTGCCTGATGGGAGGGGTTTGTGGGGGAATGGATGAAGAGGTGAGGGGATTAAGAAGTACAAACAAGTATTTAAAGCATAGCTGTGGTAATGTAAAGTACAGCATAGGAAATGGAGTAGCCAAAGAACTGATATGCCTGACCCATGGATATGAACAAGGTGTGGGGATTGCCTGAAGGAGTAGCAGGTGCTGGCTGGAAGTGGGGGAAAGGGGAAAAATCAGGACAACTGTGATAGCATAATGAGTAAAATACACTTTTTTAAAAAAGAAAATACTGAATTTCCAAAAGGTTGAAGTGACTTGCCTAGGTAACACAGCCTATGGCAGGCATAGCCAAGATTTAACACAGGTACATCTAATACCAAACCTTCTATGCAAATCAGTGATTTTCAAGTGCTATCTCCTACCAAAAATACCACCATCGCCTGGGACTTTATTGTTAATGCAAACTTTAGGAAAGCGTGATGTACTTAGGCTTTGAGAACCACTAGTCTCAACGAAATAGGGAAGTTTGAATCCACTCTCTTACCTTCCCACTGGTTCTCCTTCCACAGTAGCCATGCTGACACTTACCTGAGCAACTGTAAAGATGTGGGGAATCGTCACCAAGATGTAGCGGCAGGTCTTGCACCCAGGACTGCCCACTATTTCAACTGTGTCCTCTGTCCTGGGGCACTGAAAGTTGGTGTCTAGGGCACTTGGGTTCAACTGCAAAGCCTTCTCATCGTCAAAGTCGTTTTGGTAGCCAGACGCCTCCACCTGCTCTTCTTCTGACTGAATCTTCTCTTCATTCAGGGCCAACTCTCCCTCCGGAACCCCTGAACCTTCCAGATCCTGGCTCAGGTCTGCCTGTGTGTCTCGGCTGTCCAGGTGGGGAGCATGATTCTCTGGGAAGAAGAGATAACTTACCATCACGTGGAGTTTTGCCTTCTTCCAGGACCATGGACAGCTCTGGACAGCCCCCCTAGAGCCTTCCTAGTGCTGCTGTCTGGAGCCAAGACTGGAAGGATCTCCTCCATGTGGGGTGAGGTGAGAACTCACACAAGGGCATGAGACCCTGACACTGGCTGACATACGTGTGTATTTTGGGGGGTCGGATATGAAGCCCTTCATCTTCACAGGTGAGTGGTTGTTACCTTCTGAAGGAGCCTGACAAGAATTAGGGTCACAGTTCTGAGTCCAGGAGAAATCTTACCAGAGAAGAGCTGGGCCAGCTGAAGAAGAAGAAAAGCTGTGACCTGGCCCCAAGATAGCCACAAAGGTGCAGGAAAGAGGAGGAAAGATAATCTGGATGAGAAGGGAAGGGGAGGACTTACCCAGGCGAAAAGCAGCAACAGTCCCCAGCAGGAGAAGGGGCAGGAGCAGGGGGTGTTTCATATCCACTCAGTCTTGTGACAGGGACACAGCACCACTTTCCCTCCTTGAGGATGTCCTGTGTGTCTGTGCAGGCCTGTCACTTAACAGAGATGCAACTATTTGTTTAATTAGTTGATTAAAGGACAATCTGGAGAGCTTCCTTCTCACCCAATAAACAGAACCTAACCTGGAGAATCAGGAAAAGCATGTGGGGGAGTCAGCTCAAGGACAGAAGTCCCTTGTACATGAGAGCTCCATCACTGTCCCTGGGACAGCACTTAGCCCAGACCATTGTCCCTGCAGGGGCAGGTCTGCTAGGGATCAGAGCCACCTTCACTCACACTGGGGGAGGATGGGAAGGACAGTAGCCACCACAGTCCTAAGGACAAGCCATATAGGCTTCTGCCCTCTCCCAAGCTGTGGACCCACCCTGCCTGGGAAACAGGAGGACCACTCACCTTGCAAGAGTCTGTGCCTCCACTCTCAGTGCCTCTGGCTCCTGAGCATCCAAGGCAGCCCTTATACTAGGCTTTTGGGGAAGTGGGAAGACACTAGAATGATTGCCTCAGGCTGGGGTGCTGGCCAGTGGAGCTGATAAGAAGATATTTGCTCAATTCACATGCTCTCTGCTGGGACTGCAGGGACCTGCCTCCCAGAGCTTACTGGCACACATTGGTGTCCAAACACAAAGGTGCTAGAGAAGACCCCACGTGTCTACTTCCATACTTACTTACTATTGGCACCCCAAATGGGCCCCAGCCTTTACCCCCCAGCACCCTACCTCTGGTCAATATCCAAGCAAATAAAGTAGAGGACTCCAGGATGCTGAAGGACCCTGAGTCAGAAAGGGAGGGGACCAAGGGGGCCTCATTCTCCTGAGTGGTTGTCTACACCAGGGATATTATATGCATCCCATCCCAGAATCCTGCCTTCACCCTCACTCCCATGAGCATGCATGAGATCCTCACTTCACAGGTGTGAAAAATGAAATTCTGAGAGGGAAAGCTACTTGCCAAGGTTGCACAGCAAGTGAGGGGCCTGAGATTTCTAAGTCGTTTTTTTTGGCTCCCAAACCTCCCTCCAACTATCTCCCCCTTCTCCCGTTCTTCCCACACCCTCCTTCCTGTCCTTCCTCTCTTTCTCTTTCTCACTCTTCTCCTCCCTCCTTTTTCATCCTGAGTGTGTGAAAACTTATGCTCTTTCTTCCATGCTATGGGTCAGGATCAAGGTTCCTGGCCTTTGCATTATTACCATTTGCAGTCAAATAGGTCTTTGATGTGGGAGCTGTCCTCTGCACTGTAGAAAGTATGGCAGGATCCATAGTCTTTACCCAATAGACGCCAGGGGCACCTCCACCCAGTCAAACCCACTGTCCTCTGCAGACTGGTACAACTACTATGGAAAACAGTAGGGAACTTCCTCAGAAAACTAAAAATGGATCTGCCTTTTGACCCAGCAATTCCACTGCTGGGACTCTATCCTAAGAACCCTAAAACACCAAGACAAAAGAACCTTTGCACCCCAATGTTCATAGCAGCACAATTCACAATAGCTAAGTGCTGGAAGCATCCTAGATGCCCATCAGTAAATGAATGGATCAAAAAACTATGGTACATTTACACAATGGAATTCTATGCAGCAGAAAGAAAGAAAGAGCTCCTACCCTTTGCAACAGCTTGGATGGAACTGGAAAGCATTATGCTGAGTGAAATAAGCCAGGCAGTGAAAGACAAATACCATATAATCTCACCTTTAGCAGAAACCTAAACAACAAAACAAAGAAACAAGCAAAATATAGTCAAAGACACTGAAATAGAGGACAGGCTGACAGTGACCTGAGGAGAGAGAAGAGGGAATTTCAGGGGAGAATGGGAAGGGTTTACAGGAACAAATTTAAAGGACACATGGACAAGAACTGGGGGTGTGGGATGGTAATGGGAGGGAAGAGGGGAGGGTTGGGTGGGTGGGCTGGAATGGGAGTAAAAGGGAGAAAACTGTACTTGAACAATGATTAGAATAAAATTTTTAAAAATGTGTAAACCCATTGTTCCCCAAAGACAATTGAAAACATCTCCACACATTTCCAGATACCCTCTGGGGAGCAAAGTTGCCACACTGAGGATCACTGATGTACAATATGCCATTTTGTTCAACCACAAGGCAAATCTCTGGGCCAAAAGGCCACAGCTGCACTGGAAATCTTTGTACAGAATCACTCACACACCCTGTGGGCCACTTGCCCCCCCTCACCACCACTCCCCAGCTCCCACCAGCCCTCCATCACCACCAGGATCAGGACTGCGGGAAGAGACTGAGGCACTCCTTTTAGGTGCAAATTCTAAGAGGGCACTAAAGAATTCAGTAGTCAAGATAAGTAGTTTAATGCAATCTTTCTGAAAAATCAAAATAAATGCAAAAAATCTGTGATGAACAAAATATCAAAACTTGAATCAACCAAGTTCCACACCAGTGCACTGTAGCCCCAAAACACCCCTGCAACTGTGGAGCCCTGACTTTACTGGATGTCCCTGCTAGGAGCTAGTGGCCTTGCCATGGTGGGTGACTCAACTCTGTGACATTCTCACTGGCCAGTGCCTACTTCTTCTTAAAACCCAGCCCAGCCCTCCAGGATCAGGGCACCAGGGACAGGTATCCCATGGGTGGAAGAGGCTTGAGCTTCTTTCTATCCTTGCTCTCTAAGGACACCTGCAAATGGAGAAGTATCTGAGAGGTCACTGCTGGGCCTCATTGCAGAGTAAGTAACGGTCTGAGCTGCTATCTCTCTGGCCCAACTGACAAGACCCTCAGCTTATCAACCTGACATGGGTGGTGTGGGGTGGGGATTGACTAATTCTGGGGCCCAAATTCTTGATCTGAAATTTAAAACTTGAGGCCACCCTGGTGGAAGAAAGGGAAGGGCCAGACCCCCTCCCTATCCTTCTCCTCCCTCCTGGGGCCCAGACCAGGGGCACCCCATCACTCATGGTTTTGATGACCAACAGGGTCAGTGGCTCTCAAGAGCAAGCCCCACAATGAGCTTTACAGACACTGTTTCATTTGAACAACCTGTGTTACATGTGAGGAAATGGGCATCTGAGAGCCTGAACAAGTTGCCCACATCACACAGCAAGTCAGAGACAGGCCTCAGTGCAGGTCTTCCAGCTCCTCAGCACCCATCCCCATACCTACCCTTCTTCTGTCCCCTCTCACTCATCTCCCTTTCTCTACAAGCCTTTCCCTTCCCCCCTGTTTTCTTTACACTCAAACCCCAGGCCAAGATATTTCAATGGCTTTGATGACCACAGTGATGTCTGAGTTAAAACTGGAAATAACATTTATGAAGGTCCTCCATAGACCTAACACTCCATTCCATGGAGGCTTTGACATCCATTAACATTCTTCGTCTTTTTTTTTAAGTTTTATTTATTTCTTTCTAGAGAGGGAAGGGAGGGAAAAACATGGAGAGAAATACCAATGTGTGGTTGCTTCTCACACACCCCCTACTGGGGACCTGGCCTGCAACCCAGGCATGTGCCCTGACTGGGAATCGAACCAGCCACCCTTTGGTTCAAAGGCTGCACTCAGTCCACTGAGCCACACCAGTCAGGCCCATTAAACTTCTTAATCTTTATAATCACCCTACGAATTAGGTATTGCCTTCACTAGTCTGCATACCTATCAGAGAAGTTCAGAGAGGTTAAATGACTTGCCCAATTCATACAATTAGAAAGGAATAGCAGTTACTACTGTAGTCTGACTCCTATGAACCTGCTTCTTTGATTGGTCCCACAGTCCACATGACCCACAGGCAGTCTATGCAAGCATGCCAATGTTTCAGCATCCATGAACCTCCAACTGTCTGGCTTACTCTTTGTGTTTATGTTCATAGGGTTGCACACTTTGCCTCTTGTCTCAGGATTCAGTCCAGTCCCACATGAAGGAGGGGATGCTTCCCACTCACTGTCTTGAGAGGCAGTGCACTGTGATGCAAATGAAGGACAAGTCCCAGAGTCAGCCCCTCCATGTCTCAGTTTTCCATCTGTGAACTGAGGCTAAGGACAGATACCACCTCTAAGGAGATTGTTTCCAGGAATGTGTTTAAGACAAAGCCTGGCCAGGTGGCTGGGGTGGAAAGCAAGACTGGAAATGTGACCCTTCTCCACAAATGAGCACTGAGTCTTGAGTGCCCTCCTGCAGTGTGCTTGCATGGTGCCAGAAGCCCCAGGGATTCCATTGTAAAGACATGAGCTAGTTTCACAAAGCTTAGTTATCATCTTGTTGAAGAAGGGGAAAGTCAATTTCTTGAAATGTGAGGCCAGTCCTCTTATTTCATTAATTTTACATTTTAAATCTTTTTCTGTGGATGTATAATAGGTATCCAGTAAAGTTCATGAGCTGCTTGGGGAAGTTTTACAGAATGAATGCACCCCAGTAACCATGCCCAGGTTGGGATACAGAATATTTCCTGCAGATCCCTCCTTCATGCCTCCTTCTTGGCACTAATGCCCCAAAGAGATTCTTACCGATTGGAAGTCACCCTTCTGTCACAACAAAGACACCCAACAGAGGATTTATGAGTGATAAGTCTACCTACCACTTAGTATACAGCCTGGCACCTGATAATGCTTAATAAATACAATGTTTTCTTGTCCATGATTATCAATAATCAAATAAAGGGAAACCATGCCTTCCTCCTTCAGGACGTGAAGTCCACTAGGGCTGGAGCGGCGGGTGGACATATCTACTTTGGCTGCACCCTGCACAGCAGCCAGCACGAGGCTGACCCCAGCCCAGTGTTTCAGGGATGACTCCGCCATCTCTGCTGTCGTCAGCCTGCTGTGGCACAGCTACAGTTGGCCTCAGCTTGATTGCAATCTCTTCCCCAACTGAACGTGCAGCCTTGAGCAAGTAGCTTCTCTGAGCTGGGCCACACTCAAAACATGAAAATTCGTTACTTGCCTCCCTCTATGACCCTGGTCCCATCTTTAATTCTCAGAATCTGAGGAGTCCAGGCAATGGACCCCAGACTTTCTACTCACCTCCCTGGTGGAGAAAGGGTCCAAAATGCCCTTTTCCATTCCTGTGGGAAAGAAAGTTGGAGATTGGGAATCCCTCATGTCCAACTGGGTTGCAGTCCTATGCCTCACAATGAACCCAAGAATATGCCTGCCTCCCCATGATGCCCCTTCCCCACAGGATCATGGACCAGAGGCAGCCAGCATTTTTTCGTCTGTGGGATCCCAGTGGTGAAAAGAACATGCTCTGAAATCTCATAGATAATGAATGATGGAAGAAAGTGATTCTTAGTTAAGATTGCTACAGACTGAGCTGGGCAAATACACCCTGAAATCAGATCACAGGCTGCAATTTTCATACAATAACAGAAGCAGCTGATACTGAAGAAGAACTTTCTACATGCTCAGTATTTGTGGTGCTCCTCAACAACTCCAGGTGGCAAGTACCATTGTCATCTGTAAACTGGAGACAAAAACACTGAGGCTCAGACTGGTTATGTTACTGCCAGGTAAGCATCAAACCAGGATTTGAGGGGAGAGCCTGCATTCTAACCCTCCACACCTCACTTCCAATGTGCAGAATCAGTGCACAGAGTACTCATGGGAACCCTAGAAGCTACTGAGGCAGGTGACAATTGGGAGGCATGAAGAGTGTCCTTCTTGGAATTAAAAGGACCCTGGTTCCATTCCTGGCTCTATTACTCAGGAGTGGGCTCACTAGGCAGACACCTCGTCTCCCAGACTATACTGACCAGTCTGTGGGTTTGGTTAAGGATAATGCCTCACAGTGTTTGGCCAGGGTGAACTGAGAAGCTGGTGTGCAACAATCTACTAAATGCCTGGCACATGGTAGATCCTTGGTAAACAAACACTTCTCAATGTTCTCCCCATTCTAGGACCAGAAAGAGGGAGGCTCAGAAGAGTTAAGTGATGCTCAAAATTTCACATCCTAGGAATTGGTGACTCTCGAAATTCATCTTTTACCCAAGAGAAGAGATTTTCTGATCATTCTCTACATACCCATCCCTGCATGGGACAACTCTCAGCCCCCACCAAGGGGAGCCAAGTCATGAGCACTTGGAGTTATAGCCCTGCTCCCCTCAGCTGGAAACTCAGAGACGAGATTGGAGGTTCCATCAGTGGGAAGAACCAGGCATGGGGCACACACAGACACAGCAGGGAGGTTTGTGCCCATGCCCTTCAGCTGACTCACCCAGTTGGCAGAGGCTGGTGGAATGAATGGGAAAGGCAGGCTGGCCATGGTTAGTGGTGATGGGCTTTCTGCTATGCAGCTCTCAGCACCAGGCTGGCCACAATAATCACCCCTGACACAGCTTCTGCCAGACACAGGAAGACTCCTCCAGAGGGCGCTGGGTAGCTCGGGCTCTCCCACCTACATAGTCCATTCTCTGTTGGCCAGGTGTGAGGGGACAGCATTCTGACTCAAACTGTCCATCCTTCCATCCCTTCCCCAACACCACACCCCAGAAATACCAACCTTCTGCAAGGCCTCCTGGCTCAGGTCAGCCTGCAATTTCTGCAATCAAGCCCCTGTGAGTGGGCGACCAGGAATCTCAGGGTGGGGGCAGGTTATAGAGGCTCCTTCCTCCCTCTTTTCTTCCTTTCTTCCTTCTTTCCTTCATTTCTCTATCTTCCCTTTCCTTCCTTCCTTCCTTCCTTCCTTCCTTCCTTCCTTCTTTCTTTCTTTCTTTCTTTCTTTCTTTCTTTCTTTCTTTCTTTCTTTCTTTCTTTCTTTCTTTCTTCCAATTTCTTTCATGTTCCTGCTTTCCTTTTTCCTTTTCTTCCTTCTCTCTCTCTGTATCCCTGCCTGTCCCCCTACCCTCCCTTTTCTATACCCAGTACTTCTTCAGCCTCCATTCTGAGCCATTCAGGTGAAAAGCCCTGAGATACAGTGGGTGATAAAGGATACAGTCACTGCCCACAAGGAGTCCCCAGCCTAATGGAAGACACTGTCTTGTGGAAATCATATGTAAACTGCCACTGTGAGAAGCTTTCTCAGGGAGCGGTACCTGGTGCTTTGAAACCCTGTTACCAGGTTAACAGGCCAGAAGGAAGAAAGATCTGAGCTGGGAGCAGAAGGAACTCTAGGAGTTGCCTAGAGGTTGGGGAGGAAAAATTCCAAGCAAGGAAAATAAAACCAGTTCACTTTAAATAGCACTCTAATGTTTAATGTGATTTTTTATAATAAATAATTAATAGCTGCTGTTAATCAAGGACCTACTGTGTGCCAGGACCAAGCACTCTTCACGTGGGGACTCATTTTTCCTCACCACTCTCAGAGGTGGGCACCCTGACCCCCATTCAGGTGAGGGAATATGGCACTGAGAAGCTAGACTCATTCAAGGGCGTGCAGCCTGAGAAGGTGGGAACCAAGGTGCCCCAGACCTCTGTGCACCCAAGTCCCTGGCTCCACCAGGAACACACAGCCCTGGCCCAGGTGATTGGCGTGTCTGTGCTCATGGACTGTCTGCATGGACTGCTGGGGAAGCAAAGAGTGGCACTAAAACTGAACAGGGAGATTGATGTCTATCACTGACTTTGGCTTAAGACTGGGTAATTTTACCTTTGAACATTTCTCATTCTAAACAGCACAAGACAACTTCTGCCACTTTTTCAGGCAGAGGCAAGCTTGGACAAATGCTTACAGAGTGGTTTCTGTCTTGAACCAAGGCCGCAGCATGGCACCGGGAGCAAAAGGTGGGCACACCTCTCTCTGCTCTCCCCCCAGGCCATCACAGCTGTTCCCGACAACATGTGCAGCCACATCCACCCACACACATTCCTGCTGCCTGCCCCGGGAATGGTGTGTCAGGTTTGTGGTGCCTGAGGTTCATTAACTCACCCAGTCCTCACAGCTCCATGATGTATCCTGTTATTCCCATTTTGCAGATGAGGAAACTGAGGCACCTGAGTGCCACAGCCTGCATAGGGAACAGTTGGGAGATGGTGTTAGACAGCCTAACGTCAGAGCCCAAGCTGCCTCTACCTTTTACTCCTAAGCTACTCTCTGGTCCTCCCCACAGCCCTGTGGTACTTCTTACCTCTGTTTCATGAAAGGAAACTGAAGCTGCCCAGAGCTGGTGACTGCCTGCAAAGCCCAGAGCCTTTTCAGCACCTGCTACTGGAGTCCATGTTCATGCCTGAGAGGTAACACAAGGGGCCAAGGAGCCGCTGTTTGTGGTTAGAAAATAAATAGTCCAACCTCCTGGCATCAGGTCAGAGCCACCTGGAAGACCTGGGGAGGTGGTCCTGGGATTAATCACCCTGTGTGCTGGTGAGTACCTGCACTATGGGCAGCAACCTGCCAGATGCCCAGTAGCCACCAGACATGTCCCACATGGGGCCTCCCCATGGCTGAACAAAGGACCAGAGCCTGTGCTTTGGATCTTCTTCGAAGTGTCCTTCCCTAAGAATACTAGAGCATGTGCTCCCTGCTGTGCCTGAGACACACCTGATGCACCTGGAATCCTCTGGCCTCTGAGGGGCTAACAGAAAATGGGGCTCCAGGGATAACCACTGGAGTCCTTGCCCAAGCTTCCAACTTGGGGACAAGAGTCCAGGGACCCTGGGAAGCCAGCAGCCAACACCTTCAGCTAAAGACTAGATTAACCAACACTGATTAATGGATGATTCGTCAGCCCCTAGAAACTCCTAAAGTGGCTCTTTGGCAGCAGCTGGCCCCTGGACTCTATTATCTCTGATGTTCTCCCATCTGCTGTCCTCGCTGGCTCTCCTGGCTACTGTCATCTGGGAGCCCTGCTCAGGCAGCAGAGGGGGTCAGCAGAAGAGGGGGGCACAGTGTCCCAACTCCTATGTGAAGGGGACCTCCCGCCAGGACGGGTGGGTGGGGGACAAACTGGCTGTGATGTGGCTGTGGGATGGGTTGTGAGCAGCTGTTTACAATCACGTTCTTAGCAACTCTTGGATGCCACCCAGAAAAGCTTACAGGATTATTTCCAGTGTCACCTGCACACCTTCACATGATTATGGGGGACAGGTGCCAACGTGTGAACCATGGTTGTTTCTCCGTAGTGGGACTTCTTCTTCACCTAGTTCTGTATTTTCCGATCTTTCTTACGACCCCCGGGTGTTTCTTATGTAAGGGTGAATGTGAAGAGAAGGGACACCTGCAGCGCACCTGACCTTAGGAGTCAGACAAACCTGAGTTCCAACAACAGCCGCACAACCTGCTAGTAGGATGATCTTGGACACCATGGGCCGCTCACAGCCTGACTTGCCTCATCTGCAAACGGGGCATGAGGACCGAGACTGTCACACAAAGTCCCTAACTCATGCTGTCAGCTGTCCTTGAAAGGACAGGGGCCCTCCAGCTCATGAAGTGTCCTCTGTCCCCCGGGGATGTCCCTGCCTGGCAGGCAGCCTCCTGCAGAGGGGACAGCTTTGCTCCAGCCAGTCTCTGCTGAGGCTGGTAGGGGAGAGGAGGGTTGTGCTGGGAGCCTGTTGCAGAGGGAGGTCAAGACTTGTGAAACTCCTGGTTGCCTCCTTCCTCCTTTGAAAGAGCAGTTGGTCCCAGTCATGGAAGGGGTTAGAGCAGGCAGGCTCTCCAGACTGTGCACGTGGGCGGCTGCTCTCCTCCCCTAGTCATCTTGGCCAGAAGTCATCTCTGGCTCTGGATGTGTGCTCCCTGCCCTTCCTGAGGAATCCAGGCACCTTCTTTGTCTTAAGGAACATCTCTACTGAGATATAATGCACATCCACACAACTCACCCATTTAAAGTGTTAATTCAGTAGATTTTAATATATGACCACTATCAATTTTAGAAAATTTTCATCTTGCTGAAAAAGAAGCCCCTGCCCCATTGGCAATCATTAGCTGCCCCCTCAGCCCCAGGAAATCCCTACTCTACATTCTGCCACTAGAGGTGTGCCTACTCTGGGCACTTCACAAGCAAAGGCAACCATACCATGTGCAGACTCTTGTGACTGGCCTCTGTCATTCAGCCTCAAGTGTTCAAGGCTGATGCATGTCATAGCTCGTGTCAGTGCTCCATTACGTTTGTACTGCTGCCTAATGCTGCCCTGTGTTCATCGACCACACTCTGACCCTTCATCCGCCACTAGGTGGACATTCAGCATGCTTTCTGAATTTAATATACTAACTGTAAGGACAGCTGTGACCTGCTGAGTACCTACCACGTGCAGGTACTTGACCTAATTTCTAATTCTAACAACAGTCCTGACAAAGAAACTGCTGTGTAGAGGTGAAGTGGCCCTTGCAAGGTCACACTGGTGATGGGGGAAGATGACAAAAAAGTTGATCAGGTCCCTCCCTGTCCTTCCCCCCATAGCACCTCACTACCCTGCCACCCCATGTGCTCTGCTCCCTCCTTCCACATGGCTCTGAGGCCAGAATAGGAACCCAGTCACTTGCCCAGTGACTGTTCCTGAACAGGCCCCAGCTGGAGCCAATGTGGTGGCAAATATACATTAGTCACCGAGCCAGACCCTAATGCCTCCTCCTGGACCTGGCACCTTCTTTTACTTAAGTTAGGCTAAACCAGGTTTTGTTCCAGTGACAAGTAAACTGCAAAATCTCAAGGTTTAATATGACAGAGCAGGTCAGGCCACCCCCTCCTTCTGGTGGCTGTGCCACCAAGCCACATGGACGCCTAGGTCACTGTGACAAGGAGAATGAGAGCGCTGCATCATAGGGGAATGTTTAAAGGCCAGGCCTGGAAGGGCTTGCATCACTTCCAACCGAATGTCACTGGCCACACTCAGTAGTGTGGTGCAGAGCCCGGATTTACTACAAGGAGTCCCAGAAAGCAGGGTCTCCCAGGGTGGCCATGCAGAGAGTAGGATGCACATAGCACCCCTTGCCTTGTCATCTCCTTTTAATGGTCTTTCTTCTCCACAACCCACCCCCATGCCCACTGACAGCTCCATGTACCCCTCCCTCTGTGTTCCTTCTCACAAAACCTTGTTCTCGGCAGGTAACCAATCAGTCTCCCAGAATAATTAACAAATAATACAGTGAAGAGTTTCTTCTACTAAGAGTGTTTGCTTTTTAATCAAGGGTTATTCAACACTGGAAGGCCTTAAACATCCAAAGCAATGAATATATAATGGTGGAAGTTGGGGCCCATAACAACAGCACTAGATATTTGAGACACATCCACACTGTTCCCTCAGACATGCTTCAGACTGAAGGGGTCTGAGCCACCTCCTGCTCTCCCCTTTCCCCCTCTACCTTGGTCTTGCTGGCAGGATACTGGACTCCTGGGATTGGCTAAAGCCCATTTTCCAGCAAGGATGTGAGTGGAGGCTGTAAAAGGGGGCTTACCCTTCAGTTGAATTACCAGTCCCAGAGCTCCCTAGGCAGAGCTTCCTGAACAGTGTACCCTTCCCACCCCCCACAGCCAGGTTCTGCTGTCCTTTTGGAGGCAGAGCATCAAGAATTAGCTGTGACAGTACTCAATGCAGGGACCTGGGGATGGGACCTGACCCCCCAGGCAGCTCCCCTTCCATGCCATTGGGGAGACTGACATGCTCTGATTAGGAGCTTCTGGACCCAATCTCCATCCAAGGCAAAAGGACAGACCCCTCTACACAGGACAGGTGCCTCCACCCAGAGGCAGCCCCTGGGGCCCAGCATTGGGGAGGTTCATGGTAATGTCAAGGCCCATTGCCCTGTTGCTAGAGGCCTGCTCCTCTTCCAGGGGCTCATCCCTGCTGCTCCTTCACCAGCCTCTTTCCCTGGGCTGCCCCACTCTTGTCCTGTTGCATCAACTCCAGCGTCTTTACAAACAAAGCACACCTGTCTTTTCTTCCTTTTTGCTCTTTTTATTCCTGCAACTCCATGGCCCATCACATGCCCATATGGATACACACACATGCACACGCAAACACAGGCCTGTACACAGGTGTGCTGAGGCACACACTGCCATGAATGCACACTCCCAAATATACTGGCCAAAGACACACAGGTACACGCAGATGCAGAACACAGAGGTTCAGGTACAAAGCCACACAGACATGCACATTCACAGATGTACATGGACACACTGGCCTATCCACAGATAACCAGGAATGTAGATAATATACACACACTCAAGCAACACACAGATACACACCCACACACAGGTTGTGCACATTCACCCATAGATTCCCATATACACAGATATACACAGGTATACAAAGACAACTTGTGGACACACCAAGATACATATACATGCATGTGCACATGAGCACCCACAGAAATACTCGTACACTCTCCCTGGTCCCCATGCAGAACCACAACCCAGGGCTCTCTGCCCTCTGAAAACCCAGGGTCAGGTCAAGCTTCCTGCTTCACCAACTCCAGATCCTTCCTGGACCCCAGCACCCCACCTGGCACAAGCAGCAGCCACAGTGTTCTGTCTCAGTGTCCTCAGGGTCTGAGAAAGTGCGAGGAGGGGCAGAAGAGGGTGCATGGAGCTACAGAACTGAGGTGGGACCCACACTGCTACCAGATGCCCTGACTTTTACCCCAGGGCTCTCCTGGGGGGAGGTAGCTTCCTCCTGAGAAAGTGGTCCCTTCAGGGACCTAGACTGGAGACTGGGGAGAGGGAAAAGGATTGGGGGCAGGAGCCACCCTCCTGGGAATAGGGAACATATATCAGAAGAAGATGGGGCCTTCGAACTCACCCAAAGGTGACTGGGAATTGGGAAATAAGGGCCACTGATAGGCCAAAAAGACACAGGGCCACACAAGGCTATTCTCTCTTCCCTCCCACGTGGTTACCACAGGTGGGATCTCACTACTGACAGAGAGAGAGAGACAGAGAGACAGAGAGACAGAGAGACAGAGAGAGACAGAGAGTGACAGAGAGAGAGAGAAAAGGGAAAAACGAAAAAGAAAAAGAAAAGGAAAGAAAAATATACCAGGCCCAGGCAAGTGTGGCTCATTTGGTTGGCATGTTGTCCCACAGACAAAAGTTTGTCAGCTAGATTTCCCGTGAGGGCACACGACTAGGCTGTGGGTCTGGTCCCCACACCTGGGTGCATATGAGGGCAATCTGATCAATGCTTCTCTCTCTGTCTCTCTCATCGAAGTTTGTCTCTCTTTCCCTCCCTTCCTCTCTCTACAATCAATAAGCTTGTCCTTGAGTGAGGATGAGAAAGGAAAAAAGGAAGGAAGGAAGGAGGGAAGCAAGGAAGCAAGGAAGGAAGGGAGGGAGGGAGGGATGAAGGGAGAAAGGAAGGAAGGAAGTCACAGGCCACAAACAGAGTCACCTGTGCTAAGCCCACCCAAACCAAGACTCACTACCTAACCTAACTGCAGTCTCAGCCTCTCCCAGGAATGTTACCTTTAACCAGCCAATGTGCAACTATCTGGTCAGAGCTAGTGATGTAATCCTCTTGATAGACCACTTCCAAAGGGAGGCGGCCTCACCTCAACCATCCGTTCTTTGCTAGAATATTCCATCTGATCCCTTCTACCTATACAAGCCTTCTGTTTGTACAGCTCCTCAGAGCTTTCTGTTTGCTGGATGGGACGCTGCCTGATTCATGAATCCTTGATTAAAGCCAATTTCCTCTTAAAATGCACTCAGCTGAATTTTGTTTTTTTTTAACACTCCTCCAATTCTCAAAGCAGTGACATCAGCCTCCTTTTGGATAGCTGCCCCACTCCCACCCCACCCCAAAGCCCATAGAGAAGCAAACAAAGCAGGGGCCACTTCAGCAACGCCCACCCCATGAGAACCTTCCCCCAGTGGGAGGGGGTGGGGTGAAAGCCCCAGCCAGGGCTGACAGGGGAACCAGGAGAGCCACCTAATCCGGGCTCCACCCCCAGGTGGCGCTGCAGTCAAACACCTCAGCACCTTACCCCTTGCAGCCACCCACCTCACTCACCACTGGTGGGGGATGGGCATTCTGCCCTCTTTTACTTCCCTCAAAGTCCCACTCTGCAGGAGCGAGCTTTTCCAACCCCGGGAGTCCTCCAAAGGAGCAATGAAGAGACAAGAGTCAGGAAATGGGGTGAGCAGTGTGGCTTTATTAGCAGGGAGGCTGGAGGCTGAGCCAGGGCCCAGGGTAGGTAGGGGTAGCCAGGAAGGGTGCAGGCAGCAGGTCCACAGCAGGATCTCCAGACCACTGGCTTAGGCAGAGCAGATGAAGGGCAGACGCCTGCAGCAAAATGCTCGTTGCCACTGACCCCCTGGGGTTGGAGAGCACAGAGATGTCAGCTGCCCATCCCAGTGTGGCCAGTGACCCCATCCCTCCTCCTATGTCTTTCTTGTCTGTCACCACGCATCAGGACACATTGGCGAAACATCCCCATGAGTTGCAGGCACTGGAACTTCATCTCAGAAGGCAGTGTGCTAAGTGCATGTCTGGGCCCCTGGTGAATCCTCACAACCATTCAAGGGGGTGGGTCAGTCACCAAACACCTTTCACAGGGGAGGGGCCTGAGGCTCTGAGGCAAGTGCACAGCTGGGATGGGAATGGACTGTGGCCACCATACTCCCCCACACATGGCCTCAGCACTGGACTGAGTTCCACATGTCCCACAACCAGGCAGGGGAAGCTGGCACACTGACTGTCAGCCATCCCCAGTTCCCACACCTCTCCTTCATTCCTCATCCACACCTTTCATTTGCACCTGTCACTCCCATGTGTCAATGGGTGGCTTCCTCTTACAGAGGAGAGAAGGGAGCCCCCAGGCTCTGAACCAAGTTTTGTGAGAATGGAGAGCCCCTACCCAACCCACACCCAGGGCAACCCCTCACCCTCCAACTCAGCCGTCCTCACAGACTGGACATTGGTTCTCCAGTTGTGGGGAGGCTGTGGGTTTGGGAAGGTGTGTTCAGGCAGCTCAAAGGGACAGTATGTAAGAGTCCATCTTGCCATCCCTTCCCTTTACCCTGGTGCCCAATCCCCCTCACCTCTGGTGCTTAGAGCTATGCAGTGGCCAAGCCCCCAGGTAGGCTGTCCTGCAGCCCAGTTTGTATAATTCCAGCAGCTTCCATCAATCCAGAGATATCTCCTCCAAAACAACTAGAGAAGAAATAGCTGAGTCAGAGTCAGAGAAGTTCAGGAAGACAGATTCAGGGGTTTCAGAAAATGCCTACTAATATCCCTTTCTGGATACTGCTCACCCAGCTAGGAGCCAGAAATCCTAGAGACCCACCCCTGAGGCTGTGCAGGCAAGGACAACAGAGCCATCACACAGAGCAGGCTTCTCATGCTTTTCTGTGAATATGAATCTCCTGTGGGTCTTTTCTTTAAAGCTTATTCTTCTCTTTTTAAAGATTTGATTTATTTATTTTTAGAGAGGGAAGGGAGGGAGAATGAGAGAGAGAGAGAAACGTTAATGTGCGGTTGCTGGGGGCCATGGCCTGCAACCCAGGAATGATCCCTGACTGGGAATCGAACCTGTGATGCTTTAGTTCGCAGCCCACACTCAATCCACTCAGCTATGCCAGCCAACAGTTCCTGTGGGTCTTCTTATCAGGCACATCTTGATTCAGGATTCACAGATGGGACCCAAGATAGTGTCTTTCTAACAAGCTACTAGAAGATGCTAATAACTGCTTGGTCCATGGACCACACTTGAGGAGCAAATACAATGGCACTTATTTACCCACTAGGCCAAAGCGACTCGGAGAGAAGAAGGACCCCATTTAGACATGAGGAAGCCATTCACCCTGAAAGTGACCAAGCTGGGCATGGAACCTATCTCCTGATTCCAGGGGTATGCTGGCAAGTGTTTAACAATCAGCTCTGGGGGAAGATGAGAGGGCAGAGAGTGGGAGGAATGCTGATTTGTAACAATTGCCAATTTCCTTGGTGTGAACACACCCGCCATGGCACATTTCATACTGCAAGCATGAAGTCACTGAACAGAGGAGTTGAGAGGAGATGTGTACAATCACTGGTTCTCCTGATCCAGCCAAGCCAGCGCCCACACAAGGTCACCTCAGCTGCTGAAATGAGGCCTGATTCCAGGCCAGTGCTCCCTTGAGGCAATGGGAGAGACCTTCCTGTATCTGGGAGTTGGCCCCTCACTTACCCAGCCCCTGACGACACCTCCAATCCAGACCTGGCCTTGGTTGATTCCACTGGTCAAGCGCTGGAGACGAGTGTTGGTTCTGCGATTGTGAATGGAGGCGAGATTGCCTCCAAAGCACTTCTTGCAGGTTCTCTACAGATATAAGAAGGGGTGGGGTAGAGAATTCAGTTTTTTCTCAAGTCCTAGAGTCTCCAGAAAAGAGCTCTGCCTCCCTTGTCCAATCAGAAATCAGGGATCTACTAGCCACCTCATTCCCATCTCCTGTTCCTTTATCTGTCATCAGAATCTTTTTGCAGAAAATAATAATAATACTTAGAAAAATCATAGCCAACATTTATTGACAGTTTCCATCAACCCAGGGACTATATTACAAATACTTTCATGTATTATTTCATTTAACGATCACCACAACTCTAAGAGGTTGGTGCTATAGATCTCCACTGTCCAAGTGAAAATACTGAAAGTCTCAGCACCACCCCCCTGCCCCTGCACAGCTGATCCTCCTTGAAAGGCTGTGTTTGGTGGTCAGTGGTCACACCCAGTCCTTGCAGCTGACTGACCTGGAAAAGTCACTCCCATTGACCTGCAAAAACCAATCATGTTTCGACTACAAGAGGAGGGTGTACTCAGCCCACCTGAAGGACACAGCTCCAGTACCCAGCATGGATGATATGGGAGGCTGTGCCCTGGACTCTACAGGATATCTACTATCTTAGGCCACACTACCAAGGCATGAATTCAAAGCACACTACCTAACAAACAGAAACAAACGGGGGGAGGAGGGGCTGCCAAAATGAAGAGAAAAGGAAACATGGCCCAAATGAAAGAACAGATCAAAATTCCAGAAAAAGTTCTAAGTAAAGTGGAAATGAACAATATATCATATGCAGAGACAGGAAAATGATCATAAGGATGCTCAAGGAACTTGGTGAGGACCTCAACAGCATAAAAAGACCCCGTCAGAAACAAAGCATACACTAGTTGGAATAAAGATCAATATACAGGGAAATAGCACTAAAGTGCATGAAGTTGAGAATCAAATCAAATTTGGAAAAACAACCAATCAGAACAACAAGAAGAAAAGAGAATCCAAAAAAAAATAATGATAGTATAAGCAGCCTGTGGGACAACTTCAAGAGGTCCAACATTTGTATTATAAGGGTGCCAGAAAGAGAAGAGAAAGAGCAACAAATTGGAAATCTATTTAAAAAATAATGAAAGAAAATTTCCTTAATTTGGTGAAGGAAATAGACATGAAAGTCCAGAAAGCACAGATTCCCAAACAAGATGGATGCAAAGATGCCCACTCCAAGGTCCATGGTAATTAAATTACCCAAAAAAATAACAATAAAGCAAGAATCTTAACAGCAGCAAGAGAACAGAAGTTATTTACCTAAGAAGAGGACCCATAAGACTCTCAGCTGATTTTGCAAAAGAAACTTTGCAAGCAGAAGGGACTAGCAAAAAAATATTCAAAGTCATGAAAAGCAGGAACCTACAACCAAGATTGCTCTACCCAGCAAAGCTATCATTTAGAATCAAGGGGCAGAGAAACAGCTTCCAGGCAAGAAAAAACTAAAGGAGTTCATCATCACCAGAGTATTATTTTATAAAATGTTACAGGGAATTATTTGAGAAAAAGAAAAAGATCAAAAGTATGAACAATGAAAGGCAAAAAATATGTATCTATCAACAGTTATATCTAAAAAACAAACTAAGAAAATAAGAAAAGAGACAGAATCATGGATATGGAGAGCATTTGGATGGTTTCCAGATGGAATGCAGTATGGGGGAATGGATGAAGAGGTGAAGGGATTAAGAAATACAAATAAATATTTACAGAATATCCCATGGTAATTTCAGTATAAGAAATGAAGTGGTCGAACAGAGAGCCCAGAAATAAACCCAAGTCTCTATGGGTACATTTACACAATGGAATTCTATGCAGCAGAAAGAAAGAAGGAGCTCCTACCCTTTGCAACAGACTGGATGGAGCTGGAAAGCATTATGCTAAGTGAAACAAGCCAGGCAGTGAAAGACAAATACCACATGATCTCACCTTTAACAGGATCCTAATCAACAAAACAAAGAAACAAGCAAAATATAACCAAAGACACTAAAATAGAGGACAGGCTAACAGTGACCAGAGGGGAGAGAAGAGGGAATTTCAGGGGAAAATCGGAAGGGTTTATAGGAATAAATTTAAAGGACACATGGACAAAAACTGGGGGTGTGGGGTGGTAATGGGAGGGAAGTGGGGAGAGTTGTGTGGGTGGGCTGGAATGGGAGTGAAAGGGAAACAACTGTACTTGAGCAATGATTAAAATGAAAATTTAAAAAAAAGAAATGCAGTAGTCAAAGAACTTATATGCATGAACCATAAACTTGAACAATGGTGGGGGGGTTGCTGGAGGGAGTAGGCAGGGCTGGGTGGAGAGGGGCAAAGGGGGGAAAATCAAGACAACTGTAATGGCATAATCAATAAAATATAGTTTTTCAAAAAAGAAATGACTGAAGCTCTGAAAGCTGAAGCGAATTGCCTAGGTAACACAGCTAATGGCAGGCATAGCCAGGTTTTAACACAAGTATATCTAATACCAAAGCTCTTTGTCCAAGTCAGTGATTCAAAGTGCTGTCCCCAGACCAACAATATTATTATCCTCTGGCACTTTGCTATCAATGCAAACTCTTGGGCACCAAAAATCTATCTCTCCACCAGACCTCTAGGAATGTCTGATGCACCTAGACTTTGGGGACCACTAGTCTGGATGAATAGGGAACAGAAGTTTGAATCCACTCACATTCCCTCCTCATGGTCCTCCTTCCACAGTAGCCACACTGACACTTACCCGAGCTACACGAAACCTTCGGAGATTCCGCACCAAGATGTAGCGGCAGGTCTTGCACCCAGGACTGCCCACTATTTCAACTGTGTCCTCTGTCCTGGGGCACTCCACATCGTTGTCTAGGTCACTTGGATCCGACTCCATGTCCTCATCATCATCAAAGTCATTTTCATAGCCAGAAGCCTCCACCTGCTCTTCTTCTGACTGAATCTCCTTTTCAGTTAGGGCCATCTGTCCCTCCTGATTCCCTGAACCTTCCAGATCCTGGCTCAGGTCTGCATGTGTGTCTTGGCTGTCCAGGTGGGGAGCATGATTCTCTGGGAAGAAGAGATAACTTACCATTAGGTGGAGTTCTGCCTTTCTCCAGGACCATGGACAGCTCTGGACAGCCCCCCTGGGGCCTTCCTAGTGCTGCTGTCTGGAGCCAAGACTGGAAGGATCTCCTCCATGTGGGGTGAGGTGAGAACTCACACAAGGGCATGAGACCCTGACACTGGCTGACACACGTGTGTATTTTGGGGAGGTGAGATATGAACCCTTTCATCTTCACAAGTGAGTGGTTGTTACCTTCTGAAGGAGCCTGACAAGAATTAGGGTCACAGTTCTGAGTCTAGGAGAAATCTTACCAGAGAAGAGCTGGGTCAGCTGAAGAAGAAAAGCTGTGACCTGGCCCCAAGACAGCCACAAAGGTGCAGGAAAGAGGAGGAAAGATAATCTGGATGAGAAGGGAAGGGGAGGACTTACCCAGATGACAAGCAGCAACAGTCCCCAGCAGGAGAAGGGGCAGGAGCAGGGGGTGTTTCATATCCACTCAGTCTTGTGACAGGGACACAGCACCACTTTCCCTCCTTGAGGATGTCCTGTGTGTCCGTGCAGGCCTGTCACTTAACAGAGATGCAAATGTTTGTTTAATTAGTGGATTAAAGGACAACCTAGAGAGCTTCCTTCTCCCCCAATGAACAGAACCTAACCTGGAGACTTGGAAAAGATTGTGGGGGAGTCACCTCAAGTACTGAAGTCCTTTGTACATGAGAGCTCCATCACTGTCCCTGGGACAGCACTTAGTCCATACTATTGTCCCTGCAGGGGCAGGTCTGCTAGGGATCAGAGCCACCTTCACTCACACTGGGGGAGGTTGGGAAGGACAGTAGCCACCACAGTCCTAAGGACAAGCCATATAGGCTTCTGCCCTCTCCCAAGCTGTGGACCCAACCTGCCTGGGAAACAGGAGGACCACTTACCTTGCAAGAGTCTGTGCCTCCACTCTCAGTGCCTCTGGCTCCTGAGCATCCAAGGCAGCCCTTATACTAGGCTTTTGGGGAAGTGGGAAGACACTAGAATGATTGCCCCAGGCTGGGGTGCTGGCCAGTGGAGCTGATAAGAAGACATTTGCTCAATTCACATGCTCTCTGCTGGGACTGCAGGGACCTGCCTCCCAGACCATACTGATACACATGGGTGTCCAAACACCCAGGTGCTGGAGAAGACCCCACATGTCTACTTCAACACTTACTTACTATTGGCACCCCAAATGGGCCCCAGCCTTTACCCCCCGGAAGCCTGCCTCTGGTCGATATCCAAGCAAGTGAAGTGGAGGACCCCAGGATGCTGAAAGACCCTGAGGCAGGGAGGCAGGGGGCCAAGGGGGCCTCATTCTCCTGAGTGGTTGTCTAGATCAGGAATTTTATATGCATTCCATCCCTGAATCCTACCTTCACCCTCACTCCCATGAGCATGCATGAGATCCTCACTTCACAGGTGTGAAAAATGACATTCTGTTAAAGGAAGCCACTTGCCAACGTTGCACAGGAAGTGAGGGGCCTCAGATTTCCAAGTCTTTTTAGCCTCCCAAACCTCCCCTCACTCATCTCCCCCTTCTCCCATTCTTCCCACGCCCTCCTTCCTGTCCTCCCTCTTCCTCTTTCTCACTCTTCTTCTCACTCTTTTTTCATCTTGAGTGTGTGAAAACTTATGCTCTTTCTTCCATGCTATGGGTCAGGATCAAGGTTCCTGGCCTTTGCATTTTTACCATTTGCAGTCAAATAGGTCTTTGATGAGGGAGCTGTCTTCTGCACTATAGAAAGTGTGGCAGCGTCCATGGTCTTTACCCAATAGGGGTCAGGGGCACCTCCACCCAGTCAAACCCATTGTAACGCAATGACAATTGAAAACATCTCTACACATTTCCAGATACCCTCTGAGGAGCAAAGTTGCGACACTGAGGATCACTGATCTAAAATATGCCATTTTGTTCAACCACAAGGCAAATCTCTGGGCCAAAAGGCCACAGCTGGACTGGAAATCTTTGTACAGAATCACTCACACACCCTGTGGGCCACTTGCCCCCCCTCACCACCACTCCCCAGCTCCCACCAGCCCTCCATCACCACCAGGATCAGGACTGGGGGAGGAGAGTGAGGCATTCATTTTAGGCACAATTCTAAGAGGACACTAAAGAATTCAGTAGTCAAGATAAGTAGTTTAATGCAATCTTTCTGAAAAATCAAAATAAATGCAAAAAATCGGTGATGAACAAAATATCAAAACTTGAATCAACCAAGCTCCACACAAGTGCACTGTAGCCCCAAAACACCCCTGCAACTGTGGAGCCCTGACTTAACTGGATATCCCTGCCAGGAGCTAGTGACCTTGCCAGGGTGGGTGTCTCAACTCTGTGACATTCTCGCTGGCCAGTGCCTACTTCTTCTTAAAACCCAGCCCAGCCCTCCAGGATCAGGGCACCAGGGACAGGTATCCCATGGGTGGAAGAGGCTTGGGCTTCTTTCTATCCTTGCTCTCTAAGGACACCTGCAAATGGAGAAGTATCTGAGAGGTCACTGCTGGGCCTCATTGCAAAGTAACTAACGGTCTGAGCTGTTATCTCTCTGACCCAACTGACAAGACCCTCAGCTTATCAACCTGACATGGGTGGTGGGAGTTGGGGTTGGCCAATTCTGGGGTCCAAATTCTTGGTCTGAAATTTAAAACTTGAGGCCACCCTGGTGGAAGAGAGGGAAGGGCCAGACCCCTCCCCCTTCATCTCCTCCCTCCTGGGGCCCAGACTAGGGGCACCCCATCATTCCTAGTTCTGAGACCAACAGGGTCAGTGGCTCTCAAGAGCAAGCCCCACAATGAGCTTTACAGACACTGTTTCATTTCAACAACCTGTGTTACATGTGAGGAATTGGGCATCTCAGAGAGCCTGAACAAGTTGCCCAAATCACACAGCAAGTCAGAGACAGGCCTCAGTGCAGGTTCCAGCTCCTCAGCACCCATCCCCATACTTACCCTTCTTCTGTCCCCTCTCACTCATCTCCCTTTCTCTACAAGCCTTTCCCTTCCCCCCTGCTTTCTTTACACTCAAACCCCAGGCAAAAATATTTCAATGGCTTTGAAGACCACAGTGATGTCTGAGTTAAAACTGGAAATAACATTTTTGAAGGTCCTCCATAGACCAAACACTACATTCCATGGAGGCTTTGACATTCATTAACCTTCATCTTTACAATCATCCTACGAACTACGTAATGCCTTCACTGGTCTGCATACCTTCCAGAGAAGGTCAGAGAGGTTAAATGACTTGCCCAAGTTCATACAATTAGAAAGGAATAGCAGTTACTACGATATTCTGACTCCTATGAACCTGATTCTTTGATTGGTCCCACAGTCCACATTACCCACAGGCAGTCTTTGCAAGCATGCCGAAGTTTCAGCATCAGTGAACCTCCAACTGCCTGGCTTACTCTTTGTGTTTATGTTCATAGGGTTGCAAACTCTGCCTCTTGTCTCAGAATTCAGTCCAGTCCCACATGAAGGAGGGGATGCTTCCCACTCACTGTCTTGAGAGGCAGTGTACTGTGATGCAAATGAAGGACAAGTCCCAGAGTCAGCCCCTCCATGTCTCAGTTTTCCATCTGTGAACTGAGGCTAAGGACAGATCCTACCTCTAAGGAGATTATTTCCAGGAATGTTCTTAAGACAGAGCCTGGCCAGGGGGCTGGGGTGGAAAGCAGGACTGGAAATGTGACCCTTCTCCACAAATGAGCACTGAGTCTTGAGTGCCCTCCTGCAGTGTGCTTGCACGGTGCCAGAAGCCCCAGGGCTTCCATGGTAAAGACACGAGCTAGTTTCACAAAGCTTAGTTATCCCCTTGTTGAAGAAGGGGAAAGTCAGTTTTTTGAGATGTGAGGCCAGTCCTCTTATTTCATTAATTTTACATTTTAAATCTTTTTCTGTGGATGTGTGATATGTGTCCAGTAAAGCTCATAAGTGCTTGGGGAAGTTTTACAGAATGAATGCACCCCAGTAACCATGCCCAGGTCGGGATACAGAATATTACCTGCAGACTCCTCCTTCATGCCCCCTTCTTCCCATTAATGCCCCAAAGGGAATTCTTACCGATTGGAAGTCACCCTTCTGTCACAACAAAGACACCAAACAGAGGATTTATGAGGTATAAAACAAAGCCTACCTAACACTTAATACTTAGCCTGGCACCGGATAATGCTTAATAAATGCAATGTTTTCTTGTTCATGATTATCAACAACCAAATAAAGGGAAACATTGTCTTCCTCCTTCAGGACATGAAGTCCACTAGGGCTGGAGCAACAGGTGGACACATCTACTTTGGCTGCACCCTGCACAGCATTTCAGAACTCCACCAACTCTGCCATGGCAGAGCTACAGTCGGCCTCAGCTTGATTCCTATCTCTTCCCCAACTGAATGTGCAGCCATGAGCAAGTAGCTTCTCAGACCTGGGCCACACTCACAACACTAAAATTCTTTACTTGCCTTCCTCTATAGCCCTGGTCCCATCTTTAATCTCAGAATTTTCAGAATTTGAGGAGTCCAGGCAACGGACCCCAGACTTTCTACCCACCTCCCTGGTGGGGAAAGGGTCCAGAATGCCCTCTTCCTTCCCTACAGGAAGGGAAGTTGGAGATTGGGAATCCCTCATGTCCAACTGGGTTGCAGTCCTATGCCTCACAATGAACCCAGGAATATGCCTGCCTCCCCAAGATACCCCATCCTCACAGGATCATGGACGAGAGGCAGCCAGCATTTTTTCGTCTGCGGGATCCCAGTGGTGAAAAGAACATGCTCTGAAATCTCATAGATAATGAATGATGGAAGAAAGTGATTCTTAGTTAAGATTGCTACAGACTGAGCTGGGCAAATACACCCTGAAACAGGTCACAGGCTGCAATTTTCATACAATAACAGAAGCAGCTGATACTGAAGAAGAACTTTCTACATGCTCAGAATTTGTGGTGCTCCTCAACAACTCCAGGTTGTCATCTGTTAATTGGAGACAGAAACACTGAGGCTCAGACTGGTTATGTTACTGCCAGGTAAGCATCAAACCAGGATTTGAGTGGAGAGCCTGCATTCTAACCCTCCACAGCTCCCTTTCAATGTGCAGAATCCATGCACAGAGTTCTCGTGGGAACCCTAGAAGCTACTGGGGCAGGTGACAAGTTGGGAGGCATGAAGAGTGTCCTTCTTGGAATTAAAAGGACCTTGGATCCATTCCTGGCTCTGTTACTCAGGAGTGGGCTGACTAGGCAGACATCTCAGCTCCCAGGCTCTATTGACCAGTTTGAGAGTTTGGTTAAGGATGATGCCTCACAGTGTTTGGCCAGGGTGAACTGAGAAGCTGGTTGTTCAACAATCTACTAAATGCCTGGCACATGGTAGGTCCTCAGTAAGCAAACACTTCTCAATGTTTTCCCCATTCAGGGACCAGAAAGAGGGAGGCTCAGAAGAGTTAAGTGATGCTCAAAATTTCACATTCTAGCAATTGGTGGAGCTTGAAATTCATCTGTCACCCATGAGGAGAGATTTTCTGATCATTCTCTACATACCCATCCCTGCATGGGACAACTCTCAGCCCCCACCAAGGGGAGCCAAGTCATGAGCACTTGGAGTTATAGCCCTGCTCCCCTCAGCTGGAAACTCAGAGATGAGATTGGAGGTTCCATCAGTGGGAAGAACCAGGCATGGGGCACACACAGACACAGCAGGGAGGTTTGTGCCCATGCCCTTCAGCTGACTCACCCAGTTGGCAGAGGCTGGTGGAATGAATGGGAAAGGCAGGCTGGCCATGGTTAGTGGTGATGGGCTTTCTGCTATGTTGCTGTCAGCACCAGGCTGGCCACACACATCACCCCTGACACAGCTTCTGCCAGACACAGGAAGACTCCTCCAGAGGGCGCTGGGTAGCTCGGGCTCTCCCACCTACATAGTCCATTCTCTGTTGGCCAGGTGTGAGGGGACAGCATTCTGACTCAAACTGTCCATCCTTCCATCCCTTCCCCAACACCACACCCCAGAAATACCAACCTTCTGCAAGGCCTCCTGGCTCAGGCCAGCCTGCAATTTCTGCAATCAAGCCTCTGTGAGTGGGCGACCAGGAATCTCAGGGTGGGGGCAGGTTAAAGAGGCTCTTTCCTCCCTTCCTTCCTTCTTTTCTCTCTCCCTCCTTCCTTCTTTCCTTCCTTCCCTCCTTCCTTCCTTCCTTTCTTCCTTCCTTCCTTCTTTCCTTCCTTCCTCTTTATTCCCTTTTTTCTTCTTCCTTCTCTCTCTCTCTTTCTTCTTCTTCCTTTCATGTAACCTCTTTACTTTTTCCTTTTCTTCCTTCTCTCTCTCTGTATCCCTGCCTGTCCCCCTACTCCGCCTTTTCTATACCCAGTACTTCTTCAGCCACCATTCTGTGCCAAATCCACTGAAAAGCCCTGGAGATACAATGGGTGATAAAGGATACAGCCCACATGGAGTCCCCAGCGTAATGGAAGACACTGATTTGTTGAAATCATATGTAAACTGCCACGGTGACAAGCTCCCTCAGGGAGAGGTACCTGGTGCTTTGAAACCCTGTTACCAGGTTAACAGGCCAGAAGGAAGAAAAATCTGAGCTGGGAGCAGAAGGACTCTAGGAGTTGCCTAGCGGTTGGGAAGGACACATTTCAGGCAAGGAAAATAAAACCAGTTCACTTTAAATAGCACTCTAACCTTTAATGTGATTTTGTTTATAATAAATATTAATAGCTGCTGTTAATTACGGACATACTGTGTGCCAGGACCAAGCACTCTTCATGTGGGGACTCATTTTTCCTCACCACTCTCAGAGGTGGGCACCCTGACCCCCATTTCAGGTGAGGGAACATGGCACTGAGAAGCTAGACTCATTCAAGGGTGTGCAGCCTGAGAAGGTGAGAACCAAGGTGCCCCAGACCTCTGTGCACCCAAGTCCCTGGCTCCACCAGGAACACACAGCCCTGGCCCTGGTGATTGGCATGTCTGTGCTCATGGACTGTCTACATGGACTGCTGGGAAAGCAAAGAGTGGCACTAAAACTGAACAGGAAGATTGATGTCTATCACTGACTTTGGCTTAAGACTGGGTAATTTTGCCTTTGAACATTTCTCATTCTAAACAGCACAAGACAACCTCTGCCACTTTTTCAGGCAGAAGCAAGCTTGGGCAAATGCTTGCAGGCTGGTTTCTGTCTTGAACCAAAGCCACAGCATGGCACCGGGAGCAAAAGGTGGGCACACCTCTCTCTGCTCTCTCCCCAGGCCATCACAGCTGTTCCCGACAACATGTGCAGCCACATCCACCCACACACATTCCTGCTGCCTGCCCCGGGAATGATGTGTCAGGTTTGTGGTGCCTTAGGTTCATTAACTCATCCAGTCCTCACAGCTCCATGATGTAACCCTGTTATTCCCATTTTACAGATGAGGAGACTGAGGTACCTGAGTGCCACAGCCTGCATGGGGAAGAGCTGGGAGTTGGTGTTGGACAGGCCAACGTCAGAGCCCAAGCTGCCTCTACCTTTTATTCTTAAGCTACTCTCTGATCCTCCCCACAGCCCTGTGGTACTTCTTACCTCTGTTCCATGAGAGGAAACTGAGGCTGCGCAGAGCTGGTCACTGCCTGCAAAGCCCAGAGCCTTTTCAGCACCTGCTGCTGGAGTCCATGTTCATGCCTGAGAGGTAACACAAGGGGCCAAGAAGCCGCTCTTCATGGTTAGAAAATACATAGTCCAACCTCCTGGCATCAGGTCAGAGCCACCTGGAAGACCTGGGGAGGTGGTCCTGGGTGTAATCACCCTGCCTGCTGGTGAGTACCTGCACTGTGGGCAGCAACCTGCCAGGTGCCCAGTAGCCACCAGACATGTCCTATCTGGGACCTCCCCATGACTGAACAAAGGATCAGAGCCTGTGCTTTGGAGCTGCTTGGAAGTGTCCTTCCCTAAGAATACTAGAGCATGTGCTCCCTGCTGTGCCTGAGACACACCTGATGCACCTGGAATCCTCTGGCCTCTGAGGGGCTGGCAGAAAATGGGGCTCCAGGAATACCCACTGGAGTCCTTGCCCAAGCTTCCAACTTGGGGACAAGAGTCCAGAGACCCTAGGAAGCCAGCAGCCAACACCTTCAGCTAAAGACTAGATTAACCAACAATGATTAATGGATGCATCGTCAGTCCCTACAAACTCCTAAAGTGGCTCTTTGGCAGCAGCTGGCCCCTGGACTCTATTATCTCTGATGTTCTCCCATCTGCTGACCTCGCTGGCTCTCCTGGCTACTGTCATCTGGGAGCACTGCTTAGGCAGCAGAGGGGGTGAGCAGAAGAGGGGGGCACAGTGTTCCAACTCCTATGTGAAGGGGACCTCCCACCAGGACGGGTGGGTAGGTGATAAACTGGCTGTGATATGGCTGTGGGATGGGTTGTGAGCAGCTGTTTACAATCATGATCTTAGCAACTCTTGGATGCCACCCAGAAAAGCTTACAGGATTATTTCCAGTGTCACCTGCACACGTTCACGTGATTATGGGGGACACGTGCCAACTTGTGAACCATGGCTATTTCTCCGTAGTGGGACTTCTTCTTCACCTAGTTCTGTATTTTCCGATCTGTCTTTCGGCCCCCATGTGTTTCTTATGTAAGGGTGAATGTGAAGAGAAGGGACACCTGCGGCGCACCTGACCTTAGGAGTCAGACAAACCTGAGTTCCAACACCAGCCGCACAACCTGCGAGTAAGATGATCTTGGACACCATGGGCCGCTCGCAGCCTGACTTGCCTCATCTGCAAACGGGGCATGAGGACCGAGACTGTCACACAAAGTCCCTAACTCATGCTGTCAGCTGTCCTTGAAAGGACCGGCGCCCTCCAGCTCATGAAGTGTCCTCTGTCCCCCAGCGATGTCCCTGCCTGGCAGGCAGCCTCCTGCAGAGGGGACAGCTTTGCTCCCGCCAGTCTCTGCTGAGGCTGGTAGGGGAGAGGAGGGTTGTGCTGGGAGCCTGTTGCAGAGGGAGGTCAAGACTTGTGAAACTCCTGGTTGCTTCCTTCCTCCTTTGAAAGAGCAGTTGGTCCCAGTCATGGAAGGGGTTAGAGCAGGCAGGCTCTTCAGACTGCAGGTGGGCGGCTGCTCTCCTCCCCTAGTCATCTTGGCCAGAAGTCATCTCTGGCTCTGGATGTGTGCTCCCTGCCCTTCCTGAGGAATCCCGGCACCTTCTTTGTTTTAAGGAACATCTCTATTGAGATATAATGCACAAACCACACAAGTCACCCATTTAAAGTGTTAATTCAGTAGATTTTAATATACTTCAGAATGGTATGACCACTATCAATTTTAGAAAATTTTCATCTTGCTGAAAAAGAAGCCCCTGCCCCATTGGCAATCATTAGCTGCCCCCTCAGCCCCGGGAAATCCCTACTCTACATTCTGCCTCTAGAGGTGTGCCTACTCTGGACACTTCACAAGCAAAGGCAACCATACCATGTGCAGACTCTTGTGACTGGCCTCTGTCATTCAGCCTCAAGTGTTCAAGGCTGATGCATGTCATAGCTCGTGTCAGGGCTCCATTACCTTTGTACTGCTGCCTAATGCTCCCCTGGGTGCATCGACCACACTCTGACTCTCCATCCGCCACTAGGTGGACATTCAGCATCCTTTCTGAATTTAATATACTAACTGTAAGGACAGCTGTGACCTGCTGAGTACCTACCCCGTGCAGGTACTTGACCTAATTTCTAACTCTAACAACAGTCCTGACAAAGAAACTGCTGTGTAGAGGTGAAGTGGCCCATGCAAGGTCACACTGGTGATGGGGCAGGATGACAAAAAAATTGATCAGGTCCCTCCCTGTCCTTCCCCCCATAGCACCTCACTACCCTGCCACCCCATGTGCTCTGCTCCTTCCTTCCACATGGCTCTGAGCCCAGAATAGGAACCCACTTGCCCAGTGACTGTTCCTGAACAGGCTCCAGCTGGTGCCAAGCTGGTGGCAAATACACGTTAATCACCAAGTCAGACCCTAATGCCTCCTCCAGGACCTGGCACCTTCTTTTACTTAAGTTAGGCTAAACCAGGTTTTGCTTCAGTGACAAGTAAACTGCAAAATCTCAAGGTTTAATAGGACAAAGCAGGTCAGGCCACCCCCTCCTTCTGGTGGCTGTGCCACCAAGCCACATGGACGCCTAGGTCACTGTGGCAAGGAGAGTGAGAGGGCTGGGTCATAGGGGAATGTTTAAAGGCCAGGCCTGGAAGGGCTTGCATCACTTCCAACTAAATGTCACTGGCCACACTCAGTAGTGTGGTGCAGAGCCCAGCTTTATTACAAGGAGTCCCAGGAAGTAGGGTCTCCCAGGGTGGCCATGCAGAGAGTAGGATGCACATAGCACTCCCTGCCTTGTCATCTCCTTTTAATGGACTTTCTTCTCCACAACCCACCCCCATGCCCACTGACAGTTCCATGTACCCCGCCCTCTGTGTTCCGTCTCACAAAACCTTGTTCTCGGCAGGTAACCAAGCAGTCTCCCAGAATAATTAACAAATACTACAGTGAAGAGTTTCTTCTTCTAAGAGTGTTTGCTTTTTAATCAAGGGTTATTCAACACTGGAAGAACTTAAACATCCAAAGCAATGAATATATAATGGTGGAAGTTGAGGCCCATAACAACAGCACTAGATATTTGAGAGATATCTACCCTGTTCCCTCAGACATGCTTCAGACTGAAGGGGTCTGAGCCAGCTCCTGCTCTCCCCTTTCTCCCTCTACCTTGGTCTTGCTGGCAGGATACTGGACTCCTGGGATTGGCTAAAGCCCATTTTCCATCAAGGATGTGAATGGAGGCTGTAAAATGGGGCTTACCCTTTGTTGAATTACCAGTCCCAGAGCTCCCTATGCAGGGCTTCCTGGACAGTGTACCCTTCCCACCCCCCACAGCCACGCTCTGCTGTCCTTTTGGAGGCAGAGCATCAAGAATTAGCTGTGACAGTACTCAATGCAGGGACCTGGGGATGGGATCTGACCCCCCAGGCAGCTCCCCTTCCATGCCACTGGGGAGACTGACATGCTCTGATTAGGAGCTTCTGGACCCAATCTCCATCCAAGGCAGAAAGACGGACCTCTCTACACAGGACAGGTGCCTCCACTCAGAGGCAGCCCCTGGGGCCCAGCATTGGGGAGGTTCATGGTGATGCCAAGGCCCATTGCCCTGTTGCTAGAGGCCTGCTCCTGTTCCAGGGGCTCATCCCTGCTGCTCCTTCACCAGCCTCTTTCCCTGGGCTGCCCCAGTCTTGTTCTGTTGCATCAACTCCAGCGTCTTTACAAACAAAGCATACCTGTCTTTTGTTCCTTTTTGCTCTTTTTATTCCTGAAACTCCATGGCCCATCACATGCCCATATGGATACACACACATGCACACGCAAACACAGGACTGTACACAGGTGTGCTGAGGCACACACTGCCAAAAATGCACAACTCCCAAATATACTGGCCTAAGACACCAGGTACACGCAGATGCAGAACACAGAGGTTCAGGTACAAAGCCACACAGACATGCACATTCACAGATGTACATGGACACACTGGCCTATCCACAGATAACCAGGAATGTAGACAATATACACACACTCAAGCAACACACAGATACACACCCACACACAGGTTGTGCACATTCACCCTTAGATTCCCATATACACAGATATACACAGGTATACGAAGACAACTTGTGGACACACCAAGATACATATACACGCATGTGCACATGAGCACCCACAGAAATACGTGTACACTCTCCCTGGTCCCCATGCAGAACCACAACCCAGGCCTCTCTGCCCTCTGAAAACTCAGGGTCAGGTCAAGCTTCCTGCTTCACCAACTCCAGATCCTTCCTGGACCCCAGCACCCCACCTGGCACAGGTAGCAGCCACAGTGTTCTGTCTCAGTGTCCCCAGGGTCTGAGAAAGTGCGAGGAGGGGCAGAAGTGGGGGCATGAGGCGACAGAACTGGGGTGGGACCCACACTGCTACCAGATGCCCTGCCTTATACTCCAGGGCTCTCCTGGGGGGAGGTAGCTCCCTCCTGAGAAAGTGGTCCCTTCAGGGACCTAGACTGGAGATTGAGGAGAGGGAAAAGGATTGGGGGAAGGAGCCACCCTCCTGGGAATAGGGAATATATATCAGAAGAAGATGGGGCTTTTGAACTCACCCAAAGGTGACTGGGAATTGGGAAATAAGGGCCATTGTTAGGCCAAAAAGACACAGGGCCACACAAGGCTATTCTCTCTTCCCTCCCATGTGGTTACCACAGGTGGGATCTCACTGCTGAGAGAGAGACAGAAACAGAGAGAGAGAGAGGGAGAGAGGTGTTGGGAGCTGACCCACAGCTGACTTTTGACACTGTCAGGTCGGATGAGACACATCTGCACAGCAGAGGTGACTGTGGCCGGATCTCCTGTCTGTCTCCTCCTGTATACCTTTCCCTGCTAGCAATATGTGGTGGGATTTTTGGATACCTGTGCATTATAACAAAAAATCTGCACAATGCCTCTGATTCTGCATGAAATGACTTGCTGACCACAGAATAGAGACCCCTAGTAACCCTAATGTTGCCTGCTTCCCCCACCTGGGAAGTTAAGGACAAAAATTAAAGTATAGGCAGACCCACTGCCAGAATGCTGAAGGAAGCTCTTGCTAGGAATGTTTCTTAGGGAGTCACCACTTGAGAGCTTAAGATTTATTAGAGCCACTACCCCTCCCATACCCTGGACAGGAGTGTAAAGAAGCAAGGGGTTCTAGTTGAAAATAATAATCTCAATACATGGAAACGAACACAAAACGTGCCCCCCCCCAAGATGTATAAATCAAAAATCCTAGGCAAAAGACCAGTTACCTAACTGAAATAAATTTCACCTTAACGGATAACAGTCGATTTCTATATGCCTATAAATCATCCCTTGCACCCTTTTCATTTAGACCAATCCCTAGAATTTTAATAGATACCTACTTACTAATTGGCACCTGAAAGTTTGTGCCTGTATAGCTTTGTTGGGTATCTAATTAATGACCCTCTTGGTCAAAATAACCTTTGTTTAACAAGATTGACTTGTAGGACCTCCTGTAATTTTCGCTTATTTCTTTGTTTAATATGACTGATCTGTAAAACCTTCTGTGTTTTTAGAAATTATTTCTGTGGTTTCTGTTTTAATAATCACACTATGCATTGAATGTTGTATAACCTCCCCTATAAAAATAAAGATTGATTTTTCTCAGTGAGGCAGTCGGGCCCAAAAAGCCTGACTGTCCTCTGGCGCCCCCCGGGTGTCTCAGTTCAGTCTCTTCACCTTAGCCGTGCATCCTTCAGGGACTCTGAGACCCCTCTGAGGCTGGACCCCAGCAGGAAGGAGGAGAGAGAAGAAGAAAGAGAGAGAGAGAGAAAGGGAAAAAAAGAAAAAGAAAAGAAAAGGAAAGAAAAAATATACCAGGCCCAGGCAAGTGTGGCTCAGTTGGTTGGCATGTTGTCCCACAGACAAAAGGTTGTCAGCTAGAGTTCCCATCAGGGCACACGACTAGGCTGTGGGTCTGGTCCCCACACCTGGGCGCATATGAGGGCAATCTGATCAATGCTCCTCTCTCTGTCTCTCTCTCATCAAAGTTTGTCTCTCTTTCCTTCCCTTCCTGTCTCTACAATCAACAAGCATGTTCCTGAGTGAGGATAAGAAAGGAAAAAAAGGAAGGAAGGAAGGAAGGAAGGAAGGAAGGAAGGAAGGAAGGAAGGAAGGAAGGAAGGAAGGAAGTTAGTTCGGTCACAGGCCCCAAACAGAGTCACCTGTGCTAAGCCCACCCAAACCAAGACTCAACCTAACCTAACTGCAGTCTCAGCCTCTCCCAGGAATGTTACCTTTAACCAACCAATGTGCAACTATCTGGTCAGAACTAATGAGGTAATCCTCTTGATAGACCACTGCCAAAGGGAGGTGGCCTCACCTCAACCATCTGTTCTTTGCTAGAACATTCCATCTGATCCCTTCTACCTATAAAAGCCTTCTGTTTGTGCAGCTCCTCAGAGCTCCTTTCTCTTTGCTGCATGGGACGCTGCCTGATTCATGGATCCTTGAATAAAGCCAATTTCCTCTTAAAATGCACTCAGCTGAATTGTGTTTTTTAAACACTCTTCCAACTCTCAAATCAGTGACATCAGCCTCCTTTTGGATAGCCGCCCCACTCCCACCCCACCCGAAGCCCATAGAGAAGCAAACAAAGCAGGGGCCACTTCAGCGACGCCCACCCCATGAGAACCTTCCCCCAGTGGGGAGGGGGTGGGGTGGAAGCCCCAGCCAGGGCTGACAGGGGAACCAGGAGAGCCACCTAATCCGGGCTCCGCCCCCAGGTGGCGCTGCAGTCAAACACCTCAGCACCCTACCCCTTGCACCCACCCCCCCTTACTCTCCACTGGGGGGGAGGGGATGGGCATTCTGCCCTCTTTTACTTCCCTCCAAGTCCCACCCTGCAGGAGCGAGCTTTTCCAACCCCGGGAGTCCTCCAAAGGAGCAATGAAGAGACAAGAGTCAGGAAATGCGGTGAGCAGTCTGGCTTTATGAGCAGGGGAGGCTGGAGGCCCAGCCAGGGCCCAGGGTGGGTAGGGGCAGCCAGGAGGGGTGCAGGCAGCAGGTCCAGGGCAGGATCTCCAGACCACTGGCTTAGGCATAGCAGATGAAGGGCAGACGCCTGTAGCAACTCGCACGCCGCCACTGACCGCCTGGGGGTGGAGAGCACAGAGATGTCAGCTGCCCATCCCAGTGTGGCCAGTGACCCCATCCCTCCTCCTATGTCTTTCTTGTCTGTCACCACTCATCAGGACACATTGGCCACATATCCCCACGAGTTGCAGGCACTGGAACTTCATCCCAGAAGACAGTGTGCTAAGTGCGTGTCTGGGCCCCTGGTGAATCCTCACAACCTTTCAAGGGGGTGGGCCAGTCACCAACCCCTTTCACAGGGGAGGGGCCTGAGGCTCTGAGGCAAGTGCACAGCTGGGATGGGAATGGACTGTGGACACCATACTCCCCCACACATGGCCTCAGCACTGAGCTCCACATGTCCCACAACCAGGCAGGGGAAGCTGGCACACTGACTGTCAGCCATCCCCAGTTCCCACACCTCTCCTTCATCCCTCATCCACACCTTTCATTTGCACCTGTCACTCCCATGTGTCAATGGGTGGCTTCCTCTTAACAGAGGAAAGAAGGGAGCCCCCAGGCTCTGAACCAAGTTTTGTGAGAATGGAGAGCCCCCACCCAACCCACACCCAAGGCAACCCCTCACCCTCCAACTCAGCCCTCCCCACAGACTAGACATTGGTTCTCCAGTTGTGGGGAGACTGTGGGTTTGGGAAGGTGTGTTCAGGCAGCTCAAAGGGACAGTATGTAAGAATGCATCTTGCCATCCCTTCCCTTTACCCGGGTACCCAGTCCCCCTCACCTCTGGTGCTTAGAGCTATGCAGTGGCCGCCGGCAGAGTTAGGCTGTCCTGCAGCCCAGTTTGCATAATTCCAGCGGCTCCGATCAACCCAGAGAAACCTCCTGAAACGGCGCTAGAGAAGAAATTGCTGGGTCAGAGGCAGAGGTCCGGGAGACAAATTCAGGGGTTTCAGAAAATGCCTACTAAGATCCCTTTCTGGATACTGCTCACCCAGCTAGGAGCCAGAAATCCTAGTGACCCGCCCCTGAAGCTGCGCAGGCAAGGACAACAGAGCCATCACACAGAGCAGGCTTCTCAGGCTTTTCTGTGAATATGAATCTCTTGTGGGTCTTTTTAACAGGCACATCCTGATTCAGGATTCACAGATGGGACCCAAGATAGTGTCTTTCTAACAAGCTTCCAGAAGATGCTAATAACTGCTTGGTCCATGGACCACACTTGAGGAGCAAATACAATGGCACTTATTTACCCACTAGGTCAGAGCCACTCAGAGAGAAAAGCACCCCATTTAGACATGAGGAAGCCATTCAGCCTGAAAGTGACCAACTGGGCATGGAACCTATCTCCTGATTCCAGGGGTATGCTGGCAAATGTTTAACAATCAGCTCTGGGGGAAGATGAGAGGGCAGAGAGTGGGAGGAATGCTGATTTGTAACAATTGCCAATTTTCTTGGTGTGAACACACCCACCGTGGCACATTTCATACTGCATGCATGAAGCCACTGAACAGAGGAGTTGAGAGGAGATGTGTACAATCACTGGTTCTCCTGATCCAGCCAAGCCAGCACCCACACAAGGTCACCTCAAATGCTGAAATGAGGACTGATGCCAGGCACGTGCTCCCTTGAGGCAATGGGAGAGACCTTCCTGTATCTGGGAGTTGGCCCCTCACTTACACAGTCCCTGACGACACCTCCAATCCAGACCTGGCCTTGGTTGATTCCTCTGGTCAAGCGCAGGAGACGAGTGTTGGTTCTGCGATTGTGAATGGAGGCGAGATTGCCTCCAAAGCACCTCCTGCAGATGCTCTGCAGAAAGAAGAAGGGGTGGGGTAGAGAATTCAGTTTTTTCTCAAGTCCTAGAGTCTCCAGAAAAGAGCTCTGCCTCCCTTGTCCAATCAGAAATCAGGGATCTACTAGCCACCTCATTCCCATCTCCCGTTCCTTTATCTGTCATCAGAATCTTTTTGCAGAAAATAATAATAATACTTAGAAAAATCATAGCCAACATTTATTGACAGTTTCCATCAACCCAGGGACTATATTACAAATACTTTCATGTATTATTTCATTTAATGATCACCACAACTTTAAGAGGTTGGTACTATAGATCTCCACTGTCCAAGTGAAAACACTGAAAGTCTCAGCACCACCCCCCTGCCCCTGCACAGCTGATCCTCCTTGAAAGGCTGTGTTTGGTGGTCAGTGGTCACACCCAGTCCTTGCAGCTGACTGACCTGGAAAAGTCACTCCCATTGACCTGCAAAAACCAATCATGGTTTGACTACAAGAGGAGGGTGTACTCAGCCCACCTGAAGGATACAGCTCCAGTACCCAGCGTGGATGATATGGGAGGCTGTGCCCTGGACTCTACAGGATATCTACTATATTAGGCCACACTACCAAGGCGTGGATTCAAAGCACTCTACCTAACAAACAGAAACAAACAGAGGGGGGCTGCCAAAATGAAGAGAAAAAGAAACATGGCCCAAATGAAAGAACAGATCAAAATTCCAGAAAAAGTTCTAAGTAAAGTGGAAATGAACAATATATCATATGCAGAGACAGGAAAATGATCATAAGGATGCTCAAGGAACTTGGTGAGGACCTCAACAGCATAAAAAGACCCAGTCAGAAACAAAGCATACACTAGTTGGAATAAAGATCAATATACAGGGAAATAGCACTAGAGTGCATGATGTTGAGAATCAAATCAATGATTTGGAAAAATGACCAATCAGAACAAGAAGAAAAGAGAATCCAAAAAAATAATGATAGTATAAGCAGCCTGTGGGACAACTTCAAGAGGTCCAACATTTGCATTATAGGGGTGCCAGAGGGAGAAGAGAAAGAGCAACAAATTAGAAATCTATTTAAAAAATAATGAGAGAAAAATTCCTTAATTTGGTGAAGGAAATAGACATGAAAGTCCAGGAAGCACAGTGTTCCAAACAAGATGGATGCAAAGATGCTGTCTCCAAGGTCCATGGTAATTAAAATACCCCCCAAAAAAAAACAAACAATAAAGCAAGAATCCTAAAAGCAGCAAGAGAACAGAAGTCATTTACCCAAGAAGAGGACCCATAAGACTCTCAGCTGATTTTGCAAAAGAAACTTTGCAAGCAGAACAGGCTGACAAAAAAATATATTCAAAGTTATGAAGAGCAGGGACCTACAACCAAGACTGCTCTACCCAGCAAAGCTATCATTTAGAATCAAGGGGCAGAGAAACAGCTTCCAGGCAAGAAAAAACTAAAGGAGTTCATCATCACCAGAGTATTATTTTATAAAATGTTACAGGGAATTATTTTAGAAAAACAAGATCAAAAGTATGAACAATGAAAGGCAAAAAATATGTATCTATCAACAATTATACCTAAAAACAAAGTAAGAAAATAAGAACAGAGACGGAATCATGGATATGGGGAGCATTTTGATGGTTTCCAGGTGGAATGCAGTATGGGGGAAGAGATGAGGGGATTAAGAAATACAAATAAATATTTACAGAATATCCCATGGTAATTAAAGTTCAGCATAAGAAACGCAGTAGTCAAAGAACTTATATGCATGAACCATAAACTTGAACAATGGTGGGGGGATTGCTGGGGGAAGTAGGCAGGGCTGGGTGGAGAGGGACAAAGGGGGAAAAATCAAGACAACTGTAATAGCATAATCAATAAAATATACTTTTTTCAAAAAGGAAAAGACTGAAGCTCTGTAAGCTGAAGTGAATTGCCTAGGTAACACAGCTAATGGCAGGCATAGCCAGGTTTTAACACAAGTATATCTAATACCAAAGCTCTTTGTCCAAGTCAGTGATTCAAAGTGCTGTCCCCAGACCAACAATATAATTATCATCTGGCACTTTGCTATCAATGCAAACTCTTGGGCACCAAAAATCTATCTCTCCACCAGACCTCTGGGAATGTCTCATGTACCTAGACTTTGAGGACCACTAGTCTGGATGAATAGGGAACAGAAGTTTGAATCCACTCTCATTCCCTCCCCATGGTCCTCCTTCCACACTGACACTTACGAAAGCTTGAATAAACCTTCGGAGATTCCGCACCAAGATGTAGTGGCAGGTCTTGCACCCAGGACTGCCCACTATTTCAACTGTGTCCTCTGTCCTGGGGCACTGCAAGTCGTTGTCTAGGTCACTTGGATCCGACTCCATGTCCTCATCATCATCAAAGTCATTTTCATAGCCAGAAGCCTCCACCTGCTCTTCTGACTGAATCTCCTTTTCAGTTAGGGCCATCTGTCCCTCCTGATCTCCTGAACCTTCCAGATCCTGGCTCAGGTCTGCCTGTGTGTCTTGGCTGTCCAGGTGGGGAGCATGATTCTCTGGGAAGAAGAGATAACTTACCATCAGGTGGAGTTCTGCCTTTTTCCAGGACCATGGACAGCTCTGGGCAGCCCCCCTGGGGCCTTCCTAGTGCTGCTGTCTGGAGCCAAGACTGGAAGGATCTCCTCCTTGTGGGGTGAGGTGAGAACTCACACAAGGGCATGAGACCCTGACACTGGCTGACATACGTGTGTATTTTGGGGGGTCGGATATGAAGCCCTTCATCTTCACAGGTGAGTGGTTGTTACCTTCTGAAGGAGCCTGACAAGAATTAGGGTCACAGTTCTGAGTCCAGGAGAAATCTTACCAGAGAAGAGCTGGGTCATCTGAAGAAGAAAAGCTGTGACCTGGCCCCAAGACAGCCACAAAGGTGCAGGAAAGAGGAGGAAAGATAAATCTGGATGAGAAGGGAAGGGGAGGACTTACCCAGATGACAAGCTGCAACAGTCCCCAGCAGGAGAAGGGGCAGGAGCAGGGGGTGTTTCATATCCACTCAGTCTTGTGACAGGGACACAGCACCACTTTCCCTCCTTGAGGATGTCCTGTGTGTCTGTGCAGGCCTGTCACTTAAGAGAGATGCAACTGTTTGTTTAATTAGTTGATTAAAGGACAATCTGGAGAGCTTCCTTCTCCCCCAATGAACAGAACCTAACCTGGAGACTTGGAAAAGATTGTGGGGGAGTCACCTCAAGTACAGAAGTCCTTTGTACATGAGAGCTCCATCACTGTCACTGGGACAGCACTTAGTCCAGACCATTGTCCCTTCAGGGGCAGGTCTGCTAGGGATCAGAGCCACCTTCACTCACACTGGGGAAGGATGGGAAAGACAGTGGCCACCAGAGTCCTAAACACAAGCCATAAAGGCTTCTGCCCTCTCCCAAGCTGTGGACCCACGCTGCCTGGGAAACAGGAGGACCACTCACCTTACAAGAGTCTGTGCCTCCACTCTCAGTGCCTCTGGCTCCTGAGCATCCAAGGCAGCCCTTATACTAGGCTTTTGGGGAAGTGGGAAGACACTAGAATGATTGCTCCAGGCTGGGGTGCTGGCCAGTGGAGCTGATAAGAAGACATTTGCTCAATTCACATGCTCTCTGCTGGGACTGCAGGGACCTGCCTCCCAGACCATACTGATACACATGGGTGTCCAAACACCCAGGTGCTGGAGAAGACCCCACATGTCTACTTCCACACTTACTATTGGCACCCCAAATGGGCCCCAGCCTTTACCCCCCAGCAGCCTGCCTCTGGTCCATATCCAAGCAAGTAAAGTAGAGGACCCAAAGATGGTGAAGGACCCTGAGGCAAGGAGGCAGGGGGCCAAGGGGGCCTCATTCTCCTGAGTGGTTGTCTACACCAGGGATTTTACACGCATCCAATCCCAGAATCCTACCTTCACCCTCACTCCCATGAGCATGCATGAGGCCCTCACTCTACAGGTGTGAAAATGAGATTCTGAGAGGGAAGCCACTTGCCAAGGTTGCACAGGAAGTGAGCGGCCTCAGGTTTCCAAGTCTTTTTAGGCTCCCAAACCTCCCCTCACTCATCTCCCCCTTCTCCCATTCTTCCCACACCCTCCTTCCTGTTCTCCCTCTCTTTCTCTTTCTCATTCTTCTCCTCCCTCTTTTTTCATCTTGAGTGTGTGAAAACTTATGCTCTTTCTTCCATGCTATGGGTCAGGATCAAGGTTCCTGGCCTTTGCACTATTACCACTTGCAGTCAAATAGGTCTTTGATGAGGGAGCTGTCCTCTGCACTGTAGAAAGTGGGGCAGCGTCCATGGTCTTGACCCAATAGGGGTCAGGGGCACCTCCACCCAGTCAAACCCATTGTCCCCCAAAGACAATTGAAAACATTTCCACACATTTCCAGATACCCTGTGGGGAGCAAAGTTGCCACACTGAGGATCACTGATCTAAAATATGCCATTTTGTTCAACCACAAGGCAAATCTCTGGGCCAAAAGGCCACAGCTGCACTGGAAATCTTTGTACAGAATCACTCACACACCCTGTGGGCCACTTGCCCCCCCTCACCACCACTCCCCAGCTCGCACCAGCCCTCCAACACCACCAGGATCAGGACTGGGGGAAGAGACTGAGGCACTCCTTTTAGGTGCAAGTTTTAAGAGGGCACTAAAGAATTCAGTAGTCAAGATAAGTACTTTAATGCAACCTTTCTAAAACATCAAAATAAATGCAAAAAATCTGTGATGAACAAAATATCAAAACTTGAATCAAACAAGCTCCATACAAGTGCACTGTAGCCCCAAAACACCCCTGCAACTGTGGAGCCCTGACTTAACTGGTTATCCCTGCTAGGAGCTAGTGGCCTTGCCAGGGTGGGTGACTCAACTCTGTGACTTTCTCGCTGGGCAGTGCCTACTTCTTCTTAAAACCCAGCCCAGCCCTCCAGGATCAGGGCACCAGGGACAGGTATCCCATCAGTGGAAGAGGCTTGGGCTTCTTTCCATCCTTGCTCTCTAAGGACACCTGCAAATGGAGAAGTATCTGAGAGGTCACTGCTGGGCCTCATTGCAGAGTAACTAACGGTCTCGGCTGTTATCTCTCTGGCCCAACTGACAAGACCCTCAGCTTATCAACCTGACATGGGGGGTAGGCGGCGGGGATTGACCAATTCTGGGGCCCAAATTCTTGATCTGAAATTTAAAACTTGAGGCCACCCTGGTGGAAGAGAGGGAAGGGCCAGACCCCCTCCCCATCCTTTTTCTCCCTCCTGGGGCCCAGACCAGGGGTACCCCATCTTTCCTAGTTGTGAGACCAACAGGGTCAGTGGCTCTCAAGAGCAAGCCCCACTATGAGTTTTACACACACTGTTTCATTTGAACAACCTGTGTTACACGTGAAAAAATGGGCATCTCAGAGAGCCTGAACAAGTTGCCCAGATCACGTAGCAAGTCAGAGACAGGTCTCAAAGCAGATCTTCCAGCTCCTAAGCCCCCATCCCCATGGCTGCTTTTCCTCTGTCCCCTCTCACTCACCTCCCTTCTCTACAGCCATTCCCTTCCCCGCTATTTTCTTTGCACTCAAACCCCAGGCAAAGATATTTCAATGGCTTTGATGACCACAGTGATGTCTGAATTAAAACTGGAAATAACATTATTGAAGGGCCTCCACAGACCAAACACTACGTTCCATGGAGGCTTTGACATCCATTAACCTTCTTCTTTTCTTTTATGATTTTATTTATATATTTTTAGAGACATGGGAAGGGAAAGAGTAAGAGAGGGAGAGAAACATCAATATGTGGTTGATTTTAGCACACCCCCCAGTCGGGAACTGGCCTGCAACCCAGGCATGTGCCTTCACTGGGAATCAAACAGGTGACTCTCTGGATCACAGGCCTGCACTCTAACTGCTGAGCTACACCAGCCAGGACAACCTTCTTAAACTTTACAATCATCCTACAAATTGGGTATTGTCATCACTCCTCCGTGTACCTACCACAGAAGCTCGGAGAAATTACATGACTTGCCCAATTCATACAATTAGTAAGGAATAGCAAGTCTAACCCTAGTCTGGCTCCTATGAACCTGCTTCTTTGATTGGTCCCACAGTCCACATTACCCTCAACTGTGAACCTCCAACTGTCTGGCTTACTCTTTGTGTTTATGTTCATAGGGTTGCAAACTCTGCCTCTTGTCTCAGAATTCAGTCCAGTCCCACATGAAGGAGGGGATGCTTCCCACTCACTGTCTTGAGAGGCAGTGTACTGTGATGCAAATGAAGGACAAGTCCCAGAGTCAGCCCCTCCATGTCTCAGTTTTCCATCTGTGAACTGAGGCTAAGGACAGATCCTACCTCTAAGGAGATTGTTTCCAGGAATGTTCTTAAGACAGAGCCTGGCCAGGGGGCTGGGGTGGAAAGCAGGACTGGAAATGTGACCCTTCTCCACAAATGAGCACTGAGTCTAGAGTGCCCTCCTGCAGTGTGCTTGCACGGTGCCAGGAGCCCCAGCGATTCCATTGTAAAGACACGAGCTAGTTTCACAAAGCTTAGTTATCCCCTTGTTGAAGAAGGGGAAAGTCAGTTTTTTGAGATGTGAGGCCAGTCGTCTTATTTCATTAATTTTACATTTTAAATCTTTTTCTGTGGATGTGTAATATGTGTCCAGTAAAGCTCATGAGCTGCTTGGGGAACTTTTACAGAGTGAATGCACCCCAGTAACCATGCCCAGGTCAGGATACAGAATGTTACCTGCAGATTCCTCCTTCATGCCTCCTTCTTGGCACTAATCCCCCAAAGGGAATTCTTACAGATAGAAAGTCACACTTCTGTCACACACACACCTTCCAACAGATTTATGAGGGACAAGATAAAGTCCACCCACCACTTGGCACAGAGTCTGGCACCTGGTAAATGCTTCATAGATGCATAGTTTTCTTGCTCACTATTATCAATAACCAAATAAAGGGAAGCAATGCCCTCCTCCCTCAGGACGTGAAGTCCACTAGGGCTGGGGCAGCAGGTGGACACATCCACTTTGGCTGCACCCCGCACTGCCTCCAGCACGAGGCTAACGCCGCACCACATTTCAGGGATGACTCCACTATCTGTGCTATCGGCAGCCTGTTGTGGCACAGCTACAGTTGGCCTCAGCTTGATTGCAATCTCTTCCCCAACTGAATGTGCAGCCTTGAGCAAGTAGCTTCTCTGAGCTGGGCCACACTCAAAACATTAAAATTCTTTACTTGCCTCCCTCTATGACCCTGGTCCCATCTTTAATTCTCAGAATTTGAGGAGTCCAGGAAAAAGAGCTTTGGCCATGGACCCTGGACTTTCTACTCACTTTCCTGGCGGGGAAAGGATCCAGAATGCCCTTTTCCTTCCCTGTGATTGGGAATCCCTCCTGTCCAACTGGGTTGCAGTCCTATGCCCCACAATCAACCCAAGAGTAAGGGAGTTTGCCTGCCTCCCCACAGGATCCCAGTGGTGAAAAGAACATGCTCTGAAATCCTGCAGATGATTGAATGATGGAAGAAAGGGATTCTTATTTTAGATTGCCACAGGTGGAGCTGAGCAAATACACCCTGAAATGAGATCTGAGGCAAGAATTTTCATAACAATAACAGCAGCAGATAATACTGAGGAAGCATTTACTATTTGCTCAATATTTGTGGTGCTCCATGTCATTTAATCTCCTCAACAGCTCCAGGTGGCAAGTACCATTGTCATCTGTAAATTAGAGACAAAAACACTGAGGCTCTGACTGGTTATGTTACTGCCAGGTAAGCATCAAACCAGGATTTGAGTGGAGAGCCTGCATTCTAACCCTCCACAGCTCCCTTTCAATGTGCAGAATCAATGCACAGAGTGCTCATGGGAACCCTAGAAGCTACTGGGGCAGGTGACAACTTGGGAGGCATGAAGAGTGTCCTTCTTGGAATTAAAAGGACCTTGGATCCATTCCTGGCTCTGTTACTCAGGAGTGGGCTGACTAGGCAGACATCTCAGCTCCCAGGCTCTATTGACCAGCCTGTGAGTTTGGTTAAGGATGATGTCTCACAGTGTTTGGCCAGGGTGAACTGAGAAGCTGGTTGTTCAACAATCTACTAAATGCCTGGCACATGGTAGGTCCTCAGTAAACAAACACTTCTCAATGTTTTCCCCATTCTGGGACCAGAAAGAGGGAGGCTCAGAAGAGTTAAGTGATGCTCAAAATTTCACATTCTAGCAATTGGTGGAGCTTGAAATTCATCTTTCACCCAAGAGAAGAGATTTTCTGATCATTCTCTACATACCCATCCCTGCATGGGACAAGTCTCAGCCCCCACCAAGGGGAGCCAAGTCATGAGCACTTGGAGTTATAACGCTGCTCCCCTCAGCTGGAAACTCAGTGATGAGAATGGAGGTTCCATCAGTGGGAAGAACCAGGCATGGGGCACACACAGACACTGCAGGGAGGTTTGTGCCCATGCCCTTCAGCTGACTCACCCAGTTGGCAGAGGCTGGTGGAATGAATGGGAAAGGCAGGCTGGCCATGGTTAGTGGTGATGGGCTTTCTGCTATGCAGCTGTCAGCACCAGGCTGGCCACACACATCACCCCTGAGACAGCTTCTGCCAGACACAGGAAGACTCCTCCAGAGGGCGCTGGGTAGCTCGGGCTCTCCCACCTACATAGTCCATTCTCTGTTGGCCAGGTGTGAGGGGACAGCATTCTGACTCAAACTGTCCATCCTTCCATCCCTTCCCCAACACCACACCCCAGAAATATCAACCTTCTGCAAGGCCTCCTGGCTCAGGCCAGCCCACAATTTCTGCAATGAAGCCACTGTGAGTGGCGACCAGGAATCTCTGGGTGGGGGCAGGTTAAAGAGGCTCTTTCCTCCCTTCCTTCCTTCTTTTCTCTCTCCCTCCTTCCTTCTTTCCTTCCTTCCTTCCTTCCTCTTTCTTTCTTTCTTTCTTTCTTTCTTTCTTTCTTTCTTTCTTTCTTTCTTTCTTTCTTTCTTCCTTTCTTTCTTTCTTGTTCCCTCTTTCCCTTTTTCTTTTTCCTCCCTCTTTCTCTCTATATCCCTATTTGTCTCCCTACCCGTCCTTTCTATACCCAGTACTTCTTCAGCCTCCATTCTGTGCCAAGTGGGGTGGAAAGCCCTGGGGATACAGTGGGTGATAAAGGATACAGTCACTGCCCACATGGAGTTCCCAGCCTAATGGAAGACATTGATTTGTTGAAATCATATGTAAACTGTCACTGTGACTAGCCTATTGGGGAGAGGTGCCTGGTGCTTTGAAACCCTGTTACTAGTTTAACAGACCAGAAGGAGAGACAAAGAGATCCAAACTGGGAGCAGAAGGAACTGCAGGAGTCACCTAGGGGTTGGGAACCACACATTCCAGGCAAGGAAAATAAAACCGGTTCACTTTAAATAGCACACTTCACTTTTAATGTGATTTTGTTTATAATAAATATTAATAGCTGCTTAAATAGCATACTTGACCTTTAATGTGATTTTGTGTTTATAATAAATAATTAATAGCTGCTGTTAATCAAGGACCTACTGTGTGCCAGGACCAAGCACTCTTCATGTGGGGACTCATTTTTCCTCACCACTCTCAGAGGTGGGCACCCTGACCCCCATTTCAGGTGAGGGAACATGGCACTGAGAAGCTAGACTCATTCAAGGGCATGCAGCCTGAGAAGGTGGGAACCAAGGTGCCCCAGACCTCTGTGCACCCAAGTCCCTGGCTCCACCAGGAACACACAGCCCTGGCCCTGGTGATTGACATGTCTGTGCTCGTGGACTGTCTGCATGGACTGCTGGGGAAGCAAAGAGTGGCACTAAAACTGAACAGGAAGATTGATGTCTATCACTGACTTTGGCTTAAGACTGGGTAATTTTACCTCTGAACATTTCTCATTCTAAACAGCACAAGACAACCTCTGCCAATTTTACAGGCAGAAGCAAGCTTGGGCAAATGCTTGCAGGCTGGTTTCTGTCTTGAACCAAAGCCACAGCATGGCACCGGGAGCAAAAGGTGGGCACACCTCTCTCTGCTCTCCCCCCAGGCCATCACAGCTGTTCCCGACAACATGTGCAGCCACATCCACCCACACACATTCCTGCTGCCTGCCCCGGGAATGATGTGTCAGGTTTGTGGTGCCTTAGGTTCATTAACTCATCCAGTCCTCACAGCTCCATGATGTAACCCTGTTATTCCCATTTTACAGATGAGGAAACTGAGGCACCTGAGTGCCAGAGCCTGCATGGGGAAGAGTTGAGAGTTGGTGTTGGACAGCCCAACGTCAGAGCCCATGCTGCCTCCACCTTTTATTCCTAAGCTTCTCTCTGGTCCTCCCCACAGCCCTGTTGTACTTCTTACCTCTGTTCTAGGAAAGGAAACTGAGGCTGCCCAGAATTAAGGGTTCTTCAAGGTCAGAGAGCTGGTCAGTGCCTGCAAAGCCCAGAGCCTTTTCAGCACTTGCTACTGCAGTCCATGTTCAGGCCTGGGAGGTAACACAAGGGGTCAGAAAATAGTCCAACCTCCTGGCAGCAGGTCAGAGCCGCTTGGAAGACCTGGGAAGGTGGTCCTGGGTGTAATCACCCTGCCTGCTGGTGAGTACCTGCACTGTGGGCAGCAACCTGCCAGGTGCCCAGTAGCCACCAGATATGTGCTACCTGGGACCTCCCCATGACTGAACAAAGAACCAGAGCCTGTGCTTTGGAGCTGCTTGCAAGTGTCCTTCCCAAAGAATACTAGAGCATGTGGTCCCTGCTGTGCCTGAGCCACACCCGATGCACCTGGAATCCTCTGGCCTCTGAGGGGCTGGCAGAAAATGGGGCTCCAGGAATACCCACTGGAGTCCTTGCCCAAGCTTCCAACTTGGGGACAAGAGTCCAGGGACCCTGGGAAGCCAGCAGCCAACACCTTCAGCTAAAGACTAGATTAACCAACAATGATTAATGGATGCATCATCAGTCCCTAGAAACTTCTAAAGTGGCTCTTTGGCAGCCGCTGGCCCCTGGACTCTATTATCTCTGATGTTTTCCCATCTGCTGACCTCGCTGGCTCTCCTGGCTACTGTCATCTGGGACCCCTGCTCAGGCAGCAGAGGGGGTCAGCAGAAGAGGGGGGCACAGTGTCCCAACTCCTATGTGAATGTGACCACCTGCCAGGACAGGTGGGTGGGCGATAAACTGTCACCCACTGTGATGTGGCCCTGGGATCGGTTGTGAGCAGCTGTTTACAATCACGTTTTTGGCAACTCTTGGATGCCACCCAGAAAAGCTTACAGGATTATTTCCAGTGTCACCTGCACACCTTCACGTGATTGTGGGAGACACTGCCAACATGTGAACCATGGTTGTTTCTCCGTAGTGGGACTTCTTCTTCACCTAGTTCTGTATTTTCCAATCTGTCTTACGACCCCCGGGTGTTTCTTATGTAAGGGTGAATGTGAAGAGAAGGGACACCTGCAGCGCACCTGACCTTAGGAGTGAGACAAACCTGAGTTCCAACAACAGCCGCACAACCTGCTAGTAGGATGATCTTGGACACCATGGGCCGCTCGCAGCCTGACTTGCCTCATCTGCAAACAGGGCATGAGGACCGAGACTGTCACACAAAGTCCCTAACTCATGCTGTCAGCTGTCCTTGAAAGGACAGGGGCCCTCCAGCTCATGAAGTGTCCTCTGCCCCCTGGGGATGTCCCTGCCTGGCAGGCAGCCTCCTGCAGAGGGGACAGCTTTGCTCCAGCCAGTCTCTGCTGAGGCTGGTAGGGGAGAGGAGGGTTGTGCTGGGAGCCTGTTGCAGAGGGAGGTCAAGACTTGTGAAACTCCTGGTTGCCTCCTTCCTCCTTTGAAAGAGCAGTTGGTCCCAGTCATGGAAGAGGTTACAGCAGGCAGGCTCTCCAGACTGTGCACGTGGGCAGCTGCTCTCCTCCCCTACTCGCCTAGGCCAGAAGTTCCTCTCACTCTGGATGTGTGCTCCCTGCCCTTCCTGAGGAATCCAGGCATCTTCTTTGTCTTAAGGAACATCTCTACTGAGATATAATGCACATCCACACAAGTCACCCATTTAAAGTGTTAATTCAGTAGTTTTTAGTATATTTCAGAATGATATGACCAATATCAATTTTAGAAAATTTTCATCTTGTTGATAAAGAAGCCCCTGAACCATTGGCAATCATTAGCTGCCCCCTTAACCTCGGGAAATCCCTACTCTACATTCTGCCTCTAGAGGTGTGCCTACTCTGGACACTTCACAAGCAAAGGCAACCATACCATGTGCAGACTCTTGTGACTGGCCTCTGTCATTCAGCCTCAAGTGTTCAAGGCTGATGCATGTCATAGCTCGTGTCAGGGCTCCATTACCTTTGTACTGCTGCCTAATGCTCCCCTGGGTGCATCGACCACACTCTGACTCTCCATCCGCCACTAGGTGGACATTGGGCACCCTTTCTGACTTTAATATACTAACTGTAAGGACAGCTGTGACCTGCTGAGTACCTACCCCGTGCAGGTGCTTGACCTAATTTCTAACTCTAACAAACAGTCCTGACAAAGAAACTGCTGTGTAGAGGTGAAGTGGCCCATGCAAGGTCACACTGGTAATGGGGCAGGATGACAAAAAAATTGATCAGGCCCCTCCCTGTCCTTCCCCCCATAGCACCTCACTACCCTGCCACCCCATGTGCTCTGCTCCTTCCTTCCACATGGCTCTGAGCCCAGAATAGGAACCCACTTGCCCAGTGACTGTTCCTGAACAGGCCCCAGCTGGTGCCAAGCTGGTGGCAAATACACGCTAATCACCGAGCCAGACCCTAATGCCTCCTCCAGGACCTGGCACCTTCTTTTACTTAAGTTAGGCTAAACCAGGTTTTGTTCCAGTGACAAGTAAACTGCAAAATCTCAAGGTTTAATATGACAGAGCAGGTCAGGCCACCCCCTCCTTCTGGTGGCTGTGCCACCAAGCCACATGGACGCCTAGGTCACTGTGGCAAGGAGAGTGAGAGGGCTGGGTCATAGAGGAATGTTTAAAGGCCAGGCCTGGAAGGGCTTGCATCACATTCAACCAAATGTCACTGGCCACACTCAGTAGTGTGGTGCAGAGCCCGGATTTACTACAAGGAGTCCCAGGAAGTAGGGTCTCCCAGGGTGGCCATGCAGAGAGTAGGATGCACATAGCACTCCCTGCCTTGTCATCTCCTTTTAATGGACTTTCTTCTCCACAACCCACCCCCATGCCCACTGACAGTTCCATGTACCCCGCCCTCTGGTGTTCCTTCTCACAAAACCTTGTTCTTGGCAAGTATCCATTAAGTCTCCCAGAATAATTAACAAATACTACAGTGAAGAGTTTCTTCTTCTAAGAGTGTTTGCTTTTTAATCAAAGGTTATTCAACACTGGAAGGCCTTAAACATCCAAAGCAATGAATATATAATGGTGGAAGTTGAGGCCCATAACAACAGTACTAGATATTTGAGAGACATCTACCCTGTTCCCTCAGACATGCTTCAGACTGAAGGGGTCTGAGCCAGCTCCTGCTCTCCGCTTTCTCCCTCTACCTTGGTCTTGCTGGCAGGATACTGGACTCCTGGGATTGGTTAAAGCCCATCTTCCAGCAAGGATGTGAGTGGAGGCTGTAAAAGGGGGCTTATGCTTCAGTTGAATTACCAGTCCCAGAGCTCCCTAGGCAGGGCTTCCTGGATTGTGTACCCTCCCCACACCCCACAGCCAGGCTCTGCTGTCCTTTTGGAGGCAGAGCATCAAGAATTAGCTGTGACAGTACTCAATGCAGGGACCTGGGGGTGGGACCTGACCCCCCAGGCGCTCCCCTTCCATGCCATTGGGGAGACTGACATGCTCTGATTAGGAGCTTCTGGACCCAATCTCCATCCAAGGCAAAAGGACAGACCCCTCTACACAGGACAGGTGCCTCCACCCAGAGGCAGCCCCTGGGGCCCAGCATTGGGGAGGTTCATGGTGATGCCAAGGCCCATTGCCCTGTTGCCAGAGGCCTGCTCCTGTTCCAGGGGCTCATCCCTGCTGCTCCTTCACCAGCCTCTTTCCCTGGGCTGCCCCACTCTTGTCCTGTTGCATCAACTCCAGCGTCTTTACAAACAAAGCACACCTGTCTTTTCTTCCTTTTTGCTGTTTTTATTCCTGAAACTCCATGGACCATCACATGCCCATATGGATACACACACATGCACACGCAAACACAGGCCTGTACACAGGTGTGCTGAGGCACACACTGCCAAAAATGCACACTCCCAAATATACTGGCCTAAGACACCAGGTACACGCAGATGCAGAACACAGAGGTTCAGGTACAAAGCCACACAGACATGCACATTCACAGATGTACATGGACACACTGGCCTATCCACAGATAACCAGGAATGTAGACAATATACACACACTCAAGCAACACACAGATACACACCCACACACAGGTTGTGCACATTCACCCTTAGATTCCCATATACACAGATATACACAGGTATATGAAGACAACATGTGGACACACCAAGATACATATACACACATGTGCACATGAGCACCCACAGAAATACGTGTACACTCTCCCTGGTCCCCATGCAGAACCACAACCCAGGGCTCTCTGCCCTCTGAAAACCCAGGGTCAGGTCAAGCTTCCTGCTTCACCAACTCCAGATCCTTCCTGGACCCCAGCACCCCACCTGGCACAAGCAGCAGCCACAGTGTTCTGTCTCAGTGTCCCCAGGGTCTGAGAAAGTGGGAGGAGGGGCAGAAGTGGGGGCATGAGGCGACAGAACTGGGGTGGGACCCACACTGCTACCAGATGCCCTAAATTTTACCCCAGGGCTCTCCTGGGGGCAGGTAGCTCCCACCTGAGAAAGTGGCCTATTCAGGGAGGCAGATTGGAGATTGAGGAGAGGGAAAAGGATTGGGGGTAGGAGCCACCCTCTTGGGATTGGGAACATATATCAGAAGAAGATGGGGCCTTTGAACTCACCCAAAGGTGACTGTGAATTGGGAAATAAGGGCCACGGTTAGGCCAAAAAGGCACAGGGCCACACAAGGCTATTCTCTCTTCCCTCCCATGTGGTTACCACAGGTGGGATCTCACTACTGACAGAGAGAGAGAGACAGAGAGTGACAGAGAGAGAGAGAAAAGGAAAAAAAGAAAAAGAAAAGGAAAGAAAAGAAAAAAATATACCAGGCCCTGGCAGTTGTGGCTCAGTTGGTTGGCATGTTATCCCACAGACAAAAGGTTGTCAGGTAGATTTCCCATGAGGGCACACGACTAGGCTGTGGGTCTGGTCCCCACACCTGGGTGCATATGAGGGCAATCTGATCAATGCTCCTCTCTCTGTCTCTCTCTCATCAAAGTTTGTGTCTCTTTCCCTCCCTTCCTCTCTCTACAATCAATAAGCTTGTCCTTGAGTGAGGATAAGAAAGGAAAAAAGGAAGGAAGGGAGGGAGGGAGGGAGGGAGTAACAGGCCCCAAACAGAGTCACCTGTGCTACGCCCACCCAAACCAAGACTCACTACCTAACCTAACTGCAGTCCCAGCCTCTCCCAGGAATGTTACCTTTAACCAGCCAATGTGCAACTATCTGGTCAGAGCTAGTGAGGTAATCCTCTTGATAGACCACTTCCAAAGGGAGGTGGCCTCACCTCAACCATCTGTTCTTTGCTAGAACATTCCATCTGATCCCTTCTACCTATAGAAGCCTTCTGTTTGTGCAGCTCCTCAGAGCTCCTTTCTCTTTGCTGGATGGGACGCTGCCTGATTCATGGATCCTTGAATCAAGCCAATTTCCTCTTAAAATGCACTCAGCTGAATTTTGTTTTTTAACACTCCTCCAATTCTCAAATCAGTGACATCACCCTCCTTTTGGATAGCTGCCCCACTCCCACCCCACCCCAAAGCCCATAGAGAAGCAAACAAAGCAGGGGCCACTTCAGCAACGCCCACCCCATGAGAACCTTCCCCCAGTGGGGAGGTGGTGGGGTGGAAGCCCCAGCCAGGGCTGACAGGGGAACCAGGAGAGCCACCTAATCCGGGCTCCGCCCCCAGGTGGCGCTGCAGTCAAACACCTCAGCACCCTACCCCTTGCAGCCACCCACCTCACTCACCACTGGGGAGCATTCTGCCATCTTTTACTTCCCTCCAAGTCCCACCCTGCAGGAGCGAGCTTTTCCAACCCCGGGAGTCCTCCAAAGGAGCAATGAAGAGACAAGAGTCAGGAAATGCGGTGGGCAGTCTGGCTTTATGAGCAGGGGAGGCTGGAGGCCCAGCCAGGGCCCAGGGTGGGTAGGGGCAGCCAGGAGGGGTGCAGGCATCAGGTCCAGGGCAGGATCTCCAGACCACTGGCTTAGGCAGAGCAGATGAAGGGCAGACGCCAGAAGCATCGCAATCGCCGCCACTGACCCCCTGAGGGTGGAGAGCACAGAGATGTCAGCTGCCCATCCCAGTGTGTCCAGTGACCCCATCCCTCCTCCTATGTCTTTCTTGTCTGTCACCATTCATCAGGACACATTGGCCACATATCCCCACGAGTTCCAGGCACAGGGACTTCATCCCAGAAGGCAGTGTGCTAAGTGCATGTCTGGACCGCTGGTGAATCCTCACAACCTTTCAAGGGGGTGGGCCAGTCACCAACCCCTTTCATAGGGGAGGGGCCTGAGGCTCTGAGGCAAGTGCAGAGCTGGGATGGGAATGGACTGTGGACACCATACTCCCCCACACATGGCCTCAGCACTGAGCTCCACATGTCCCACAACCAGGCAGGGGAAGCTGGCACACTGACTGTCAGCCATCCCCAGTTCCCACACCTCTCCTTCATCCCTCATCCACACCTTTCATTTGCACCTGTCACTCCCATGTGTCAATGGGTGGCTTCCTCTTAACAGAGGAAAGAAGGGAGCCCCCAGGCTCTGAACCAAGTTTTTTGAGAATGGAGAGCCCCTACTCAACCCACACACAAGCAACCCCTCACCCTCCAATTCAGCCCTCCTCACAGACTGGACATTGGTTCTCCAGTTGTGGGGAGACTGTGGGTTTGGGAAGGTGTGTTCAGGCAGCTCAAAGGGACAGTATGTAAGAATCCATCTTGCCATCCTTTCCCTTTACCCGGGTACCCAGTCCCCCTCACCTCTGGTGCATAGAGCTATGCAGCAGCCGCCTGCAGGGTTAGGCTGTCCTGCAGCCCAGTTTGCATAATTCCAACAGCTCCCATCAAGCCAGAGAAACCTCGGGCAATGGTGCTAGAGAAGAAATTGCTGGGTCAGAGGCAGAAGTCCAGGGACAAATTCAGGGATTTCAGAAAATGCCTACTAAGAATCCTTTCTGGATACTGCTCACCCAGCTAGGAGCCAGAGATCCTAGTGACCCGCCACTGAAGCTGCGCAGGCAAGAACAACAGAGCCATCACACAGAGCAGGCTTCTCAGGCTTTTCCGTGAATATGAATCTCTTGTGGGTCTTTTTAACAGGCACATCCTGATTCAGGATTCACAGATGGGACCCAAGATAGTGTCTTTCTAACAAGCTTCCAGAAGATGCTAATAACTGCTTGGTCCATGGACCACACTTGAGGAGCAAATACAATGGCACTTATTTACCCACTAGGCCAAAGCCACTGGGAGAGAAGAAGGACCCCATTTAGACATGAGGAAGCCATTCACCCTGAAAGTGGCCAAGCTGGGCATGGAACCTATCTCCTGATTCCAGGGGTATGCTGGCAAGTGTTAAACAATCAGCTCTGGGGGAAGATGAGTGGGCAGAGAGTGGGAGGAATGCTGATTTGTAACAATTGCCAATTTCCTTGGTGTGAACACACCCACCGTGGCACATTTCATACTGCAAGCATGAAGCCACTGAACAGAGGAGTTGAGAGGAGATGTGTACAATCACTGGTTCTCCTGATCCAGCCAAGCCAGCGCCCACATCAAGGTCACCTCAAATGCTGAAATGAAGCCTGATGCCAGGCAGGTGCTCCCTTGAGGCAATGGGAGAGACCTTCCTGTATTTGGGAGTTGGCCCCTCACTTACCCAGTACCTGACGACACCTCCAATCCAGACCTGGCCTTGGTTGATTCCCCTGGTCAAACACTGGAGATGATGGTTAACCCTGTAATTGTGGATGGAGGCGAGATGGCCTCTATAGCACCTCCTGCAGATTCTCTGCAGAAATACAAGGGATGGGGTAGAGAATTCAGTTTTTTCTCAAGTCCTAGAGTCTCCAGAAAAGAGCTCTGCCTCCCTTGTCCAATCAGAAATCAGGGATCTACTAGCCACCTCATTCCCATCTCCTGTTCCTTTATCTGTCATCAGAATCTTTTTGCAGAAAATAATAATAATACTTAGAAAAATCATAGCCAACATTTATTGACAGTTTCCATCAACACAGGGACTATTACAAATACTTTCATGTATTATTTCATTTAACGATCACCACAACTCTAAGAGTTTGGTGCTATAGATCTCCACTGTCCAAGTGAACACACTGAAAGTCCCAGCACCACCCCCCTGCCCCTGCACAGCTGATCCTCCTTGAAAGGCTGTGTTTGGTGGTCAGTGGTCACACCCAGTCCTTGCAGCTGACTGACCTGGAAAAGTCACTCCCATTGACCTGCAAAAACCAATCATGGTTTGACTACAAGAGGAGGGTGTACTCAGCCCACCTGAAGGACACAGCTCCAGTACCCAGCATGGATGATAGGGAAGGCTGTGCCCTGGACTCTACAGGATATCTACTATATTAGGCCACACTACCAAGGCATGGATTCAAAGCACTCTACCTAACAAACAGAAACAAACAGAGGGTGGGGGGGGCTGCCAAAATGAAGGGAAAAGGAAACATGGCCCAAATGAAAGAACAGATCAAAATTCCAGAAAAAGTTCTAAGTAAAGTGGAAATGAACAATATATCATATGCAGAGACAGGAAAATGATCATAAGGATGCTCAAGGAACTTGGTGAGGACCTCAACAGCATAAAAAGACCCAGTCAGAAACAAAGCATACACTAGTTGGAATAAAGATCAATATACAGGGAAATAGAACTAGAGAGCATGAAGTTGAAAATCAAATCAATGATTTGGAAAAACAACCAATCAGAACAACAACAAGAAAAGGGAATCCAAAAAAATGATAGTATAAGCAGCCTGTGGGACAACTTCAAGAGGTCCAACATTTGCATTATAGGGGTGCCAGAAGGAGAAGAGAAAGAGCAATAAATTGGAAATCTATTTTTAAAAAATGAAAGAAAACTTCCTTAATTTGGTGAAGGAAATAGACATGAAAGTCCAGGAAGCACAGAGTTCCAAACAAGATGGATGCAAAGATGCCCACTCCAAGGTCCATGGTAATTAAAATACCCAAAAATAACAATAAAGCAAGAATCCTAAAAGCAGCAAGAGAACAGAAGTTATTTACCCAAGAAGAGGACCCATAAGACTCTCAGCTGATTTTGCAAAAGAAACTTTGGAAGCAGAAGAGGCTGACAAAAAAATATATTCAAAGTCATGAAGAGCAGGGACCTACAACCAAGATTGCTCTACCCAGCAAAGCTATCATTTAGAATCAAGGGGCAGAGAAACAGCTTCTAGGCAAGAAAAAACTAAAGGAGTTCATCATCACCACAGTATTATTTTATAAAATGTTAAAAGGAATTATTTAGAAAAAGATCAAAAGTATGAACAATGAAAGGCAAAAAAATATGTATCTATCAAGTTATATCTAAAAAACAAACTAAGAAAATAAGAACAGAGACAGAATCATGGATATGGAGAGCATTTTGATGGTTTCCAGATGGAATGCAGTATGGGGGAATAGATGAAGAGGTGAGGGGATTAAGAAAAACAAATAAATATTTATAGAATATCCCATGGTAATTAAAGTTCAGCATAAGAAATGCAGTAGTCAAAGAACTTATACGCATGAACCATAAACTTGAACAATGGTGAGGGGATTGTTGGAGGGAGTAGGCAGGGCTGGGTGGAGAGGGACAAAGGGGGAAAAATCAAGACAACTGTAATAGCATAATCAATAAAATATAGTTTTTCAAAAAAGAAATGACTGAAGCTCTGAAAGCTGAAGTGAATTGCCTGGGTAACACAGCTAATGGCAGGCATAGCCAGGTTTTAACACAAGTATATCTAATACCAAAGCTCTTTGTCCAAGTCAGTGATTCAAAGTGCTGTCTCCAGACCAACAATATAATTATCATCTGGCACTTTGCTATCAATGCAAACTCTTAGGCACCAAAAATCTATCTCTCCACCAGACCTCTGGGAATGTCTCATGCACCTAGACTTTGGGGACCACTAGTCTGGATGAATAGGGAACAGAAGTTTGAATCCACTCACATTCCCTCCCCATGGTCCTCCTTCCACAGTAGCCACACTGACACTTACCCGAGCTACACGAAACCTTCGGAGTTTCCGTACCAAGATGTAGCGGCAGGTCTTGCACCCAGGACTGCCCACTATTTCAACTGTGTCCTCTGTCCTGGGGCACTCCACATCGTTGTCTAGGTCACTTGGATCCGACTCCATGTCCTCATCATCATCAAAGTCATTTTCATAGCCAGAAGCCTCCACCTGCTCTTCTTCTGACTGAATCTCCTTTTCAGTTAGGGCCATCTGTCCCTCCTGATCCCCTGAACCTTCCAGATCCTGGCTCAGGTCTGCATGTGTGTCTTGGCTGTCCAGGTGGGGAGCATGATTCTCTGGGAAGAAGAGATAACTTACCATCACCTGGAGTTTTGCCTTCTTCCAGGACCATGGACAGCTCTGGACAGCCCCCCCTGGGGCCTTCCTAGTGCTGCTGTCTGGAGCCAAGACTGGAAGGATCTCCTCCTTGTGGGGTGAGGTGAGAACTCACATAAGGGCATGAGACCCTGACACTGGCTGACACACGTGTCTATTTTGGGGAGGTGAGATATGAAGCCCTTCATCTTCACAGGTGAGTGGTTGTTACCTTCTGAAGGAGCCTGACAAGAATTAGGGTCACAGTTCTGAGTCCAGGAGAAATCTTACCAGAGAAGAGCTGGGTCATCTGCAGAAGGAAAGCTGTGACCTGGCTCCAAGATAGCCACAAAGGTGCAGGAAAGAGGAGGAAAGATAATCTAGATGAGAAGGGAATGGGAGGACTTACCCAGATGACAAGCTGCAACAGTCCCCAGCAGGAGAAGGGGCAGGAGCAGGGGGTGTTTCATATCCACTCAGTCTTGTGACAGGGACACAGCACCACTTTCCCTCCTTGAGGATGTCCTGTGTGTCTCTGCAGGCCTGTCACTTAACAGACATGCAACTGTTTGTTTAATTAGTGGATTAAAGGACAATCTGGAGAGCTTCCTTCTCCCCCAATGAACAGAACCTAACCTGGAGACTTGGAAAAGATTGTGAGGGAGTCAGCTCAAGTACAGAAGTCCCTTGTACATGAGAGCTCCATCACTGTCCCTGGGATAGCACTTAGCCCAGACTATTGTCCCTTCAGGGGCAGGTCTGCTAGGGATCAGAGCCACCTTCACTCACACTGGGGAAGGAGGAAAAGAGCACCTGCCACCACAGTCCTAAGGACAAGCCATAAAGGCTTCTGCCCTCTCCCAAGCTGTGGACCCACCCTGCCTGGGAAACTGGAGGACCACTCACCTTGCAAGAGTCTGTGCCTCCACTCTCAGTGCCTCTGGCTCCTGAGCATCCAAGGCAGCCCTTATACTAGGCTTTTGGGGAAGTGGGAAGACACTAGAATGATTGCCAAGGCTGGGGTGCTGGCCAGTGGAGCTGATAAGAAGACTTTTGCTCAGTTCACATGCTCTCTGCTGGGACTGCAGGGACCTGCCTCCCAGACCATACTGACACACTTGGGTGTCCAAACACCCAGGTGCTGGAGAAGACCCCACATGTCTACTTCCACACTTACTTACTATTGGCACCCCAAATGGGCCCCAGCCTTTACCCCCCAGCAGCCTGCCTCTGGTCCATATCCAAGCAAATAAAGTAGAGGACCCCAGGATGGTGAAGGACCCTGAGGCAAGGAGGCAGGGGGCCAAGGGGGCCTCATTCTCCTGAGTGGTTGTCTACACCAGGGATTTTACATGCATCCAATCCCAGAATCCTACCTTCACCCTCACTCCCATGAGCATGCATGAGGCCCTCACTCTACAGGTGTGAAAATGAGATTCTGAGAGGGAAGCCACTTGCCAAGGTTGCACAGGAAGTGAGGGGCCTCAGGTTTCCAAGTCTTTTTAGGCTCCCAAACCTCCCCTCACTCATCTCCCCCTTCTCCCATTCTTCCCACACCCTCCTTCCTGTTCTCCCTCTCTTTCTCTTTCTCATTCTTCTCCTCCCTCTTTTTTCATCTTGAGTGTGTGAAACGTATGCTCTTTCTTCCATGCTATGGGTCAGGATCAAGGTTCCTGGCCTTTGCATTATTACCACTTGCAGTCAAATAGGTCTTTGATGAGGGAGCTGTCCTCTGCACTGTAGAAAGTGGGGCAGCGTCCATGGTCTTGACCCAATAGGCATCAGGGGCACCTCCACCCAGTCAAATCCATTGTCCCCCAAAGACAATTGAAAACATTTCCACACATTTTCAAATACCCTCTGGGGAGCAAAGTTGCCACACTGAGGATCACTGATGTACAATATGCCATTTTGTTCAACCACAAGGCAAATCTCTGGGCCAAAAGGCCACAGCTGCACTGGAAATCTTTGTACAGAATCACTCACACACCCTGTGGGCCACTTGCGCCCCCTCACCACCACTCCCCAGCTCACACCAGCCCTCCATCACCACCAGGATCAGGACTGGGGGAAGAGACTGAGGCACTCCTTTTAGGTGCAAGTTTTAAGAGGGCACTAAAGAATTCAGTAGTCAAGATAAATATTTTAATGCAACCTTTCTAAAAAATCAAAATAAATGCAAAATATCTGTGATTAACAGAATATCAAAACTTGAATCAAACAAGCTCCACACAAGTGCACTGTAGCCTCCAAACACCCCTGCAACTGTGGAGCCCTGACTTAACTGGATATCCCTGCCAGGAGCTAGTGGCCTTGCCAGGGTGGGTGTCTCAGCTCTGTGACATTCTTGCTGGGCAGTGCCTACTTCTTCTTAAAACCCAGCCCAGCCCTCCAGGATCAGGGCACCAGGGACAGGTATCCCATGGGTGGAAGAGGCTTGGGCTTCTTTCTATCCTTGCTCTCTAAGGACACCTGCAAATGGAGAAATATCTGAGAGGTCACTGCTGGGCCTCATTGCAGAGTAACTAACGGTCTGAGCTGTTATCTCTCTAGCCCAACTGACAAGACCCTCAGCTTATCAACCTGACATGGGTGGTGGGGATTGACCAATTCTGGGGCCCAAATTCGTAGTTGGGGATTTAAAACTTGAGGCCACCCTGGTGGAAAAAGGGAGAGGGGCAGGCCCCCTCCCCATCCTTCTCTTCCCTCCTGGGGCTCAGACCAGGGGCACCCCATCATTCCTAGTTGTGAGACCAATAGGGTCAGTGGCTCTCAAGAGCAAGCCCCACTATGAGCTTTACAGACACTGTTTCATTTGAACAACCTGTGTTACATGTGAGGAAATGGGCATCTGAGAGCCTGAACAAGTTGCCCAGATCACACAGCAAGTCAGAGACAGGCCTCAGTGCAGGTTCCAGCTCCTCAGCCCGATCCCCATGGCTGCTTTTCCTCTGCCCCCTCTCACTCATCTCCCTTCTCTACAAGCCTTTCCCTTCCCCCCTGTTTTCTTTGCACTCAAACTCCAGGCAAAGATATTTCAATGGCTTTGATGACCACAGTGATGTCTGAGTTAAAACTAGAAATAACATTTTTGAAGGTCCTCCACATACCAAACACTACGTTCCATGGAGGCTTTGACATCCATTAACCTTTTTCTTTTCTTTTAAGATTTTATTTATTTATTTTTAGAGACATGGGAAGGGAAAGAGTAAGAAATGGAGAGAAACATCAATATGTGGTTGCTTCTAGCACACCCCCCAGTGGGAAACTGGCCTGCAACCCAGGCTGTGCCTTCACTGGGAATCAAACAGGTGATCCTCTGGATCACAGGCCTGCACTCTAACTGCTGAGCTACACCATCCAGGACAACCTTCTTAAATTTTACAATCACTCTACAAATTGGGTATTGCCTTCACTTGTCTTCATGCCTACCAGAGAAGCTCAGATGAATTAAATGACTTGCCCAATTCATACAATTAGAAAGGAATAGCAAGTCTGACCCTAGTCTGGCTCCTATGAACTTGCTTCTTTGATTGGTCCCACAGTCCACTCAACCCACAAGCAGTCTATGCAAGCATGCCGATGTTTCAGCATCCATGAACCTCCAACTGTCTGGCTTACTCTTTGTGTTTATGTTCATAGGGTTGCACACTCTGCCTCCTGTCTCAGGATTCAGTCCAGTCCCACATGGAGGAGGGGATGCTTCCCACTCACTGTCTTGAGAGGCAGTGTACTGTGATGCAAATAAAGGACAGCCCCAGAGTCAGCCCCTCCATGTCTCAGTTTTCCATCTGTGAACTGAGGCTAAGGACAGATCCTACCTCTAAGGAGATTGTTTCCAGGAATGTTCTTAAGACAGAGCCTGGCCAGGGGGCTGGGGTGGAAAGCAGGACTGGAAATGTGACCCTTCTCCACAAATGAGCACTGAGTCTTAAGTGCCCTCCTGCAGTGTGCTTGCACGGTGCCAGAAGCCCCAGGGCTTCCATTGTAAAGACACGAGCTAGTTTCACAAAGCTTAGTTATCCCCTTGTTGAAGAAGGGGAAAGTCAGTTTTTTGAGATGTGAGGCCAGTCGTCTTATTTCATTAATTTTACATTTTAAATCTTTTTCTGTGGATGTGTAATATGTGTCCAGTAAAGCTCATGAGCTGTTTGGGGAAGTTTTACAGAATGAATGCACCCCAGTGACCATGCCCAGGTCAGGATACAGAATATTACCTGCAGATTCCTCCTTCATGCCTCCTTCTTCCCATTAATGCCCCAAAGGGAATTCTTACAGATTGGAAGTCACACTTGTGTCACACACACACCTTCCAACAGATTTATGAGGGACAAGATAAAGTCCAACCACCACTTAGCACAGAGCCTGGCACCTGGTAAATGATGCAAAGTTTTCTTGCTCACTATTATCAATAACCAAATAAAGGGAAGCAATGCTCTCCTCCCTCAGGATGTGAAGTCCACTAGGGCTGGGGCAGCAGGTGGACACATCCACTTTGGCTGCACCCCGCACTGCCTCCAGCACGAGGCTGACCCCAGCCCAGTGTTTCAGGGATGACTCCACCATCTCTGTGATCGGCAGCCTGCTGTGGCACAGCTACAGTTGGCCTCAGCTTGATTGCAATCTCTTCCCCAACTGAATGTGCAGCCTTGAGCAAGTAGCTTCTCTGAGCTGGGCCACACTCACATTAAAATTCTTTACTTGCCTCCCTCTGTGACCCTGGTCCCTTCTTTAATTCTCAGAATCTGAGGAGTCCAGGCAAAAGGGGATTTGGCCATGGACCCCGGACTTTCTACTCACTTTCCTGGTGGGGAAAGGGTCCAGAATGCCCTTTTCCTTCCCTGTGATTGTGAATCCCTCATGTCCAACTGGGTTGCAGTCCTATGCCCCACAATCAACCCAAGAGTAAGGGAGTTTGCCTGCCTCCCCACCGTGCCCCATCCCCACAGGATCATGGACCAGAGGCAGCCAGCATTTCCTCTGCAGGATCCCAGTGGTGAAAAGAACATGCTCTGAAATCCTGCAGATGATTGAATGATGGAAGAAAGGGATTCTTATTTTAGATTGCCACAGGTGGAGCTGAGCAAATACACCCTGAAATGAGATCTGTGGCAAGAATTTTCATAACAATAACAGCAGCAGATAATACTGAGGAAGCATTTACTATTTGCTCAATATTTGTGGTGCTCCATGTCATTTAATCTCCTCAACAGCTCCAGGTGGCAAGTAGCATTGTCATCTGTAAACTGGAGACAAAAACACTGAGGCTCAGACTGGTTATGTTACTGCCAGGTAAGCATCAAACGAGGATTTGAGGGGAGAGCCTGCATTCTAACCCTCCACACCTCCCTTTCAATGTGCAGAATCAATGCACAGAGTGCTCATGGGAACCCTAGAAGCTACTGGGGCAGGTGACAAGTTGGGAGGCATGAAGAGTGTCCTTCTTGGAATTAAAAGGACCCTGGTTCCATTCCTGGCTCTGTTACTCAGGAGTGGGCTCACTAGGCAGACATCTCAGCTCCCAGGCTCTATTGACCAGTTTGAGAGTTTGGTTAAGGATGATGCCTCACAGTGTTTGGCCAGGGTGAACTGAGAAGCTGGTTGTTCAACAATCTACTAAATGCCTGGCACATGGTAGGTCCTCAGTAAACAAACACTTCTCAATGTTTTCCCCATTCTGGGACCAGAAAGAGGGAGGCTCAGAAGAGTTAAGTGATGCTCAAAATTTCACATTCTAGCAATTGGTGGAACTTGAAATTCATCTGTCACCCATGAGGAGAGATTTTCTGATCATTCTCTACATACCCATCCCTTCATGGGACAACTCTCAGCCCCCACCAAGGGGAGCCAAGTCATGAGCACTTGGAGTTATAACGCTGCTCCCCTCAGCTGGAAACTCAGTGATGAGAATGGAGGTTCCATCAGTGGGAAGAACCAGGCATGGGGCACACACAGACACTGCAGGGAGGTTTGTGCCCATGCCCTTCAGCTGACTCACCCAGCTGGCAGAGGCTGGTGGAATGAATGGGAAAGGCAGGCTGGCCATGGTTAGTGGTGATGGGCTTTCTGCTATGCAGCTCTCAGCACCAGGCTGGCCACACACATCACCCCTGACACAGCTTCTGCCAGACACAGGAAGACTCCTCCAGAGGGCGCTGGGTAGCTCGGGCTCTCCCACCTACATAGTCCATTCTCTGTTGGCCAGGTGTGAGGGGACAGCATTCTGACTCAAACTGTCCATCTTTCCATCCCTTCCCCAACACCACACCCCAGAAATACCAACCTTCTGCAAGGCCTCCTGGCTCAGGCCAGCCCACAATTTCTGCAATCAAGCCTCTGTGAGTGGGCGACCAGGAATCTCAGGGTGGGGGCAGGTTAAAGAGGCTCTTTCCTCCCTTCCTTCCTTCCTTCCTTCCTTCCTTCCTTCCTTCCTTCCTTCCTTCCTTTCTTTTCTTTCTTTCTTTCTCTTTCTTTCTTTCTTTCTTTCTTTCTTTCTTTCTTTCTTTCTTTCTTTCTTCTTTCTTTTTTCGTCTTTCTTTCTTGTTCCCTCTTTCTCTCTGTATCCCTGCCTGTCTCTCTACCCTCCTTTTCTATACCCAGTACTTCTTCAGCCTCCATTCTGTGCCAAGTGGGGTGGAAAGCCCTGGGGATACAGTGGGTGATAAAGGATACAGTCACTGCCCACATGGAGTTCCCAGCCTAATGGAAGACATTGATTTGTTGAAATCATATGTAAACTGTCACTGTGACTAGCCTATTGGGGAGAGGTGCCTGGTGCTTTGAAACCCTGTTACTAGTTTAACAGACCAGAAGGAGAGACAAAGAGATCCAAACTGGGAGCAGAAGGAACTGCAGGAGTCACCTAGGGGTTGGGAACCACACATTCCAGGCAAGGAAAATAAAACCGGTTCACTTTAAATAGCACACTTCACTTTTAATGTGATTTTGTTTATAATAATATTAATAGCTGCTTAAATAGCATACTTGACCTTTAATGTGATTTTGTGTTTATAATAAATAATTAATAGCTGCTGTTAATCAAGGACCTACTGTGTGCCAGGACCGAGCACTCTTCATGTGGGGACTCATTCTTCCTCACCACTCCCAGAGGTGGGCACCCTGATCCCCATTTCAGGTGAGGGAACATGGCACTGAGAAGCTAGACTCATTCAAGGGCGTGCAGCCTGAGAAGGTGGGAACCAAGGTGCCCCAGACCTCTGTGCACCCAAGTCCCTGGCTCCACCAGGAACACACAGCCCTGGCCCAGGTGATTGGCGTGTCTGTGCTCATGGACTGTCTGCATGGACTGCTGGGGAAGCAAAGAGTGGCACTAAAACTGAACAGGAAGATTGATGTCTATCACTAACTTTGGCTTAAGACTAGGTAATTTTACCTCTGAACATTTCTCATTCTAAACAGCACAAGACAACCTCTGCCACTTTTTCAGGCAGAAGCAAGCTTGGGCAAATGCTTGCAGGCTGGTTTCTGTCTTGAACCAAAGCCACAGCATGACACCGGGAGCAAAAGGTGGGCACACCTCTCTCTGCTCTCCCCCCAGGCCATCACAGCTGTTCCCGACAACATGTGCAGCCACATCCACCCACACACATTCCTGCTGCCTGCCCCGGGAATGGTGTGTCAGGTTTGTGGTGCCTTAGGTTCATTAACTCACCCAGTCCTCACAGCTCCATGATGTATCCCTGTTATTCCCATTTTGCAAATGAGGAAACTGAGGCACCTGAGTGCCAGAGCCTGCATAGGGAAGAGTTGGGACTTAGTGTTGGACAGGCCAACGTCAGAGCCCAAGCTGCCTCTACCTTTTATTCCTAAGCTTCTCTCTGGTCCTCCCCACAGCCCTGTGGTACTTCTTACCTCTGTTCCAGGAGAGGAAACTGAGGCTGCCCAAAATTAAGGGTTTCTCAAGGTCACAGAGCTGGTCCGTGCCTGCAAAGCCCAGGGCTTTTTCAGCACTTGCTACTGCAGTCCATGTTCAGGCCTGGGAGGTAACACAAGGGGTCAAGAAGCTGCTGTTTGTGGTTAGAAAATAGTCCAACCTCCTGGCAGCAGGTCAGAGCCACCTGGAGGACCTGGGAAGGTGGTCCTGGGTGTAATCACCCTGCCTGCTGGTGAGTACCTGCACTGTGGGCAGCAACCTGCCAGGCGCCCAGTAGCCACCAGACATGTCCCACATGGGGCCTCCCCATGACTGAACAAAGAACCAGAGCCTGTGCTTTGGAGCTTCTTGGAAGTGTCCTTCACAAAGAACACTGGAGCATGTGGTCCCTGCTGTGCCCGAGCCACACCTGATGCACCAGGAATCCTCTGGCCTCTGAGGGGCTGGCAGAAAATGGGGCTCCAGGAATACCCACTGGAGTCCTTGCCCAAGCTTCCAACCTGGGGACGAGGGTCCAGGGACCCTGGGAAGCCAGCAGCCAACACCTTCAGCTAAAGACTAGATTAACCAACAATGATTAATGGATGCATCATCAGTCCCTACAAACTTCTAAAGTGGCTCTTTGGCAGTAGCTGGCCCCTGGACTCTATTATCTCTGATGTTCTCCCGTCTGCTGACCTCGCTGGCTCTCCTGGCTACTGTCATCTGGGAGCCCTGCTCCGGCAGCAGAGGGGGTCAGCAGAAGAGGGGGGCACAGTGTCCCAACTCCTATGTGAAAGGGACCTCATGCCAGGATGGGTGAGTGAGTGATAAACTGGCTGTGATGTGGCCATTGGATGGGTTGTGAGCAGCTGTTCACAATCACGTTTTTGGCAACTCCTGGATGCCACCCAGAAAAGCTTACAGAATTATTTCCAGTGTCACCCACCCACGTTCACATGACTGTGGGGGACACATGCCAATGTGTGAACCTCGGTTGTTTCTCCGTGGTGGGACTTCTTCTTCACCTAGTTCTGTATTTTCCAATCTGTCTTACGACCCCCGGGTGTTTCTTATGTAAGGGTGAATGTGAAGAGAAGGGACACCTGCAGCGCACCTGACCTTAGGAGTCAGACAAACCTGAGTTCCAACACCAGCCACACAACCTGCTAGTAGGATGATCTTGGACACCATGGGCCGCTCGCAGCCTGACTTGCCTCATCTGCAAACGGGGCATGAGGACCGAGGCTGTCACACAAAGTCCCTAACTCATGCTGTCAGCTGTCCTTGAAAGGACAGGGGCCCTCCAGCTCATGAAGTGTCCTCTGCCCCCTGGGGATGTCCCTGCCTGGCAGGCAGCCTCCTGCAGAGGGGACAGCTTTGCTCCAGCCAGTCTCTGCTGAGGCTGGTAGGGGAGAGGAGGGTTGTGCTGGGAGCCTGTTGCAGAGGGAGGTCAAGACTTGTGAAACTCCTGGTTGCCTCCTTCCTCCTTTGAAAGAGCAGTTGGTCCCAGTTGTGGAAGTGGTTACAGGAGCCAGGCTCTCCAGACTGCACGTGGGCGGCTGCTCGCCTCCCCTACTCGTCTTGGCCAGAAGTTCCTCTCACTCTGGATGTGTGCTCCCTGCCCTTCCTGAGGAATCCCGGCACCTTCTTTGTCTTAAGGAACATCTCTACTGAGATATAATACACATCCACACAAGTCACCCATTTAAAGTGTTAATTCAGTAGTTTTTAGTATATTTCAGAATTGTATGACCACTGTCAATTTTAGAAAATTTTCATCTCCCTAAAATGAAACCCCTGCCCCATTGGCATCCATTAGCTCCTCCCTCTGCCCAGTAAATCCCTAGTCTATTTTCTGCCTCTAGGGGTGTGCTTCCTCTGGACATTTCAGAAGCAGGGGCAACCATACCATGTGCAGACTCTTGTGACTGGCCTCTATCATTCAGCCTCAAGTGTTCAAGGCTGACGCATGTCATAGCTCGTGTCAGGGCTCCATTACCTTTGTACTGCTGCCTAATGCTCCCCTGGGTGCATCGACCACACTCTGACCCTTCATCCGCCACTAGGTGGACATTGAGCACCCTTTCTGACTTTAATATACTAACTGTAAGGACAGCTGTGACCTGCTGAGTACCTACCCCGTGCAGGTACTTGACCTAATTTCTAACTCTAACAACAGTCCTGACAAAGAAACTGCTGTGTAGAGGTGAAGTGGCCCATGCAAGGTCACACTGGTGATGGGGTAGGATGACAAAAGGGTTGGTCTGGTTCCTCCCTGTTCTCCCCACCCTTTGCACCTCACTGCCCTGCCACTCCATGTGCTCTGCTCCTTCCTTCCACATGGCTCTGAGCCCAGAACAGGAACCCACTTGCCCAGTGACTGTTCCTGAGCAGGCCCCAGCTGGTGCCGAGCCGGTGGCAAGCACACGTTAGTCACCGAGCGGGACCCCAATGCTGTCTCCTGGACCTGGCTGTCCAGGTTAGGAGAGGTTGCCATTCAAGCAGGCAGATGCTGTCACCAGGAAGGTTGTGAACAAGTGCCAGGAACTCAGAGCTGCTAGAAAGCCCAAGATCAGATTTCTAAGAGGAAATGGCATTTTGAACAGGACCCCTGAGGACCAGGCAGGTGTCCCTAGCAGAGGTGGGGCAAGCGCCCAGTGCAGGGGAACTGGTATATTTGCAGACCCACAGACCAGGCCCTGGGCCCTTGCGGGTGAGTTCTGGCCCCCTGGGGGTGGGAGGTGAAGAGGGCTGGGAAGAGGAAGAGGTTGGCCTCACATTGTTAAGACCCCTGAATGTCAGGCCAGGATCTAGACTCTTTGTTGGGCAGCAGGGAGCCTTCTTGAAGACAAAACATGGAAGTTTTTGAGCGAGATTAGATGGAAGACATCCATTAGCACTCTGGTGTCTGTCTTCAGACCCAGGATCCTAGACCCTTGGAAATCACCCTTTGGCAGTCAGAGAACAGGTGGCTTCAGACCCTGTGCATCTCACATTCCCAGCATTAGAACCACGCCTGGCCCCTGTAGGGGCTCAATAAGCATTTGCTGAATGAATAACAGTGAATGAATGAATGCACCTCCCCTTCACTGCCTTATCCCAGCCCCTCTCCTGCCTAAGTGGAATGTGACACCTAATGTGTTCCAGGCTCTTCCATCTCACCCAGCTACCATCTCTCTCCCTCCTGATCCCTCAGCTCCTCCCTCTTTTCTACCCTCTCCTCTCTGGCCATGCATAAATAAAGGAACACTCCTGTGAGCCTGCCACGTGCTAAGCAGTAGCAATTACTTAAATTCTCGCCAGTGCCCTCAGAGATAGAAATGATTAACTGAACTTTGCAGGTGAGGGACTTGTGATTCCGAGGGGTGAAGGGACTTGCCTGTCTGCAGAGTGGCAGAAGTGACACTCACACGGGGACCTTCTGATTCTACCTAGTGCTTCCAGCAGGAGTGTGCCGTGTGGAGGTGGCGGTGGGGTGGGGAGGAAGAGGAGGCAAAGGAAGAGATTCCCCAGGAGAAAGCATCTCAAGCCCTTGTCCCAGGACCAGTGGGCGGCCCCAGTCTCAGGGTTTCTGTCCCACCTCTGGGTGCAGCTGCCGCACCAGAATGCTGCAGCCAGACTCCTCCACTGCCATTTGAGCGTTCACTCCCCCAAGCAGGGACACCGGGCAGGCTCACACACGCATGCATGCCCATGCACGCCCATGCACACACATGCACCCACAGTCCCAAAGCTCGGAGAGGCAGAGCACTGGTTGCCTTAGGCAGAGATGCTTTATTTATCTCAAAATTATCCCCCAGAGAAATTTTTTATTTAACACCCAAAATAAGTAATCACCACCCCCTTCTTGGAGATGAAAATATGCTCAAAAGTCTTCGTCAGAAATCCTTCAATCAAGTAGGCCAGCCGGTTCCCAAGGCTCTTTGGGTGGCCTGACCCTGTCGGTGTTCCTCAAGTCTTCCAGGATATTAGAAAAAAACCTTCAGCTCCAGAACCCTCCCGTTTTACAGATGGGAAAACTGATGCTCAGACCAGACAAGGTCTGCGTACAGCTGTCCAGCATCAGTGGCAGAGCTGGGACTTAGGCCCAGGGACCACACCCCTACCCCATCTGCTCCTCTTTCTCCCCAAGACTCATTGCTGTCCTTCACCAAGGTTGCGCCTGTGAGGGCAAACTGGGCACCACCTCCAGATGCCGAGCAGCATGGTCAAGGCCATGACGACCTTACCCTTCACCTGGGAGGTCACCCCAGCAGCACAGAGCCCAGGCGCCCAAGGGCTTCAGTGCCAAACCTCACATCACCTCCCCTCAGGCCAAGTCTGCTCAGGCCTTGGGCTTCCTGCTCCGGACCACGTGCCTTTGCTGCGGGTCTGTATGAAGTCAATCAGCTTGGCCACGGATCAAAAAGTCTTGGCTGGCAGTTAGATACATCTTTTTTTTATTTCAGAGAAAACACTGGCCACTTAACACAGGTACCCTGAGTGGACACAGTCTTTCTGGAAACAGGGTCGGTCCTCCAAGAAAGACAAGCAAAAGCATTGGAAGGGCTGACAAGCGAGGGTTTCTGAACTAAGCGGTTGTGCCAGGAGTTGCTTCTTGCCGGCAGCACTCCCGGTGCACCAGGAAGGGGTGGACGAGCGAGCGTCAGGAGAGTGACAAGCACCAGCATCACATTCACCTGGAGGGGGGAGGGGAGGAGTGAGGCGAAGCCCAGGGACGCGGACACACCCACCACCAACAGAGGGACCAGTACGCTGCCTGGTTTATCTCCCGTTTCCACGCAGACATGAGGGTGCCCCTGCAGAAGCACCCTCGGTTATTCTTCACTCCGCCGGGTGGAGCCGGGTGGGGGAGGGGTACTATGCCCGTTTCTCAGGTGAGCAAACAGAGGCCTCGAGGGCACTCAACGACCTACTCAAAGTCGTGCAGGAACACACAGCTCCTGAGTATCAAGTGAGGCTTGTCCAATGTCACAATCCAGCAGTTCTCCTCGGCTTGTACGTTCAGTCCTTTTTCTTTCCTCCTAATGGCTGATTTGAACTCCTGTTCTAACACTCTGCTGACCTTTTCTTAAATGAGGCCAACAAAGCTGTGCCGGGGTCAGGACACTGCCGTGTTTGGGGGTGCCTTCTGCTGGGTTCCCCCAGAGCTGGATGACCCACCCCCCGCCCCCCCACTCCAGTACTCACGTAGAAGGGGTTGTTCTGAAGGGGGCCTTTGATGAGAGTGAAGATGGGGAACTGGAGCAGGGACACGATGGCTGACAGGGTCATCACCAGCCCAAAGAGCTTCCCAAAGTGCTCTGCAGGGAAACTGGGGACAGACAAGGAGGTTCCGGTGAGCTCCGGGCCCTCTCCCACCAGGTATGGTCCTGGCCTCCGTGGGCCTTTGTCAGCCACTCGCTCCCGACTCCCCTATCCTAGGCCTGCCTTCATCCGCCCACCTTCACACAGCCCTTCCCCCTCTGCCTTGGCTCAACCCTTCAAACTTCGGAACACTGAGAAGACATTTTACTGGGCCCTGGGGAGACAGCAGGGACCCAGACACAGGCTGTGCCCTGGGGAGGTCTCAAGGCAAAGACAGACACAGAAACAGATCACTCTAGGCCAGGCGGTACGTGCCCTGAGGAGGCAAGGCTACAGTGATTGCCAAGGGTGCAAAGGAGGGAACACTCTTTCCTGGGGGATGTGGAAGAGAAGTGAGTGCTGCAGGGCAACTAGGAGTTCACCAGACAGATCACAGAGGCGGAGGGGGAAGCTGATGAGAAGGCTTAAGTCAGCGCTCGCTCTATCCCTCCCACCAGCCCTCCCCCCCCCCCCACCCCCTGCACATCACCCCCTACCCCTGCTCCAGGGCCTTGTCTGCCACACCTGACCACCTCCAGGGATGCCCTCACCTCCGGATTTCTTACCTCCAGCATGCTGCCTTCTGCCCCCGTGTCCTCCATTGTGTAATGCACCCCGAGCCCACTTACGCCAGGGTGAGGAAGGCGGCGTTGCCCCCGTAGAGGAAGGAGCGGCTGATCACTTGCAGGATGAAAGTGGCGTACTGGAGGGGGAGGACAGGGACCGAGGCACAGCAGAGATGTCAGGGTCAGTGAAGGCACGGCTGAGGAAAGGGCCGCGGCTGAGGCTGAAGAACCTGGTTCAAGGGGGAGGAGGAGAGGCTGCCTGGAGGGGGCACCAGGGAGGGCAGGGAGGGGCAAGAAAATGGGGAGAAAATGAGGAGCCACTATGCACACAACCATCCAGCCAGAAGCCTGGGGTCATTCCTGAATCCTCCTTGTCCCACATGCCCCATCTCCGATCCATCAATAAATGTTGATAATCCACTTCTTGAATAACATTCAAATATATCCACGACTCTCCATTTCCATGGACTCAGCTTGGCTGTAGACCATGGATTAGACCATCCATCGCTCATGGATTAGTACAACGGCCCCCGACAGAGCTCCGCATCTGCTCTGGCCCCTCCAGCCCAGAGCCAGGTACTCTCAGGGGCTCCACTGGTAACAGCCAGAGCTGGAAGCCACCCAACTAGCCACCAGGAGGGGAATGCTGTATCCACTGTGCTGCAGCCACATACTAGGGAAGCAGGCAGCAGCTAAGGAAGGAGGACAGACCCCAGACCCCTATGGAGCAGGACAGTGGAGGGGGGGGCCCGCAGGCGTGGAGGGGGTGAGGAAAGAGTGAAGAAACACAACGGAGTCACCACAGTCACCAGACAAAAGTCAGTGTGGGCCAAAACATGAAGAAAACGACTTTATCTAACTTTAGCCCGGAAACTTAAATTAACGTCTGAATTTTTCAGTTCTGCATCAATGCCTGGAGGTACGTAAATCTTTTAGATAATCCTCTGAAGAACTTAGGAAAGAATGTTGACATGTCCAGACACCTGGGCGCCCAGAAGATCTCCAGTTCAAAAGAATGCAAGAAGAATTCTCCTCAAGAATGTGCTTTCTGCCATAAAAACTCTCCACCCTTTTTCCTTCTGTGCAACACTCTAGGTATTGCCTGGTAGCATTTCCAGAACTGTAATGCGCTCACTTAAAACCCTTGAATAGAACTTTGTCATTTCATTCTAGCCAAGTCTCCTGATTCGTTTGCACTCGGTCAACAGAGTTACACAGAAAGAAATCTGCAGAGAATGCTGTGCACTGTGCTGCACTTTCTCTAAGAAAGAGAGAAATTGTATGTACATAGTCTTTCTTTAAGAAAAAAAATAAAATAAAAATAATTACCAAAGGGAGAGGAAAGGAATGGAGCACAGGGAACAGAGGGAAACTAAATGTCTTTGAATATATCTTGTTTCACAGTTTGGGCTTGAGAAAAATGGATATGTTTGACATGTAAATGTTTTTCAAATAAAATTAAATAAAAGTAATAGGGAGGAAACAAGCAAAGTAATCCCCCAAAAATCAGAAAGAAAATGAAACCAATGAACGTAAGTTTATATCAAGTTGGTGACTTGTAACACAGTAATTTGACTATAGGTCTCTTGTGGGAAATAGCCTAGGGATGAGAAAGGAAGGAAGGAGGAAGGAAGGAAGGAAGGAAGGAAGGAAGGAAGGAGCAGTAATTATATTATTACCATATTTGCCATGTATAATGTGCATTTTTTTGCCCAAATTTTGGAGGGAAAAGTAAGGGTGTGCAATATACATGGGTACAATGATTACGTACCACAGGTGCAATAGTCTCGTGTAGAATGTGTGCAAAAATGTAGCTGTGCCTTATACACAGGAAAATACAGTAGTAATACAGGGTCCAGCAGAAGTAACACCTGCTTGAGTGTGGTTAGTGGGGTAGTAATATGGGTGTAATAATTCATAGTTTTAATTTGAACATTTCACCTAAAATGTCATATGGTATGCTTGTGTGTGATATTGTTATGTTACAGAATTACATGCTTATGATTTTGTAGTAAAAAGAGGCATTATTTGTGCTGGACCCTGTATTATGAGGTACACCTGAGACTAACATATTTACTATTGGCTGTAACTGGAAAATTAAAATTTAAAAAATGTTGATATTACTAAACCAGCAATTGCATATAAAATATATATTTAAAATATTATATATGTATATAGTGTATACTATGTGTATATAGTATATGCATATAGATAGGACTGTTCGGAAGCACGGTTTTCAGAAGAAAAGACACACAGATGCAAACTCCATGAAGTACAGTTTAAATTAAAATACCAACACTAGCTATTCATGTATTTTTTCATCCAAAAAATTATGGATATCTTACCTCTGCCCAAGGCCTAAAAGCCATGAGAACCCAGGACAGTGAGACACAGTGGCACCCAGAATGTAGCTTTTAAACACCGTTTCCCATTAGGGGGACCCAGGGCTCCTGGGAAAGATGGCTGCTTCCAGGCCTGGGGCGGGAAACAGGCCCACTGAAACGGACCTGAACCTCCAACTATGCTGGACAGTGAAGACACCGTCTAAAACAAATAGGATAGCATCGGAAGGTCACAGACACTGGACTGGTCAAGTCCAAAAACGAGACAATGTGAGCGTCAAGAATTTTGATGGAAACAGATGGAAACACATTCAAATATATTCCAAATGAAACTTTTAAAGACAAACAAGTAGTCACCCTAGGGGTTGCTATGGCAACCTCATTATTATGAAATGTAAATAGAGGAAAAGCCAAGCATTTACTTCAGGGTAACAAATAGACCATAAGGAAAAGTTTTGTTTTGTTTTTTTTTCTAGAGGAATTCTAGCTATTAAAAGCAGAAGGGAAGATACAAATAGAAAATCACCATTTTATAACCCTAATAAAATAATGGGTCTCAGCACTGATCATCAATGGCTGCTGAGATCACAAGGCAGGCAGCTGATGGGAAACTTTATAATGAGCCATCAGGATGACAGCATTGGAAGCTGCTGATCAATCTTAACATCATAAAACAGGGACAAAGGATACCAGGGGCCTATTGAGCCCTCCGCCCCACCACTGAATCATTCTCACCAAAAAATATTACACCGAGTCCCCTCAGCCTCCAATCTGCCTGTTTACAGGAAATACCCAATTAAAGAGACATTTTTCAATGACATGAAAAGGATGCCAGATCTGAGATTGGGAAATCGACAGACTAAAAGACCCAGTTTCTTCAACAAATAAACAACCGGAGGGGGGAAAAAAGTGAGAGAGGGACACAGATGTTAAAAGAAAAGGTGCCTCAAACAGAAATACACTGTGTGGACCCTACTTTGAACAAACCAACTGTAACAAGACATATTTGCAGCAACTAGGGAAATCTGGACAGAACTACATATTACATGAGAGTAAGAAACTATCGGGGCTGTTTTAGGGGTGATAATATTACAGTGATGCTTAAGTAAAAGAGGCCTTAGTTGTTACAGATACTCACTGAAGTGTTTACGGATGAAATGATTTGATGTCTGAGATTGGCTTTGGAAGGCTCCAGCAGGAGCAGGAGAAGCAGTGCCAGGAAGTGGAGGAGGGCTATGCATGACTCCCCCACCCACACCCCCACCCTCTACTTTACTCTCTACTTTAGTCCCCCCCCCCACACCCCCAGAGGTTGCAAGGCCGCAGTGCCCCTGGTTCCTCCAACCCAAGGATCCTGTCCGCGCTCCTCAGCACTGTGAGCTGCCCGCCCCTTCTGACTTCTTTGTCGCCAGCCCCTTCCCACCACTCCCTAGCACTCGGTGCCCTGGCACGTCTGAATCGCTTTCTGGAATTCCCCAGATTCTTCAATGTTTTGCTCCTTCCTTCATCATCTCAACCCCACTGTATTGCTGTGCCACTCCCTCTTCCAGGGTTCTCCTCTTCATCTCCTCACTTCTTACTCATCCTTCAGCTCTCAGCTCAGATGCCACTTCCTCCAGGGAGCCTTCCCTGACACCAATCCCATCCTCTCTCGGAGCAGGATACGTGCCATTTTTCATGTCCCCATAGCCAACCCCCCATGATTTACTTCATGGACTGCAATGACTGACACTTGCCTTTCTCCAACCTCTAGACTGAGGACAGCTTGAGAACAAGGTTCTATCTGCCTTGTCCATTGTTGAATCTGGAACTGTGGCTGGCACATCATTGGTACTCAAAGACTAGTGGGTAGGTGGGTGGGTGGGTGGATGGATGGGTGGACGGGTACAAGTACAAAAAGATTAAGAACAAAAAAGAAGACACGCATAGAGCTGTATGAAGACCTCTCCCCCTCCTGGTTCCCTCATCCTCGGGAGCCAGGTCTCACTCATCTTTCTCGCCTCCTTCTGGTACTTCTGTTTAAGCCGGTCCATGAGCAGGCCGTTCCAGGGGGCACACAGCACTCCAAAGAACTGAGTGATGGCAAAGGCATTTGTGTAGCTGCTGACTGCAGAGGACAGAGGGGGCTCGGTGGGTCATTCCCAGGCCTTCCCCACAGGAGAGGGCTTTCCCACCCTGCCCTTGCCTGGCCTGACCCTCCTCCCCAAATCCAGACTCAGACCTCCCATTGGAGCACAGAGCCCTGAGGATCTTAGCACCCCACGCCCTCGAGGTTCCGAGCCCCCAGCGGGATGTACAGCTGGGCTGCCTCCCAGCCCCACCACATACCCAGCGCCCTGTCCCCACCGGCCAGGTTGGTGAGCAGAGAGTTGAGGGTGCCGATGAAGAGGTAGTGCCACAGCTGTATCACAGAAAGCCACACCAGGTCCCAGGCAAAGCGCCGAGAGGAAACACAGCTCCGGAAAGAACACAGTTCCTCTGGCTGTGCTGGTCCTGGGGTTTCTGTTGGGGAAAGGAGGGTCTGGGTGTGAATTACAAGGCAAGTGGAGGGCTGGGATAGACAAGGATGAGAGGCCTTAGTGGGACAGCCTGAGGTCCAAGTTCACTTCTGTCCTGGCCCTCTAGAACTCATCCGGGGGGTGCTCTCAAGGCTGACGACAACTCACAAGCCCCTCCCCTACGCCTTTGTCATCTGGCTCTACCACCTTGAATGGCCCACCCCTATGTTTTCTGTCTGCTGAAATCTCATCCGTCTTTCGCAGCTCAGATCCAACACAGATTCTCACACTAATACTTTACCCTGATCTTTCTTAGCCAGGACGGTGAAAAGAATGACAAGGAGAGGAGAACGGAAGAGATGAGCCAAGAGTTCATGGAAGACAACTGCTGTTTCGGCTGCTCCACACACCCTCCCTTTCGTTTGGTCCCAGGATCCTGGTTCCTTCTGGAAATCCCCGCCCTATCCCTCATGGGGGGGGGGGGGGAGGCAGGAGAGGGACAGGACTGTGAATCAGGTGTTCTGTGCCCCACCCAAGGTGGACCAATCAATCATTCTTCCTGGAGAGGCAGGCTGGCTGTGACTTTGGACCGGGACCCCTCATTTTACTGTTCCTGGAACTTGACAAGTTCATTTTCCCTTGATTTTGTGAGCTTCCCAGAATCCTCTTCTTGTTTCTACCTTAGCCAGCAGGGGTTGGTGATGTTTGTAACCAAAGACCCAAAACAGACAGAGTGAGGAAAGGAGGCAGCAATGGAGATGGATGGTGGGGATGGAGAACCTCTGATTCCTGGGTGACCACGTGGTCCCCCACGGTGTGGCCCAGCAGCTGTGTTACAATCAGTCACTAAAGGTGTAATTACCAATACAATTTAGGGACAGACCCACTCTTGGGGAATTGGTTCACTGGATGCATAAGAAAATGCAAACTAATAAGGAAAAGGTAAAATACACAGTCTCTTGGTCATTGTAATGTGTAGTATAGGTCAAATGAAATTAAAAGAGAGGGCTGGTTCAGACCTTGAGGCTACACCAAGTTCAGAGTTGGGTCGGCCTGAGCTGCAGCCATCAGCCCCAAAGCCGCCCTGCCGAGGGAAAAATTATGCGGGAACAACAGAAAGGACCTCTAAGTCCTGCAGGCACGAAGAAGGCAGTCCGTGCGGGAGGAGAGCAGAACCAAGAGACAACCGAAACCAGAGGGCACAGTGTGAAGGCGTCGTTTCATTTCGTGGACCTGTATCATCAGGGTTCCCCAGGACCCTTCACTGAAGTCCACCGCGAGAGGAACGTATCTGGGGCTGCGTCTGGAGTTTGAATGTCTCGGAGTGGAATAGCACCTTTGGGTGGATCCGGGACCCACAGCTCACCACGGAACAATCACAGGTGGCGGTGAGTGACACCAACATGCAGGAGACTGTTCCTAAGGCAGTGGCCAGCCAGGTGGACTGGATAAAAGCCACTGCCGGGTCCGTGTTCCCGTCTATGCCCAGTGGAGCACCCAGATGGAGATGCTGCTACGCTCTGCGTGGGAGTCAGGGGAGCGTGACTTCAGTGATGACCAGGATAGTCGCCCGCCGAGCACGCCTGTCACCCAGGTCACGGCGGATGCTGCGGTTAAGGGCCCCTTCCACGTGGGCACCCCGCACAACCTCAGTGCTGCGGAACCCAAAAAACAGTTCTGGAAGCCTGGCTGTGTTTGCTGTCCCTGCTTCCCTCCTGGGTCTTACAGATGTTAGTAACTATATTCGCATAATTAACAAGAGAATGGGGGAAGGGAGAGGAGAGCACGAAGGGGCTGGTAGAAATGCTAAATTGTTACTAAGGACTGAGGTGAATAAAGCAAACAGCGCAATGTTTTCACCATCAAAACCTAGATCTATGGCCTGTCCAAGGCCACAGAGACACTGGCCACTCTGACCACCTTAAAGCAGACTCCGGAAATGTCACCAACAACACGACCTTTGCAACCGAATCCAACAACCAGAACTTCATCATTTCCCTCGGTAAAATTCCAACAACCGTTACTTGTTACTTCGGGGTGGCAGAATGGAGCTGTCTGGCTTCCACCCCGACTCTTCCTGCACAATGCCCTTTGCCTGGGAAGGGGCTCCCAAGGGGCGGCTGACAGGGCTGAGCCCTGATGGGCTTCCTGGAGCTGCTCCTCCGCCCCCCCTCCCCCATCTCCTTGTGGCCGAGAAGCGTCCTGGCCTTGCAAAAGCCCAACACCTGCCCATCCGGCTAGTGCCATGGGGCCGTACAACAGAGGTTTTGATGCAGCACTGCAGGCAGCTGGGTGGGCCAAGGGGACCCCCTGCTGGTCGCTCCACCTTAAAGGAACCCCAAACCAGCCCAGCTTACTTTTCAGAGGACAATAAGAAACCAGACCAGCAATTGCTGGAGGCAGATTAATCAAGCTAGAGATAGACACAAGGGCCAGAGTCCCTTGACCCCTCGCTGGGGACCCAACACCCGCTGCACAAGAGTGGGTAAACGTTGGCAGGGGTGGAAAAGACGTTTTCAGGGCTCCTTGCGATAGCAGCCTCACGTACCACAGTGCCAAAACCCACCAGGGAGGCCCTTGACAAGGAGGTTTTTCATGGGAGGAGCTGAACGTGTAAGAGTTGATAAGATTACGAAAGGTGGAATGTTTCAACAGCTTTATATGAAGAAGTGTGTTTCCTTTAACCGAATGTTTTTATGAGAATGGCTGATATGTCATAAGGGGAACACTGCCTTTGCCTGCCTGGTAAGACCAAAACCTGATAACATCCCAAGGAGGCTACAGTTAGGAATGTCAGGGTTGGTGAAGTTAAGGTACAAGTGTGCAGGAAGCCTTGGCCACGTGGCTCTGTTGGCTGGAGTGTTGTCCTATACACCCAAAGGTTGAGGGTTCAATTCCTGGTCGGGGCACACACAGGAAGCAACCAATTGATGTTTCTCTCTCACATCGATGTTATGTCTGTCTCTCTCCCTTCCTCTCTGTCTAAGATCAATGAATATATCCTCAGGTAAGGATTTTTAAAGAGTGTGTAGGAAAGTTGGTATGTTTGAGCAGGATTTGTGTGAAGTGGTGGGGCCTCCTCCACCTGATTGCATTATGCGGGTGGACACTGTGTCTGACTGGGGACCAGGGCCCCTACCTGCATGGTCAAACAGAGGCATGGGAATCCACCCGTCAAGCCAGGCTCCCTGGTGCCAGTAAGAACGCCTGAGTTCGCACTGTGAAGTACGAGTGAGAGGGCTGGTAGGGACAAGTTCTCTACACCACAGCCACTTGGAGCCCAGACCGGTGCGTTGGCAAAGCCTGTGGGCACCTCCCAGGGATGACAACTGGGCTTTGAACCAGAGAACTTCCATTGGAGGGCGTCTATGATTTTGTTATCCGACATTAGTGGAAGCTACACTGATGACTAAAGAACATCAAACGATCTTTGAACACAAAATGCCCACAATGTCTGGGCTGTTGTTGGAGACACGTTCTAAAGAGTGTGGCTGTGCCCAGAAGAGTTGCATAAGAGAGGGTTCACACCGGTTCATGCTGCTAGGGAACCCAAGGAGGAGACATCCCCCCAGCAGGGAGCCTCCTCTCTGGTGGGTCCAACTCAAGAACTGTGTGAGAGCTGCTGGATTCCACTGTCACTTGGACACCACCTGATGAAGGACCCTTAACTGGCCCACACAGAGCTGCTGGGCTTGCGGACGGCAGTTTCATGGTAAATGGACAACGTCCCGTTTGGAAAGCCACCACTTTGATCAAAGGAGGTAAGAACGGCCCAGCTTCTTGGCTGAGTTGCAGGAGCAAAGATGGAAAAGCGTTTGAGTTTTTACTGGCTGGTGGGCAGAGGCCAATGGCCTGGCCATATGGTCAGACAGAGAATTATGGACACTTGGTTTATTAAAGGGATGCCCATATGGGGGAATGGCCCTGTGGAAATCACTATGGTATTTGAGGGGTGCATTAAAGTAGGGCATGTCGATGTCTACCCAAAGAACCCCTTTCCAAGTTCAGATAATGACTGAAATGAACAAGCATATGTCCCTATGTGCTCGCTTGATGTGGCCACCTCAGTCCATCATCCGAGTGGACCTGGGACTACTGCAGTAGTGCAGAGAGGGGCTGGACCTACACATGGTCCTCTCGCAGCCTCTGGGGCAGAGCAGTCCAGTGAGAGCTCTTCTGCCTGCCAGCAAAAAGGGCAGAGACCGCAGATGGCCACATGGCAGATCCCCTGGGGGGAAGTCCCTGAACGGAGCTGGCAAGAGGAACAGCTGCTGGAAGCACCAGGCAGCTATGCATGGGTCCTAGCGGGAATTGACACTGACTCTGGCCTGGGCTGTGCTCACTAGGGGTAGACGCGATAAAAGAACCGATACTGTGCCAATCTGTATGGCTGGCCACCATCGCTTCCCACCAAGGAACACCCTTGACAGCCCAAGTGTCCGACAATGGACAGTGATGTTCTCAGAGCACTAGTTCGACAGAGAATCGGAACAGGCAACTGAAGCACTGGTTGCTGGAAATGGAGAAGGAGGAGGGTGGGAAGGGATGGATTGCACACCTTCACAAGTGTGTGCTCACACTCAGCATCAGAGGGACTTAAAGGAGTGTCCCCACTGGATACGTGCCCCTGTTTTTTAAGTGGACTGGGGAAGAGGAGATAGGGGAGATTGTGGTACTCTTTCTGCTCTGCGTCAACTCAACTTTCTTTTTCCTTACCAGCGCAGTGGGTACAAGAGATGGAGACAGGGAGGATTCCTGAGAGAGAAACTGGAACTGTGTTTAACCTTTATGCTACAATTCCTGACAGCTCCATGGGCAAGGACGTGCCTTCAGCCCGTCTGGCAAAATTCAGGGCCAGTAGTGAATGTGGCTAGACTGCCCACACGGTGCTGAAGACAGCCTAGTAGTTCTGCACCTGTGTGACCTGCATAGAAGTGGGCTGAGGTGGGGCAGGGGCATTTGCCCGCAATCCAGACCAGCATCACGGAAACATTTGGGTAAAAATGAAGAGAAGGAGGAGTAGTAACTAAAGGTGAGGGAATGAGTAAGTGCGTTATGCAGTGAAGGAAATCCAATATTACATTAACACCTCGAAAGAGGCTCAGAGCAAGAGACGATGTTGTCTCTTAGCTCAATTATCCCATATGCCTAAAAGGGTAAAGACATAAATTGCTGACACCACTCCTACTTTTGGAACTAGGCAAGATCGAACAAGAAGCCTGCAGACCTGAGTGGCCCTGGGAGACACTTTCATGTGATATGATGATGGCCCAGATAGTTATTAGTGACTGAAGGGGATTAGTAATGTGTCGTGTCTTTTGAACTCTATGATTGCTTTGCTATAAGGAATCCATGCTGCTGCACCAGGGGGCGAACTGTGATACTCTGATTTTATAATAAGAAATATTTATTTGGTCTTTGTTCCCAGCCTCTGTGGCACAGGGCTCCTAAAACCCTCACAAACTCCTAAGTAAAGTGATAAGAGCACTGGAGCATCTTTTGTTTTGATGAAGCAACCCTGGGTGTCTCCCAGATGTGGGGCTGGTCACCAGGAAGCCTGAGCCATGTTTAGAAGCTTGGAGTTTTCAGCCCTGTCCCCCACACACTGGTCTGGAGAGTGGAGAGGGATTAGAAATGGAGCTCATAGCCCTGGCTAGCGTAGCTTAGTGGATTAAGCGCGGGCTGCGAACCAAAGTGTCGCAGGTTCGATTCCCAGCCAGGGTACATGCCTGGATTGCAGGCACGGGCCCCAGCAACTGCACATTGATGTTTCTTTCTTTCTCTCTCTCTCTCTATATATATATATATCTCTCTCTCCCCCTCTCCTTTTCCTCTCTAAAAATAAATAAATAAAATCTTAAAAAAAAAAAAGAAATGGAGCTCATAATTGATTGTGCCTACCTGAGGAAGCCTCCACAGAATCCCAGTACCAGGAGGGCGAGGCACCCAGCTCCGTGGGGACAGAAGCTTTATGTACAGAAGCTGTGTTTCCTTTATCTGCGTGTTTTCTGAGAACGGCTAATATGTATCTCTTCATCTGGCTGTTTCTCTGTATGCTTTATCACGTCCTTTCAGAAACTAGTACGCATAAGGGTTTCCACGAGTTCTATAAGCTGCTTTATCAAATAATGAAATCTGGAGGAGACCATGGGAACCTCTGATCCGTAGCCAGGTTGGACAAAAAAAGTTGTGGGTGACCTGGTGAAAGGGAACAAAGTTTGCCACCCAAAATGTGCCTCTTTAGGACATTGATTTTTTAAAAGAATTTTTTTAAAGATTTTATTTACTTACTCTTAGAGAGAGGAGAAGGGAGGGAGAAAGAAGAAGAGAAACATCGATTGGTTGTCTCTCATACACACCCCAGCCGGGGAGTGGGCCTGCAACCCAGGCACGTGCCCTGACTGGGAATCGAACCGGTGACCTTTCACTTTTCTTGACAGATGCCCAACCACTGAGCCCCGCCAGTCAGGGAAGATCTGTGATTATTTGAAGCTGGTTATTTTTAAGAAACAAAAAAACTCAGAAAGAAGCTTTGACCTTCCCCCTAATTCCCCCTCAAAATTTAGAGGACCTGCTGCAGGATGTACCATCACAGACAGCGACAGTTTAATCTGAACTAGTGAGTGAGAGGGAGGGACCTAGCAAGTCAGTCAGTGGAAGTCCCTCCGGGTGCCATGGTTAAAGATGGTCCAGCAGACATGTGATGACCAAACATCTGCTTGTCCACCTCCCTGTGAACTGCCTTCCTCCCCTTTGAAGTCCCAAACCACTACCTGTCCTCCTTTCTCCTTAGCTCCAGGTGACAGATAAGCCTCACCTGCCTGATCTTGGGCTCCATATTCTCATGGAGCCCCTGTATGTACACATGTAATTAAATATGGTGTTTTCTCCTATTAATCTGCCCTGTGCCGGTTTGATCATTAGACCATCCAGAAGAACTAAGAATGGAAAGAGGGGGATTTTTCTCCTCCCTCCACACAGGGGACCTACCCCCTGGGACATCTGAAATGGGGGCAGTCTCATGGGACTGAACCCTTAACCCGTGAGATCTGACACTGTCTCCCCGCAGAAAATGTCGGCATTGGTGCCAATGCCGGTGTCACAGAATTGCTTGGTGTGGAAGAAACAGCTCACACGTGTGGTGACAGGAGCATCAAACATTGAAGTGTTCTGTGTGAAAGTAAAGAAGAAACCCAGAAAGGAAGACTGAGATTTTCTTAACATGCTGAGGAAGGCTGGGAAGAGGAAGGGGCAAAGGGAGGGGAGGACAGAGGAGGGGACAGGGAGCCAAACACCAAGGAACTGACATAAAGCCCTCGTGCATCTAAAGGCTTAAAGAACAAGGGACTTACTTGCTCTCTGGCTGTTTCCTGGCCCAGCCTGCCCTCCAGTCCCACTATCTGACAAGTAATGTCTCACATGCCCACCAGGAGGCGCTCGCTTCAGGTCCTACCAGCCCCCAGCAGGCCAGTGCTTGTGGCTGAACACGGCCAGCTGCAGGGACATTCTGTGTGAGCAAGATCAAGTCCCCGACCCTCCCCGACTCATCTACTCAGCCTTTGGGGAATGACGGAGGGTAAGGAGGAGGAGGATGAAGCCTGAGCCCCTTGGTGTGAGGCCTTGTAAGAGATTCAGATCCCCAGGGTGAAGGCAGAGTGGCAATTTCAGGTATTGCTAGTTTGGTGACCCTGGCCCCAGGCCTGCCCTCCCAGGAAGTAGGCCTAGGCTCTTGTTCAGTTCAGCCTCCAGATGAACACACGTGCACAGGGAGGTAGAAGGTGAGGAAAGGCAAGGAGGGGTGCAGGGTGTGTTCACTCCCTGGGGCTGTTTCCCACAGAGCTGCCCTGCCGTCTGCCCTGGGTTTCCCTGCAGCCAAGGCTGCTGCCAGAGGGATTCCTCCTGCCCCCCTGTGCCCAGGCTGGGCCTTTGGGACTTACATGGCTATGAGGCGGGCCACGGTGGTCTTGAAACGGTCAAAGATGTAGCCAGTGGGGAAGGTCATGAAGTTGTTCGTGAAGGACGCCAGGGTGAAGATGAGGGAGAACCTCTCATCCTGGGCTCTGCAGTCTAGAGGAGAGAAGGGAGGAGCTCAGAAGCCCAGGGCAGATGGGCCAACAGCGTGCCTGGTGGAAAGGTTTCCCTTAGGTGAGTCGAAGCATGGCTGCCCCTCATTACCTCTCAGAAGCTGGTTCTTCCCTCCCCGGGCACCCCTTAGACTGAGGCTGGGGCAGCGAGGAAGGCTGGCTGACAATCCCTTCCACCACAGAAAGGCTGGCAGGGTGGGCGGGAGGTAAAGTCCTCCCTACCCTTCCCCACCACCTAGGAGCCAGGCTCAGCTTCCTAGAGAAGTCACCACTCCCTTACCATCGTGGCCCATGGCATTGCTCATCAGCCCAGTGCTCGGTTCACAGAGGTCCTCAAAGTAATGCTCTGTTTTGAAGACAAATACCAGGGGTGCCCAGCCAAGGAGGACACGGGCAAAGCCAAGGCATTCCAGCAGCCCCGTCAGCAGGGTGGCCACGTGCAGGGACAGTCCCTGGCTTGGCATGGCCTGAAGTACAGCAGACCCTCCAACCCCACTGGCACCCGTGGCGGATCTCAGAAGTGGCGAAGCCTGGCGCTGGAGCACTTGGAAAATTGCCCTGGCAGGCACTTCCGTTCACGTAGCTCTCTGGTCCTGGCTGTTTCCAGCTTGGGTAGAAAACATTGGTGTTTGCATCTCTGGATCCTATAAAAGAAGGCAGAGATGCCCTGGCCGGTCTGGCTCAGTGGATTGAGCGCAGGCCTGCAAACCAAAAGGTCACCAGTTTGATTCCCAGTCAGAGCACACGCCTGGGTTGCAGGCCAGGTCCCCAGTAGGGGGTGCTCAAGAGGCAACCACACATTAATGTTTCTCTCCCTCTTTCTCTCTCCCTTCCCTTCTCTCTAAAAATAAACAAAAAATCTTTTTAAAAAAAGAAAAGAAAAAGAAGAAGGCAGAGGCTGCTGGGTACAAGGGGCTCATGGGAAAGCCAGAGGTGGCCAAAGTCTTTTCTGTGGGTTGGAGAGCCGGGCCAGCTGTTGGAAACAGCTGCAAAATGCCTCTCCATTCCATCACAGTTGGCAGCAGGTGGGGAAGGGGGACTGAGCCCAATTCTGGGGACTGTCCACGAAAATAATGACAGCAGCAGCGCTGCACCAGTCAGCGGGGTGAGGGGTCTTTGTGTATGTGCTCACAGATCCTCACGGCAACCCGGCAAACTTGGTGTAGAGTTGGCTTCCCTTTACTGCCAGGGAAGCCACAGCTCCAGGAGATTTATGTCAACCTGTCCTAGGTCACCTGGGTCAGTCAGTCACAACCTAGGCCAGGCCAATGCTCGAAATATTCCAACTCCAAAATATCCCTTCCTCCCTGGACTCCCCATGTCCCCTGCTCTGGTTACCATGTGCCAGGAAAGCAGCCGAGAGGCCCAGCCTGCCGCCACCCCCAGCCCGCACCCCTACAGCGCAGGTCTGTCTGCCACGCCCCCTGCGTAGCTACCCCAGTGGCCTCACTGTCCCCCGCTCCCCCCACCCTCGTGGTCTCCTGTCCCCCTGGTCTCCTGGCCGCACAGCCAGCGCCTCCCCAGCACCCTACCGCCTGCCTCCTCCCAGGCTCTCTGGGCAGTCTCTGTGCTCTCTGAGGTTCTGAGTTTCAGGTTCACGCCTTTTCTCACCGCCAATGATGTCCCCTTCCTCCCCCTTCCCACCCCGCCCCCTCCGGAAGGGCCAGGATGGGGCGGGGCCGGGGGGGGGGGGCGGCAGGCAGTGTCTAGGAGGTCCAACACCTCCCACTCTCCATCACTTCCTTCCCTTCCACTGGGGCTGGAAGGCTCTCTCTCACCTTCTGTGATCCAGCCGTTGGATTCCCTCCTGTCTCCCCCTCTAACCCCAGCAGCGGCCCCTTTCATCTCTCCTGCTGCTCTTTCAGCCTCCCAGCTCCCTGGCCTCTCCTCCCTCCCCAACCAAGTGAGTTCTGATACCATGGCACACACAGGCAGACCCAGGGGACCGAAGAGACCACAAACACATCACACACGGAGGACACACAACCACCTGCAGACGCACGCGCGCACACACACCTTATTCCCTGTGCTTTTCTTTGACCATGTGGGTGGGCACGGAATACATTTTCCCCCACTTGCCCACCAGCCCAACTCTCTCTCATCTCATGCCCCCAGCATGTCCAGCAAATCCCAAGCACAGCGGACCCACCAGCACAGAACCCATCAGAGACCCAAGGACCAGGACTGGAGAGCTTTCCAGAACCACCCCCTGTAGCTGCCCTGCCTTTTCACCTCCCAGGGCCCCTTTGATTACTCCCTGCCTCACCCCCCAGCCCAGGATCTGAAAGAGCCTCCCCACCAGACTGCGTTGATTAAGTATTCATTCATTGCCCCATTTTTTATTAATCAAAGACATGTATAATTGCCCATCGGAGCCCGTGATCAGCCTGAGATAGCCAGCGAACCAGCTGCATTGCTCTCATTCTGGCTCAGAGCAAGTGAGCTGCCAGCTTCCTTGGCCTGTGTGGCCATTTCCTCCTCAAGAGCTGAAATGGGGAGAGTGTCTTGCATATTCATGCAGTCGGTAGGACCCCCCACCCCCACCCCAAGCACTGCCTCCTGGATCCCCACCTTGGCTTCCGGGATCCCAGGGACTCAAGCTATGCCAAGTCCACGCTTCTTTTTAATGCAGAAGAAATAAGAGACTAGGGCAGTGGAAGGCCAGAGGAGGGAGTGCTTTCCAGATCGCTACCAAAACGCAAAGGATGGAGAAAGTGCAACCACCGGACTGCATGGGGTAGGGGCAACCCTGGTCCTATGCCTTTATGAGTTACATGGTTCTGAGCAAGCTCTCTGCCTGCCCCACCAGTGAAATGAAAACTATGGTGCTTTAATTACAGTAATTGTCATAAAAGAAATATGAGGTGGGTTTGTTGCTGCAGGTATGAAAGGCAGTAGCCAGACTTTAGATGGCACTGGGTTCTCCAGTTTCCAGGAACGTCCGTAGAGCCAGCTTTGGGAGGGGACTTCAAAGGAACTTGCCCAAGGTCACGCTGCAAAGTTGCAATATCTGCCTGACTCCCAAACCCGTGTGCTGATGCTACCAGACTTAACATAGGATATTTGGACATGAGAGAAGACAAGTCTTTTTCTTTTCCAAAATTAACTGATGGGGAAATAAATAAGAAAATATAGCATGCCAAGACAAACAGGACATAAGATGCAAGATTTTCTATTTTACCGCAAGACACAAAGATGCTGAAATTAATTCAAGCCCTGTCTCCTGCTCTGGCTTACATTTTGGTCTCCTGAGGACCTGGGGGATCAGTTAAGTGTGGAAGTAGCAAGGAAGGAACAGAAAAAAAGTCAAAGCAAACAGAGAGAGATTCTATAATGTAAATCACCAGGAACCATCAGAAAGGCCCAGCTCACCGGCTACCTGTGCATCCAGGACTGGAGCTCAGGACATGGGACAGGTTGTCAGGGCCCTGTCCACCTTGTCTTGTTACCCCTCTCTTGGCTCTGTGCCCCCAGCCCACACCCACATCAATGTCTGCAGCAAGCACTACCTCTAGTGGAAACTGTTGGGACAGGATGTTAGACTATCCTCTGAACCATTCCCATTTCATGCGGCCTGAGTTCCAGCAGCTGGCAGAGGCCTGTGCCATTAGGATCACTCTCACGCCTCACTCCGATGAGGTTTAATACGTAACATCAGAGAGCAGTGATCATCATAAGGTCAGATGGCTCACCCTATGTCTTCATTCTTTCTCCCTTTACTTCCTTTCTTCCTCTTCATCCTGCATCTTTTTAAATTTATTGACCTGCTCTCAACACACATTCCTGGTGCCTGAGGCTTTCTGCCAGAGACTGGGATTTTGAGAAAAGAGATTTAGCACCTTCCTTCATGGAGCTCATTGTCTAGTTAGGGGAGACAGACAAAGAAACCCAAGACTTCTGGAGTGACAAAATGGTCTTCCCAGGCAGGAAGAAGCCAGTGCAACACGTTCAAAGGCATGGAGGCTGGACAGAGCAAGGACATTTAGGAACCGGCTGGAGCAGATGTGACAAAGGGAATGGCAACACTTGAGGCTGAAGTGGCCGCCCAAGTGAAGGCGTTGAACCACAGCCCACGCCAGTCAGTCACGTCTATGGGCTCCACCCCTTCTCCTCTGTCTCCCCTGCCCATCCTCGGCCCCTGCCCTGTTCAGCCATCACCACCTCTCACCATTGCATTCTGCTGCTGGTTTCCATGGTTCCCATTTGATACAGGACTTAGATTTCGGATATGCCGAGCAAACAGACAAATGAAACAGAAACGTGAACTTTTTGTCCTTGCAAAATCTGGGCTCGTGCAAATCAAAATGTCTGGTTTTTCCAGGTTTGGTCTTCAATGAGGTTACAAGAATTTGTTTTGGAAGATAAAAGGTAGACGCAAATATTTTCCATTTCAACTGGGAAGAAAAATACTCATCATGTTGAGGTGATGCCAAAAACACACACACACACACAGATTTTTGGGCCAATTACTGATTTTACAGATTCCTCTGAGCTCCAGTCTCCTCATCTATAAAACTGGAATCAGTTGTTGTATAGATTAAAGATAATGCAAGCAAATCACCCAATTAGTACACTCACTCATTAATAAATGCAGCTATTGTTAACAAAAAGTATTTAATTACTGAAAAACAAAAGAAATTATGAAGTCATATTTGAGGAGGATTGCAAAGTGCTCGCAACCTAAAAAAGAAATCAGTGGGGGGTGGGGGGGATCGCTGTATGATGTGTGAGCCCAGTCACCTGCATTAGAAGTCCCACCCCAGAGAACTGATCTCTGCGTAGCACCCAGACGAACATGAGTGTGACCAGGGTGACCTCCCCACTTGAGCAGGCTTGTCCAAAGCGGAGTGCCGTTTGCCTGCACTGTGAGCTGTGGGAAGGAAGGACATCTGTTCATGGGCCAGAGAGGACAGAAGGGGCGGGAGTCTGACAGCTGGGCCTTCAGGGTGTCTCCCGCTGTGCTCAGCAGTTCTGACAGGGCTAGCCAAGCCTCTACATGGCCCTGAATGAAGATGAGGCCTCCTTATTCTGGGAAGATGTTTCTCTGACCAAGGGTGAATCCAAAAGGACACCCAAAAGCTGCTGGAAAGAGGGGGTGGCTCCAACCAGTCAGGCCAAACAGCTCAGGCCTGGGGGATGTTGGAGTCAGCAGATGATCAGGCCTCCCTTCTACGTGCAGGGGAGCAGGGCTCCTGGACCAGCCACGGGGGGCTTCTGGGCCAGGTCCTGGGAGAGAAAGGAGGCCATATGAGCTCCTGCTGCCCATTGTCCCCCCACAGCCCTAAGTCCACGTTCACCAAGAAACCGCTTATCGGTAACTTGACTTCTCATGCAAACTTTGCTAGAACACCATACCCTGGGTGCACTGACAACTTGTCAATCTCCAAAGCTAAGGACCAGATTGAGGAAGGCTGTCACTGTGGAGGCAGGCCCCACCCCCGAGAGGTACAACACCTGTAAGTAGGACCCGAGATTTGTTGAGTGCTGGCCACCTATCAGGCACCATTGTGAGTGCTTTATGCTGATTCTTTCACTAAATCTCACAATAGTCCTGGGGGGACAGGTGTTGTCATTAGCCTCCATTATCTGGGCCACGTGAGGCCCGGAGGGATTAAGTGACTCCCCCAGGTTCCTAGAGGTAGGAAGTGACAGGGCTGGGACATAAACCCGGATGTCCTGAACCAGTGCCCAACCAGCCTCCCTGAGCCTCACCCTCGGCCCCGCCAGGCCCTGGATGGAGCATGACTTCTGAATTAGGCTTTGGGCTAATATGGGCAGCAATTATTTGTAATAGGAATTGGCGTGTGTACTCCTTTCAGAAGTGTCATTGGTTAAAACGAGGGAGGAACAGTGCCTCTCATTCAGCCACGGGGCTATGTCTCCCAGCTCAATTTTCCCGACAACCCACCCTCTCCCACACACACTCATGAAAAGAGGAAGTGGATCCAGGTGGAGGAGACAGGACGCCTGAGTGAAAACAACAGGGTTTTTTAGACGCACTGCAACCCCAAGATAAAAAGAACAAGAAACCACTGGGGCCAGTGGAACGCTCCCCTTTGCTCTGGGGAAAGGCCGAGGGAAGCAGGACAGAGCTGGAACAGTACCCCTGGTGCAGAAGGAGGGGAACGTTGGGAAGAAGGGGGAAGCTCTCCGGGAAAACTTCCCCCTTCTTCCCAGTTTGACTGAAACCCAACACTCCTCTAGCAGGTCTTTTTGACCCTCTCTTTCCTTCCTCCTTGCATTGGCCAAATCAAGTTCATGGTGACACTACAGCAGCCCCCACCAGGATCTGTAGTCAGGACACTGGACAGAGATGCGGACGTGGGTCTGGAGCACCCCAGCTGGGCAATCTTGAGCATCCTTCCCTTTGGGGTTGGCTGTGATGCTGGGGCTCCGGGCAGAGACTGAAGGGGTGCCAGGGTCTGCTGTGGGGTGCCATGTCTCCCCCTCCCTCTTCAGAGGAGGCCAGCAAAGGCCCAGATGGTGAGTCCTCCCTGGGAGCCTCTGCTTGGAAGCTGAAATGTCCTGACAGTGACTCAGAAACCACGGAAGTTCTCGAGGCTGATGGGTTCCTATAGATTGTACAGGCAGCTCTCCTCACGGGCTGCAAAACCACAGGACAGGCTGTGACCACGCTCAAGGAAAGAGCCTTCCGTGACAAAGAGCTTTCTGCTCTCTGAGTCTTAAAGCAAACACAGGCTCAGCTTTCACTCCTTTGGAGACAACACTGCCTCTGGGGATACAGCAGGCCTCCAAGGTGTCTCCTTCCCCTAGAATTCTCCTCAATGAAACATCACTTGGGGCACTAATAATGGCAATAATAACGACAACCATTTACTGCGTGTAGCTTGCAGGTCAAGTACTGTGCTGAGAGAATTGTTTCATCCCATTACGTGCCCCCCCACCCCATAAGGTGGCTCCCACCATTATGCCCACTTTAAAGGTGAAGACCGTGAGGCCTGGAGAGAGGAAGGAACCTGGCCAAGGCTGGGAAGTGGAAAGGGAGGGACTTCTGACACAGGTAGGCATGCAGACTCCAGAGCCTTTGTTTGAACCCTCTTCTGGTGCCACCCTCATCCTCCTCCAGGAAGCCTTGGTTGACACTCCCTCCACCCCCCTCCCCCACACAGCAATCCTCTCTGTCCTCTTCGTCTTGGTATCGAACAGAAAGTGCTGGTCCACCCGGCACTCGCAGAGCCAAACACCGAGAACTGCAGTGGAAAATACGGGCTGTTTTGTTATGAATGGTGCCACCCAGGAAAATGGAAGGCAACGCTCCAAAGCCAAGCCCCCCTAGGCATATAGGTTACAGATGATACAGGGCTAAATCACAAGACACCATGGGGGAGGGGTCTGGGGTTGTGCCAGGAGCGATGGTGAGGTAAGGGTAATGAATCCTTTCTTCAGGTCTTGAGGACAGTTCTAAGGTCTTTTCCAGTATCTCCCTGGTTTCATGGAAAAGTAGCCAGTGGGCCATTCCACCCAAGGACTCTGGAGCTGAAACCTAACTTAAGGGAAAGGTGTTATCCCCAGTCTGCCAGAGGCCCTGGCCGTGTGACCATCAGTCAGGTGCAGGCTCCTGTCTTCTGCTGTCTCGTTGCCTGCTGATTATCCAGGAAAAAGGCTAATTCTCTGAGAGCTATATATAAAGACATATGATCTCTGGAGCTAGGATCTAAAGCTATATTTAATCAAAGTCGTGAAGGTCCTTGCTTTCGGTCTCATGGCATACCTTTTTATACCATTCTTTAGACATCCTGCTTCTACTACCCCCCTGATATCTCTCTGCCGGCCTTCCTGTGAGAGCTCAGTTGTTGTGAGTAGGTGTGAGGGAAATGACCTACACTAAACGAACTCACAACAGACTGACTGCTAAACCTGGAATGCAATTTATTATTGACACTGAGAAATGAAACCACCCAGCAGACAAGAATCCTGAAGTTGACTGGTCAGCACAATCTCTTTCAGGAATGATAGACTTTTGGGAAAGCAAATCAATACTAGAAGGTTCTTGGTTGAGCACAAAGTCAGAGTGAAGGAAGTTGATGGGTTGACATTTAGGGGAAGCCTGACACGTCCTTCTAAAGCCTCCTACCTGCCCAGGGGCCAATGTGTCCAAGGCAGGGAGTTCAGTGGGTGTCTTCTTCTCTGCACGATGCTGGATTCTTCTGGATCCTATGAAGAGCCGACCTTTCCGGCTGCGTGCATTGTGATCACGGCTGACGGGTCGGTTGCTTATTTGTTTGGATTCATTTCTGCATATTTGATAAGACCGAAAGGCAATTTCCTATTGAGACTTGCTAAGGAAGAGTCAATACGTACCAGCTGTACTGCCCTGTGCAAGGCCTTCACCCCCGAGTTATGATTTCATCCTCATGCTGCTTTGCAGAGAAAGAATGGCAGGTGGAGGAAACCATGGAAGCCAGACAGCCTGGGTTTCCATCCCAGTAAGCAGTGTCCCCATCTCTAAATTAGAGATGAAATTAGCACCTACCTCATCATTTGTCGAGAGAATTCAATGAGTTAATACACATACAGGGCTTAGAACAGTGCCTAGCATCTGGTAAGCACTCACTGCTTGTTAGCCATGATTAATAATTCATTTTATAGATGAAAAACCTGAAGCCCACAAAGATGAAAAGTCAACTAAGATCACACAGCCAGTGAGTGGTGAAGATATAATTCCAAATCAAACTGACTTCCTTCAAGTGCCAAGGTCTTTCCCTGAACCAGCTCCTTATCCTGGATCCTTCATAAAAATCCAAAGGAGAGCTTGTTGGGGAATGGAGCTACCCCACCCCCGCTCCCCTGGATGGGTAAAATTTTAAAGGATAAAAATAAGTAGGTCTGGCAAGGATGCAGAACAACTGGAGGCAGTAAGTAGGAATAGCCACTTTGGAAATGTGTTTGGCAGCTTCTAATTGATTTAAACAAACACCTACAATATCAACCAGGTTCAGCCCGGGGAAGCAGATCCACTGTGTGTCTATGGGTTTGCCCTGGGGATTGGGCCTCCTCAATGTGGGAGCTGCTTTGGCAAATTTGCGAGGATGTTGTCTCTGTATCTCATATCAGAGCTTGAATTCCACAGGTCAGGCAGTTCGAACAGAAGATGGACGGAACATGGGGGACGTAGAGAACAGGCTTGGCCCTCGCTGCGTGACTCAATGGGTTGGGGCATGTTCCATGCACCAAAGGGCTGCCAGTGCAATTCCCAGTCAGAGAACATATCTAGGTTGCAGCTTGGATCCCTGGTTAGGGTGTGCACAGAAAGCACCCAATCATTGTTTCTCTCTCACATTGATGTTCTCCCTACCCCTCTCTCTTTCATCAATGGAAACATGACCTTGGATGAGAGTGAAAAGAACAGGCTGGACCCTGTAAGTCCTAACTGGAACGACACAAGGATAAACTGAACCCCTGAAATTCACATCAGGGTTTGTTTGTTTGGGTGTTTTGTTTTGGTTTGTTTTTTTGTCCTCTGTCATTGACAGTGTGGATATTTTGCAGAAGCCAGGATTTTTACCTTTAAGCTAAACAAACACACACCTGGCTCATCAGGAAAAGAAGCCAAAGAATGCACCAGCTGCTGCTTCCTGCCAACAGGGTGGGTCAGCAGATCAGCCATACCCTGTACGAGCCACAGCACCGCTTCTTGCTTCCCTTCTGCCCTCGAAACCCCCCCTAGAATCTCCCACGTGGCCAACCCTAACCAGAAACATGCAAGACATGGAATTCAGCCTAGCAAAGTTGGCACATTCCTACAACCACACCTGCCCTATGATCAGGCGATTCTACTCTGGATATTTCCTCAAGAGAAATGAGTGCATCTCTTAACCAGCACCCACGTACAAACATACTCATAGCAGCTCTATTCATAATAGCCAAAAACTGGAAGCAACTCAAGTGCCACCAGTAAGAATATGGAGAAGCAAAGTCTCCCATATTCACAGTGGAAAACTGCTCCACAATAAAAAAGAACAAACCAATGCTACACACAACACATTTAACTTCACAGACGTGATGTTGAGGGGGAAAAAAACCCCACACGTGCCGAACATACTCAGAAAGAGTCAGGAGGCTTTGCATAGGAATAAATGATAAAGATTGATTCAAGGGTCTTAGGGTTACAAATCAGGAACCCAACTAGGCAATACCCACAGTGATCAGAAGAAGATAGAAAAGCTGAGTGTTCTTAGAGTAACAAGTACATTCTTGAGAAATTACCAGTCTTGGCCTCTGGGTTGGTCGGAGGTGTTTCCTCCACGTGACCGATGGTCTGGATAACAGCAGCCAGGAGGTATGGTGGAGCGAACATTCTTTCCTCATTCCTTCAGGTGCGGGGGGTGGTTAACCAGAGGGTTATCTGGAGGTCTGATCTATATCCAGGCATCAACTCAGGACTGGAAGGGTCAAGAGCTGAAGTTGTAGGCTAGTTAAAACAAGAATAGAATTGGGGGCGGGGGAAGGATAGAATTGTTTCCTCCCACCTCAACCTACTTGATTTTAGTACTTTAGCAGCTTGGCTAAAGTGAATCCATTTTATTTCTTCACTCTATTTCTCACAAGACACAAAAATTGTATATGTACATATATGTGTATGGATGATGCATGTATATGATTACACATACATAAAACACAAATCTATGTGTGTGAAGTTCAAGAACAGCCAAAACAAGCTGATAGTGATAAAAATCAGAACAGTGGCTGATGACCGCCCAAAGGGAAGAGGTGAGCCCATCGCCTCTATTGAGAAGAGGTCCCGGGTGGAGCCTCCAGGGCACCGGGAAGTGGCCTCTGTCTGGATCTGAGTGATGGCTCTGCAGCTCCATTCACACGTGAAAATTCATGGGCTATTCACTCTTGAGGTTGACGTCCTTTTCTGCACGGGTGATGCAGCTTCCTGGGTCCCAGCCCCAGACGCACCTGACTATTCTGATGAGGCTCTGGGGAAGACTCCGCCCTGCCCCTGAGTTCTTCTTGGGTGTGCTCCCCATCTGTACAGTCAGGTGTTTCTGAATCCCCCCTAAAACCAACATTTTCCAGGACAGAGAACATCCAACGTTAAGCCTTCATCTCTGGGATTTGAAAAAAGGAAATTCCTGGTGAAAAATGTTACCTCAGCATGGGACTTTAGACAAAGCTCCTTCCTGCTAATGGTGTTGGGGGGGGGGGGGGTTGTTAAAAATCTCTGAAGTTGAATCGCCCTTGGCTTTAAGATACCAAGTGGCTTCATGGTCCCCCGCTTTCACGGACCATTCCTTTGGGAACTGCTAGGAATTGGAGTTTCTTTGTTTTCATAATTCTGTCCCACATCCCAGACACCACTCAGCCACCCTCTCCCGTGTGACCTGGGCCAGGGCAGCTGGGTCTGGTGGGCACTGGAGTCTCTTGCTGTCTAAGCGGAGGGAAGCCTCCAAAAAGCTCTTGAAGGTCATAAGGCTCCTGAACACACATGGCCCGAGTTTCTAAATAGCTCAACAGGAGCGTAATTCCCTTTCCTTGCACTGAGGACACAGACGTACCTGGGGAGGAGATGATGGCACCACTGTGACTCAAAGCCCCTGCCCCTCTGTCTCCCCTTCCCAGCCTGCTTTCACCCTTGTTAGCTGAGCAAGGACTTGCTGATAGAGAGAAAGGAAGAGACAGAATAATCATGCACTCATATGGACACCCTTCTCTACAATTTGCCAAACAAAGCACTTCTCCAGGCCCGCCCCGAGCACCTGGCCCACAAGCCAGAAGGGATCCAGGCTGAGACCTTGTGGAAGGGTTTGGTTTCACAGTCCCCAGTGAGAAGAAGAAGAAGATACCTCCCAGAGGTAACTGTGCAGACACGATCAGCTGTTCATCAGCGCACACCTGATAGGTATCTGGGCTCAGATTAAGTGATTGGGCTCAGGCCAAGCACCTGAGTAGGTGAGAGAGGCGGGGGGTGGGGTGGTGATGCCCAGGCTGCATTTCGTAGCTGGTGGCCTGAGACTTCTGCAAGAGCAGACCAGGCTAAGTTTAGTTTCTCTGCAACCTCCCCCTGCCACCCACAAGTCAGCCACAGAGCCTCCCTTTCACCTTCCCAAGCCAGGCAGCCAGGGCAACCAGAGAGCCTGGACTGAGGCAGGAAGGGCGCCTCTCCCACTCTCACCTCTCCCACCTGTCTTCCTCCAGCTCACATCGCTCTCCCTCCCCTGGGGCTGCTGGGGCTAGTCGTAGCTGACCTGCCGCACCCTACAACGTATGTACCTCGAAATCAGGGATCACCAGAGTCCCCCACGTAGGGTCAGTCTTTAAGTCATACTGAGGTGCAGAGGAGAGACCTCAGGTCAAATCTGGAAACAGAGAGGTCCAGAGCAAGTGATGGGCCTGGAGGAATGCTGATAAATGGGATCCGAGAAACCGGGCTGGCAGGTGGAGCCAGGAAGGGCAACTGGAGGGGACTGATCCCCACTGAGCTCGGCGCATGGCCCAGTCTGGACCTGGTCATGCTGCCTGATCAGGTCTGTTCAGGATCTGGGATGTCTGTGGGGTTCCTGGGACTAGGGACTGGACAGGCCCAGAGCCGTGAAGAATCCAGGTCAGGCCACAAGACTCTGGAGTTAAAACAATCATAAAGAAGATGGAGCCAAGACTGCCCAGGTGTGTTTGGCGGGGCCTTGCCCCAGAGGCGCTCAGAACAGGCCTCCCCACGATGTGCCAACTTGACACATGGATTATTTCAAGCCAAAGACAATCAAGACGCTGCAGGCTCACAAGACACGTTTACCTCTCCCTGAATGAATTTAAATTTGGGGCCTTGCCCATAATGAGTTATTACCAGAAATAACTTTTTATGGCCTATCTACACAGCAGAGCAAACATCTAATTACTGAATACCTGCTCTTCTTATTGTCCTGCAATGCTCCTCCTTCCCTCTGGAGCACCAAGGCGCCTTACCCATCCTTAGTGCAGAATTTTTAAGTTGGCATCTCTGAACCTCTCATGTGTGAAGGGTTCCTGTATATACATTGGTGATTCAATTTGGTCATTTCCTCTTGTTAATCTGCCTCATGTGAATTAGGCCAGCCAGGAGAACCTAGAAGGGCACATAAAAATGCCTTCCTTCCCCACAGTCCCCACGAATTCTACAGAATTGAGGCTTAGGAGTCAAAGGTCACTGTGATCTCTGCCCAAGCCCCTGATGGCTGCCCCTCATCCACCAGCCTTCCTTGGGCTCTGAGACACTCCCCGCCGTGTGTCCTTGAATGAGTCCTTCCTCCTCTGAGCACCCTCCTCCACTGGGAAAGAGGGGTGAAACCACACTGAGCTCCCTCGCAGCGCTGTGTGAGCATTGCACGAGAGTGGAAACCCTTGCTCCTCCAGGCCCTCCATCACCATCGTTATCCATCATCATCATCGTCATCGCTGTGGGAGGCAGGTCCGAGAACTGCGGCGCTGAGTGAGGCTTCTGGCTGGGAGCAGCACGGGTCTGAGACGCTGGGGCACAGAGAGGGCCGGGAAGTGGCCACTGCCAGGGAGAGCCACTTGTTGACCCCGAGACAGGCTGCCTGGGCGCAGCACCTCATGGCTTCCTGGGCATCCATGCTGAGCTCCCATGGCTCCAGAAAGAGCTGTTACTCTCCCTTCGTTTACGTGATCTGAAACCTTGGATGGGGGGTGGTGCTCCTGGGCCCCCTTCTCCTCACCACCCTCCGTGTACAGCCACCTCTGGCATGAAACCCCTGCTCTGTCCTTCACTGCCTCGCTCCCAGCCAACTCCTACTCACCCCTCAAAGCCTGACTCAGATGTCCCTTCCTGAAGGACACTCTCCCCAGTCCCCAGGACTGGTGTAAGTTCTCTCATCGTGGCCCATACTCTTTCGTCATAGAATTTATCCCTGCTTGTACCTACCTATCTGTGTTTGGGGATTACTTGATGTCTGAGTTCTCTCCCTTCCTACCACACACATGGAAACACTCAAAGGCACAGGGTGGGGGCAGGGACTTTTGTAGTTATTTACCCAACAACCATTATTGAGTGACTGCTGGGTGCTAGAAACTGCTCCAGGGGCTGCAGGTCCATCTGTGAATAAAATGACAAAAATCCCTGTTCTCTTGGAGTCTACATTCTATTTAGTAGGAAGAGACGGACAATAAACAATAAACAGAATAAATAAGCAACTCACACAGTGTGTTGGAAGATGGTGAGTGCTTTGGGGGAAAAGAGAAAATAGAACCGAGTGTGGGAGACGTGAGAGCAAGTGAGGTCATGAGGTGCAGGGCAGCAGGGAGGCCTCGAGGAAAGGGGCGGGGCATGAGCAACACGACGAAGAAAGGAAGCACTTGGCAGAGAGCTGCAGTCACTGCTCAACCTCCAGCCCCCAGCCCTGTGCACAGCACCCAGTAGTCATTTAATAAGTTACTAAAGAGTCCTGGCTGGTGTGGCTCAGTGGATTTAGCACCAGCCTGCAAACTGAAGGGTCACTGGTTCGATTCCCAGTCAGGGCACATGTCTGGGTTTCAGGCCAAGTCCCCAGTAGGGGGCGTGTGAGAGGCAACCGATGGCTATATCTCTTGCACAATGATGTTTCTCTCCCTTTCTTTCTCCCTCCCTTCCCCTCTCTAATAGTAAATAAAATATTTTTAAAAATGAATCACTAAAGAGATAAATGGGTAAATGAATGGATGTATGGTTGGTAACTTTATTTAGCTATGTCTAATGTGCAGCTAAGATACCATTACCTGGACCTAGGGGGGCTGGGGTGGTCACTGCGGTTGACCCCTTCCCCAAACACCGCTGGCCCTTTCCCCCCTGCTCAGCAGCAATGTGGCTCCCGTCTGATCTGATCCCATCTGCAGGGCTGCCCTGATGAGTCTGATAGAATCATGGAGCTATCACGCTCTTGCCAGACTGACGCGGGAACCCCCAACTTAAGTCGATCAGGGTGTGTTATGCTCTGGGTGACAATGATTTGTCTCAGGTGCGGTTTGACCTCACATTGCCCAGAGAGAAGGAAAAGCCTTTTTTGCCCCATGACTGGGCAAAAAAGAGACAGCTTTCTCCTGGAGATGGACAAAGAGGCATGCTTAAGCCAGTCTGGGTGAGGGTTTCTATACCTTGCACCCCACAATGCTGTAAGTGGTGGGGTGCAAGTTACAGAAACCCTCCCACTCCCACTGTGTGTTGGTTTGGACTCTCCTGGGTCAACTTCTCCCTTTGCCCCAAGGTCCTAGAGGCCCCCCACCCTGCCCTCTGCTGTCTCTATGCACCACCTGGCACCGGCTCCTTCGCTCTCACCGCCACCCCGGGAGGTGCATGCTTCCCCATCTCTCGGACAAGGAGACACAGTCCTAGAACGGGGACGCCACTCAGGCTAAGTGAAGGTGCTGAAGCACCACACCTCGACCAAAAACCTGCCTCTGAAGCCATCACCAGCCGCGGCCAGGGAAAGGAGAGGATAAGAGCTTCCACTGAAAAGAGACCAAGAGACAAGAGAGAGGGTCCCCAGGTCCCGCAGGAGAGGCTGTCAGGCCCTGACAACTCAGCGCCTCCGCCTGGGTCCACCTGCAGCCCAGACAGTCCCCATTCTTTAGGTGGGTTTTGCCTCAGGCAGGACATTCCTCTTTTTTTAATTTTAAATATTAAATTATTAAAGAGGTGATGCATGCACAGGGTTTTTGTTTTTAAATAAACAGTATAAAAGGTTACAGAGTAAAAAATAAGTCTCCCAGGATCCGGGGCAGAGCCTGGGGTGGCTGTTGGGGGGCACGGAGGTGGGGAAATCTCTGTTACTCACACCCCCCAAGTCCCTCAAATTACCCCGAGACTCAAGTGCCGTCTGCTGGCTGGACAAACACTGTGGCGGAGCCAGCCGCTGCCTCTCATCTCGACCAGAGTCTTCCCATCCCCAAATTCTGGGCAGCTGCTGTTACCTGTTTGGCTTATGTCCTTTCAGAGAGCCTATGCATGTTATCTGCATGTGTGTGTGTGTGTGTGATTATATGGATGTGACCCCACAGGCTTTTGACACAAATGGTAATGTACTATTACACTGCTCTGTGTCTTGCTCTGTTTTCTTAGTGTCTTCAAGATTGTCCATGTAAGAACACATAGGCCTTCATTCTTTCTGATGGCTGTACTGACATTCATGTAACCACCCCCCACTGACAATATCTAGGTTGCATGTACAGCATCATATGCTACCGTGAGCAAGGCCGCATTGACTATCAATCTAAGGTGTCTTTGTGCACAGGGACAATTGCAGATCATTTCCTAGAAAGGGGGCCCACCTGGCAGGATCTCAGATTCCTAGTCCGTAAAATGAGTATGATACGCGTTTTTCCTCCCAGCGTCGTTTGTCATGGAGATCCAGTGAAATCGCGTCTGTACGTGACTCACCTCGCTGCCTGGAAAGCAATGAACACTTGCAAATGCAGTCATCATAACTATCACAGCGAACGCAGGCTAGGAAGGTTTGACTATATCCCGCAGACAATAAAAGAAGCTTTGTTTTTATCGAACTCATTCTATCGTGAAAATAACACTTCAACAACATTAACGAGGAAGATTCTTAAACAAAAAGGGAAACCACTCAGCATTCTCCCAACTTTCAATAATCTTCGTTCTTGCATATTCTTCTCTGGACTTTGTCAACTCGAATACTTGACTGTTCGTGGTTGCAGTCACAGTATTCACACAGATTTTGCATTCTGCTTTTTCTCCACAAATGTGATGCGGTACCCAGCTTGCATGCTTCTGCATGGCCTCCATAATTATTATTTTTGTGGCTGCATAATACTGCATGGACTAGACTAGCCGTGGTTGCCTCAGCCGCCTCACTGCCTGGAGACGCGTAAAAAAGGAACACACCAGCAGCACCCCTGAGGCTCTTCTCGTATTGAATTATGTTCTTACGATCAATTCCTGGAGGTGAGCTTAAGGGATCAAAAGGTAATATTTTCAAGGCTCTTGTTACACTTCCCTAGATGGTTTTCCAGAGTTTTGCACGTTGTTTCCAGAAATGTAAGGAGCACCGATTTCATCCAGCCTTGCCAGTGCAGGGGTCATGGTGTTTACAAAGTCTGCTAATTCAGTAAGTATGAAACACTGGCCCCATACTGCTTACATGTTCATCTCCTTGACCATGAGTGGGGAGAACTATTTTCCAAGTATTTGCTGAATCTCTGCTTATCCTCCTGGGCAAAGTGGTTGCCCATGTCTCTTACCTGGTTTTCTGTTGAACCATTTTCTGTTGAACTCCCTCTTATCCTGTCAAGTGAAGTACCTGTCCACAGCTCACCCCTGTATATCTGTGGACGTCTGAAGGCTCTTCTTCAGTCTGAGTGAGCACTTGAGAGCCGGCAGATATTGACCATTTGCCAGCCAGATTCGGCCATGGGGGCCTTGTGAGCAAGGAGGCACAGGATCAAAACTACACCTTGGAAAGATTAATTTTGAGATGAATTAAGGAAAATGGGCTGAGCGACAGAAATCTGTCAGTGGGCTACTGTGACTGGTCCCCTAGTGAGGTCTGAGCTGTACAGCTGTGGTGGGAATGGGCAGGAGGGTCCGTGTGCCCCGAAATAGAGCTTGTGAATCTCCGCCTTGCCTCTCACCCACCACGCCCCTCACACCAGTACTCACTCTCCCTTGCAAACTCAGTGGCTTCATTCAGTCCATAGACTTTGAGGGGAAAGGAATTGTTCTCTCTTGTCCATCCACTATATGCATGAAAGGAACGCTGCCCATAAAGGGTCCTGCCATGAGGGGCTGCCACAAGTACCCCCTCCTCACCCGAGGGGCTTTAACTGGGTACTTCTTCCTCTGGGGGGTGGAGAATTCGTGCAGCAGTGAAGGGGGAATCACCAGTCTTTCACTCTGTGGGGGAGGGAGAAACTTTCCCCTGCTCCTCAAGGAGCTCTTGTCTGGTCTAATAACTAGGTGTACACGAGAGATTAGCACGAGAAAATAACAAGTGTAGTTACATGTGTACATATGGGAATTCCACATACAGGAGAGCTTCAGAGACGGGAATTATTTAGCCCTGGCTGGGTGGCTCAGTTGGTTGGAACATCATCCCATACAACAAAAGGGGTGTGGGTTCCATTCCTGGTCAGGACACATGCCTGGGTTGTGGGTTCAGTCCCCAGCTGGGGTGTGTGCAGGAGGCCACCGATTGACGTTTCTCTCTTACATTGATGTTTCTCTCCTCTCCCTTCCCCTCTCTCTGAAATTAATAAGTATACCCTCAGGTGAGGATTTTAAAATAACAATAATAATCTGTAGGCCACTGAGACACATCTTGAGGTGACTCATTCTGCATCCTTACAACCCCATAAAATGGGCTCCCAAATGAATAGAGTCAAAGGCAGCTCATTTAATAGGCACCCATGGGCCTATAGTTCTGCACACCCACCCCCCAGTCCAGACTTTCCACATCTGTTGGACATCAACGTGACCCCAGCACCTGGCGCCATGATTGTTTGATTAGCATCTTCCTTTCTAGACCGTGGGTCCAACAGGTCAGCATCATTTGCCAAGTGCCTACTCTGGGTCAAGGCTGGACCAGATGCGTAAAACAAAACAAAACAAAAAAGTCAAAGAAAACATGGGCTCTGTACTCAGTGAACTCACAGTCCAGGGAGGAAAGGAGGCTCTCTTCTCTGGGAAGGAAACTTTAGCAGGTACAATGTGACCCAACTTTCTCAATGACAGACCTCCAGGGAGTCAAAGTGCTGACTTTTGGTCAAGACTGGCATGGACCCTCATAAAAGAAGGAAATAGTCACAGAGACCCGGACTCAGAGCCTGGCTGTACAGCCTCCTGGTCGTGTCACCTGTGATGAAGTCATTTGCATGGCTGGAGTGCAAACAGAGGTGCTGGTACCAAAGGCCGGGCAGTTTCCCCTCACCCCACCAGTCCACAGGGTGCCCCTCACTGCCTGCCACCCCTGCATTGCCCTTTTGTATTCCTCAGAGAAACCTGACACTGAAAAGCTAGGTTCAGTTGTACTGTGGTGGTGCTCCTTGGAGTTCTCTACAGAAATACAGCCACCTCCTCGTCTCTTAACAAACGCAGCTCCATTCCAAACAACAAGGGGTCTCATGTACATGCACGGGAATGGCTCACCCCCGTGTCCAAGCTTCAACCACACCCTCTCCAAGCAGCTGCCCCTCCGCCACCCTTTGGCCAGGGGTGCCCACACTGGCTGACGATGTCCACACGACTCCTGGAAGTAGACTTGGGCCATTTGAGCTGGAGATTGCCATGTGCTGGCTACCCACAGTGGGGCCTAGAAGAGGAGTGCAGACTCCCAGAGGGCACATCCCCTTCGTCTCGGGACTCCTCACCCCAAGGAGGGATGCTGGCTGAAGGAGGATCAGAGCATGGGACCCAGGCCAAGACCCTCCTTGTCCAATTCTAAGCATAGAAATGCCTCTCTGAGTTTGTCTCTCCATCTGTAAAAAGGGAATACGAATAGACCTTCCTCCACAGAGCTACTCTGTTAAACGAGTCAACGCATAGAAGTTCATGACATAAAGTAAGTGGTTAATAAATGCCAGTTATTATTGTAAAGAATATAAATGGACAGAGACCTAGGAACCAAGCCAGAAGGAGAAAACATTTCTGACACCCTTGACCTTTAAACTAATCTACGTTTAGGTTTGCTTCCCTGTTTTAGAAATAACCTGGAAAGGATCCATGTTCCCATCAGGCTGGGCAAAGTAGGACACGGAACTCACTGAGGGAAGGGTTCTGGGCGACAGGTACAGGCCTTTCCCCCAGAGTAGGGGTCACTGACAAGCCCAGGGGCAGGCCTGTGGGGCACTGGGAGGACTGTGGAACCCAGAGCGGGGGTCTAGGAGGTCCCTAGAAATCCTGATCTCCCCAAAGAACTCTCACCACACCCTTAGAGCTGGGAAGGTAGGGACATCAGACCTGGCTGAGAGGTTCTATTTTTCGGTAGCTTCCAGTTCTGGGCAGAGAACAAGGATGTCATAAAGTCATGATTTTAGGAGACTTTCAGAGAGCATCAAGTGCAAGGTGTTCCTTTCAATTAGGGGGAGCCCGAAACCCAGAGAGGGCAGAGATCTCCCCCGGGGTTACCCAGCCATTCAAAGGCAGAGAGTCCAGGCTGAAACTCAAGACTTCTAACTCAGGCGGAGATGGCTCTCATCACACTGGGCAGCCTGGTCTGAGCCAGGGGAAGGCAGAGGAGTGGAGGCCGGCGAAGGGGTCAGACGCACAGAGGGTGGGAGGTTATAACTAGGAACTGACTCCCAGGCCCGGCTCTGCCACTCACAGCTTACGAACTTTCGGGTCATAACTGTGCTTTCTTCCCCCAAACTGCAACAGCTGTTTCCGTGGGTGCCGTTGGGCCACAGGAGAAAATCAGTAACATTATCATTAGTGTTTACTGAGCACAGAGTCAGGCACTCTGTTGGGTTCTCCCATGTTTTACCTCATTTAATCCTCAAGCAACTCTGCGGGGTGGGAACTAGTATTGCCTGCTGCCCATTTTCTGGATGAGAAAGTTGGGCCTCAGAAAAGTTAAACTATCTTGCCCAAGGTCATCTAGTAAGTGAGCAGCAGACCCAGGGCATGAACCCATCAAAGACTCTGCTCTTGACCTTTGAGCCACCCCACCTCGTACACTCACTGTCAAGTGTCATGCACAGGGAGGTTTCCAAATAGGTGGAGGAAAGGACCGAGAGAGTTCTATGGACTCACTAGATGGGGTCCCCAGAGGGAAGAGGGGCCTCCGTGTCTCACTGAGAGCAGGGTGCTGTTCATAAGTGCAAACTCAGGGGAGGACGGGACTCCTCTACTTTGTGCCAATATCCTGCTTCTGCTACATGACTTTCTTTCCACAGTTCTCCACACAGCAGGTCCTCCCCCTTCTCAGGGAAAATCGATCCATTTAGCCCAGTTCTGGAGATCCTTGCCTTTCTGTGGGGCTGCAGATCCACCTACAGCCACCAGAGGGCGGGCCAGCTCTGCGGCCAAGTCTTAAGGACCCAGTACTCCTCAGGAGGTGGCAAGGCATCCAGCCAGGGGTGGACCTAGATGCCCTATGGCACAGCCCTCTGTTATCAGCTTTGCCATCAGCTTACTCCCGCAGGTCTCAAAACGTCTAACAGAAGTTCAACTCATGTTCAGACATGGTGCCTGGTTCTACAGGGATAAGGATCTGAAGAGTCAACACTAAAAAAGTAATGACAACAGCCACCAGAGACAGTGGTCGGAAGTTCATTTTACTGAGCACTCCCTCATACTTTGAGCGACTGGAGATTCATGAAAGCCTTATGAGTGAGCGGCGTATTCGCACTAACAGAGAAGGAAACTGAGGAACTCATCGGGAAGGGGAGGGACTTGTTTAGGGTGACGGACAGAACTCTGGTCTTCAGACTCCAGGGAGAGCCGTTTCCAATCCCCTGCCTGTCGGGAGGTGGCGGTGATGAGGGGGGGCCTGCAAACGTGGGTAGAAAGAGGAACGAGGGGTCAGAACATTCCACCAGGAAGACCAAACGCATTGTGGTATTTCCTGCGGACAGATCAGCCACCCAGCCGCCCAACCACCACCAATTCGTCCCCAGGTACGCACTGAGCCCCTGCTGGGGACACAAAGATGAATAAGAGGAGGCTCCTGCCCTCAAAAAGCTGGCAGTCTAGTGGGGGAAAGTGGTGAGTCAGCAGATAATTACAGGAAACCGACGCCTGTACAGTGGTATATGAGCAGAGGGCTTGATAAATGTCAGCAGCATACTCGAGTTGGGGGTGTCCCCAGGGGTACCCAGGCCTGAAGGAGAGGCCTAGAGTCAAGGACTATTGGCAGGTGCACCCCTATCCCTGGAGCTCAACGGGGATGGGGGCTCCCCTCTCGGCTTCTTGTTCCCACCTGTGTTGGGGACCCGGGGTCCCCTCACCCCTCTCAGAGGAGAGCGGGCCCGGGAGCTGATGACAGCGCACCTGAGTCAGCCCGCCGCCCACCCGCCCCTCAGCGTCTGTCTACGCATCTTGTGATATTTCGCTACCCGGGAGCCAGCCCCACTGCGCTCCGGAGGCAGCTCGGCAAACAAACGCAGCGACAGATTGTGCCGCGGCTCATACCGGGGAAGGACGCCAGATCCCACCCTGCTACCCCCAACACTCCCTCCCCGCCTCCCCCTCCAGGCCCTCTTCCCTGGCGCGGGCCCTCCGCTGGGTGGGTCCAGGGAAACGCAGGAGCCGATTCCTTCTAGAGATGGGAGGGGGAGTAGAGCCCCAGAGATCCCCTTTCTTCGCCTACGAGACCTGATCCAGGGAGGGTGGGAGAGGAAATGAGGTGCCCGGAGCGCCTGGGAGCCCGGGAAGAGCAAAGGATGGGACCAGCAGGGGGAGCCAGAGCGTCAAGGTGCAAGTGGACCAGGAGCCAGTTAAAGAACTGGGCTGGGAAGGAGATCGACGGCAGAGGCAGAGACACACAAGACACAGAGATGGAGAGAGAGGGGGGGACAGGGCGCCACAAGGACCGGAGGGAGGTGACAGAGACACGGAGAGACAATGAGAGAGACAGATGCATAAAGGGAGGAAATGACACGGAGGGCGGGAAGGAGGGAACAGAAGGACGGAGACCATAAAGTATGAGTAAGAGTGGGGGGAGACAATGGGAAGAATCGAATGAGAACGAGGGAGGAATGAGACCGTGCACGGAGAAGAGAATGAATGGGAAAATGAGACCAGCATTTATACAGCGCCGACTGTTTGCCGGGCGCTGCGTGGGAGGCGGACACAGACAGGAGGGGAGGAGCCAGCGAGAGGCGGCAGGGCGAGGGGTCCCTCTCTTGGCTGCCGGGAGGGGCCGCCCGGGTTCCCGCGCACCCGCCGGCCCGGCTGGGCTGCGCGCAGATGGCTCCGGCCCCGGCTGTACGCGCCGCTCCGGCAGCCCCAGCCCCGCCAGCGCCATTTGGCCAGGATCCCCGAAGCGATTCCCCCAACGCCCCCACGCCTATCCCGTACCGGGAAGGCTTCCAAGGGCCGGATGCCGGGCCCTCCGGGCCGGGTCAAAGCCGGGACCGTGGACAACGCCGCCTTTGTCAGGAAATGTTAGGTTAGGTCACTGGCTGGCAGGTATCGCCCGGAACACGCCCTCCAAAAGCATAAGGGACCCCCGTGAGATCAGAACGCACCTCTCTCTAAGAGGAAGTAGAAGCAGCTTGCGTGAAGCCAACGCTCCCCTCCCCACCCTTGAGCCGGCTCCTCTTCCCCCGCGGGAAATGAGCTATCCCCTTTGGTACACACTATAACAAACACAAAAAATGCACACAGTCACACGCGCACCCAAACTTGCACCGACCGGCTCGCCAAATGCATCCAGACACACACACACCCGGACTCAGGTACCCTAGCCACCCATCATCCCCAAGTTCGCTCCGCCAAACTCTCGAACAGCCTCAGGTTTCCTACCGGCGCAGGCACGCTCGCGGGCGGCCACTCAGCAGCTCACCCGTTGGCACACTCACGTGCCCCCCGCTTCCCCGAGCCCATATAAAATGTAGCGTGCAAGCACTCAAGAATCACACCTGCACAAGCGTCTGCGTGCGCGCACGCACGTTCCTCTGCACTCGATCGAGCAGCACGCAAACTCTTGCCTATATTATTCTTATACACAGTTGCACACTCCCAGGGCTTGGGGTCCAAGAGACGCAGGGAATGTGGAGCCTTGACGCGCTCCCAGGGAAGAGAAATTTGGGAGGCCTGGACCTTGGCACCAGGGACGCCGCGAGGAGGTGGGGGTGGCCCGGGAGCCCAGCCCATCTCCTCCGAGACAACTGGGAGGGGGGAACCCGACAAGTCCACGGGGTTCCCATGCACTACTGCACCCCCTCTGTAAGGGATTTCCCTGGAAGCTCGGCGCCGCGAAGGCAATCGAACACACTCCTCGGGGTCCTCCAAGGAGGGGAGGGGTCCGGGAGGGAGGGGGTAGAAGAGCCGCTCCCGCCTCCTAGTGGCCAGGAAAGGGTTAAATCGGCAAGCTAAGAAGCGAGGGAGGAGCCAGCGAGTGCGGGAAGGAGTGGGGGTGGTTGGGAAGAGCATCCTCGCTGTCCCCACTCTCCCTCGGCTCGCAGCCGGGGCGCGCGGACCCGAGGACCGGCGGACTCGCACGCCGCCTGCGCTGCTGGGGGGCGCCGGCGCCCGGCGTCGTCGACGGCCAGCTCCAGCCCTCCCCGCCCAGTCGCGCCCCGCCCCGTCCCGTCGGGGCCGATGGCTCCTCCCGAGGCCCGCAGCCCGGGGGGCGCAGGGTAGAGTGCCGCGGCCTGGCCTCGCCGCCCGGGGTCTCCCGGGCCCTCCCGGAGCCCCGCGGAGTCCCCGCCGTCCGTCTGGCGGGCTCAGGGAGCGAGTGGGAGCGCCCCCCACCGCCGCCCCCTCCCCCGAGCGTGGAGACAAGATGCTGCCCGGGCTCAGGTGCTTGCTGCAAGGTAGGGACCCCAGCCCGCTGGAGAGCGGAGGCCAACCGGAGGAGGGGAGCGGGGCACCCCCGCCCTCAGGGCTCGAGGGTGGGGCAGTGGCGGAAGGTGGGGGGTAGCCTGGCGAGGAGGAAAAAGGCTTAATCCCGGGGCCCCGCCCCCGCACCCAGGGCTGCCGGCTGGAGGAGCGCACCCGACTCGGAGACTGCCCGGCCGTGCGGGGAGCTCGTGACCGTAGGGGGACGCAGGGGCCAGGCGGACCGGGCCTGCGCGGGGGGAGGGAGGCTCAGGTTCCGCTGTCCCAGCTCCACCTGCTCCTGGGGACGCTGAGGACTCCGGCCGGCTGGGGAAGCGCCGACTCAGCAACTTCTCGTGCCCCGTGCCTCAGCACTTTCCAGTCACCTGAGAGGACGAGGGATGTGGGTAGGGGGCAGTCTGTGAGGGTGGGGGTGCCGGGGGAAATCCAAGTGCCTCCCCCCCACCCCCATAGGACAGATGGAGGGCGCTGGAGAGGGGATAGTTCCAAGGATTGAGTGACAGCCAAGGGTGCGGGCCAGAGACTGGGGGCGGGCGCGGGGCGGGGGAGGGGGCGGTTATCGATGCGAGAAAGTCCTTAGGGGAGGAGGGAGACGGGGAGGAGTAGGAGGAATAAAGGTTAGACGGGAAAAGCGCCCAGGGAAGTGGGACCCAGGTTAGGGCCAGGAAGAGGGAAGGAGAAAGGACACCAGATGAAGGGAGGCGTGAAGGGAAGACCCGAGAGGAGCCCCCAGAATCTGGGGATGGGCGCCATGGGAAAGAGCCTGGGGCCCTCTGGACCTGGAAGGCGAGGGGAGTGGGGAGATCAGAAACCTGAGGATGCGGATGGGGGTGGAGATGGAGTCTCAGGAACGGGAGAGAGGGTCAAGGATGAGCACTGGGGCTGCAGACAGGGAACCACAGCTGGAAGAGGGGCTAGGCGTTGAGGCCGGGGTGGGGGTGAGGGCTGGAAAGGAAGGAGGGGGAGGAGGAAGAGAAAGGGATGGAGGAGAGGGATGGGGTGGGGGTGGGGAAAGTTGCCAGAGACGAGACAAAGACGCTTCTGGTAACCACTTCCACGTGGGAAGCCCTCCCTTCCCAAAGCTCTTCTTTCAGGGAGTGGTCGGTGGGGCGGGCCCGGGGCTTGGGGCTCAGGGCTTCCAGGGGTGGCTGTGAGGAAGAACAGAGAGGACATTTTAATGGAGCGGCAGCCTCCCAGGGTGGGCTTCCTGGCTGCCATTTATATCTGCGGGCCTCACGTCGGATCCTGCAGCCGGGCGGCCGCTGCTGCTGCCGCGGTGACTGCTTATTTTGGGGTGTCACATTCTGGCAGAGTGAGAAGCCGCTTGCAGCAGTCTAAACCTCCATCGCCGCACCAGTGCCTCCCCAGGCCCCTGCGTCACTGGCTTCGCCGCCACCCCCTCGGGCCCTGCACCCTCGGGCCCCCAGCCTGTGGGGTGTGGAGCTGTTGCTTCTCACCCGGGACCTTCGGACCATCCTTCAGAGTCAAACACCTTGACTCCAGAGAGCACCTTTCCTGAGGCCACTGTGCCCTGGGGGTTGGCACCCTGGCTCCGGCCCTCTAGTCTCGGGGTCCCTCAGGCTCCTCTCCAAGGGTGCCCCTTCACTGAGGCCTCTGCACCGCAGGGTGGCTCCGGGGGTGAGAACTTCGTTTCTGAGCTTGGTGTTCCAGGGTGATGGCCCAGAGTCCTTGACAGTGGCCCCTCAATGAATGGATACTTTTGGCTCTGGGCACCTCAGCCTTCTGGGATCAATACCATGTTCTGGCCTCTCTCCATCCCTCCCCTGGTCAGCTCTGGCCATATCTCCTGGACACTGGTCATCTCTCCTTGACTCCCAAGAGCGTCCCCCTAGGGTAGCCCCAACCTGGAACCCAGGAGAGGAAAGTTGCAGAGGGAGCCTGGGTTCCTTCTCTGCCTTGACCCTGGACAGCCAAACAGACCCAGGGTCATGGCTGGCCCAGCCCTGCGCACCTGAGCACAACTCCTTCCCTCCCTTTACCTGGAGGGCAATGTCTCTTGCACTCAGGGGTGCTTTCCTTAGATGATGTGAAATCTCCCGAAGAAAGACCGGAAATCCCTTTGGACACGCGCGTGTCCATTCTGGGTCCCTCCTGTACTCGCTGCATGACCTGAGGCCACTCATTTCATGTCTCTGAGCCTCCTGCCCCTTTCCCGCAAACTGGGGGCCGTAAGATTGATCTCACAGGGTCATGTTGCATGCTATGGACATAAAGACGTACAGATCCAGTGCCTGGCACACAGTAGGTGCTTAGTAACAGATGCTTTCTGCCCATCCTGGCTCTACACTCTCCTGCAACTCTCGCCATCACTTGCTAACTTTAGGAGAAAAGGAAACGAGGGAAGGGAAGGGATGGGGTGAGTGGAGAGGGCGGGGACACTGTTAGAAAGGGCCTTCCTTGGGCCCCCATAGAGAAGCAGGGAGGTGGCGTGAAGCCTTGGTGAAAGGTACAGGAGGCAGCCTGTGGGAGATTCCGGTCAGGAGACCCCGGGCTCACTCAGAAACTGAGCCTTCTCCTCTTCAGCCTTCGGGCGTGTGACCTGGGAAATAAGGGGTTTGCTCCGGTGGTGTCCTAGGTGCCCCCTCCCAGCTCTGACACCCTGTGCGTCTCGCACGCCCGTCTTTGCCCGGGATTCACAAAAAGAGGGCCGGAAGTGGGACCATGGTCCTGGAGAGAGAGGAGGACACAGGCCAGGAGGGAAGGCGTGACAGGGAAGAGCCGTGAGAAGCAGAGGGTAGGAAGGAGGGGACTGTGGGGAGAAGGAAAAGGGCACACGCTGGGCAGGGACCGGACCAGAGGGTGAGAGTGGAGGAGGGAGAGAGAGGCACGGCTCACCAGCCCCCACTGCCTCAGCCAGGGAGCATCCAGCCAGGCCTGGGGGCAGAGAAACCCCGTGCCCCCCACCTTCCCCTCCTCCTAGCCTCCAGTGAGAGCTGCAGCCTGAATTATGGATGAGGCTCCTTGGGTTACAGCTGCTTTGCATGGCTGCGAGGGCCAGAAATGGCAACAGAGTCACTGCTACGCAGCAGCTGTCATGGAGGGGCCGTGCTCAGGGCCCCTGCTCAGAGAGCCTGCCAGGAACAGGTCTCAGGCTTGGGGAGGTGGGCCAGGATGGGGGAGATACGGGGGACAAGAGGGAGGGAGTGCAGGGAAAGAAGAGGGGAGCCCCTCATGGGGGCAGATAGGGGGCCAGTTGTGAGTAGTGGGAGGCAGGCCCTGCTGAGGGGCTGAGCAGCCTCCAGGGAGGAAGAGACCCTGGAAACCGGGGAGGGGCCCCCTGACTCTGAGGTGCTCTGGGATTGCACATCCTTCCTTCCCTGGCTCTGGGCTGCCAGTCAGCCCTAGAGGCTGGGGGAAGAGCTCCCGTCCTCCCCAGGACTGGCGGCCTTCGGCGCTCCCATTCTTGGGAGTGTGTGGATAAGGGGTGGCATTGAGGGACCAGAGAAGGATCTGGCTTTCTCTGGTGTCGAGCCCTTGGGGAAGCGAGCTCAGAAGGTGACTCTGCCAGGAAGGGAAGTGCCCTGGCCAGGCATCCGGAGACTGCTTTCTGGTTCTTACCCTGCCAACCACTTTGCTGTGTGACCTTGGGCAAGTCGCTTGTCCTCTCTGAACCCCGATTGATTGGGACCTCGGTTGAACAAGAATTTGAACCAGGTGAACCTGGAAAAATCTTTCCGGCTTTGTAATCTCCTGTTCTAGGCCCCAAACCTCAGCCCCGGCTGAAAGACCCACCCAAGGTTCCCCACCTGCTCCCGCACCCCACCCCTGCCAGGTTCAGATGAGGGGTGAGAGACATGCTCCTCCATCCCACGTGGCTCTGAAAAACTCAGGAGGAGAAAGTAATCGTGAAACGCCGCACGGGGGAGGGGTGAGAAGGGCCGAGAAACGCGGAGGCGGTGTGAACGAATGGCACAGCAGCGCTGTGTCACTGAGTATTACATCACACCCAGCCTACACACGCAGGGGGCTGGCACTCTCACACACACACACACGCGAGGACAGCCAGCACACGCTCTCACACGCACACCCTGCACGGTGGCCGCGGGAAGAGGCGAGGGTGCACAAGGTGGGTGGGGCCCCAAACTGAGGAGCAGCGGGAGCACCACACACATCGGGCATGGGGTCCCCCACCCTCGCCTGCATGTTCCCCCACGAGAGGAGGCTCACCAGAGCCTCCGTGATGTCCACACCACACTGGGGGCCTGTGGGGGCCACGTGAACCCTGAGGCTCAGACACAGGCATTCATACACAGCACTTACGGGGCACCAGGCACCAGTCCTCCCCAGGGCCTCTGCACCTCAGAGAGGCCCGGAGACGGAGAGGAGGGCTTTGGGTCCAAGGCCCCGTCATCCTCCCCTCAACCTTGGGAGGCCTAGCACACTGCCTGGAGCAGAAGGTGCTCACTGGAGGTGTGCCCAGGGAGTGACTTTCTAGCTTTTGGGGTGCTGGCTCCCCTTCTCCCCAGGCAAACCTCCCAGCAGAAAATCCCAGGAGTCCGGTGGAAGTCATGATAAAGAGCAGAGGTCAAGCCAGTTCCAGCCGAGACCTTCACCAGCTACAGTGAGGGCGGGAAGTGGCTGAGCTCCCCAGGCAAGGCCCCGCACTAAATGCTGGGGCTCAGACACACCCCTCCAGCCCCCAGGCTTTGGAGCCTTCCTCGACCTGCTTCTCCATCTGCATCTTAAGAAGGGTGGACCATATCCAACCTTCAAAAGTTATTTTGGAAAAAAAAAAATTTAAGTGACTTTAAATGAAAAGAGCCTGGGGTGTGAAATGTAGATTCCCTGGCTCTCACCCAGAAATTCTGATTCTGCACAGGCAGGCCAAGGAAGCCGCATTCTTTCTGAACCTCCCGCTGAATCTGTTGCAGGAGGCCGGGGCCCCCAGTCATAGACCCATCATCGCCCCGGTCCCTGAGGCCCTTCCCACAGGAAGAGACCCAGGTTCTTCCCAGGTGAGAGCTGCAGGAAGGCAGGGGCTGTGGCCACCGGTGGGCTCAGCGAGGCCAGCCCCCCCCCACCCAGGGCAGCCAGGGGGCCCTTTTACACCAGCCCGAGACTCACAACAAGAGTCTCACAATTTAGTCCCAGCCAGTCTCCAGTGGGGGCGACTTTGCTCCGCAGGGGACATTTGGTAATGTCTGGAGACATTTTGGTTGTCACAGTCAGGGGGAAGGTGTTACTGGCATCTAGTGGGTAGAGGACAGGGAGGCTGCTAAACACCCTAAATAGGACACCACACAGGACTGTGCCCCACAACAAAGAGCGGTCGGCCCGACTCTCAACACTGAGGTTAGGAAGCCTGACAGGTAGCCGGTCAGACCCACCACCGTGGAAACAAGGAAAAGATGACCACTCAGGAAACGACTCTCAACAGAGCGCCGTGCTTTCTGAAGGGTCCTTTCGGCATTTCTTCGTTTCTTTATTTTTTTAATATGCCAGGGGTCTCAAAGAGTGGGAGCGGCCAGGCCCTCTGGCAACTAGGTTACTTGCTCCCAGAACCCTCCCACCTGGGAGCGGCGGGCTTCTCGCCATTAGGGGTGGGTGGGCTGGCCCCTGGCAGGCACTCCTGCCTTCACAGCCTGCCCAGAAAGGCCTGCCCCCCTCTCCCTGCAGGTCCCGCCTCGGCCTGCCTCCTGCTGATGCTCCTGGCCCTGCCCCCAGCGGCCCCCAGCTGCCCCATGCTCTGTACCTGCTACGCGTCCCCGCCCACCGTGAGCTGCCAGGCCAACAACTTCTCCTCCGTGCCGCTGTCCCTGCCGCCCAGCACCCAGCGACTCTTCCTCCAGAACAACCTCATCCGCACGCTGCGGCCGGGCACCTTCGGGCCCAACCTGCTCACCCTGTGGCTATTCTCCAACAACCTCTCCACCATCTACCCGGGCACCTTCCGCCACCTGCAGGCCTTGGAGGAGCTGGACCTCGGTGACAACCGGCACCTGCGCTCTCTGGAGCCCGACACCTTCCAAGGCCTGGAGCGGCTGCAGTCGCTGCACCTGTACCGCTGCCAGCTCAGCAGCCTGCCCGGCAACATCTTCCGCGGCCTGGTCAGCCTGCAGTACCTCTACCTCCAGGAAAACAGCCTGCTCCACCTCCAGGTGAGCCGCCCCACCCAGCGCGCGCAGGGCGCAGGCGCGCGCGCCCACACACGCACGCACACACCCCTGTTTCCCCCCTCTGTTCCTCTGTCCCTGTGTGTGTCCCTCCTCTCCCCCAGGACACCCTTCCCGCCTCAGCATCTCAGCATCGCTGCATCTCTCCCCATGTCTGCTCCTTTTCTAAGTGTGTCCCTCTCGCTTGCTCCGGGGGCTATTCTGCATGTCGTTCTGCACGTTGGTCAGTCAGTCTGTCTAAACTGTTTGGTTCGCTTGCTGCCCCCTACTCTCTGACTCTTCTAACCACCCCCACCCCGTGTGTCCCCCTCTGCCTTTCCGTCTGTCCCCCTCTGCCCCCTCTGCCTCTCTCACTAACTGGCCTCCCCCATCTGTCTTCTGCGTCTTCTGTCTGTCTTCCTTCACACGCCCACTCCACACGCACCCCCACGTCTGTCTGGGTGATGCGTCTCTTTCTGTGATCTCTCCTTTCCCCCTTGTTTGACTTGGGCGGGGGCTGCCTCTCCCCAGGCACCAGGCCTGAAGGTCTTCATGGCTGCCTTTCTCCCCGCCCCCAGCCCTTCCCACTGCCTAGGCCTCCCATAGAAGGTTCCACCTCCCGGCAACACACTGGGTAATGGGACCAGGGGAAACTCTACCACCCGGTCTAGATTCCCATCGTCAAGCCTGCCGTCTCTCTCTCTCTCTCTCGCTGAAAGGGAAGAAGGGGAAAAAAGGGTAAAGAGCCGTTAAGTAGCCGAAAGATGGATGCTCTGAAAACGGAAGGAATAACAGTAATTGCTATTTATTGTTATTATTATTGATCTAAATATTGTTTATTGTTGTTGTTAAGCTGACTGTTTGACAGTCAAATCCTCCCATTCTATTTCCCCAGGAAGTAATAACACGCCCTCCAAACCACTCTGGGAGAAAGCCCTCCCTGGGCGCCACAGCCCCTGGCTGGACGGGGCAAGAATCTCCCGCGTCTCCCTTCTCCCCAGGCAGACCTGGAAGGCGGGTCCTCCGCCCACCCAGCTTGGTGCCTAACTGGTCACCAGTATGCTGATTTTTTTTAAGATTTTATTTTCAGAGAGGGAGTGGAGGGAGAAAGAGAGAGAGAAACATCAATGTGCGGTTGCTGGGGGTCATGGCCTGCAACCCAGGCATGTACCCTGACTGGGAATCGAACCTGCGACACTTTGGTTCGCAGCCCACGCTCAATTCACTGAGCTACGCCAGCCAGGGCACCAGTGTGCTGACTTAAAAGTCAGGTCAGGTGGATGCTGATAAAGATAATAACAGAAGCAATAATAATTTAACCAGGTATTGTGCACCCACTAGGTGCGAGGGGCTGAGGACACAGCATTTAACAAAGCAGACAACTCTTCCCTGCCTTCACAGAGATAGCATTCTAGGTGGGGTGGGGGGAGAGACAGAAAAACACAGTAGCGCCCCCACCCACCCCCGCTTTTCTGCAAGAGGTACCGAACCTTATACGTACTATGTTTTAGCCTCTACATATACACCTATGATAAAGTTAATTTATAAAATAGGCACAAGAAAAGATTAACAACAATAACTAACAATAGAACAGTCATAATAGTGACGCTGTAATAATAGTGACGTGAGTGGCTTTGGGGCCATAAGTAAGCAAAGAAAGGGTGACTGGCACACAAGCTTGACGGTACCGCCGTCCTTGCTCTGACGAGCGTGGCGGCTGCGGAGTGAGCGGCAGGCAGGAAACCAAGGCAGTGAGGAGATACTGGACCAACGGCTGACTCACCTCCAGGCGGGCGGGCGGATGAGACGTTTTGCCACGCTCATTAGAACAGCGCACAATTTAAAATTATGGAATCATTTATTTCTGGAATTTTCTATTTCGTATTTTTGGACCGTGGTTGACCGTGGGTAACTGAAACCATGAAAGCAAAGCCGTGAGTCAGGGTGAGGGGGGAAGACTGCTCTGTGTAGCACATTGGAAAAAATATGTTGTGGTTATTTTTTTAAGAGTTCAGTTGTTCATTTTTAGAGAGAGAGGAAGGGAAGGAGAAAGCAAAGGAGAGAAACGTCAATGTGTGGTTGCCTCTCACATACCCCTTACTGGTGACCTGGCCCAAAACCCAGGCATGTGTCCTGACTGGGAATGGAACCAACGACCCTTTGGTTCGCAGGCTGTCGCTCAACCCACTGAGCCACACCAGCCAGGGCTGTTGTGGTTATGATGATTGCATCAACAATGATAATGGCACCCACTATCATTTAGCAGACACGCTAAGCATGGGGTGCTGTGCGAAAGACTTTATGGGTATCAACTCTGCACTTTGCAAGTGTGTGACATTTTTAAATCCCTCTGGGCCTCAGTTTGTCTATCTGTAAAACGGAGGGAGCACCAGCACCCATGTCCTAGGGATTTCATGAATGTAAGTGCATGAATAATTTGTAAAGCGCTTAGAATAGTGTTTGGCACACGATAAGCACTATATAAATGCTTGTTAAAATACTATTTTGAAAGAGTGGCAAGCCTCATTGAACATTGATCTTGGAGAGATGGCCCATCTTGGACCTCATCCTGGAGATGTGAGTCAACTTCAAGCATGACACTGAGGCCGCGGGTGGGCCCCAGAACACACCTCTCTTTTCTCTCCGTCCGCAACTGGCCTAGCACCTCACAGTTGCCAAAGCGTGCTCAGCCACCTCATCTCATTTTTACAGCCCTTTTGGGAGATGTTTGCACCTCCTCACAGGTGAGGAAGCTGAGGCCCAGGTCCCAAGACTTTGCAGATATAAGGCCTCTACACACAAATCCCTTAAACCGCTGCCTGTGTGATTGGGGCTCACGCATTCTCACCAGCATGCTTCACCTCCCAACAGCCTGGCCGCAGGGACAGGGAGGGGCAGTAGGGACGTGGAATGAAGTACCTGAGGCCGGCCAGCCAGGCAGAGCTGGGGATGCTTGAGCCTACATGGGCTGACCACATTTCAGTCCACTTCCATCATGTACAACTCTCCACTAGGGTCTGTCTGGGTGGAGGTGTGGGGGGGTACCCTGAAGTACGGCAGCGTGGACTCATTTTTGAAGGCGCTTGTTTTGGAGTCTACCAGATGTAGGTTCAGATCCCAGCTCCTAAGACTTTGGAGAGATTACTAACCCTCCTTCAGTCTCCATTTCCTCATCTGTAAAGTGGCGATCATGAGAGCTTTAGTACAGGGCCACACTTGGGTACGACCATGGAAACCCTGGCCTCCTCCATATTTATCAGCTGTTCACAACGAGAAATCTGGAGTCAGAGGGCCTGAGTTTGAATCCCTGCTCTGCTACTTTCTGATGTGTTTGACTTTAGGTATGATGCCTCTCCTCTCTGGACCTCAGTTTCCTTATTCTTAAAAGTGGAAATAATAAAAAGAATGCCTTCCACAAAGAACGGCTGTAAAGAGTAAATGAGTTAGTGTTTATACGGCACATAGTTCAGTGCTGAATAAATCGTGTCATTAGAACCTGACCCTCCATTGACTCTCAGGCCAGGACCCGGAGACAGGTCCTGGGAAAGACCCGAACAAAGGGGACTTTGAGTAGACACTGGGATCTCCCAAGATGGGAAGTGTTTGTTTTGCACATCCCTGGCATGAATGGTACAGGCACCATGGGAAAGAGGCATCTTCATAACTGGTCCTCTATAGAGGAGAAAGCAAGAGACAGCCCTGCCTGTGAAATGCCGGGAGAAACTAGGCTGGGAGAGGCCACAGACGGGTGAGGAAATGGGGACCAAGATAATGCAGGTGTGGCCCAAGATAAAGATGGGCCTGCCCCAAGGGGTGAGCTTTGGAGGAGGCGAGAGGACCACAGCTTTTAAAGATGAGGAAGGTGGCAGTGGAAATGGGCTGGGTTAGAGGTTCTCAGAGACTGTCTTCCGCACGCCAGCTACTGTGCCAGGCGGGCTCATTCATCAGTGGATGTGTGTTGAGCACCTACTACATGGCAGGCGGCATTCTGGGCACCAGAGACTCAGGAGTGAACAACAATAGTGTCCCTGCACTCCTGGAGCGTAGTTCCCACTTGAATGGAGCCAGATGATAAGGACATCCATTCTCTTAATCATCACAGCAGCCTACATGGTGTATAAGAGCAGCCTGTGTACTCAGGCAAATCTGGCTTTGAATGCCAGCCCCACCTCCGACTCGCTGTGTGGCTTTGAGCAAATTGCTTCACCACTTTAATCCTGAATGGACCCATCTGCAGCAGGGGGGAAATACCTACCTCTACCTCAGGGGTTTCTGGTGAGGATTAACGGAGAGGCTGCTGGAAAAGGGCTCAGCACCATGTGTGGGCTGAGTGAGCATCATTTCCCCATTTCATAGCGAAGGACGCTGGGACTCAGTGAAGTCGAGGTGCCGGTCCAAGGTCACCCAGTTAGTAAAGGGCACAGCCTAGAACTGGCCCAGGTCTGACTCAAGTGCAGCTCTTCAGAGCCCCGCCCCGTCTACAGAGCTCACATCTGCATTCCACTACCTGATAGCTGTTGAACCCCAGGCAAGTCGCTTGCCTTCTCTGAATCCCCCTTTCCTGATCTCCAAAGGTACAGGGGTTGGGGGCGGGGATAATAACACTACCTGCTTCACAGGGTTGTGCAGGTTACTACGTGGCCCATGCGCAGCACTGAGCTTGGCTCACAGTTGAAGCTCAGCTGCTTGCCCAGACAATGACACCAGACGTAGACTGGTGAGCACGAGGAGGGGGGTTGCCTGGCACAGCGTAGACACTCAATAGAGCTTTGCTGAATGAATGAGGTGCCGTCCAGGACTCACTCATTAATATCAGATGAGGATGGATCTTAATGATCATCTATCTCAAGTCCCTTGTTTCACAGATAAAAAGACCGAGACTCAGAGAGGTACCTGGAGCTGCCCAAGGTCACACAGCTCAGCCACTAGTGCCAAAGACTGGAGCTTGGGAGGCTGGAAGGAGGCAAGGTTAAGAACAGGATGCTGTCCAGAGAAGGGGGGCAGGGATGCTGCGTTGAGATTCCATATGGATGCAGAGAGCTGTGAACTGGCTGGGGGAGGTGAGGGAAATGTGGTTTTGGAAATGGAAGATGACTTTAGCAGCCGCTCTCAGCCCAGGGTGGGGGGGGGGGGCGATAGGGAGGGCGGTGGGGGAGGGCGAGGGCTGTGAAAGTCAAGAGCTTATTAATGCACAGAGAACGGTTTTAACGATGGAGAGAGGAGGACCGGATTTGAGAGCTGCAGCGGGATTTGGCAACAGCTTGGATGGGGGGGAGGGGAAATGGACCCCCTGGCTGAGGCTCAGAGAGGGAAGGGGCAGGGCGTGTGCAAATGGAAAAAAGGGAAAGAGAGGTGGTTAGAATCAAGGAACTTTGTAGCCTAGAAATTGGAACTGTGGGCCAAAGGCGCCTGAATTCCCTAGGGGCCCTGACCTTTGGTCATCCCTTCCTAACCTCCCCAAGTCCCAAAGGTCCATCACCCATGCTCCCTCTGCCCAGCTCCCACACACATACATTGATCCTCTGACCAGGTATCTCTGGGCGTGTCCCGCTCTTACTGACACTCCCTAACTAGGTGTTTGAGTGGAAGGGACTCAGAGCCCACTCCCTGCTGGGCCAGCCCAAGGCCACAGAGGTTCGGGGAGCCCACTGGAGGCCTGACCTGAGCATGGGCAGTGGCACGGGGTTTGAAGAACACTAGTGTCAGAGGCAGCCGAGAAGGTTGAGGGGGACGGATCTCAGTGTGGCCAAGAGGAGGGTTCTTGGCAAGCTCAGTTCCTGTAGCGGAGAGGGCGGAAGCCAGATGGGAGGGGGCGAGAACACGCAGGAGCACAGGAAGGTGGAGGCTGTGGGTGTGGGCTGGGAGTCAGTGCCCTCCCCCCACCTGAGAGCCTGTGACCAGGCTCCTGGGGCGGGGGGGGGGGGGGGGGGGGGGGGAATCATCTCCCCAGACAGGGAAGGGTGGGAGAGCCACAGCCCAGAAACAGGCCCCCCAGGGTGCACGGGCTTGCACATGGAGGATGTCGTGTCCCTGAGAGCCAGGCCTCCTGGACCTGCCGGCCACAGTAATGTCCTGCATCACTGGGGGAGGACCTCAGTCCCAGGGCTCTGGTCCCTGCTCTGGCAAGCCTTCCATCTCCCTGGGTGTCAGTGCTCTTCCCTGTAAAAAGCAGGCTGGGCTGGTGGACCCTGGAGCTGATCATCACCGATACCTTAGTGAGCTGGTTAAAATGCAGAATCCAGCCCTGGCCCCTTCCCACCTCCCACCCATGGAGCGTATCCACTCCCCACACCCACACCCGCATTCATTCTGAACCACAGTCCAAGATCCTCCCAAAAGGAACATGGCCTGCTGGGGCACCTCCAGCCCGGACAAGCAGAAGCGGGGCAGCCCCTCTAAGGGGGGTCAGTGATGCAGGACACGGGGCAGCAGCCTCCCTTCCCCTCCCCTGCTGCCTGTGGGGAGGGGCAGGCGGACACATGGTCCCCTTAATACCTTGGCCTCTTGGCAGACCTTCTGGACCCCCAAGAGCTCCTCTGTTGTCAGGAAAGGGACATTAGTTACCTAACTGAGCCCCTATTGTCACAGTGACCATCAGTTCTTGATGGTGGTCCATGTGCCTACCAGGTGCTGTGCCCTTACAGCATGATGTCATCCAACTCTCCCTCTGGTCTGGGCGGGGGTGGGGGCGGGGGCAGGGGGCTGTTCTCCCAGTTACACACACTGAGGAAACAGAGGCTCTGTGAGGCTAAATAAGTCGCCCAGAGTCCCACAGCTGGGAAGAGCGCAAGCCGGGCTGGCGCCAGGGGCCACGACTTCTGAGCCTGTGGGCTTCGTCAAGGACCGGATACCGCTGTGCCAGACCCGGTGCCCAGCACCTCACCGTCTGAGCTTTCCATGGATCCTCTTCTTTAATCCTCAGAACAAAACTGTGAGGAGGTACCTTCAACCCCTCTTTACAGATGAGGCCACAGGCTTAGAGAGATTACTGGCGTGGCCAAGTTAACAGTCACGGCCAACTCGTAGAACACCTTCCACGGGGAAGCCTCTTTCTAAGCGCGTTAATACATGCCGCTCAATTTAATCTCCACCTCATACAGATGGAGAAACTGAGGCACAGAGACGCTGGGGCTCGCCCAAGGTAGTAGCACAGTCAGGTAATGACAGACCCGGGATTTGAAGTCAGGAAATCGGCTCCCCCTAGTCTGGATGCCTAACCAGAGCTTCTTATTCGCCAAGTGTGTGTGATCTTCCGACCTACAGAGTGAGCGCCCCCTGGGAACTTGTGGAGACGGGCAGATCCTCAGGCCAGGCCGCACGGGCTAAATCACAAACTCTGGGGGCAGCGTTTCGGGATCCACAGGGATTCTGGTGCACCCAAAAGTTGAAGAACCACCGGCCTCGACTATAGCACTTTTCCCACGTTAACCTCTATCTCGCTTAGAGGAGTCAGGATTCAAACCCAGGACTCTGAAAGGAAAGGTCAAATTCTTTCCCAGGGCGCTCCCCTTCCTTCCCCTCCTCCAGACCCGGGGGAGAAATCTCCACCTGTCTCAGGACCACTGTCTTCTTCTCCACCCCTAACCCACAGGATGACCTGTTCGCCGACCTGGCCAACTTGAGCCATCTCTTCCTGCACGGGAACCGCCTGCGGCTGCTGACGGAGCACGTGTTCCGCGGCCTGGGCGGCCTGGACCGGCTGCTGCTGCACGGGAACCGGCTGCAGGGCGTGCACCGCGCCGCCTTCCGTGGCCTCAGCCGCCTCACCATCCTCTACCTGTTCAACAACAGCCTGGCCTCCCTGCCCGGCGAGGCGCTGGCCGACCTGCCGGCGCTCGAGTTCCTGCGGCTCAACGCCAACCCCTGGGCGTGCGACTGCCGCGCGCGGCCGCTCTGGGCCTGGTTCCAGCGCGCTCGCGTGTCCAGCTCCGACGTGACCTGCGCCACCCCGCCGGAGCGCCAGGGCCGGGACCTGCGCGAGCTCCGCGAGGCCGACTTCCAGTCCTGCCCGCCCGCGGCGCCCACGCGGCCCGGCAGCCGCGCCCGCGGCAACAGTTCCTCCAACCACCTGTACGGGGTGGCGGAGGCTGGCGCGCCCCCCGCCGACCCCTCCACCCTCTACCGAGACCTGCCTGCCGAAGACCCGCGGGGGCGCCCGGGCGGGGACTCACCCACCGAGGACGACTACTGGGGGGGTTACGGGGGCGAGGACCAGCGGGGGGAGCAGACGTGCCCGGGCGCAGCCTGCCAGGTGCCCCCGGACTCCCGCGGCCCCGCGCTCTCGGCCGGGCTCCCCACCCCTCTGCTTTGTGTCCTGCTCTTGGCGCCCCACCACCTCTGACTGCGGTGCTGAAACTGCAGAGGCTGGGGTGGCCCCCAGCCCCAGCCCTCAGCTGCGGCTCTGGCCCAGTCCCCGCCCCCGGCCTTGCTGCCTCTCTTTCCACTCCCTGCTCCTCTCTCCCCTAGGACCAGGCCACCTGGGATGCTGGCTTAAGGCAACCCCAAGAGGCCGTGTCTGGCGGCTCAGCCCGATTCTCCCCAACTCTGGCCATTAACTCGTCCCCATCCCCAGGCTGGGGTGGGGCATCCCAGGCAGGCGCTGACCCCTTCTCCCAGTGCCCACGGCGGACTCGAAAGGAGCTTTTGTCTGCAGAGCATCTTCCACCAGCAGAGCCTTCGGAAGCTCGGGGAAGGAAGCCCCACCGAGAAGCCCCCCGGAGGGCCAGGCTGCCCCTCGGCCCCTGCTTCTCTTCGCCCCCCTCAGCCTCCCGACACTGGAGGAATACTTTTCTCCTAAGTCTACCCTGGACACTTTTTAAGGTGCCTGGAGAGAACTTGCCTCTCCACCATGGCCCCTGTGTGGTGAAGATCAACAGAAGTTGTTTGGGAAAAAAGATTTATTAAAAAATTCTATTATTTTATCTTTTTCTGTAAGGTTTGTTGGCTCAGGGCCTCAGAAGTGGGAGGAGGGCTTAGAACCACCCAGATTGCAGGGCCAGGAGGGCTAGAGAAAGGGGACCCGATCACGCCATTGAAGAGCTTCTTGCTCGCCCCGGGACAAGAAGCGCGGCCTGAGGAAGAGGGATGTGTCAGGCCAAGACAGGTGTCCGTAGCAGCTCCAAGGAGAGCACCTCAGCTCCTCATTTGCCCAGGAGAGGCGGCTACAGCCGACCCTGAGTTGTCTGGCACCCCAGGAGCTAAGCCAGGGCGAGGCCTGCAGCTGACTCCCTCCCAGCTCCCACCTTCCCCTGCAGGGAGGAGTCCCATCGCCATCCGTGGTCCCAGCCAGCCCAAACTCGGCTTTGAGCAAATCAGGAAAAGGCAGCTCTTCCTCAGGGGAGCCCAGCCCCGACACCAGAGCAAAGGCTCAGCGAGCAGAGCCCGAGGCTGGATTTCAGCTCCCACTTGCTGCACCCCTGGACCCACAACCTTGTGGACAGACGGTCTCTTGCCCTTGGCTCCTGTGAAGTAGAATCAGCGATGGATCACATCAGAGAAACAGTTCTTCAGGTTAGAGGAGCGAGCAAGGGGCGGGGGTGACCAGAGAGACAAGACTCCCATGTTGGGGTGTCTTGCTGGCTTGAGGTATGATCAGAAGCTGCATCTTCCCAGTGTGTGGAGGAGAGGTGGGGGGGAGGGTCGGGGGAGCCTGGGCTAAGAAGGACCTAGGATGGAGGTTAGGGGTGAGTCTCATCCGACAGAAGCAGTTGGGGAGAGGTTTGATGGTTTCAATTTAGGGTTAGGAATCCAACTTGGGAGGTGGAAATGGAAAGAGAGGGGACCTGGATGCCAGGGTTCACGGAGGAGGGAGGCTGAGATTCTGTGACTTTTCCCAGGCAAGTCAGAAGGATGGTGAGAAGGAGGCAGAAACAGAAGGCGTTAACAGCCAAGGCCTGAGGCAGGTGGACTTTGAGGAAGGGTGTGGGGTGGGTATGGGGATAATGACAGCAACCAGCTAGTCAGGAGGCAGCGGGGCTCAGGGGCTGGGGTCTCAACCAACCGGGGCCTGTGTCAGTCTGGCTTTGTGAGGCTAATGGGTGGGACTGAGGAGCCAGCCAGGGGAGAGCTCTGATGGAGGAGGGGCTGCTGGGTCCTGGGCAGGAGGGGAGGGAGGATGCTGGTAAATCAGCAGCAGGCTGTCCAGGTCACAGAATTATCGTTGTGAAATATTCATGGGCCTTCGGTCCAGATGCTATTTCAGAACAGCGAAAGCCAGAGGAGTGTGTGAGCCTCAGGAAGAAGCCTACAGCGATGCCACTTCCCCCCAGCTCCCACCCCCACCAGCCCAGACAGACCGACGGACGCCTCTCACGTGCACACCCACGTTCGCACGCTCTTTCACACACATTCCCACAAAGCGGAGCCACAGAGCACGTGCAGGCCTGCCAACACCCACGGGTTCTACCAAGGGGCAGATGCACCCCCGAGACTGACATGCACACATCACCGCGCAAACAGGACCCCACGCAGAGACCACCCACCCACAGAAATCTCACACACACAGGCCCCCAGCCTCTCCAAACCACCCAGATTCACCGCCTTCAGCCTCGCGCCCTGAAATGGGAAGGACTTTCAAGGCCAACCAGTCCAATGCTCCGATGGGGAAACTGAGGCCCAGGAAGGGGAAGGGCCTTGCCCAAGACTCCCCAGCCATCCCCAGAAACAAAACATCCACCTCCCGCATTCTGTGGGTGTGCCCACAGTCTGCATTCTCCTGCCTGCCCGACACCTAGGCTAGATGCAATTAGCTCTCCCCTTCTCTAATCCCTTGTGTCTCCTCCCGGGATCCCTCTCCAGCCCCTGTCTATCCCTTCCTTTCCATTCCCCCTGCCACCTCCCTGCCCCATCTTCTCATTACCTCATGTCTAGAATGCAGGAGAAAATAGCACTAACCTCCTCTCCAGTTTTCCTACATTCAGTCTCTCCCTCCCACCCAGCCTGCCCATGGTGGCCAGATTCAGACTCACCAAAATTTGCATTTATGTCGGTTTCTCACACAGGAACCTACCACTGCCCCCTGTTGCCTACAGGTTAACGATAAAACACCAGAGCAAAGCATCAGCGATCCTTCAGAATCTGGTATCAATGGCCTTTCTTGTTTTTTCTCTCATGGCTGTGTCCCAAACCCCCTAAGCCTCCACCCCAGCTACAATGATTGTACCATGCTGACCGTCTGTTATTAGGCACTTGAAACCTATAACTTACCTTGAACTCTCCCTTAAATCCCTCACTCTCCCCCAAACTAGGAACCCTCTCCCATTCTTCTCAGACCACAGACTCCAGAGCCCTTCCCCAAGGCCAACACTGCATTTCTCTAACCTTATCCATAGGGATTCTTGCACTGTCCTTCAAGGAACAGGTACAGGCTAATGCTCAGGCTGCCTCCCACTGGCCACCTTGGGAATCGCAGCCAGGCCGCAGCCATCCTAACCTGAGATGAGCATCTATCTCTCTGGGGAGATGAACACGAGGACGCCAGATGACAAGGTTTATAAGCCCTTAAGCCTCTAAGGTTCTTACACTGGGAGTGGGAGGAGGGTTCTCAGCGCTGCTTTCTGAGCTACTGGCTCCTGACTTAAGCTCCCTGATCCGTGAGAGAGAGCCCCTTTCCTATGCAATACAAAGACTCGGAGCTCCCAGGGCACTGCTGAAAGGAAACTCGCCCACCAGGCTCGGAGAGGCCACGAGGCCAGCGACAGTCCAGGTGGCAGGCCCAAGGTCCAGCTGGGGTCAAGTTTCTACATGAATTTTTAATGCTTCCAGCCAGACCTGTCAGATGTTCCGAAACCTGAGCATCTCCTTTCATCTCTGTACATGATGCTCTTCCCCATCCATTGCCCCTGGGGAGGGTCAGGGAGGGCAGGCCTGGGACAGCTACCCAGTGGCCTCTGGGGAAAAGATTCAAGGGAAGCAGAAGGGTGAATGACCTAGTTACTCTCCCATTTACTGTGTGACCTTGGCCACGTTACTGAACCTCTCTGAACATCCCTCGTGTTTTTTAATTTTTTTTTTTTATTTGTAACCTGGGGGCAATAGTGCCTGTCTAAATTGAGTTGCCGTGTTAACTAAGGTGACCCACATGTTTGCTGTCATTATCTTTCCCTCCTGCCTCCCTCCTTCTGTTTTCCCCCCAACCCCAGGGGTGCCTCTGCCCTTTTCTTTTGGAGGTGCAGACTTTGGTTAGCTCTGCCACTCTGTGCTAGATCCAAACTACTCATGCTGAGATCCTTTGGCCTTGTTAGAAACTTTGGAGGAGGAGGAGGAGGAGAAAGGCATGTGAACAGAAGCAAGGCTGCTGGAGTGAGAGAGGAAGATGGCAAAGCTGAGGCCAAGGACAGGAGAGCAGGCAGCCAGACAGAGGAAGGGTAAGACCCTGCTCAGAGAAACAAGAGCTAGGTGCACACTCTTCCTTTCTTTCTCCTCACTTCCTGTCCTCCCTTCCTTCCCTCCTTCCTGGCGGCTTCTCCACGCCTTGTCCTGTCACACCAGAAGCAGAGATGGCCACTCTGGGCAAAGGTGAAGTCGCAGGGAGGAAGGAGAGGGGGTCGGGGGCAGGGCTGTCGAAGGAAGTGTGCCCAGTCTTTGCAGCCCACCAGTTCCCTGCACCATGCTTCAAAGAGCCAGAGCCTTTTACTCCTGAGGTGGGAAGCTGCTAAATGCAGATTCCTGAGCCCCTCAGACCTGCTGAGTCCCATCTCTCAAGGGGGCCTGGAAACTGCATTTTAACAAGTGGGGGTGGGTTACAAAGCACTAAAGACAGAAATATCTCCTCAAATGTAGGTGGTCCTTGGCGGGGTGGGGGTGGGGGTATACAGGAGAGAACAAAGGAAGAAATGTTAGATCCCCCCCCCCCCCCCCCCCCACACAGACTTCTTGGGAAGTTACAAACAATACTCCTGCGTGGAGAGGTGATACCAGTGATGGGGAAGAGAGAATGGAGAGGCAGAGAGGCCACAGAGACAGAAGGGGGATGGGGGACACGCAGAATAAGCATCCACGGAGGAAACAGACTCGCGGGGCGCACCCCCCTCCTCCCGAACCTCTGAGAGACTGCCCTTCTGGTCGCGGGATGTGGACACCCTGGAAGAGCCCCACACTCCGTTTCTGGGCGAAGTGTCAGGGAGGAAACCTCCCAACCGCAAGTCCCGGCGCCCTCGCTGGAAGTTCAACGCACGGATGAACGGAGACACATCTGCCACTCCCGGGTCCGAGCCCTGGAGTCCTGCACCCGAACTGGCTCAGGCGCGGCGCGCGGGTCTGACCTCCTCCCTCTATCCCCAGCCCCAGATCCCAGCTCATCTGCATAAAGTTCCCAGTAACACTTGAATTTCCTACAGCTATTTACAATCCCTGAACACGCTCCAAGCTCAGGAGCCCTCCTCCCGCCTCCCCCTCGCCCCCCGGATTGCCGCCCCATTAACCCACGCGACCCAGCCGCTCCCCGCGGCCTTGACCCCGCCGGCCTGGCCAGCGCCGGGGGTAGGGGGTTGGGGGTCTAGGGAGTCAGGGGCGCGCCCCGGGGCGAGCGACTGCACAGCGGGGTCTGTCACAGGCCAGAGGCCACGCTCTCCGGGAAAAAGACAGGTGCTGCTGCCCTCCCTCTTTCTGGGAAGAGATGGGGAGGGGGCTTCTCCCGGGAGACTCGGGGCGTCGAAATTCTTGGTTCCTCATCCGCCGGCCCCCGCACCCCTCCTCCTCCTGCCACGTACCCTCTCCCTTCCCCAGCCATCTGTTCCACTCGGCAGCGCCGCGACAAACACGGCTCCAGCTCGCTTCCGCCCCTGCCCAGCCCCCTCCCCAAGCTCCCCACCCGGGTGGGGGGAGTGAGAAGACACCCTCCCCCAAGAGGCCGAGGTTTCTGCCTGCGCTGCCCACCGGGTCCCAAGCCCAGCCCGGCAGGGGCCAGCGCCCAGGTCCCCTCCTCCGGTCTCGAGGGTCGGTGGGGCTGGAGGTGCCGCTCGAAAGGGTGGGGAACAGGCAGGGGGAGGGGAGATCTCAAAGGAGGGCCGAGCCAGCCAGGGCAGGGGCTGGATGACGGGACCCCGGGGAGCAGACTGGTGGGCAGGGTGTGCGTGTGCAGGGGTGCGGCGGTTCACTTCCCGGCTCCCTAGCCCCTCCACCGCGCCCAACCCCGCCCCTCCCCCACGCAGTCCCAGCTGCAGCCGCGCAGCGCCACCTGCCGGGCACCCCGCGTGCCGGCGCACAGGCCGGGCTTCCTCCTGCACAGGCAGGAGCCCAGTGGGCTCCCACTGCTCCAGCAGTCAGCCTCCACCAGACTCCGGCGAGTCAAGGACCGGGACAGAAAGTGCAGTGAGACCCGAGAAGCCCTCTGGGAACCCGCGGCAGCCATTGGTGGGTGCTGTCCAATTCTCATTTGGTACTTTGCCAAAAGGGCAGTGTTGGAATCCAGGAGGCTGGGCTCAGATGTGCTATGTGATTGATTTTGCCAAGTCTCCAGACCCCTCTGGACGTTTTCTCGTCTGTAAAATGGGTGGGTGAGTCTTTTCCATGAATGTCTGAAGACAGTCAGAGACAAAGGGATGGCTTATCTGTAATACAGTCTGCTAGGTTCTAACATAGGGGTTCTTTCTCCAAGGTTTTCCGAGGGAGAGGAGGTGGGTGAGGCCTTGAAGGCCACTCTCAGCCCTGAGTGGGCAGCTGCGAGCCGGGCTGGGAAGCCTGAGACCTCCCTTTTGCTGCTGACAGCCCTGGCAGGCCTGTGGTTGGGACTCAGCAGCCAGACTGCCCAGAGGTCCAGGCTCAGCTCCACCACCTGTGTCCTTTGGTTTTGTGCCCCAAACTTTCAGCATGACGTTGAGGACCTCTTGGGCTGTAGTTAGGATGACGTGAGACATCTGTGCAGACAGGCATACCCTCAATAAATGGTAGTGCCCCTTCCTGCCCCCTGCCTCCATTCTGTGACTTAACTCTAGCCTCTAAGACTTGCGTCCCAGGGAGACTAGTGGGATAAATAAGGTGTGTCTTCTGGAATATCACATGTCCTCAAACATGGTATCTTCCTTTGGTGCAGGTAATTTTAAAGCCTCACTTTAATACTAAGAGTAAATATAAATATAGTGTAAAATAAAGCTCAAAATTTGCATGACGTTTTAGCATACTATCAAAAAGTTAGTTTCAACAAGGCCCCCAGGGATGCTTTGGTGGGAAAGTGTGAGAGCCTTCCATTGTTTCCAAAGCATCCTGCCCTGACTCCTGTATGGAGAAAGACCAGCCTCCTGGATGTACCCCAGCTGCTGGGAAGTGGGGGTAGGAGCAGAGGGCAGGGTCTGGATCCAGACTCTAAGGACAGGGCATGACCAAGGACAGGGAAGGGAGCCAGCCAGCTGGCCCTCGGTGGACAGGTTGGCACCTTGGGCGTCCTACTTAATGCCCAGCAAAACCTGGGTGAAGAGGGTGGGTGGGGGTGTGGGAAGACATAGGCACACACCAGCCAGTCTCTCACTTCCCTTTTTATTTCCTCTGAGATCTGCAAGAAGCAGCACCAGGGAGGGAACCTGCCCTCCAACCCCTGAAAGGGAGCTTACTCCCCACCCCCGCCCCCCCACCCCATCCAGGACACAGCCAGCACCTCAGGCCCCTTTCCTCTAGGGAAAGGTTTGTTCATACACACACACACAAGTGCACACACTTGCATGCACGCTCTGAGCCTTGCACAACCAGGGCTTGTTTGCTAATCCCACAAGCCCCAGGAGGCACCAGGAGGCTACGGGCCCAGAGAAAGGGCAGCTCCACACCCTGGTCTCCTCCAGTGTAGGAGGAAGACACCCCATCCTTCTACCACAGGGGCTGTCTTCAGTCAAGGGTGCATTGCTTTGGGGGAATTTTTTTAGGGATTTTTTTTTTCTTTTAGCAAGTCCCTACAAAAATAGAACTTCTCTTGGTATTTATAAATCCACATCCCCTGGCTCTGTGCGGATTACAGGTAGAAAAGCCATACGAGGCATTCCCTTTGGTTGTTCAGGCCTTGGTGGCCCGTCACCCAGGTCCCTTGGCCTCAGAGGTCTATGCTGTCACCTCAGAGCTGCGCAGCGCCTTCTGTGGGCCTTCCCAGTCGGTGGCGTACTCCCTCTGGAGCTGAGCACGGTAGTAGAAGAGGTAGGAAGGTAGCAGGAATCCCAGGAGTGAGAAGAGCAAGAGGCCCAGATTCACCTTGAGGGCAAAGAGAGAGACAGAGTCAAGGACGTTCTCATTCTCCCTCACCTCCCTCAGGGACCCACCACAGCCTCCATAAAGGGAGAAGAAGGCAGCCATTTTGCTCCAGGTCCTGGGCCAGGATGACAAATATAGTTAGCACTTATTGTGTTTAGTCGCTGTTCCAGTAGTATCTCATTTAATGCTGAGCGGCCTTGTAACATAGCAGAGCCTGGTTTGAATCCCGGCTAACCCCAGTGCCCACAGGGTCTGGCGCCCTCCAGGTGGACATGAGGAAGGGCAGTACCTGGCCAGGCTGCTCCTGAACCTCTGAGGACACAACAGTGAGATCATTTGGGGTGGTAAGAGGCTCCCAGGCAGCCAAAGGAGCTGGGGTGCACAGCCTGAAGGACAGAAGGCTCGGGAGGCCCAGCACGGTGGCCTCCTGCAGGCTAGGACTCCATCCATGTCCCACTCTGCATTGCTCTGGGCAAGTCATCTCGACCCTTACGTGCCTCCCTCTCGGCGCTGCTATGGCAGAGATGAAGCAATAAAAAAAGCACATGGTGTGCTGAGCACCTAGAGTGTGCTCCTCCATAAATGGTAGCTGTCACTTCATCTTTGTTCTTGTGGCACATGGGGCAGGGAGATCAGCTTGCAGGGGGCAGGTCTCAGCTCAATGCAAGGAAAAGCCTTTCCAACAGTCCCAGTGGCTGCCTCATGCAGGAGTGGCACCTGTCACTGAGGGGTCTCGAGGGGCCCTGCTGTCAGGGGTGCTGGAGAGGGTCCCTGAACTGGGTGGAACTGGACCAGATCAGGGCTGGGCCACTTCATACATCACCCGGAAGCTTATTAAAAGCAGACTCCTGGGCCCAGGCCAAGAGCCTCTGATTCAGTACGCTGGAGAATGTGTATTCTTAACTCTCTGCAAGGGGTTCTGATGGGCAGCCAGCTTAGGAACCCCCAGATTAGAGACTTCCAAGGCACCTCCTGGCTGAGGTGAGAGGAGCAGGGGGACTCTACCACATACCAGCCCACCATCCCCAACTCCTGGGCTGCACCCAGGAAGGGGGCTCCTGCTTCCCCCATGTCTCCCCCAGTTCTCACCCAGAAGGGGTCCCCTTTCAAGGGTTTCACCATGGCCATGAAGAGCAGCTGCTGGAGCAGGGCAAACAGGGCGCTGATGAGGGACTGCAGACCTGTCAGCGTCCCAAAGTGGTTGGACGGGAACCTGTCAAGGAGAGGGGGGCCGAGCGTGAAGGGTGTGTGGCCTTCTCCTGCCCGGCACCCTCCCCGTCCCCCTCCCCGGACACTGGCCTCTGCTTGCCAGGCAGGGGAGAGCCTCAGAGCTCAGGCTCTGTGTGTGTGTGCTCTTCGGTTCACGAGCTGGAGGGTGTATGCCGTGACTTCAGGGCCACCAAACTGGCCTCTGACACCTCCTGCCCATGTGATAACAGCAAGTAACTCAAGCTCTCTGAGCCTTACTTCCTCCACTGGAGACAAGGCTAGCCCTAACCTCACTGAGATGTTCATTATTCTTTTAACACCTATATATTGAGCTCCTACTATGTGCCAGCTGTCAGTCTAGGCATGTGGGGATTCAGCCACGAACCAAGCCAGTTCCCGTGGAGGCGGGGGGTAGTCAGCCAGAAAGCAAGATATGGCACGATGTGTTAGCCAGTGATACGAGCCAAGGAGAGAAGTTAAGCAGGGAGGCAGGGGAGGGGGCGGAGGGGGCTGTGTCGTAGACAGGATGGCCGGGGGCTATGTGTCTGAGAAGAGGGCGGCTAAGTAGAGACCTGGAGAAAGCGAGACAGCTGTGAGCCTTGGGGGAAGAATGTTCTGGGAAGAGGGAACATGCTTGGGGTTTATGAGGCCATAGGGGGAGGGCGTGTGAGCAAGCAGGGGAGGGGAAGGAGGAGGGCAGCGAGGTCCCAGGGCCAGATCTTGTGGGGCCTTTTAGGCCATAATAAAGCCTTTGGCTTTTTATCTTAGTGAGAGACAAGATGGGAAGCCATGGAGTGCCATGAAGAGACTTATGTCCCAACAGGTGTCTGCAGCTCTTGGGTTAAAAATAGCCCGAGGGCAGCCAGGACAGGAGTGGCAGCGGCTGGGGGTGGGGACCATCAGGACTGGACGTGGAGGGGCAGGATGGCTGGACTGGAGGCGGGGCGCGAGGAAGTGAAGAACCAAGAGTGACCGCACAGCTGTGGCCTGAAACAAGGAAGGAGGACACGGCGCTGAGGCGGCCGTGGGGAGGTTCCCACCAGGGCGTGCCGGTCCAGCGTCCCACAGTGCACCTGCCGGGGCTATACGGGCTCATTAACGGTCACAACCCCACCACCACCGCCGTAAAGTCCTGTATCACTGCATCGCACAGGCATGGGGGCCCCTCGGCAGCGCCTGGCGGTGGGAATCAGAAGAGAAAGAGGGGAACCCAGAGCCGCTTGACGGGAAGCAGGGAAAGTGAAAGGCAAAGGAGGCTGCAGCCTGGGAGTTTCTACGGGGCTGACACGGGGATAGGGGCCCCTGGGAAAACCAGTCCAGAGACAAGACGTAGGACCCAGGTGTCGTCAAGCCGAGTGTTTCAGCTTCCTGTGAGGGAAGACCTTCTGACAGTGCGCTTGTCCTGCAGTGGGGTGGGCTTCCTCGGAGGCAGTGAGCTCCCCGTCATTAGAGGGGCTCAGAAGGGTCAGTGGGCCAGAAAGCCTCAGAGCCCCACCCACCCACTCCATCCATCTCATCCTCGGAGATGCCACCATGACAGGCAGGCTGGGGAGGACATGCATGCCTACCGGGGCTGGGAGGGGTGCCTTAACGGGTGCCTAGGGCCCTTCTGTCTCTGCTCTGGGATCCTCTGGGGACAGGGGGAAAGCTCAGGACGGCAGTCCAGCCCAGGCTGACTCACACAGCAGCGTAGAGGCCGCCACAGGCCGAGTGGTAGAAACCTCGGATCACAGTGTGCAGGACAAAGGTCACAAACTGAAACCAAAAGGGAGAGGGAAGAAGTTATGAGCAGGATGAAAGCAGGACAGGTGGGTGACAGGAGGAGGGAGCCTCACCGGGCCCGCCTGCACCTGCCGGCCTTCTCCACAACCCTACCAACCAGAGACGCTCCCTGGAAAACCCAGAAAATAGACCCAGAAGACCACGAGAACCCTGTCTCCTGGAAGGCAGGGGCCAGGGAACAGTCCAGAACGGTCCCTTTGGAGGTCCCTGGGAGGCAGGGAGAATGGGGAGAGCGGAGAGAGGTACCTGGAGGTGTAAGTTGTGGATCAGGCAGGTGATGCCAAAAGCCACAAGCAGAATGTTGGTCAGGGTGAAGGCATTGATGGCGTTGGTGAGCTTCTGGATCTTGAGGTAGCGCGGCCTGGCGGACTTGGTGGCAACCCCGTCCCTGATGAGGACAGAGTGTCACTGGCCACTGCAGCTGCCTCCATCTCCCCTGAAGCTCTCTGGTGCTCAGCCTGGCCCCTCCCCCTTCTGCTGTGCCTTTGCTGCTCCAGCCCTGGTTTCTCACGGTGCGGCTCCCCCACCGACTGCACCAGCATTACCGGGGGACTTCCTGAAATACAGGGTCCAGGGCCCCGGCCCAGACCTCGGACTCTTGGGAGCGGGGCCCAGGAATCTGCATGTGGACAGAGACTCCAGAGACACTGAAGTCTGAGACTCGAGGATGGGAAGGAACGTGGAGAATGGGGAGCTCTCACGCCATCTCTCATCAGGAAGCCCCCCTCTGTTGCAGGGTCAGGGCTCCAAGACTGGCCCACAGGAGGGCTCAGTAGGTTGGGATGAGGGCGGGCTGGCACGAGGCCTAGACAGAAGGGCCCTCCTAGTGGACCCCGGCTACCAGGAGCAGAGGGCAGAGCAGGAGGGCTGGTGCCAGGCCCAGGGCTCCACTGGTGGGGAGGGAGGCCACTGGATTGCTCCTGAGACACCTTCCCTCCTCGTCTCCCTCTCCCAGCCTCCAAGGACAAACAGGGACTATTGGCTTAATGCAAAGAATGCCGCAGTCAGAAGTCCTCAGTTCAGGACCCAACAGCGGTCTCCAGCCAACAATGGCCCCCAAAACCCCCGCCTCCTGGTATTCACACCCCATGGAGCCCTGCCACACTGCACCGGAGTGACTCTGTGTGACCAGTAGAATGTGACGGGAGTGATGGCAGGTCACCTTTGAGATTACATTACGAAAGACACACTGGCTTCTGTCTTGGTCTCCCCCTACTCAGACCTTGCTCTGGGGAAGCCAGTAGCCCTGTCATGGGCAGTGCTGTGGAGAAGCCCTGGTAGGGGCACGGAGCCCTGTGCCCAATAGCATGTGAGTAAGTGTAGGAGCACACGCTCCAGCCCCAGTAAACCCTTCAGATGACCGCGGGCCTGGCCGACAGCTGGCCTGCAAGCTTATGAGTCTGAATGTTGGTTTTCCCCCTAAAATTCACACATTGAAATCATAGTGCCCAACATGACGATATTAGGAGGTGGGGCCTCTGGAAGCTGATTAAGTCACGAGAGCAGAGACCTCATCATAGGATTGGTGCCCTTAGGAAAGGGACCCCACAGAGCTCCCTAGCGGTCTTCTGCCGTGTGAGGACACCACAGGAAATCCGCAACCCAGAAGAGGGGCCTCACTCAACCACGCTGACACCCTGACCTCGGGCTTTCAGCCTCCAGAACTGTAAAAACGAAATTTGTTTTCCATAAGCTGCCTAGTCTGTGGGACTTCGTTATGGCAGCCCGAACAGACTCCAAGAGACGCTGAGAACCGCTCGGCTAAGTCATTCCTAGATTCCTGACTCCCAGAAACTCGATGAGATCAACGTTTCTTGTTTAAAGATGCCAGGTTTGGAGGTAACCTGTTATCCAGCAATAGGTAACTAATACAACCAGTCTTTAGAGCATATAGGTTCTGGAGTCCGCTACTAACTAAAAGCTGTGTGGCCCTGGGTAAGCTGCTGAACCTTTCTGTGTCTCAGCTTCCTCACCTGTGAAATGAGGGGGATGTTCCTACCTCAGAGAGCTGCAGCAGGGCTAAGTAAGCCAGTGCCTCGTGCACAGTCAGCAGCTGCGCTGACCAAGCAGGCCGTGTCCCTGCTTTGGCCTCAGTCTCCCCAACTGTAAAGTCAGGGAGGTACCTTGCTCTCTCGGGGCTCTTGGGAGAATGACATAAGACGCTGGGCGTGGAAGCACGTGGAGAATGAAAAGCACCGTCTGTCTACTCACTGTCCCCTTCCCGGTGCGGCTCACCTGGCGTCTCCCAGGGCAAGGCCCTCGGCGGGGGTGTCTACGCAGTCCTTGATCCGCCAGTCCATGATGTAGCCGATGAGAGGGCAGGTGAGAAGACACAGCAGCTGCATGGCCCCAAAGATGGAGGAGTAGAACTCAACTGGCAGGGCGGGAAGGCAGTGGGGTCAGGAGCGGGCAGGAGGGACTGCCCGCACGGCCTCCCTAGGACCCCGCATTCTTAGACCTCCCAAATGCCCGGGGTGACGGGGTAGGGCCAGGCTCCCTGCCAAGTGGGCAGTAGAGGGGTGGGTGCAGGCCAGGGTCCCGGCTTTCGCCCCCCCCTACCTGTCTCCGTTGCCCTTTGTTTCAGGTCGGCCGTCTCTGTTGGGGGTAGCAGGAGGAGAAGCCGGGTGAGAGGAGCTCAACCAGGGGGACCCTCCTGTGCCCCCCCAGTGGGCTCAGCAGCACCTCACCATGCTCCTGGCCACCGGTCACGAGGAACTCCAGCATCTTGTTCATTGCAGCCATGTAAAAGATGACGCGCAGCTGGGTTATGCCCATGGTGAGGAGGCTCCACAGGAAAATGGGGGAGCAGAGACTCTTGCAGAAGGGGACAGACTCTGGGGAGACAGCAGGGGGCGCCCCTGAGCCCCAGATCTTCCATTTCCCTCTGAATGTCCCAGCCCATGCAGTTCCAGTGAAGGCTCTGACACCATATGACTATGGAGAGAAACTGGTTTCTTCAAAAGCAAGGGTTCAGGCCCACTGGCTTCCAAGTTCTTATCCAGCTCTGTAACTATCTCAACAGAACATTTTTAGGTGCTCTCTGGCTGTAAAACCATACGCTTGGTGTGGTAATAATAACTCTAGCTGCTATTTATTAAACAGCTACTACGTGCTGCACACTTGGCACATGTTATCCTATTTAATCCAACTGGACAACAGCCCTATCTTTGCCACATACTATAGATGGGGAGGCTGCAGCTCAGGGAGTCCACTGAGCTCACGGGGCCAGGAGCTGCAGGCCAGCCAGACTCAGCTCACGCCCAAAACTCGGCCATGGGAGAACCAGCAATGGGGATTCCCCCCGATAACTGCAGTGTTCTGCATTTTACAAAGGGCTTCTGCATCCATGGCTTCATTCAGTCCTCACAACTAACTTCAGCTTCCCTGGGAGATGGGTGTTACCAGTGCTGGTTTGAGAGACAGGAAAACGAGAGCAGGGCTAAGTGATCTAACCCAAGTCAGGTGTGTAAGTGGGGAGCGGGACTCAAACCCCCGTCTCCTGACTCTAAGGCCAGTGATCCTGCCGCTCATCTGAAGTGACACCTTGGGAAGTAGCCCAGGCAGAAGGCGGGTGGAGACTCCTCCTGAAGCCAGCAGGGGGCGTCGGCCAGCCAGGTGTTGGAGGACCCAGCTCACCTGATGCAAGAGGTTCAGAGGTTGCAGGGAACCCTGATGAAACCAGTTGCCTTACAGACCTGGAGACCCTGCCCTATTCCCTCTCCACCCCCAGGAATCCAGTAGAGTACCCCCAAGTCTGAACTTGACAGAATTCTCTGAGCTCTAATTCCTGCTCCTTCCCATTCTGTAAATGGGGATTGCCCGCCTGCATCATGGGGTGTCGTGAAAACTGAAGAGGGGAGAGATGGGCCCTTGGGCGTGAGTGCTTGCTGAGCACGTGGACCCGCCTTCCCCAGTCCCCCAGGCTGGCACCTTGAGCAGACACTCACTCTCACGAGGGTTTTCTGAGCTGCCAGGAGCGTCCTGAGAGATGTCATCCCCCTCCACGCTGGGACTCCTCTGGCTCAGCCGCTGGCCCACGATGGTCACATGGGTGTAGAAGCGGTCACCTGTCACCTTGTGATCCAGGGCCAGCCCGGTAAGCTTAATCTTCTTCCTGCCGGCAGCCAGGCCGGAGCAAATAGGAACCAGCCCTGCAGAGCCCACCCTCAACACCCTGCCTCCAGGGGCTGCCCCAGTCATCCTTGGGGTGCCCAGCACTAACATGCCCCTTGATGAGCTCCATAGTGCAGGGCTCACTTCCGAGTCCCTCAGAGCCTGGCCCAGGGACCAGCATAGCACCCAGGAAATGAAGATTAGAAGAGTCGTTTTCCACTGGGGCTGTTGCCATGGAGGCTGCATTAAGAATTCAAACTGGAGTCACAAAGCCTGGTTCACAACCCCACCCGCCTTTCAAAGGTATGACCTTGGGAAAGTCATTTTGCTCCCTACACCTTTGTTATTGATGGAGTTAAGGGCTATATGAGAATGGTATGAGCTAAGCACAATGGCTGACTTAGGAGGCACTCAGTATATACCAGCTGTTTGATGGGCACTTTTGTGCTTGGTTGTGGGGCACCACACACACACACACACACACGCACACACACACACATATCCCCTGGTGAACTGACAGGAAGCTGGGAGAAGCTGGCATTCAGGCTACACACAAAGGGTGGTATATTTCTTTTGTGTCCCCTCCTGGGCCTTCATGGCTATTGCTGGGGTCCCCTCTACTCTGATCCTGCCCTCCAAACCAAGAAAGGATAATAATAATAATAATAACAATAACAGTCACCATGTTTTGACTTCCTGTTATGCACCAGGTCTATTCCAAACACTTGGTGTGCAGACTCAGGCCCACGGTAAGGATGAGAAAGCGGAGCTTGGACAGCTCAGGTGATTTGCAAACCCAGGTCTCTCTGACTCCAGAGCTCACTCTATCCATCGCACCACCACACCCCTGGCCCCCCCCCTCTGCAGGCGGGAGGTCCCCCCTCCACCCAGCGCCCCCACAGAGCCACTCACGTGTAGCTGCCTTCCTCAGGAGCGGGAAAGGACTCGCTGGGCCAGTTGAGGGCACAGTTCAGAAAGATGAGGCAGGCCAGGCCCGACCAGGTGAACATGATGACCACAAAGAGCACACCAGCATTACAGAGCAGCTGTGGGAGGAGGGGCCAGACTCATGGGGAGGCCGCCGGGCCCCAGACCCCCCTCTCCAGGCTCAGAGGCCTCAGAGAAGGTCTCTTCTACCCCATTCCCAGCGTCCACTTTGAAGATGAGGAAGCCAAGCCTAGAAGTTGAGAGGCCTAGAAGAGAGTCGGCCCTCCATCCCTTTCTCACTGCTCCACCCTAGAGTGGGGGGGGCAGTAGTTCCCACAAGGTGCTGAAGCTGCTGCCCACAGCCCAGAATGTCTTTGAAATCTCCATTATTATCTTAAAAAGAGACACACTTTGCCAATGACTCCATACATGTTTGTTTTACACAAAACTGTCCTGTCATTGCAGGTACCAAAAAAAAGGAGAAGTGAGCTTCTAGGTTTACAAGGCCTAGCCAGGTTTATCCTGCCCCTTCCTGGCCTGTTTCCTGGGGGAAAGGTAAACCCAAGCTGATAAACCTTATCTCACCTTTCCCAGGTGCCGACAATGAGGGGGAGGGGTAGTGTGCAAGGGCCCTGCCCAAGGCCTCCTAACCCAGGACAAGCAGGTTTTGAATTGACTGGGGTTCTGTACCAATGTGTCAGCCCCTCTGCTGGGGAAGCCAGGTGTGTGGGATGGTGTCACTCCTCTCGTCCCACCAGCCACCCTCTGCCTGGAATTGTGGACCTCTGCCCTCCCCACCCTCAGGCTCCACTGCTGCCCAGGAAAACTGCAGCTGCTGCTCGAGTCCTCCTCCTGGGAGCTCTTTCTTCCCTGAGGGCAGGACAGGACTTCAAAGGGCGGAATCCCAAAGGAGTGGAGATAAGATCTGGCTCCTCAGACCCCACTGCCTCAGCTGAACGGAAGGGAGAGCCACCACCTTCCCTGCCTGCTGCTACCTGACCAACTGGCAGCCGCCTCACCAATGAACACTTTCAAACTCCTTTGGGGACACTGGGCAAGTGCCTTCTAAACTAACAAATTAACTGCCTAAGGCAGAATCTGAGGGGCATACTGTGGCCCATTGGAAAGGGTGCTTTGTTACCATTTGATATCGGAGAGAGAAACGAGGCCTCAAGCTTGCCCAGAACCAGAACTCAGGCCTTCTGACTCTAGATCCACCTTGCTGACCTGTCTAGGATCTGGCCTGGCATAGATTAGCTTTCTGACCTTGCCTCTGAGTCACCCAGCCTCTCCAGGACCGGGGGAGAAGATGTGGCTGGAAAGATTGGGGGAGGGCAGAGAACCAAGAGCTTTGAATGCATGTGAACAGGTTGGACTTGATTCTGCGGGCAAAGCAAGTGGGTGTGTGAGTGAGTTCTCCATCTAAGATCATTCTGTAGGTCATGCGAATGGCAGATGGTAGAGGGAAACAATCACAGGCAAGGGGACCCGCTGAGAAAGCCTACACTGGCCCAGGGAGAGGGTGAGGGCCTGGACTGGGACAATGGTAAAGGAAAAGAGGAGAGAAGAGAAATCAGACCCTCTAGTGGGCAATAGTGCCTGAACTCTTCCCATTATGCCTCTGTGCTTTTCCCAGAGGTGGAGGGAACTGACCTCTGACTGATAGGAACTGGGTCACCAGACACTAGCCACTATGCACCCAGCCCCACCCAATTCTTGTGTAAAGACAAAAAGAAAACAGTGACCTCACCGTCCCCCCAGGCAGTTCCAAACCTTGATTCCTGGGAACGTGATGGCCGAAGAGGCGTAGGAGCCGATCATGAGGGCCATGATGGTGGAGCGCAGGTTCCCAAACATGTTGGGCAGCTGAGGGAGAAGGACAGTGCCCGGTGAGTGGGGGGACCCTGACAGCCGCGCGGGCCTCCCCTCTCCCAGCCCCACCTGAGAAACGTGGAAGCATCCAGCCCCGAGTCCTCACAGTGAGCCCCAAGAACACCAGCCTCACGAGACGCCACACAGAAGTTCTAAGGCAAGTCGATGTCGGAAACTGCTCCGACCCTCTCCCACAGGCTCCCAAGGCACTTCAGCATCTAAAATTCCCCCAAAAGCACCCTCAAGAGAAATACGGTCAATTTTGTTTAACCCCAGGGTTTCCCAAGTTAGTTCCTTATGGAGCCCCTTTATCCTGTGATGCCTCTTAACCCATGAAATGAATGGTTAAGAAACACTGATCTACTTCATGCCCTGGCTGATATGGCTGGTGAGTGCTGGCCTGTGAACCCAAGGGTCACCAGTTTGATTCCCAGTCAGGGCACATGCCTGGACTGCGGGCCAGGTCACCAGTTGTGAAGCATGCAAGAGGCAACCGATCAATGTTTCTCCATTTTTTTTTAATTTTTAAAAAATTTATTTATTTATTTTTTAGAGAGGGAAGGGAGGGAGTTAGAGAGAGAGAGAGAAACATCAACGTGCAGTTGCTGGGGGTTATGGCCTGCAACCCAGTCATGTACCCTGGCTGGGAATTGAACCTGCGACACTTTGGTTCACAACCCGAGCTCAATCCACTGAGCTACGCCAGCCAGGGCAATAAAATATTTTTTAAAAATAAAAAATAAAAATAAATAAACAAAATAAAAAAGAAATACTAATCTACTTCCTAAGTTATATAAATGTCAAATCACTATGGTATACATCTGAAACTAATGTAATATGTCCACTGTAATTGGAAAATAATTTGTTATGTCAACTGTAATTGGAAAAAAAATTTTTAAAGATTTTATTTACTTTTAAAGAGGGGGACAGGGAGTGAGAGAGAGAAAGAGCAATGTGCAAAAGCTACATGGATCGGTTGCCTCTCCCACACCCGCAACTGGGACCTGCCCAGCAACCCAGGGATGTGCCCCGACCGGGAATCAAACCATCGACTTTTTGGTTCTCAGGCCAGCGCTCAATCCACTGAGCAACACCAAATTTTTTTTAAAGGAAAGAAAGAGACAATGATTTAATGCAATTCATTTGACAGATGAGAAAACTGAAGTCCAGAGAGGAAAAAGAATCTACTCAAGTTCACAGAGCAAGTTAATGACATTTTCCTGTCTGGCCATTCTAGTTCTGTTCATTCCAGACCCCAAGGCTGTGACCACGGCTGGCTGGCTCCGTAATAAGATGGTGCCCCTCGACCTTGCCGGTGGCCCCAAAGGCCCGAGTCCACAGTTTCTGCTGAGCCAGGACCAGTCACGGGAAAGGCTCGGGAGGTGAGGGTGGGACCAGGGCAGCCAGGTGTCTGCGTCACAGAACTCCTACCAGTAGGGCATTAACTGCCTGTTCTGCTCCCTGGCCTGAGCCAGGCCCTCAGGGCTGGGGAAAACAAAGTCACACACCACTCTGGCCCCACCACCCTCCCCAGGTCAATAGATCCCACAGCTGGGAAGGGCCTTAAAGGCTTAAACCCTCTCAACAGAGGGGAAAACCAAAGCCCAGAAGGCAACCTCAAATAGCTCCAGAAAGGAAGGTGGATACACACAGAGAATGGAGTCCCCCACCAACCTCCAAGTAGCTATGAGAAGGGTGTGGGGCCAGGCCGACCCCTACTCCCTGGCACCTACCTGTATCCGCAAGGCATACTGCCATGGCCACCAGGGAAAGTGCCAGGACCAGGACCGGCCAGGCCCCTGGCGCCGCCCACAAACCCAAGGGTCCCAGGGCACAGTCTCCACCCAGCACGGCCCAAGGCCAGCCCCGCTAACCCCAGCTGGCCGCACAGGCTGGGCAGCACTAGATGTCCTGGCTGGGATCCGTCCTGGCGGGATCCGAGCTCAGGCGGAGGCCCGGGGGGGGGGGGGGGGGGGGGGGGGGGGGGGTGGGCCGGGCCGGGGGCCGGCCTGCCATTGGCTGGAGATTACGGGTGGCCGGGCCGGGGGAGGAGCGCAGGGAGGTCCGCAGGCAGAGCCCCCGAAAGCCAGCCCCGCTGGAGGGCCAGGGCTGGGTCCAAGGTTAGGATCCCCGCTACGGCCGCGCTGCGCAGGGCGGCAGAAAAGGGATTTAGGGCCCTGAGCCAAGATGCACAGAGTGGAGAAAGGGTACGAAGGGGAGCGGGGCGGAAGAGATTTGCTTCCTTAGAGAATTGTGAAATGTCCCGGGCTGAGGGGAAACGCAGCCAAAAACACCCAGTTTGGTGGTCAGGCAGCTCTCATCCGGAGATAAACAGCCAGCTGCTGCCAGAAACCGCTCCCCTCGCCACACACTCATAAGCCTTGAACCCTTATGCTCGCTCACCCACATACGCAAACATATACACTTAAAGTAACACAAGCAAAACTCACACACACACGTGTAAGAGGTCGAGCCACGTGACGGGGACGTTTTTGTAGGTCGAATGCGGTCAAGTGCCGGCAGTTTCCTACACTTCAGTCAAACACGCGCGCGAATACCTGTGCCTTCTCACACGCTGTCCCAAGGGCAGGCCCCGAGTACACGATGAGGCAAACACCCGCTGTCCCGAGCTGTCCCTCCCCTTGTCACTATCACATTACCTCGTTTTACTTTCCAGCACTTTCGACTACAGACAAAACGTATTCGTTTTCTTGTTTGGGGGTTGCTTGTGTCCCCAACTCTCCCCCACCCCCCGTGCAAGCTCCAGGAAGCTGAGGAAGTTCCTGGAAGTTCCGTTTGGGCTGCAGGCAGGGTGCCTAGAACAGAGCTCAATAGACCGCGACACACACGTCCACTGGCCACTATCCACTGTCACCTTCACTCACTCCTACCCCCACCGTCCCCTGGGTGCCCTGCTGCCAAGCCAGAGCCTGTCATACTCACCGTGAGTGAAGAGAACGTTAGGCAGATGCCACCAAAGCCGTTCAGGGACAGCGCCAGGAATATCAATGGAGACAGAACTGGGAAGGGGAAAGGGGTGAATGAGGGCATCTGGGAGCTGTGGGAGGCCAAAGGCAGAAGCTGGGGTAAACGTCCACCTCCAGCCCACTCATTCTTTCTCGTGGGATCACAAGAGGCTAGACCTCTCACCTTCGGTGTCCCGAGAGGCCAGGGCCATGAGGGTGCAGGATGCAGCAAAGCAGGCGCTGTGGAAATTGACAGGGGAAGGCGGGGCGGGTGATCGGGAATACTCTCAGCCTCCCCTCCCGCTGCAGCACCTGCCCCTGCCCCTCCAGCTCCCCGAGGCCTGGCCTGACCACCTCACCTGCCAAGCAGGCGGGTGAGCCTGGGGCCAAAGCGGTCCATGACGATCCCCAGCGGCAGGGTGGTGGCGCTGAGCACGAAGGAGCCGATGGTGAAGCCCAGGTTGAGCATCTCTTCCTGATCGTCACAGGTGGGCCTCTGGAGCTGTGCACCTTGAGTGGTGTTAGTGGCGTTCTCAACTGAGGAGGAGGAGGAGGAAGGGAGGGCTCAGCACATACCAGCAGGAGCAGCTGGGCACAGGGGAGAGCGGCCTGGGGCCAGGGGCCCTGTGCTCAAGTCCCACGCCTCTGGTTTACTGCCAGCCAGGCGACCTTGGGCGGCCTAGAGTCGTGTCCACGCTGCTGGGGAAGGGACTCCACAAATGGCAGCAACTAGTACCTCACCCAAAGGGAGTCACACACCTAATCGGAGGCCTCGACTAGTTCAAACATGATCATAGACATCACATTATTTACCAAGTCGTAAGATCCACTCAATGTCCAAGCTCAGGGTATGCAGACCCCCAACAGGAGGCACCCCCGAATCTGGGGACAAAGTCAGTAAGTGACGCTTAGTTGATGTAACAAGAATTCACTTAAAACTCAGAGGAAGCTTTCCCCATAAATGACATTCTGATAAAAATAATTGCCGATATTTACAGAACACTTAACTATGTTCTAGGCATTGTTCTCAGCAGCCACTGAATGAACCCAATACAGCCCCCACGAGTCAGCGAATAAAGTATCTCCATTCTCCAGATGCTAAAACTGAGGTGCAAAACCAGGACCACGGCACTGCCCTCCCCACACCCTTTAGGAGTTCACCAGGACTTGTCCCTCCAGGTAAACGGCCAGCTTGGAGTTGTGACAAGTTATGAGAAAAGGCTTGTAATGCTTGTGGTGGGGGAAGGCGGGTGATTTCACTACATTCAGCGCTCAGTGAGCCATGAGGTGGCAGCTCCCCTGCCTATTTGTTACTTAGGCATCACTGCCAAGGGCAAACTCAAGGGGCACCTGGAAGGCAGGCAGACCAGGGCCTGGATTCCCACCACCATCCTTGCTTAGCTGTGCAGCCTTAGACAAGTAACGGCCTGTCTTTGAGCCTCAGGCCCCTTGCCTGTAGGAGGGGGCAGCGAATGCCTAGCCCACAGGCTCCTTAGGAGACCCAGCTGGAGAAGGTGAACGGGACCTACGCACAGGGCCGGGCCCACAGAAGATGCTCCTGAAATAGCTGATGAAAACGGGAAACGATGTCCCCCTGCCCCCGGGAGAGTCACGATGTGGTCAGCCTCTTCTCTAGGTGGGCCCCACGGTGAATAAGACAGGAAGTTCTCAGCTCTCCTGGGGCTTATATTAGATAATGAACAAGAGGATGCTGATTTTTAAAGAGAGACGGGGGTGCTGAGACGGGGGATGTGATAGTAGTGCCTGGTCGCAGGGGGCCGGGGTGGGGGGAGCACCTACTCTCAGTGGTGACAAGGACCCCTGACTTCAGCTATCTGAAGGGCTTGCAGGTGGCAGAAGGGTGAGGTGATCTGAGCGTTAGCGTAAGGAAGCACGTCACGAACTTTCAGATCACGAGTGCTGGCCGACCAGGGGAGGAAGCACCTTGGGCCCCGGGGAGTCAGTTTCCCATGGGTGGGTACCCGCTGCTGAGGAAGCTGGTGCTCAGGCCCCTGGGAGAGCCGGTTGGGGGCTTAGACCACACAGCTTTTGGGGTTCAGGGTGACACCATAGTTTAGTGATTTTTTACAATCACTGTTCGTTTCTCCGCCAGCTTTGTCGGCAACCATTTGCTCAGTCTGCACTCACTGGTGGGACAGCTGTACGGCCGACAGGCACTCTGCTGGGGCAGTGGGTAAAGCAGGAAGAAATGCAACGGTAATTTAGGCTGGAGACTGCTGACAGGGGACCGACAATGGCCCCCCCACACACACACACACACGTTCTGCTTGGCTGGGAAAGTGAATGCCAGTTTAACATCAGGAGTTATCACATAAAAACCCAAAATTCTGGCTTCTCTGTAAGAAGTCAGAAGACCTGGCCACTGCTGGGGCCGAGTGCAGGCTGCCCCCTGCCCAGGTCCACTCGGCCCCAAGTCCTTGCCCTCTCTAAATCACCCAGGTCCTCGCCTCACTGTTAGCTCTCAGCATTAGCCATCTCACACCGGCCCTGATTGGCCGATTATTAACTGGCTGGCCTCTGTTGGCACTTGACACTGTCCCGGCTCCTGAGTCTTTGACAATGAAAAGGCACGTTCTCCAACAACCAGTCCCACTAGCTCCAAATTAACACCAACTTTGTGCCAGGCTTTTTCACGTGGTATTTTTTTAAGACTTTATTTATTTATTTATTTATTAAGATTTTATTTATTTATTTTTAGGGGGGGAAGGGAGGGAGAGAGAGAGAGAGAGACATCAATGTGCGGTTGCTGGGGTTGCTGGGGGTTATGGCCTGCAACCCAGGAATGTACCCTGGCTGGGAATGGAACCTGGGACACTTTGGTTCCCAGCCCGAGCTCAATCCACTGAGCTACGCCAGCCAGGGATGACTTTATTTTTTTTAAGAGGGAAAGAGAGGGAGAGAAACATCAATGTGTGGTTGTCTTTCATGAGCCTCCAACTGGGGACCTAGCCCACAACCCAGTCATGTGCCCTCACTGGAAATTGAACTAGTGACTCTTCGGTTCACAGGCCAGCACTCAATCCACTGAGTCACACCAGCCAGGGCTCACATAGTATTTCATTTAATCCTTACAACAACCATAAAAAAGTGAGTATATGAACCCCATTTTATAGATGAGGGTCTGAGAAGCAAAGCAACTTACAGCCTTGAAGCTTCTTACAGGCAGGCTCAGCTTGAAAGTGAAGACAACCCCCAGAGCCAACGCTTTCCCATTGCACTGCAGGGCCTCTGTGTCCTGAAGAGGGCAGCTTGGTTAGTTGCCCCAGCCCAAGCACCTGCTGCCAAGTGCGGGCATTCTTCCCCTGGTGCTGAGTTCCAGCCCCGTGGGCTGCTAATAGCTCCAGGTCAATTAATGCATTCGTTTCTCTGCTTTATCGATCAGCCTCTTGTGAGTTTGACTAGTACGAGCTAGTTCTTGAGACCTAATCACTCTGCGTGGTTGGAGAGAGCCAGACTTCTGAAGCAAGCGGGAAGCAGGTCAGGATGCAAAGACCTCGTAGACCTCTATCCGTGGCAAGACGACAGAAGAAGTCTTCGAAGTGTAACCCAGCGGTCCACTTTTCCAGACAAGTCAAGTGAGGCATGGGGAGTGGGACAGGAAAAACATACCCACTAAGTCAGTAATGAAGTTGGGCTCAGGAGCCAGGGAAAACAGTGTCTCCCCAAGTGTGGTGTGCGTAGTAGGCGGGGTGCTCACGGTGGGTTTAGGAGGCACATGGAAGCTATTTAAACAGGTACCAAAACACACACATACACACATATGTGATACACATACAAATCTATATATGCATATGTATATAAATGTCTACCAAAAACATATGCATGCACATGCATGTATTAGAAGTATGTGTGTGCAATGCATGTGTGTACATGTGTGTAAGTAACACCAAACCCAAGATTCCAAGGACAGTACACTTTAAAATAAGGCCAGTTACTTTTTTAAGTGGGTTGATTTAAAAGGAAGTATTTAGTAAATAACAGCACCTCTGGCACACAGAACTAGTAAAACCATGATGGTGAGCTACAGATGACTAGGTCTGAGAAGCACTGGAAAAACGGGGTCAAGGTTAAGCATTCTGCCTCTGGAGTCAAGAGCAGAGCTCGATCCGGGCTTCACTAGCTGTGCCGCCGGAACCCAGAGGCCCTGGCATCTCACCTGGGAAAGGCGGATAATGGTGGCGGCCCCCTGCGAGGCTGGCTCTGAGGATTGCCGAGCACACAAACACCCACAAAATGATCCCGTTTTCTTCGTCTCCCAGGCAGCAAGCCCTTCCCACTCTGCTGCTTCACCTTCCTGCAGCCAACAGACACTTTCTCCAAAGCGCCTACAGGACCGGGCTCTAACGGGCCGTCTTGTCTACATCTGGACTCCTGCAGGAGGACGCGAAACTGAAGTTGGTCAGGGACAGATGTCTAGGGCAAAGGTTCCGGAGTCAGAGCTAGGACCGAATCCTCACTCTGCTTCGTATTTATTAGCTGTGTGACCTCAGGCAAGTTCCTCAGCATCTCTGAGCTTCAGTTTTCTCTCCCATCAAGGGGTTAATAGCACATCACACCATACACTTACACCACAGACTTGTTGTGAGGACGATCTAACTAGCAAATAGTAATTGCTTGATGAACTTTAGCCATTGTTCTCTTCTCTGGGCACTTAGGCAGGACACAAAGTAGCCGTAACTGAACTGCTGCTGCCTAAATTCTGAGCAACAAAATCCTCTTTGGCTGTGACACCCCTACAGGTGGGTCAACCACAGGGTACACCTCAACACAGGAACAGCAGAAAGCACCGAGAAGACAGAGGGTGTGGCCAGGGAATGTCAAAGCCGACACTAATGAAGAGCTCAGTAATGAGCTCCACGTTTGTTAAAGCAGGGGTCCCCGACCGGTACTGGTCTGGGCCCATCAGGGACCAGGCCGCACAGCAGGGGGTGAGTGTGAATGTACTGCCCTTGGATCTTCCTGAAACCATCCCCCTGACCACCCCCCCATGGAAAAACTGTCTTCCACGAAACCGGTCCCTGGTGCCAAAAAGGTTGGGGACCACTGTCAGTTAAATGACATCATCTTGTGCTCACATCATTGTATAGACTTAGACATGGAGATCAGGAGAGGGTAGGTGACTTGCCCAAGGTCACACAGCAAATGCTGGCAAAGCAGGGTCCAGAACAGAATAACAACCCCCCACAGGTTGTCTTGAATTTTGCGATCCTGCTCTCATTTCATTCTCACAAGAGCCCTGGAATAAGGAGTGTTGGTGGCTTAGAGTGGCTGAGGTGTTAAGAAGTTAAGTAACTGGCTCCCATCAGCCAACCAGCCCAGAGCAGAGTTGAAAGTGAAGCTGCTGCCTGTTTCCACACACCATGGGGACACAGATTCCTGGGCTGATTCTGTGTTCTCAGGACCCTGTAGAGAGAGAGGCTCAGACCACAGTGAATGTAGCTTCGAGGAGCAGAAAATGGGCATTTTTCATAGGGCAGCAGGTCTACGGCCAAATAGGATACAGCACCCCCAGTCTGATGTCAAGGACTGAGGTGGGAGCCCCTTGAATGAGAGACAGGTGAGGGCAGAGACACATGTGCCGGGCCTTCAGAGAGTAGACAAATGAGTTCTGAGACTAAGAGGAGAGTTCACTTTGGTCACCTCCAGTGACCCCAAATACCCAGGCTCAGATGCACACTCACTCTGGGCAACTCAGCACACCAGGTGGACACCTCGCACCACATACAAAACTTAACTCTGATTGGGCCACAGATCTAAAGGTAAGCGCTGAAACTATAAAACTCCTCGGAGCAAACACAGGCGTAAGTCTTTGTGACCTCCGATCAGGCGACGGTTTCTTAAACATGACACCAGAATACAAATGGCAAAAGAAAAACTACACAGATTGGACTTCACCAATACTGAAGACTTGTGTGCTCCAAAGGACACCATGAAAGTGTGAAGATGACACCCAGTGGGAGAAAGATTTTGCAAATCACTATCTTACAGAGGACTTGTATCTGGAATATCAAGAACTCTTCCAACTCAATAATAAGAAGGCAAATGACGCGATTACAAATGGGCAAAGGATCTGAATAGATGTTTCTCCAAAGAAGATCTGCCCATGACCAAGAAGCACACGAAAAGATCCCCAGCACCACTTGCCATCAGGGAAACGCAGGCCAAAACCACAAACAGTAACGCTTCATGCCCACTAGAATGGAGACAATAAAAAAAGATGAGTAATGGCAAGTGGTGAGGATGTGGAGAACTGAAACCCTCATACACCGCTGGCTGGGAATGTAAGCTCTTGCAGCCACTTCGAAAAACAGTCTAGCAATTCCTCAAAGGGTTAAACAAAGAGCTTCCCAACGGCCCAGCAATTCCACTCCTAGGCATACACCTAAGGGGAAGGAAAGCATATGTTCAAACAAAAACCTGTACACAAATAGGAGCATTATTCCTAAAAGCCGAAAGGCGGAAACAACCCACAAGGCCACCAGCCAAGGAATGGATAAGGATAAGGAACACGTGGCAGATCCATACAATGGAGTATTAGTCATCATGGGAAGAAACCAAGTCCGGCGTGTGCTACAATTAGAGACGAACCTCGAAAACATCATGCCAAGTGAAACAAGCCTATCACCGAAGACCACATACTATGAGAGGCCATTTATAGGGAATGCTCGGAACAGGCAGACCTATGACAAAAGGTAGATGAGTGGTTGTCCAGTGCTTGGGAGCAGAGGGGCGTGAGGAGAGTGGGTCCTGCTAGTGGGCACAGGGTTGCCTTTGGGGTAAAGAAAATGTGCTCAGCTTGGTTGTGATGATGGTTGCACGTCTCCGAATAGACCACAAGCCATTACGTTGTACACTTTATTTTTGGTTGTTGTTGTTTTCCTTGGCAGGCATTAAGTATATTTATTCAACTGCAACTATTTCTTCAAAGATGATTTCTTTCTTTATTTTTAATAGGATTTTTAAAGTTTTATTTTTCAATTTTCCATTAGGGTTGGCAAACAATATTATACTCCTTTCAGGTGCACAATATAGTGATTAGACATTTGTATACCTTATGAAGAAACCACCTGATCTGTCTAGTACCTCTGTGGCACCATACGTGGTTATTACAATATTATTGCCTATATTCCCTGTGCTGTACTTCATATCCCCGTAACTATTATTAAGTTGTATAGTTTAAGTGCGTAAACTGTAAGGTGTGTGACTTATATCTTACCCAAGCTCTTGTCCATATTTTTTAAAAACTTAGGTGGGAGGATGGGCAGCAAAAGAGAAGCAGGAGTTTGTGGGGGGTGATGGGTCTGTTTTAAGTATCGATTATGGTGATGGCTCCTGAGGTGCACGAGTGTGTCAAACCTCATCAAAATGTGTGATGCGATGTCATCTTCAATATAGTTGATTTATAAAAAAAAACGTGGCAAAGGCAGGAAGAAGCTGCTAGGTTGGCAGTGGTGGGCACCAAGGCCATAAGGACAAGTCGTCTCCAGTCTCCACGGTAAACAACTCCAAGGGGACCTGGGCTCCCCCCCCTCCATTTGCCAGTGGGGCTCGGCCAAGCCCTTCTAGCTTTCTGCCTGGTTCTCTCAGCTACCCTGGAACGCCCATCACTTCATCCCAGACCCGCTCCCACTGGCCCAGCTTGCCTTCCCATGACAGGTGTCAGCTCCAGTCTCCACTCTTCCAGCCCCATCATTGTGTAACTGATGCCACACTCCATGCCACCTGCTGCTTCCTTACAGATAACCATGGCAGGGGGGAAGCGGCCCCTGGTAGAGCCTGGGCCGCCCAGAGCAGAGACCAAGACCTCCCCTGCGCCACCCCAAGACCTCAGCCCTCTCCCACAGTCAAGGCTGGTGCCCAGAAGGAACTGAATTGAGGGACCAAGTAAATAAAGCCAAGAAGACACAAACATTTATGAAGCACCACTGACTCTCACAGCACTCCCATGGGATAAACATTACGGCTCTTCCCGTTTTTCAGACCAGGCCATTGAACCTCTCAGTGTTGTAAGGAACTCACTGATGTCACCCAGATGGTAAAGTGGTAGAAGCTGGAATTCAAACCCAAGCTGGTCTTCCTCCAAGAGCCTGTTTCACAATGTGGAGGCTGGAGGAAGAGAACGAGGGCAAGGGCCTAACTCCACGTCCCTCCAGGTCCTTCGGTTGGCCTCATAAGGCACAGCCCTCCTTCTCAGAAAAGGAAAATGCCCTTCCAGCTGTGTTTTCTGAGAAATGGAATGCCAGCATTCCTACTCTCTAGTCACACCAAGTCAAGGTTATGGAAATGGAAAATAGGAACTATCCACAATGCCTCACCTAGAGGAAATACGGCTAGTCTTAACTTGGTACAAACGGGTGATTTGAAGACCTGGGGGCTCAAAGGTCCTGAAAAAGGAGGGCAGGTCCTTTAAGGTCAACCCACTTCGTCGGCTCTGCTGTGCCTGTTTAGCCTACAATAGCCCTAGCCAGAAGTCCCTCACCAGGCAGCTGCAGCACTTCCCCTTCTACAAGTCTCCATCTTGCTCTAGACCTGAGGCTGCTAACGACCTAGGACTCTGCCCGTCAGCCCAGGAGCTGGATGCCCAGCAGGGTATGGCCATTCAGTGAAAACTGAACTAGATGAACCAGGCAGAGTGGGCAGAGAGCCGCCCATTCTCTAGGTGAAGTTCGAACGGGTTCGGGAAGCAGCCGGGCCAACTTGCTGTCCAGTGCTCCAGTTTAAGGAGCCCTCTGCTTTCTGTGCACTCAGCCACCTGGCTACCATCCCCCCTCTGCCGCTCCTCTCTCCCAGCCCGACCGGCTCCTTCTTGAGCATACCTTCGCACAGGCTGGAATAAAATCCCTCGTTCTTGAGCATGATCAGCAGGGAGCCCCAGCCCAGGAGTACGGCAGAGAAGAAGAGATTCTCCAGCACAGCCGTGCAGGCCATCCACCAGCGCCTCCGGTACGCCTGCTGCAGCGTGGGGGCCATGCTGGCCAAGAGCCTGCACAGGAACAGAGCGCAGAATGGAGGGCCCCCCAGCGGCCCCTGGGTGAGGTCCTCCATCGTGGTGGCTCTTGAAACCCCTCGAGCCAGCCCACGAGGGGACCTTCAGGGTGGCCACATGGATCCCTGAGCTTCTCAGAAGGGACAGCCGAGCTGGCTCTGGGCGCGCTGGCGGTGCCAGGGGCGCGCGCAGCACTGAGCTCCCGCCAGGCCACTATCGGAAACAAGAAAGGTCCTGTCTGCGCGCAACAGCTTCCTGGCGCGCTGCCAGGCTCTTCCACCCCGGACAGAACGCTCAGAACCCCGCTCCCAGGGGCCGAGCCCTCACTATCCCAAGTTCCCAAAGGTCAGCAAGAGGCAGAGCGCACTCTGAAGCCACCAGTGACCAGTATCCGGCCTCCCGCGCTAGGAAGGACCCCCCAGAAGCAGCGGAAGGAGGAAGGGGAAATCTGCAGCTGGCCTAAGACACCCCTCTTCCTGTTGCCCCTATAAGATCGCGCGTCTCCTCTGGGACTGGGCGACAGCTAGTCCTCCCCTGCTCCGCACCCCAGGCGATCCGCGTCCCTACATTCTCTCAGTCCAAGCCAACAGCTGCCACGTGGACCGAGACCCAGGGCGGGCCCAACTGCGCCCTTGGCGCCCTGGGGCGCCCCTCACTCACTCAGGGCGCCGAGCCCCACGCTTCGCGCCTCGGAAACCGCCCTCCGGCTCCTGCCCGGGGAGGGGGCTCGGCTCCGGCAGGAAGTCCGGCGCCCGCTGACTTTATAAGGGCAGTGGCGGCTGATGGGCCGGCTGGCGGGCGTGTTTACCAAAGGAAGGAAAGAAGCCCGAGCTCCCCCCGCCTCGACCGCCGCTGCCACCGCGGGAGGAGATGGGACCGGGCGGCGCGGGGGCGGGGAACGGCCAGCGGGATGAGACCAGGACAAGCGGAGAGAAGTGGGACAGGCAAGGGCAAGGGCAAGGGGTTGGGGGGAGGAAAGCACGAGTCGCTTCTCCGGGGACCTCAGTACCTTCATCCGAGAAACGGGACTTTAGATCCGGACGCCCGGGCAGGTCCGTCCAATCCCAAGGGAGTCGCTCGGAGCAGAGGAAGTGCGGCCAGAAGGGGCCCAGAGGAAGCGGGGACTGGGAGGGAGCCAAGCAAAGCGGAGGGCGGGACGCGCTGGAAGAGACTGAACGAGGCGCCGCCAGACCCCAAGGGCTCAGGTAACGGGTTTTTCTTGGCGAGTCTGGGAGCGTCGGCGGCAGCCGACCCCCCCCCGTGGCTCTCAGCGGACGCGCGGCCGGGGACCCCGGAGCGCTCCCCGCTGCTCACCTCAGGTCGCGGGCAAACGCCCCTCCTGCAGCCGCGGACGCCTGCGGGGCGCAGCGCCCTAGCGGCGCGTGCACGTTCTCGGGGTCCCGTGTCCGGCGGGCCCAGCCGGGACCAGCACGAGCGCTCCTCGCTTCTCCGCGTGCCGGGCCCCCGCCGCCTCCGGGGCTCAGCCCGGCACCTGGGTGCGCTCACCCCCTCTGCCCTCTCGGAACAAGTCACGGAGCTGGGAGCCCCCCGCCGACACCGGCCCGTGAAGCCGGGCAGGGACGAAGTAGAGGCACGGCGTCGATACTTGTATTTATACCAGTCCGGGGCTGCACCCTGAGGTAGGGGCGGGGGCTCCCTTCCCTTCCCCTCCTCCTAGGTCAAGTTTCACACACACGTGACTCGCACTCTGGTCCCCGGCACCTAAAATTTCCACCGTCACCTCTCCCCCTCTGCACCGCCTCCCCCAGACCAATCCGGCAGCGCCCTCTCTATCCTTGATCAAAACAAGCAGAGGTTTGGCTGGAGCGGACAGGCCGGGACGCTGGACAGGCTTGGGTGGGGTTTTGAACTGTGCAGCTGGAAGTAATGTTTTTCAAGACGCAGAATGACACCGATTTCTTCGGAGTTAGATGGAGGTCTGAGTTTGGAAACTGATTGGCCTGGGTTACCTTGGGCGGCTTGCTTTACCTGTCTGAGCCTTGGGCTCCTCCCCTGTAAATTGGAATAACAGCATAGCCCTACCTGCCTACCTGCCTACCTGCGGGAAAATGGCAGATGGAATTGGGGGTTCTGGTACAGGTGAAATGCTCAGCACAGCGCTTGGTACCTAGTGGGCATACAAAATGTTCATTGTTGCTCATTGTTGCTGCTGCTGCTGCTGCTGCTGTCATAATTTTCAGAAGGCCTGGTGATGGGATGCTTCTAGACACTTATTAACTGATTGAGTCCTAATACATTTCTCAACTTCCTGGGCCTGTTTCCTCATCTGTAAAAGGGAAGGTGTCACTGCTGGGATGGGCGTGCGCATGGATGAGGTGACAAAGGCAAATCAGTAGAGAGCTGAGCTGCGTGCCGTGTGTCGAAAGCAGCACTGGTGGTAGCCACGGAGCCGCTTGGCCACGTGAGCAAATGCCCAGGGCGTTCCAAGAAGACGTCAGGCAAGAGGGCATCTCTGAACAGCTGCGTCACCAAGCCAAGAGAGGAACTCAGATTTGCTGAGTGACTACCGTAAACCAGGCACCTCCCAAACAAACACTGTCATCAAGTCCTCAAAACATCATGGTCTCACTGAAACCTCACAACTTTCCGCAGACGGAGAAGGCTGGTGGCTGGCAGGTGGAACGTGGTTGGCAGAGGCAGGATGCAGACTCAGACCTCTCCGTCTTCCTCGAGTGGCCCTTGCCACTCCTCCGGGTCAGGAGGACGGCGACCGACAGCTAAGGCCTCGCCTTGGGAAAGGCACAGGGAGTTCTCCCTGGCAAGAGCACAGGGTCCGGCTCTGATGGTTTCAGTTCTTCAAATTCATTGCCGGCTCCCTGAACTTCCAGATCAAGTCCAAACTCCTTAGCTTAGCACCAGGGGCACGAGAATAAAGGTTCTAACCCAAGATGGTCATGGATCCCTTGGAGAAGCAAATAACATGTTATGTGTGAACTTGAGCACACATACACATTTTTCCACTCAGATTTCGCTTTCCACGGGCTCCAGGCATCCACGGACACCCCAGGGCCATCACACTCAACCTTCCCCAACCCACAGGTCCATGTTTTCTCCCAGTACACTGTCAGCTCCCTGAGGACAAGGGCCCGGCCTGCTGTGTTCACTGCCGTATCTCCAGCTCCTGGAACAGCACTTGGTATCTAAGAGGCACTCAGTGAGCACCTGTGGAATGAAGTGTGAAGCCTCCTGGTTTCACACCTCCTTGCCTTTGCACCTGTTCTTCCTGTGGGGACGAGAGAGTCCCTTCTTCATCTCTAAGGTCCTCGTCCTTTAGAACTCAGCTCAAGTTTGACCTCTTTCTGGAATTCGCCTGATCTCTTAGACCGGCTTAGGGACCCTGCGCCCACACTCTCTATTCTAATCTCTGCTGAAGCCCTCACTCACTCTGATCTAGATCCATCAGTTTACCTGCCTGCCTCGCTCCCCATGATATATAAGTCTCTCCGGGGCAGGAACCACATTGTAGGTGTTTGTAAACCTTTCACGGGACCTTGTGTGTCACAAGCGCATGGCAAACATTTGTTAAACAAATAAAACAAAGTGGTGGGAAGCGGAGCTGGAAAAGCAGGCTGAGGTCAGTTTGGAATGACCTCTGAGAGGCCAAGGACTCCCAGTGCTGTGAGACAGGTGATCTTGGGTTTTGTTTTCTTGTTTTCTTTGGCTCTGTTTGTTTTTAAGGAAGGGGACAGACACGGCCGGGCTTGCGTGTGTAATGGATGGAGGAGGGGACACTGGAAAGGAGAGAGACTCTGAGTCCCCAGACACTACCCGCAGTTTGAGGAGAACGGCCTTATCGCACGGGATCTCCTGCGGGCTCCTCCTGGCTCCAAGCTGCTTCACAGCCCAGTGCACAGCAGTGCTAGCTCAGGAGTGACACAGGCCAGGTCTGGATTCTGGCTCTGCGGCTGATTAGTTGAGCAATTCTGCCCAAGGCACTTTCTTCTTCCAGAGCCACCTCTTCTGGTCTGTTAAGTGCCAAAAATAATAGTGAACTGGGTCCCTGGACCCCATTCCAACGTTGGGGGTGACCCCCACGCCAACAAACAACTCTCAGACACCAGCAGGGAGTAGAAGAATTCAACTAAATTCTGACACTATCTACCCAGAGATAACATCAGATTCCACAGGTTAAGGGTTCAGCCCTACAAGGCCTCCCCCCTCCAGACACACAGACTTCAGACGCCAGCCCTAAGCCCAGGCTCTCTGTGCGTCTGACCAACTGGCTACACCCTGGAGGTTGCAGGGACGCCCTCCGACTCAGAATGCCAGTCACAAGTCCGGGTTGTCACCTGGGCCTCTGACCCGACTGGCTGTAAATCATAGGTTCTACATCCCCCTCCCTGGGTTCCATGACTTCGCTAGAAAAGTTCACAGAATTTAGAAAAACCTGTTACTGGCCAGATCACTAGTTGATTGTGCCAAAACTCAGGAGCAGCCAGATGGAAGAGATGGACAGGGTAAGGTATGTGGAAAAGGACGTGAAGTGTTCACACCCTCCCAGACCTGCTTCTTGGCCCGAGTCTGCATGTGGTCCCCACCCAGAAGCTTCCTGAACCCCGTCCTCTTGGGTTTGTATGGAGGCCTCATTACATAGGAAGGATTGATTAAATCGTTGAACATAGGCAATTGATTCAACCCCCAGCCTCTCTCCCCTCTCCGGGAGTCAGGTCAGAGGAGGGAGGAGGGTGGGACCAAAAGTTCCAGCCCTCTAATCATGTGGTTGGTTCTCCTAGCAAACAGCCCCTGTCCTGCGGAACTGCGGAATGGAGTTCACCTCGTTCTCATGGCAGGAGACACCTGTTTCATTTTCAACACTTAGGGGATTTTGTGAGCCAGGAACTGTGGATGCAGTCCAGATATAATGGGAAATAAAGTTGGGTCATCAGAATGACACGTATATTTCTTTTTTTTTTTAAGAGAGAGAGAGAAACATCAATGTGCAGTTGCTGGGGGTCATGGCCTGCAACCCAGGCATGTACCCTGACTGGGAATCGAACCTGCAACACTTTGGTTCCCAGCCCGAGTTCAATCCACTGAGCTACGCCAGCCAGGGCCTATGTATATTTCTTACAATATCTCAAATATTAGCCCACTTACCATGTAAGAAATCACTTATTCAGCCTAACAAATAGTTATTATGCATCTTTGCATGAGGAATATAAATAGAGTGGACACGCTGCTTTGGAAAGGTTTGGCAGTTCCCCCAGATAATTAAACATAGGGCCATTCTGACCCAGTAATCCACTCCTAGGCATACACCAGAGAGAAGGGAGAACACACAACAACACAAAAACACATGCACAAATTGCACAGCCACGTTATTCACAGTAGCCTAAAAGTGCGAACAACCCAATTGTCCATCAGCTGAGCAGAGTTCCTTGTTATCTATTGTTCCTTACTTCCCCCTAATGAGTACTGTATTTTACCTGAATTCTTATGCAAAATGAGCCCAATAAAAGCAGGTTTAGATGGTAAATCGGCGTGCTCCCCACTAGAGAGGGTGGCCATTCCGTCCCAACTTCTCCACAGAAACTAGTCTGTCTCTGTGCATGTTTTTTCTTGCATTTCATTGAGCCATCCGCAGCGTTCTGTGATCACTGCTGGCCAGTGACCCACGCATCAGATTGCCAGCGGGGATGAGGCTTCTTCCAGGGGAAGTGAGAATGGCGCGCCTTTGGATGGTGGTGATGGTTGCACGACTTTGTGACTATGCTAAAATCCACTGAATTTTGCACTTTGCAAGAGTGAAATTTTATGACATGTGAGTTTTATCTCAATTTTTTTAAAATTTTAAACTTCTGCATATGTCAGGCCCTAGGGATTCCATGGTGAATAAGTCACAGACCCTGCCCTCAGAGAACAAAAAGTCCATGGCAGAGAGGCTTAGCTGGGCCGAGTGGTCACCTGTGAAGTGTAATTGCACCAAAGGAAGCACCATGGAGGAGACAGGTGTGGTGCTGTGAGAACGGAGGATGGGGGGCGGGGGTGGTGGGAGGGATGTAGACTGGAGGTCAGGGAGGAGTTCTTAAGGATGCTGCTTGCACTTAAACCTGAAGCTTTCCATGTCTGAATCAGTTACTTATCGTCCCCTGAGACAAAGACCCAGCACAGGCAGGGTTCCCCCACAGGACAATGCCTGAGACATTCGGGGAAATGAACCAGAGAGTGGGTGACGCCCCTAGGAAGGGGCTGGGGGCTGCTGTGAGTTTGCAGCTGGAAAAGTAGATACAGAGCAATCATACTGGATCTTCTAAAACAGTAAGAAGTGCTCAATAGTGGCAGAAATGACTTTCCTCCTCCCTGGCTCGCTCCTCCTCCGTGGGAGCCTCTGCCAGTTGCTTGTGCCACAAAACTGGAGTTATTCTAATCTTACTCCAGGTGTACCGTTCACATTCAAACCTGTGGTTTCTGCGGTCAAAGACCTCTGGTCTCCGTCCCCTGCTGTTTCCCACGCCCAGGTCACCATCGGCTCCCAGCTGGATTCCTGCAAGCCCTTCAGCCTGCCCTTTCTGATCCCACCTGTGCACAGGATCCCTCCATGCAGTCAGAACTATCTACTGGGAGGCCAGAGTCCATCAGGGCCACTCCCCTTGAGAGCTTCTCGTGGCAGCTGGGGAAAGGTACGAACTCCCAACAATGCCCAGGAGTCTGTCTGGGCTTCACTGCTGCCCCCAGCCTCCCTCTGGCCTCCCTGCTCTCTAACTTGTGCCTCAGTGACCTCTTCCACCTGAGGTTCCTCCTGGCCATGGAGCAGTCCCTTGCCCTGGCCTATCCGGTCATTCAGATTTTGACTTAACTTAGGGAAAGCTCCTTGCCTGACTCCAGCAATATATCCCTTTGCTGTGTGACCCATGGAACATCTGGATTTCCCTTTGATGAAACTCGCCGCAAGGTGTCTGTTTCCTCTGATGGACTACACGGGCTGGAGGGCAGGGACCTGTGCCTACCTTCCTTGCCGCTCTCCTCCCACAACGTAACCCAGAACTCCCCGCCCACCGTGCCCCAGCCACCTGACAAATTCCTACCCGTCCTTCAAACCTCACTTGCCTGTGACTTACAGCCTCCCTGAGCACCCAGACCTGGGGGCACATCTCTCTGCGTAGCCACTCAGCTCCCTGGACTTAGCTGAACTGCACGAGCCACTGATTTCGATGTCCCCCCACCTTTACACTGTCCATCTTGTTTCCCTTTGCCCCAGCACCTAGAACAATGCTCATCACAAGACTCCTCTCAGGTCAGACCACAAGAATTCTTATGAAAATCCCTAAATTTGCATGTAAAATTCTACGTGTGTGTACATTTTTCTAAAAAAACAGTCCATGGCTGTTGTGGACTTTCAAACGTGTCTAGGACCTGTCAGAGATTAAGAACCTCTCCCCAGGAGCTGAAGGAGTTGTCTTTCCTTCAGAACAGCACTGCCAACCCGGACCTCCACTAGTGTGTGAGTGTGGGGGGGGGGGCGGGGTTGTGACACCATCCCCACTAGAATATGGGCTCCAAGAGGGCAAGGATCCTTATCTGTTTTGCTCATTAATGTGTCCCAAATGCCTGGAATGGTGCCTGGCCCATCCTCCATGTAAGTGTCGAATGGCCATAGTCTCAGACCATTGTAACGGCTGTGACAACTGTGTGTTACTTATAGCTACATAGCAAATTACCCCAAAATGTTACAGTTTAACACTTGTTATCTTAGTTTCTCTAGGTCAGGAGTCAGGGTGCAGCTTCGATGGGTCCTTGGCTTCAGGGTCTCTCACAAAGCTGCAAAGTGTTGGTCAGGGCTGTGGTCACCCAAAAGCTTGACCGGAGGGGATCTGCTTCTGACCTCTCTCATGCGGCTGTGGGCAGGATTCACTTCCTCCCTTGGCTGGAACCTGCCCCCCAATTCCTTACCACATGGGCCTCTTCACAGGGCAGCTCCCCAGAGGGAAGCTTGCTTCACCAGAGTAAGCAAGCAAGAGGAGAAAGAGAAAAAAAAAGAGAGAACTAACAAGAGGGCCACTACAATCTTCTGTGTCTTAACCTCAGAAGTGGCATCCCTCGCCTTTGCTGTGTGGTTAGAAGCAAGTCTCTAGGCCCTGAGGCATGAAGGGAAGGGAGCCACGTGAGGGATGCGTAGCAGTGGGCAGGGCACAGAGGGCCCTCTTACAGACGGCCTACAGCACGTTTTCCCATAGAGCGTCCAGCTCATCCGGCCACCCGGAGCAGAGACCACGCAGACCAGAAGGCACAGGCCCAAAGCCTACAGGTCCAGCAGACGACAATGACAAAGGAAGAAACTCAAGGTGGGAAGTGTGGTGGACAGCCCAGCCTCTGCCCAGCCTCCAGCGGCCTGCTGCAAAAGCAGGAATGTAGGCTGACTTGTTAGTTCTTCTAAATTTTCAAAAGAAGTGACAGTCCAGATTCTCATGCGATATTTCCTGATTTTTAAAACTGTGATAATGCAGCAAAAACACATCTGAGGATTAGTTTTTGACTCTTCTCTATGGCACGAAGAGCCCAAGCTATTCTAATACCCTTTGCCTGTCTGTTCGTCTCTCCTGTACTCACCCCTCCCACCCCCTGCACTCATTCACTGAGGGCAGGGACATACCCAGCTGGTTCTATAGTTCTTTGCATGTAACAGGCCAACAACTAATACTGTTGAATGAAATACGAAATCGCTGTCCCTTTGAGGAGCTCGCCCACCCCACCCCAATCCTAGAGGACTGGTTAAAACTTGGCATTGGTGTCTGAATAAATTAGAATCCTGGCTCTGCTGCTCGTTTGTTGTGTGACCTTCAGCAAGTTACTAACTGTTTGGAGGCTCGGCTTCTTCATCTATAAAATGAGAATAATTGGGCCTGCTCCACAGTCGTTGTAAGGATTAACTGTAATAAATATACTTATTAGCACACTGCAGTAACTCAATAGCTGTTCTTACATCATGCCCCTTCTTTCCTCACTCGCTTAATCCGATTAAACCAGCGTCTACCACTATCCACCTGGCTGGCAGCTAGAGGGAGTCCTAAGGTGAGAGATCTGGGAGCGTCACTGCCCGGGTTTACATCCTTCAGCAGTTTGCTGATCCCCTTAGTAGGAGAAAATCCGAACTCTTTTAACAGCTCACCAGGCTCTCTTGGACCTGCGCCCGCCCAGCTTTCAAGCCTCAGCTCTCACCGCCACCTCCCTGCGCACTCAGCACTCCAGGCACACCCCAGCTTTGTTTCCTGGACCCTCCACACTTTCTGCCACTTCAACACAAGTGCTCTTGTCTCCACAACTACTGTCCCTTCTAGGTCTTCCAGCGATGCGCTCAGAGAATTTTTGAGGTATCTTGCTAAACCTGAAAGCAAGCCCGGTATTAATTTTCCTCACCTCTCCCCTCTTCCTTAGCACAAGGCCCACATAGGATAAGCAAATAATACGTAATTGTAGAATTGGCCACGGCAGTGCCCATCGATCCCGTGAGCACACAGCGCCACCTGGTGAACCAAACTTGAACTTCGGCACCTAGAAAGAAGCCTCAGCTCTCTGCCCACCACTAATGCCGGTGGACAACGGTTTTGAAGTTTTCCAGGGGTCTATCCAGGGTCTTCTCACACAAAACTTCGATTTTTTTTTTTAAAACGCTAACATTATTGCATGCTTAATGTGAGCCAGGAACTCTCCGAAACACTTCAGTAATTAACACATTTAATTTTTACAACCAATGAGTTAGGTACTTTTATTGCTGGTTTGTAGATGGGGCAACTGAGGCACAGGGCAGTTAAATGCCTCACCCAATGTCACACTGCTAGAAAACGTCACCTCAGGCGGTCTGGCTTGAACCTTCACCTTTAAGCCTGAAACTCACTGCCTCTATCCTGTCTCCTTCATTCCACGCCCGGTGACCCGGTGAGGCGACACCCCAGACACCTCCCTCTACCGAGAAGGCCCACTGTGAAGAGACTACTCTCACAGTGGCATTGGTGTCAACCGAAATCCCACGTGGACTGAGTGTCCCCCACATTCTGGAAGCTGAACACCTCTCCACCTGCATTCCTCAGGACAGGAACTAGCGGTGGGGGCAGCCTCCCCTCCACGAGGCAGCAAATGCAGCTTTCAGTCCACGGCTCTGCCCTGCTCGTGACCCCAGCAAGCAGCCGTTCCTCTGGGCCCCCAGCTCCTAAGAGGACCCCTAGCTCGGCTGGGCGGGTCAGATGGGGTGGGTAGTGTATGGAGAGTGAGGAGCTCTGTCCCTAATTCAGGTGGATGCTGAGTGGCAACGGTGATCACTTGTGTCCTCTCTGGATCATGTACCAAGTAGGGTCCCTTCACATGTTCGGTATTGCCATGTGGACCCAACAGGTTGGCTGCTTCCTTCTTAAATCCAGCCTACCTTTCACTGGCACCTCTAAATACTTTTTTTTAAAAGATTTTATTTATTTTAGAGAAAGGGGAAGGGACGAAGACAGGGAGAAAACATCCATTGGTTGCCTCTCACACACCCCCATCTGGGGACCTGGCCCACAGCCCGGGCATGTGCCCCGAGTGGGAATCAAGCCAACACTTTGGTTCGAAGGCTGGCACTCAACCCACTGAGCCACACCAGCCATGGTGTGATGTATAAAAAGTGTAAATACTTTTTTATAGCATTTGTAATGCCTGCCTTCACTTAATTTTGTCATTTAAATATTCGTTGTCAATAATTAATCACTTATAGTTATATACTTAATATAAACATGAGTATGTTTTACAAATTGTGTAATATTAAGTATATTTATACATCATATGTTATGTAACAGCATATACAGGGTCCAGCCTGCTTGAGTGTGGTTGGTGAGGTAATATGGGTGTAGTTAGTTTTAATTTCACTTAAAATGTCATATGGTGTGCCTCAGGGTGACACTGTTCTCACAGAATTACATACTTATGATTTTGTAATAAACGATTGTGTCATTTAAAAAAGGGGAACTTGTGCTGGACTCAGTATATTGTTTTTATATTTTTATTTTTTAAAAAACATGGTATTTGTCCTATCTCTTTCTGGGGAGAAGGAATCCGCCTCCTCTTCTTCCTTGTCTTCCTCATTGAACGAGCAGGGGGTGTCTCACCACCTGGGGACTCGGTGAGAGGCCACACTGCTAGACGGGGGACTGTTTGGGGGCAAGGAACTGTTGCTTAGGCCACTTCAGCACCCGAGAATAACCCCCTGGCTTACACTGGACTGGGCCCAGGTGGCACCAGTGGTGAGGCCTAAATGTGAAACTCAGGGTGGAGGTCACACGTAGTCCCTGATTTGACCAAGGTCCTGTGGAGGTATCTGCGATACAGCCTGTACAGCCTTTGGCACCAGTGATGCAGCGAGGTTCAGGTCCTCCAGAGAGCATCTGCCTGACTCCAGGCCAAAGGACATTCCCCTCTGCTGCAGCGTCTCTGTGTCATCATGGATCTCAAAGGTGCTGTCAAAATGGAAAAGACATTCTACACTTGTCACTGGAGATGCTGCAGTTTATGACTGTTTCCCTGCTTAGAGTGACGATTATAAATGGCAGCTGAATGGTGGAGTTGAGTGCTGGAGGGCCCTGGTTCTGCAGTTCATTTTGTCGATTCCTCTGTACCAGGTTTTTGAAAGCCATTTGCTGCAGAAGCTCTCGAAGCTGCGCCCACTGCCGCTTTATCAGTTCTGTCTGCCTCTCCTTCTCTTTCTCCAGGTTTTTCTTTTTTTAATAAAGATTTTATTTATTTATTTTTAGAGAAGGGGAGGGAGAAAGAGAGGGAAAGAAACATCAATGTGTGATTGCCTCTTGAGCATCCCCTACGGGGGACCTGGCCCACAACCCAGGCACGTGCCCCGACCCCACCCATCCTTTGGTTCGCAGGCCTGCGCTCGATCCACTGAGCCACACCAGCCAGGGCCTCCTTCTCCAGGTTTCGACACTCCTGAGGAGAGTTGCCAGGCCAATCCACCTGATTTTTTTTTCCTTTGAAATAATATTCATTGTCATTAGCACATTCAAAACACCACAAACTCTTTGCCTACTGTTTTTCTGGGCATAAGCCGAATCAGCTGCCAAACAGTTATTTGAATTGCTGAACTCCGATACCAGCTCATCAGCTACTTCGTTGTATGACATTGTACCTTTCTGCTGAAACTTTCTGACACTTTCACTGAAGAATGTCTCAAGCCTTTGCCATTTTTATCTCTTTTGCTTTGTTTACTTTCTGAAAAATGGGAGTCCATAAATTCTCTGGCCCATATTCTATCGCCTGGACCCATCCAGTAGCTTCTGCTACATGTGCCTGAGTAACCCCTGCTGGCACAGGGGACTGTGGACTCCCAGTCAGAACACTTTCGGAACTGCTTAGTCTCTGTCCTGTGCTTACAATCACTTGGGGCCCAACCTTCACATTTACTGGTGCTGAGGTTTTTGGTAAAATCTTTGTTGGTGACTTGGTGCCACACACTGGAAATGCAACAAATGAAATGCCATCTCAGAGATACTGAGGGTTCAGGTCCGAATCACCACAAAAGAGCATTGCAGTAAAGTGAGCTGCAATCTTTCTGCTGATGAAGGGTCTTACCTACAATGTAAAAAATGCAACATCTTTTGTTGGACTGAGTCCGATCTACATAAGTCCTCTTAGTTCTGCAGTTGTGGAACTCAAACCAATGATTGTTTTTGCCATCATGTCAAATTGTATTTGATTTAAAATAAACCATTAAAAAAGTAAAACTAAGAAAACTCTGTCTCCAGTAATTCTTTCTCTCTTTCTTTCTATTTTCTTTCCTTCTTTTTTTAAGAGAGAGGAAGGGAGGGAGAAAGAGGAGAGAAATATTAATGTGTGGTTACTTCTCACGTGGCCCCCACTGGGGACCTGGCCTGCAACCCAGGCATGTGCCCTGACTGGGAATAGAACAGGTGACCCTTTGGATTGCAGCCCATGTTCAATCCACTGAGCTATGCCAGCCAGGGCTATCTTCAATAATTCTAAAACAAACAAACACCCTTAATGTCTCTATTCTATGCCTCAATTTCTTCATCTCCGCTCGATTGCAGAGGACTAGGTGGCTACACAGAGCTGTTCTTAGAAGCCTGGGGTGCCCGTGCTTGGTGGCAGTGCAGTCCCTGCAGACTCATTCTCAGGGCTGGGACGGGAGATTCACAGCCTGTCCAGGGAAGGCCTTGGAGTTCAAGGCCCCAGGACACCACCTGTGCACGCACCCTCAAGCCTACCCAAAGAGGAAGGGTCAGGGCACACCTTGCGTGCCAAGCAGTGGCAGCAGCTGCAGGCAAAATCACTGGTGGCCTTCTCCGGCCCACACCCTGCCCAGTCTGTATTGTTATTTAGATATGCATATTTAAATATATATAATACATATAGCCATATATATGGCTAATATTTATGAGTACTTCCTATGCCCCAGTCATTATTCTAAATATTTCACATATATTAACTCATTTAATCTTCACAACAGCCCTATGATTATCCCCATTTTACAACAAGGAAGCTAAAGCGCAGTGACATGACATGTTCAGGGTCATACATCAAGTGGCTGACGTGGAGTGCAGACCTAAGTCATTATACCAGTCCGTAGTTTTCAACACTGCATTAGACTCCACCTGCTGCCTTTACTCCAATGTGCCAGGCACACTGTTTTGCACACACTAGGGTGACAACAAACTTCTTTTTAAATATATATATATTTTATATATGTACACATACACATATAGTCACATTCCAATGTGACAGATACCCATTCTTCGACTGGGAAAAAGCCCCCAGGCTCCCGGAAACCCTCCAGAGATGCCTAGGCCTGGCAGTCCTCACAGATGACACCCTATGGGAGCACTTTAATTAAACAAGTGGAAAGGGGCAGGGTGCACCTCGAGGTGGATCCTGTCTGGGGCCTCATGCAGGCCCAGAGCTCTGCTGCATCCTCTTCATCAGCTCTTCATCCTGCATAGACAACTCTGTCAACTTTTTGCCCATCCGCTCATGGATGTCCAGGTACTTGGAGACACACCGGTCCAGGCACACGGACTCGCCCTTGGACAGTTCTGCTTCTTTGTAGTGAGGAGGCACGCATTTCCGGTGGCAGGCACTTGTCATTCTGGGGCGAAGGAAGGGCAAGGTCAGGTCAGCAGCACCCTGTGGCATACCAGGAACTCTCAACCATCCCTGACCTGCCACACTGATTTCACCTCCCAGGCAGGCAGTGTGCACCTCAGTGTGCACCTCAACCACCTTGGAAGGTCCTTGAGAACAGGCACTCTGCCTGAGCCCATGTTTATAATTAATCAAATAGAAACGATTAATTGAGTACTGGCTATGTTCAGGCATCATGCTAAGTATTTGACATGATTCTTATGATAACCCTAGGAGTTAGGCACGATCACTATCCCCATGTTACAGAGAAGGAAAATAAGGGGCACAGAGCCTCAGGACCACACAGAGCTGAGCTATGAACCCACGTAGTCTAACTTCACAGCCTACATTTAAAAATTAGTCTAACATACAGCCTCCAACATAAACCAACCCATCAAGAGAGGACACCAGAGAGCCTAAGCCAATAAAAGTTAGCAGCCATTTGCCCTGGCTGGTGTGGCTCAGTGGACTGAGTGCTGACCTGTGAGCCAAAGGCTTGCCAGTTTGATTCCCAGTCAGGGCACATGTCCGGGTTGCAGGCCAGGTCCCCAGTAGAGGGTGTGCGAGAGGCAACCGCAAATTGATGTTTCTCTCCCTCTCTCTCCCTCCCTTCCCCCCTCTCTAAAAATAAATAAATAAAATCTAACTTTCTTAAAAATAGAAGACATTTATTGACTCCTTACTACATATTAGGTTTGATGTTAAGAGTTTGTCAATGTTTTAACATATAATGAGGTGGGCAGTATTACCTCCATCTGATAGATAGGGAAACCACTGGTCAAATAGTCCAAGTAACCTGCCCAAGACCATACTAATAAGTGATTGCTGGAGCTATGAATTGTTCCCAAATTTGCCCAAGTACTAACCTAACATTGCTAGTGACTAGTTGTGGACCCTGAGAACGTTATTTAACCTCTAGAAGCCTTACGGTCCTCACAATAAAATTAACCCTGTGGATTATTTTGGACATTAAAAAAGATAACACATGTAAAATGCTTAGCAAGTGCCTGAGGTAAAGTTAAGAGTTTAAGAAATGTTAATTAAGTGGGACAGGTCCTATCTGTCAAAAGACAAATGTTCAACTGTTCTTGGAACCTAAGCAGACCCTAGACTGAAGCTTCTCTCCTGCTCTACTCCTTCATCACCAATTCCCTCCCAATCTAAATGCCGAACTTTTTCTAGGGACCCCATACTCAGTCTGCATTAGCTTTAACCACAGGGGCCGGGGAATTGGTGGGTGTGGGTGCAGGAGGAGAGTAAGCACAGGCCTCAGACTCCCCTAAATTGAATAAAGCATTTTTCATAAGTCATGCACCACCTCTACCCTAGGAAAAAGTGATCTAGGGCCATTCCCTAAGACAAGGTGACACAGAATTGCCTCTTACCTGTTATACATATCAGCCATCATCTCCACCTCCAGCTCCGCCGCCAGCTGCTGGGCCCTGAGCGGATCCATCTCAGCCCTGCACTGTGGAGATCTCCTTCCAGCCTCCTAGTCCTGGAAGCAGATATCACTGTCAGAACCCACCTCTCCCGTTCACTTGCCCAACCCAGGAATGCAGAGGGATCATAGGGCAGCAGACCGAGAAGGGCCACTGACCTGAGTTCAACTATCCCATTTCAAAGATGTGGAAACTGAGTTCCCCGGAAGGGGAACACTGCCTAGCCCAAGGTCACAAGGCACGCCAATAACGGGGCTGGAAATCGAGCCCCGGGGCGCTGACGCCCAATGTCTCCAGGTCACCTCTGTCCAAAATTTCGAAAGACCGGAAGAGAACCCACTAAACCTCTGGCCTGAACGTCCTGGGCCGTGGGATTCGACCACATGGGAAATTAACGCGCCCGGGCCCCCGCCCAGGCGCTGCACCTCTGAAGTGGCAGTGACAGCAGAGTCACACTGAGGTCAGAGTTCACTCGCCACGGCCTTGAGCCGGTCACCAGTGTCCCCAACTTCGGGCTACCGCTAAAAACTTACCCTGTACCCAGGCAGGCATAGGCGGAAGCACGTGGGCCAGTTCCGGGAGGAAGTCCCGCCTCCTCCAACCAGGCCGCTCTGGGAAATAGGCTACAATAGAGAGGGAGCTGCCGGCCCTGGCTGAAGGCGAAGGTGATTTGCCAATGCTAGAGAGGTCGCCCAAACACCATAGAGGCTTGGGCGGAGTGCAGAGCGTCTGCAGCCTGGACGTCAAGTCCCCGCGGTGGTCTCGCAGAGGTTTGAGTTCAGTGGTTCTGTAGGAAGAGGCTGGACTACGGAGCTCAAGGAACCTCGCCTCCACGCCCCCACCGCACCCAGAGAGCTGATGTCTGAGCACTAATCAGGCGTGCAAGAGGGAAAACTCTCTCAAACGCCAGTTCTCAGTGCGTGCTGCACCTTAAGGTCACCTGGGGCGCTTTTAAAAATCCCCATGCCCAGGCCTCACCTCATACCAATGATACCAGAATCTCTCTGAGTAGAACCTGGATATCAGTAAACTTTTAAAATTCCCCAGGTGAAGTAGAGGTACATTAATGTGCATTAGATGACATTAAGAAATTACTATAATTTTGAGGGTTTGAAAATGGCACTGTGAAAAAAAAGACTATCAGAGATACAAATAGATGAAGACAATATGGCTAAATGTTAATAATTGTTAAATCCTGGTGATAGGTATATATGGAAGTTCAATATACTGTGCTCTCCACTTTTCTGTATATTTTAAATTTGCCATAATAAAAGTCTAAAAATTAAAAACATAAGCACAATGATTTTTTTAAAACGATTTTATTTATTTATTCTTAGAGGGGAAGGGAGGGAGAAAGAGAGGGAGAGAATCATGGATCAGTGGCCTCTCACACAGGCCCCCACCAGGGACTGGCCGGTAGCCCAGGCATGTGCCCTGGCGGGAATAGAACAGGTAACCTTTCGCTTAGCCAGATGATGCCCAACCAATGGAGCCACACTGGTCAGGGCAAGAGCAATGATTTTACTGAGTATCTGCCATGGACTCGGTGCTTTAATTACATTATCTATTTCACTTGTTTTTCTTGTTTGTAATGATTTTTTAAACATTTGATTTTTGACATAATTATAGGTTTACAGGAAGTTTCATAAATAGTACATAAATTCCTTTGTGCCACCAAGTTGGGGAACCAGTGCTCCAAGAAACTGAATACAGCTGCGTGTGTACAGGTCTCTAAGCTTTCTCCGAGGTTACAAAGATAAAGGGAGGCATGGTACCTGCTCACAGAAAGACGAGACAGGTGTACTTACATTTTATTCAACTTCTGTTACACGCACTGGGCCATGAAAACAAAGCAATTTTTAGCTAACTTAGTGTGTTTAGTCACAGGGCAAGGAGGGTACTTGTGAACTCTTTACCTTTCAGATAAAACTAAGAAAGACTTAGTTTTTTCCACCCTCCCCCCAGCAAAAAAAAAAAAAAAAAACGCACCTCAATTCCTTGATTTTTCCAGGGATTTCCCAGTAAATTAACTTTGGAAGATATGATGCATGGGTGCACTTCCCATTGGAGAAGTGTCCCAATGGCTGGGTCACCAGGTGCCTCCCTAATTGCCCAAGAAAGGCCAGATTTTCAACACTGGGCTTCACTGCTGCTCTCAGGACTCATCTTTGTCAAACCCTGTGCCCTGATATTTTAACACTGAAGTATGATATTCATTCAGTAAAGCGTGTAAAATACACAGATCTTAAGCTTATTCGTAAAATGTATATTCATTCCTATGACCACCACTGAGATCAAGATACAAAATACTTCCAGCCAGGGTACATGCCTGAGTTGCAGGCCATGACCCCCAGCAACCGCACATTGATGTTTCTCTCTCTCTATCTCCCTCCCTTCCCTCTCTAAAAATAAATAAATAAAATCTTTTATAAAAAAAGATACAAAATACTTCCAGCACCCTAAAATGTTATTTCATGATCCTTGCCAGGCAATACCCCCTCTCCTGCAGTTAATCACTATCCGGACTTCTAGCTCAGTTTTGCCTATCATTGAGCTTCATGTAAATGAAATTATACATTATTTTCTGTTTTGTGCCTGACTTCTTTAGCTCACCGCAGTGTCTGCCAGGTTACATCCTGCTGGGGTCCAGCCTCATTGGGGTCTCAGGGTCCCCGAAGGACACACGGCTAAGGCGAAGTGGATGAATTGAGACACCCAGTGGGGTGCCGGAGGACAGCCAGGCTCTCTAGGCCTGACTGACTCACCGAGAAAATCAATCTTTATTTTTATAGGGGAGGTTATATAACATTCAATGCATAGTGTAATTATTAAAACTGAATGGTTACCATAGAAATAATTTCTAAAAACACAGAAGGTTTTGCAGATCAATCATGTTAAACAAAGAAATAACCGAAAAGTACAGGAGGTCCCACAGATCAACCATGTTAAACAAAGGTTATTTTGACCAAGAGGGTCATTAATCAGATAGCCAATGAAGCTATACAGGCAGAAACTTTCAGGTGCCAATTAGTAACTAGGTGTCTATTAAGATTCTAGGGATTGGTCTACATTAAAAGGGTGCAAGGGGTGATTTATAGGTTATATAGAAATTAGCTATTGTCTGTTAAGGTTAGATTTGTCTCGGTTAGGTAACTGGTTTTTTGCCTAGGTTTTTTTATTTATACATCTTGCGGGGGGGCATGTTTTGTGTTCGTTTCCATGTATTGAGATTATTATTTTCAACTAGAACTCCTTGCTTCTATACACTCCTGTCCAGGGTGTGGGAGGGGTAGTGGCTGTAATAAATCTTAAGCTCTCAGGTGGTGACTCCCTAAAAAACATTCCTAGCAACAGCTTTCTTCAGTGTTCTGGCAGTTGGTCTGCCCATAGTTTAATTTTTGTCCTTAACTTCCCAGGTAGGGAAAGCAGGCAGCACTAGGGATGCTAGGGGTCTCTATTCTGTGGTCAGCAAGTAATTTTGTGTAGAATCAGAGGTATCGTGCAGATTTTTTGTGATAACACACAGGTGTCCAAAAATCCCACCACCTATTGCTAGCAGGGACAGGCACACGGGAGAAGATAGACAGGAGACCTGGCCACAGTCGCCTCTGCTGTGCAGATGCGTCTCACCTGACCTGACTGTGTCAAAGGTCAGCTGCTGGTCGGCTCCTGACAACATCCATATTGTTCTGTGCATGGTATTCATTCTTTTCATTACTGTCTAGCGTTTGATTGTATGAATAAGCCACAATTCATTTATTCATGCTTCTGTTGATGGACTTTGAGGTTGTTTCCAGTTTGGGGCTAGCATGAATAATGCTTCAATAAACATTGTCCATGTGTTATAGTAGACATGGGTTGCCCTAGTTTTTGCTTTTGAAAATACAGTCAACATATTACGGAATATTAAGAAATTGTATGGAAAAAGGAAAGGAGCACTTACAAGATTGTTTTTTTTTTTATGTGCAATGAGAGGCCAAATACTGTATGATTCCATTTAAATACCAGTCGCCAAGTGACAGACTTACAGAAACGGAGAAGACATTAATGGTTGCCCAGGGTTCAAGTTGGTGGGGGGAGGGGGAGGTGCGCCTATAAAGGCCCAGCACAAAGGAGATCTTTGTGGTGACGGAATGGTTCTGCGTGCTGACGGTGGAGAGGGTTACGCAAACCCACGCATGTCATAGAACTGTGCACACCACTGTGCCAACACCAATTTCCTGGTTTCGATATTGCATATGGTTATGTAAGAGTTAACCTTTAGTGGGAGTTCTGTGAAAGGCACACAAGGGCCTCTCTGTACTATTTATGCAACTTCCTGTAAACTATAATTATTTCAAAATAAAGTCTTTTTCAAAATCATTACAAAAAAAGATAATGTAATTAAAACATTTAGTCCATGGCAGATGCTCAATAATAAATCATTGTTTGTATTTTTTAAAATGTTTAGACTTTTGTAAAGGCAAATTTAAAACACACAGAAATGTGGAGAGCACAAGATATTGAACTTCCATATACCCAGCACCAGGATTTAACAATTGCTAACATTTAACCATATTTTCTTTATTTTTTATCCCTACCAGATAAAGTATTTTCTCCATAGTACCATCTTCATGCCCTTAAAATTATAGTAATTTCTTTTCTTTTTTAGGTTTTTTAAAAATATTTTATTTATTTATTTTTTTAGAGAGGGAAGGGAGGGAGATAGAGAGAGAGAGAGAGAAACATCAATGTGCGGCTGCTGGGGGTTATGGCCTGCAACCCAGGAATGTATCCTGGCTGGGAATCGAACCTGGGACACTTTGGTTCCCAGCCCGCGCTCAATCCACTGAGCTACACCAGCCAGGGCTAAATTATAGTAATTTCTTAATGTCATCTAATGCATATATTCAATTTCCCCCAATTTCTCAAAAATGTCTTTTTATAGTAGCAAAAAAAAACCAACATGAGTCCTGGTTGGTGTGGCTCAGTGGCTTGCAAATCAAAGGGTCGCCAGTTCGATTCCCAGCCAGGGCAGTGCCTGGGTTGCTGTCCAGGTCCCCAGTAGGGGGCGCATGAGAGACAACCTCACAGTGATGTTTCTCTCCCTCTCTTTCTCCCTCCCTTCCCCTCTCTAAAAAAATAAATAAATAAAATATTTTTTTAAAAAAGGTAATGTGTCTTTAAAAAACAATGTGAGATCTACCCTCTTAACAAAGTTTTAAGTGCACAATACAGTATTGTTAAGCACATGTACAATGTTGCACAGATCTTATCTAGACTTATTCATCTTGAATAACGGAAACTTTATACCCGTTGCGCAGCAACTCCACTTTTCCCCCTCCCCCCAGTACCAGGGAAATCCTTGTTCTTATCGATGATGATGTTATTCGACTTATCTACTATGAGACTGCGTCTTTTCCTTCCTACACTTGTCCAGGTGAGGATGTGAGGACCCAAAAGTAGGAATCTCAAGTGGCCCCTGCTAAGTTTTATGTTGTAAAAGACCGTTTATACAGCCCCAGCCTTCCAAGGCCTGCGGAATCCAGATGCATCGTCCAAAACTGCTGATCTTCGGCAGCGCCACGCGGCTGGTGCTCTGGCCCCTCCCTCTGTCCTGTGGTCTACCTCTTCCCAGCCTCCCAGCCTCCCAGCCTCTCACCCTCCCAGCGGGGAATTGGGTATTTGTTAATCACCATGGCCAGTATTGTCCTCTTAGATGCGACGTCCGCCTCAAGGAAGAGATGCAGGGCTGTCACTCGGGATCTCCCCACGTGGGCCCTGGCCACTTGTGAGAGGCATAGAGAGAGCACAAGGACCCCTAGTTGCACTCCCTTGAGACGAGCAGGAGCTAAGAGAATAGGAACGCCAAGGGCCTGAGTGGGATGGTCATCCTACGAGCTCGAAGAGAAAGCCTGGGCAATGTCAATCGCTGTCATCCACGGTCACTGTTCCTCACCACTTCTCCCCCCACTGCTGACGACAAGCGGGTCCAAGCTGCCAGCCTCCACCTTGTGATTGCGTAGCATTCTCCTCACGGGTCTGCTCGCTTGACTCATGCGTCCCCGTCCCGCTGTTCTCCAAACAGCAGCCAGAGTGACCTCGTCAAAAACTAAAGTTAGATCTTGTCACTTCACGACCTTAAACACTCCAATGGCTTCCAATCACAAAGAGACAGAGTCCTTACGAGGGCCTCTGAGGCCCCACTCAATTCCGTGTCCACCCCAGCCATGCCGGCCTCCTTCCTATTCGTCAGACACGAAGCACACACCCACCTTTCCACTTGCTCTTGCCACGGCCTGGATTGTTTTCTCCCCAGGTCGCTGCATGCTGCCCCCTCCTCACTTCCTTCCGGTCTCTACTCCAATGTCATGTTCTCAGTGATGGCTTCCTTGACGACTCCAAGGATATCACCCGCCCTCCCCCCCAAAATGAAACGCATCCTTATCCTCTTCGCTGCCGCAGGTTCCCCTGTAGAATCCACCACCATCTAACATAGCACACCCTGCTTATTGATCTGCCCGCCGCCTCTCCCCACGCTAAAATGACCGCTCTGCGATCTGGCTTTGCCTATTTTTTTCTCAAGTTTCCTGCTATATCCCCAGCGCATACAAGGTGTTCAAAAACCAACCCGTCAATGAATGCATGAAATTGTCTAAGAGAAGTTTTAATGGGTGATACGATGATCTTACATTTTGCCGTTTTCAATACCTAAAGACAGTAGGGTAGGAAGAGCAATGACTTTTAATTTTTGAAAAGGACAGCAGGCCAGAGAGACGCATGAAATGTCTCACCAATCTCGGGCAGGGAAACTCGAGACGGGAGAAGGAGGCATCTGAACACCAGAGGCAGCCAGCGCCTGCCAGTGGGGAGCCATTCAACCACTGGTAGGGACCCAGACCTCGCTCTCAGATCATCCCGAGCTCAGCTTCCCCCCAGTTCCAATTCCATGCTTCTATTCACGAAGTAATCAATTCATGTATCCAATGTATACTTATTGAGCAGCTCATACAAACCAGGCCATTTGCTAGTCCCTGGGCGCATAGCCATGAGCAGAGTACATGAAGTCCCTGCCTCGTGCAGCGTGGAGTCTAGTGAGAGAGTCAGATAGTAAGGTAATTTTGGATCCTAATAAATAGTAAGGTGAAAATAAAACAAGCTGAAACGATGGCACGGAACTGAAGGTCACAGAGGTCTCTCTGTGGAAATGAAATCTGAGCTGAGCGCAAAAGAATGAGAAGGAGCTAGTCCCGCAAAGAGCGAAAGCAAAAAGTTTCCAGTCCTGAGTGTGAGTGTGGCAAGGAATCGATTTAAGGAACAGGAAGGAGGCCAGTGTGGCTGACGTTGGGGGGACCGGGGGGGGGGGGGGGGGGGGGTGGGCTGAAGGAGTCCCGAGCTTCCTCCATGGTGGGGGTGGGGGTCCCCTGCACACGTACTCCAAAAAGTGGTGTCTTTGTTACATAGGTCACAGGACACACATAGAGAAGGGAGAGGTGTGTTTGATTTTTCTGAGCAAAATCTCAATTCAGCACAAAAATGTGTACAGAGCCTGCTGTGTACCAGTCACTTCGCTCAAAATAGAACTCAGCTTTCTATTTTCTGGACTCTAAGCCATCGCCTTGGCCCCTCAGTCTTCTCCCCTCCTCCCTCCAAATCTCTCCGTCCAGTGTGAGCCTGGACACATCCTCCCCGAGTCCCGTAGGCAGCTGTCCCACTCTCTCCCCCTCCTTAGCCCACCCTTCAGCAGCTGCTTCTGTCCAAGGAAGAGTAAAGGGACTATTTAAAGACACAAGGGGGCGGGGCAAAGGAGGCCTAGCCTGGGCTCTGGATGAACAGGGGTGGCCAGAGGGCTGGTGACCATCCAAATGGGCCTTTGGATGGTTTTCCAGGTCACCAGGGCCAGGCAAGTACATGGGGAAGCAAGATGACCACAGGATGCGTACTACTGGGGTCAGAGTAGGAGGGACCTGCTGTGATTGAAAGGTGCCACCTGTCAGATCTCCATGGGAAATCTGAGCCTCCCCGGCAGGGGAAAGTGTTGTACCAACAGGCAGTAAACAATGCTCTTCAGAGACCCAAGACTCTTGAAATGGGGGTGGGGTGGAAGGAGAGAGGAAGGTGGGGGGGAGGGGCAAAGGCCAGAACTGCTGGGGGCTAGAGGCCTCTGGCTACCCAGGAGTGAAGCCACTCCGCTGGAAGAAGGAGACAGCTCTCAAACCCCCCAGGCAGAGGCCCCACAGGTAAGACAAGCCCTGGGCCCCTTTCTAAGGGCCTCCCTCCACCTGTCAACTCCTCTCCCACCTTGCCAGGATGGGAAGCTCCAAGCAGGACCCCGGAGTTGGAGAAATCCAGGCTTCTTCCTAATTTTCGCTACCAACTGTGTCAACTCTCTTTAGATACCCGAGCTCAGCCTCTGGGGGTTGGGCAACCTGAGATTACCTAGATGAGCCTGCAGGTGGCCATCCACGCAGGCGGCCTGCTGGGGCAGAGAGGCTCAGCAGTTCAGTCGGGTGGGGAGGCAGATTGTCTAAGCAGTTAAGTGGCCTCTCCAAAGGCTGGTGCCCGGCTGGGATGGGGGGTGGTGGAAGCCTCAAGAGCACTGGAAGGCAGATGGGGGTGACAGCGAGTCTGCAGGTATCAGCAGACCCATCAAATGCCGTCTACACAATTTGGGGCTTGGCCCTGGGCTCCTGGGAGGAGAGGGCAGCTGTCAGCAGTGCTGCTTCAGACACAAAACCAGGGTGGCATGAAAGCTTCTGAAGGAAGGAGGAAGGAAAGTGGAGAGGAAGGAGGGAAAGAGAGAGGGCTAAACTCCTCAGCCGTGCCTGACTGTCTTCCCCCCACTGGTGGGGGGGCCCTTCCTTGGGGCCGGAGCCTTTGGAAGGGCCCTGACTGCGGACCTGGTGGGAGCAGCATCTTCGACACGGGCTCCGGGCTAGCTGTCAGGAGACTTGGGTTCTAGGTACAGTTTGGACGTTTCATTGTCCTACGATTTCAGCCAAGGGACTTCAATGCCCCCAGCTTCAAGTTTTTCATGTGCCCAATGGGAACAATCACACAGGCTCCCAAGGGTTAAAAAACAGGGGACAAGCAAGCAAGGTAAAGTGAGGCATCGTGTGAGCCGTGAGCCGCTCTGGCTCTGGAGACATTACTGCTGGCGGTGGGAGGTGTTATCCTGGCTTCAGAGCATTCTGAGTTTCCTCACTCCTTGTCTACTTGTGACACATCTGGGGAGTGGAAAGCTGAGGTGTGTGCATGTGTGTGTGTGTACACCTGTCCTTCTCCTCTGCCCCCCTAAGTGTGTAGCATGTCGACAAAGGGAAAATGGTTGCAGCACTTTGCTATGTCTTAGCCGATTGCTAAGACTTTGAGGTTTAAAGATTTTATTTATTTATTTTTAGAGAGGGAAGGGAGGGAGAAAGAGAGAGAGAAACATTAATGTGTGCTTGCTGGGGGCCATGGCCTGCAACCCGGGCATGTGCCCTAACTGGGAATCGAACCTGCGATGCTTTGGTTTGCAGCCCGCGCTCAATCCACTGAGCTACACCAGCCAGGGTGACACTTTGAGGTTTAAAAAGGGCTTGTTATCAACTTACCAACGTTCAGTTCTCTTTGCCTTGTCTGTCCAACTAAAAGCTCTTGTGGTCGGGTTGGGACTTAAATCTGGCACGAGGCTGGGCAGAGGCCAACCTACACCGAACGAGCTGCTGTGTGCTGAGCGTTCCCTCCACGCCGGGCGGGCCTCAACCTGCTTCCTATGCATTGGCTTCCCTAAGCCCCCACCATCCCTGTGTGGCGAGACCTATTTTTACCTCCAAAAATCAAAACACCGGGAAGGCAGGTTGCTTGCTCAAGGCCACACACAAGGAGTACACCGTGGGAGCTGGGATCCCATCGCAGGAAGACTCCCCAGTCAGTGACTTTTGCCACTACTCTGCACCCCCTTCCAAACAAGAGTGCAGGGCAGGAAGGGGCGTGCGGGCCGTTCACACCAGCGTTGGCCATACAGTCTTCTGCTAAACATGGCATTGCTCGAGGGGGTGGCAGCGGCTCCTCAGGAAAAACAGCAAAAAAGAAAGCAAAAAACAAACAAACAAACAAACAAAACCATGGTCAAAGAAGTTGGGGGAAAACTGAGTTAAATAAGGCTAAGCAATGTTAAAGTCTCTTTACTTGGAGTACCTAAGTGCTAATGAAGTTGTATATTTCTTTTTTATTTATTTATTTATTTATTTTTAGAGAGAGGGGAAGAGATGGGGAGAGAGAGAAGGAGAGAATCATCTATGTGAAAGAGAAACATCAATCGGTTGCTTTGTGCACGTGGCCTGAATCCAGGGCACAAACTCCCGGGACCCTGGGACCCTGGTCTGGTCGCAGGACAACCCAGGAACCTCTGTTCCCTCTGGGTCCCTCTGGGCCCTGGCCCTTTCCTGCCTGTCTTCCTGCCTCTGTCCCAATCACCCAGGTGCCCCGGGTACAATCACCCAGAACACAGCACTGTGAAGGGCAGGAGGTATTTTTAGCCAGTGACAGGGGAGTCTGCTTTTCTTGCTGCCTGAGTCATGCCCTGAACACTATTTGGGGACCATGTTCTCGGTAAACAGACCCCCGAGAGGGGCAGGGAGATGAGGGAGCTGGCCCCGCCCCCCGCCATCCACCTGCCATTGTAGATCCCAGAGTATATTTATACGGTACTTGACTAGGAAGCCCCAGTCTCCTCAGGGACCCCAGGCAGCTGGAGGCTCAGGTTTCCCTGCAGAGGTCAGAGAGAGCAGTTTCCATCTCCACCGAAGGAGGCTCCCCCGTGCCCAGGCCCACCTTCCACGAGCTGGCGGAGGCCCGCGGGGACCCACCGGCCCCGGGCCCCGGCGCTCCCAGCTCTCAGGCGTTTCTGCTCCACCTCTGGGATGCAGCTTCCTCTGTACCATCTGCATTCCACCTTCCTGAATGTCTTCCTCTGACCGAACTTATTTTTCAACTCAATACATGTTTCTTTTTAAGTTGTATCACTAGTAGAGACGGAAACTGTGGAGACAAAACAGTATTATCCAATTCTGTCTGCGTGCGCCTGCCTGCTCTGGGCCCTGCGCCTGGGGCTAGCTATCCCCACCGTGTTCCAGAAGGCTAGTACGGAATTGTAACCACTCCGCAGCTTAAGCACAAAGAGGCAAAAATCACCAAAAAGGTATTACGTGACCTAACGTTCATGAAAGCCCAAGCCACAACCTGCAGAGGGCGGGCAGGTGACCACCACCCGGCCTGAAGGCAGAGGGGCCCACAGCGCACCTCTGGGGAAGCAGCGCCTGCCCCTCCCCCGCACCCCAGGGAGGTGGGTGCCCCAGTCACGTGTCCAAGTAGGAAGGGTCCAGGACTGAACCCCAGGCCCCCAGACGCTGGGTCCCGCTGTCCGAGGTCGGGCTGCCCCCTCATGCAGGAGGGGGCATGACCAAGCCTGCTTGTCTCCTCTTCCCAGAGATGGAGCAGAAGGAAGGGAAGCCCTCCGAGGATGGGACCGCCGCCTCCCCAGCCGCAGGGACCCCGGGGACGCCGGCGGCAGGTGAAGCCTCTGCAGAAGTGGGGGCCAAAGTCACCTCAGAGAGCACCAGCACAGAGGGGCCTCCGTCTGAGGTGGGAAGAGGGGAAGGAGCCCCAGCAGAGGACGGCGTCTCAGCAGAACTGCAGGGGGAAGCCAGTGGATCGGGTGAGGTCAAGGCGGAGTCCAAAGTGGAGGCTGGACTTCCAGAGGAGGGTGGTGGGAAGGAAGAGACCAAAGAGGCTCCTCAGGAGATGACTGATGGGAGAGAAGAGACCAAATCTGAACCCAAGGAGGCGGAGGGAAAAGAAGAGATGGTGGTGGCCCCTGAGAAGCAGAAGGCTGAGGAGAAAGCAGCCAAGCCCGAATCCGGGGAGAAAGCCGATGTGGAGGATGAGGCCAAGGCTGAGCTGAAGCAGGGTGCTGGAGTGCAGGAGGCCACAACGGCCTCTCAGGAGGAGAACAACAAGACGGGGGAGCCCGAGGCTGAAGCCGCAGCGAAAGCCGGAGCCCCAGAGGCCAAGTCGGACTCTGAGAAGAAGGCGGCCCCGGGAGATGAGGCCAAGGCTGCACCCCAGGAGAGGGACACAAAGGAGGAGGTGGTGAGTGAGGCAGAGGAGAGGGGGGAGGAGGCCCCACCAGTGTTCGGAGTCCCCTGCCCCCGGGGAAGCAAGGCCCCTCTGCTTTAGTTCCTGGGGAAAGTCCAGTCTTCCCCCCACGGATACCAAGAGCCAGGGCGGGGGCTGCCACACTCCCCATCCCAGGCTGTCTTCCAGATCATTCTGAAGTCCTCACAAAGCCTTGGGCAGGCGCTTGCGTGACTGTGAGCTCAGATCGTGTCGGTTCCAGGACTCAGGTGGGCGCAGTGAAGAGCAGGAACAGGGCATGGACAGAGAGTCGGAGGAAGGGGCAGGGGCGACTCCCAGCTCCCCCGAGGAGTGGCCCGAGAGCCCCACAGAGGAGGGTCAAGGCCTCAGCCCAGGTGAGTGAGAGCCAGGAGCCCAGGGGCTGCTGTAGGGGCTCCCCTGAGGGGCGTGCAGTCACGGTAGCCCCCCCACTTCCCTCCCCCTGCTCCTTTCTGCAGATGGGTTGGGCCCAGACACCGCAGCTTCAGAAGAGACCAGCCCCTCAGCCAGGTAATATCCAACCCCGAGGCCCAGGCTCCCACTCCCCCTAACACCTGCTCCCTTCAAAGCCTACCCTCACCTGATCTCAAGAATCCCAGGATCCCTGGCATTCAGCCTCTTCCCAAGGCAGAGCCCAGGAAACTGAAGGAGCCAGATCTTGGGGCCAAGGGAGCATGCAGCACACCTGGTCCGCCTCCCTCCCTCCATCGCTGGCCCCTCGGCACCCCCAACAGGTCTTATAGAGGCCCTCATCTGGCCGCTCAGCATGTTTCCATGGTGCCAGCTCCGTCCACAGAGCATGAGCTCTGAGTCCACTGGGTTTGGACAACGACTCTGCCTCTTACCAGCTGCGTGACCTTGGCCGTGTGACTTTGCCCCCCCCCCATCCGGGAAGCGGGTGCTGTAACTGTAGCTCCCTCATGGGGTTATTGTGAGGCGGAGATGTGCTGTGGGTAAAGCACTTAGCACAGTGCCTGGTGCCCTGCGGGTGCTGGGTGAAATGAGAGCCTCATTCTCGCCGCTGCCCAACTGTAGTCCTTAGAAGCACCTTCTTTTCCAGGTGAGATGCACCTGTGTGTGACTTTCTTAGAGAAGGGTCACCAAATACTCACCGAGCACTCAGGCATTTATGTGACGGGCTCCGAGGGGTGCTCTACATTCCCCACCTTCCTCAAGCCTTAGAGCCCTCTTGCCCGGCAGGTGTGTTCCTGCCCCCATTTTACAGAGGAGGAAGCTGAGGCTCAGAGAAGTCACAGGACAGGGGCCCAGATCACACAGCAAATAAGAGGCAAAGCCAGGATTCAAACTCACGTCAGACCTCAGACTTGCCCTAGTTCTGTCCTCACATCCCCCCAGACCACCGGCTCCCCAAGTTAGACTGAGCCTCATTTTTCCTCCCAGCCCCTCCCAGTGCCGGGCGCAGCGGACACGCCTGCCGAGAGTGGGCGCCCTGACTGTGCATGCCTTCAGACTGCAGGCGCCCAACCCCCAGCCGGCCCCACCCCGCCCTGTGCCCTGTACTGGCGGGTCCCAGGCCCTCACTGGTCTCTGAACCTTTCCATGCAGTGAGTCTTCACCCAGCGAGGCGCCCCCGAGTCCCACGGAGCCCCCTCCCTCCCAGGAGAAGAAGAAGAAGGAGAAGGCACCGGAACGCAGGGTGTCCGCCCCTGCCCGGCCCCGGGGGGTCCACGCGCAGAACCGCAAAGCCATCGTGGACAAGTTCGGCGGGTAGGACGCAGCGGGAAGCCGGCCGGGCTAGGCTTTCCCGGGGACCCTGCGTCTGCGGGACGGAGGCCTGAGGGGGGCGGGGTCAGCCCAGGCCCAGGTGGGAGGGCAGGAGCCACACAGGGACCGGGGCTCCTCCCTGATGGCACCCTCGGTCGCCTCCCACCTCTCCGGCCTGGCCTTCTCCACCCCTCCCCTCCCAGGGCAGCCTCGGGCCCCACGGCTCTGTTCCGGAACACTAAGGCCGCCGGGGCTGCCATCGGCGGTGTCAAGAACATGCTCTTGGAGTGGTGCCGGGCCATGACGAGAAACTACGAGGTGGGCAAGGGGACAGGGACCCTTCCCAGGGCAGCAGTGCGGGGGAGGGTCTGAGTGGTGCAAAGCTCAGAGGGTGGGAGGCTCATGGGGGCCAAGTCCAGGCCCCCAGAGGCTCACCGAGGCCGCCCCTCCCTGCTGGCCCGCAGCACGTGGACATTCAGAATTTCTCGTCAAGCTGGAGCAGCGGCATGGCCTTCTGCGCCCTCATCCACAAGTTCTTCCCAGATGCCTTCGACTACGCTGAGCTGGACCCCACTAAGCGCCGGCACAACTTCGCCTTGGCCTTCTCCACTGCAGAGTAAGCCGCGGCCAGAACAGCAGAGCCACAGCGGGGGTCAGGGCTCAGGTCCCAAAGGTGAAGGCTGCACCCACAGGGGTCGCAGAATGTGTGGCCACATGGTGGTGTAGCCAACAGACAGACGGTGGTGGCCAGGAACGATTTCACGACAAAGCAGTGGGTGAATCCGCAAAATCCCTGCATGTGCTTGGCTTATACTCCACAGGGAGAGAGAGCAACACACACCTGTACCAAATACTGCGCCAGGGCAGAGGCGCCATAAAGACGATGCCGATACCTGCAGGGTGAGGAACAGGGAACAGGACGGTGGGTCTGCTGTTTTGGACAGGGTGGTGCAGAGATTTGGGGTCAGATTCTGACTCTGCCACTTGTTGGCTGTGTGATCTTGGGCAGGCTTCTGTGCCCGCCTGAGCCTCCACATTCCGATCTTTAAAATGGGCATGAGGTTTCCTCTTCAGCAAGGCTATTGTGAGAATTAAGTAGATAACTAAGTAAAGCTCCTATAACAGGGCCAAACCTGCAGAAAAAGACTTCAAAAATGTGTTAGCTGCTGTGCCTGTATTTTAATGAACGATATCCACAACTGATCATTATTATTCACTCTGGAATCTGGGGGTTTTATCGCTGAGACCCGCACAGCTCAGTGGCAGTGGGATGGAGAAATGGATGGTACTAGAAGGGCAGGAAGGCTGTGAGGAACAGTGTGGCCCAAGGAAGAACCTGAGAGGCAAGGACATGAAGGCTGGGCGGAGGGGCCGGGGGGAGGCCCCGCCTCCACAAAAGCGTGAAAGCCAGCCTCAGCCAGACTCCTCCATCGCTACCCACCAAGCCTGAATCCCTTCTGGCCTCGGGGCTCCTGAAGAGCTCGTGCCAGGAGTGCCCTTCTGAGCCACCTGGTGGAGAAAGGGCTGTGTAGAGGGTGCGGCCATGAGGGCAACCCCGGGGGCGTGCCTATATAGCCCTGGACAGAAAAGAAGTCACTGGGTATGTCAGCAGCACTTGGCCTGGGAGGCTGAGCCCTCTGGTCCTGTCCAGGCCTGGCCGCCAACTTGCAGGGAAGCCTGGGACAACCTTCCCCTCTCTGGGCCTGTGTGTCCCCATCGGCAAAACGAGAGGACTGGATCTTGATCCCTGCTTTTCCAATGGGTGGGGTTATCCCCACCCCCCAGCAGATTCCGAAAATAAAATATTGAGTGAGTGCCCAACATATAAAACAGATTAAAGGGGGATTTCTTTAGGTTGGGGGGGGGATTCCTGGAGTTTAGCGCCCAACCCCCCTTCCCAAGAGGGTCCCTGAAGCACGTCTGTCGGGCCCCAGGGCACCAAGAGTGACATGTGAAAACCACCAGATGATGTTCCGGAAGATCCCGTCCAGTTTCACATTAGCCCGCCAAGGGAAGGGATGAGTGCCCTGATGGGGGCGCTCAGGAGCACCACCGTCCTGCTCTGGGCTCAGAAACACCTCTGAGGATGATGACAAGCCACACGTGATTAGTGTTCTGCCAAGTGCTTTCCTTGGCTTATCCCGTTTAACCCTCGCAGCAACCCCAGAGTGTGGACACAGGTAGAGATGGTCCGTGACACCCGAGGGCCGCACAGGAGGACTGTGGCGGAACTGGGATCTGAAAGTGAGCCCCTAGTCAGGACTGGGAGCTCCCAGTGAACGTCAGAAGGGTGTGCCGCTCTGCCCTGACCAGATGTCCCTGGCCTGCGGGGCGTGGGCCATTGTCCTCCTCCAAGCCAGGCTGAGCCACAGGAAGGCAGGAGGACCAATCAGCAATGATGACCGGCTGACAGGAGGCATCAGGCAGCAGTGAAAAGCAGAGGACGCAGTGGGGACCATGCGGGTGGAGGGTGGAGAACGGAGGTTGAGGGGCTGAATTTGAATCCTGCCTCCTTCCTCCTTAGCTCTGTGACCCTCAGCAGCTGACGTAAGCACCCTGATGGCTTAGGGTGAAGATTAAGTGTGCCAAGGAAGGTTTATCGCCCTATTCCAGAACACTCCTCTGATTCCAGGGGCGTCCTAGGATGACAGACGAGCTGCCAGTGCTGGCGCCCCCAGTGGGCTAGATCCCCGGTGCTTCTACAGTTGCCTGGCCCCCTGTCCTGTGCAGGCGTGCAGGGCCCACACCCAGAGCCAAGGTCACTGCACTAGAGCCTGTCCCATTCTTCAAAACCCTCCAGTCTGTGCTCCTCCCCCCCCAGCACCCAGGCCAATCTGACTTGGGTTTTTGGGCCAGTTGTCTCAGCCCCAAGAGAGGATTTCCGCTGGGACCCTGGTTTCTCCTCTTGCCAGCACCCACGGCGGTTTGGCAGGCTGGGGCTGCTGAGGCCTGGCTGCAAGGCAAGGATGCCAGAGGCGCCTGGCCGGCCTGGGGTTGAGTCCCAGCTATGTCACTCACTTTGACCTTGGGCAAACCACCAAAATGCTCTGAGCCTCCAGTTCCTCTTCTGCTGGGGGTTGGGGGGGGGCGGGGTGTAAATGAGACCATTTAAAGGGAAACACTTGATAAAGCACCTGGCACCCAGTGGCAAGTCCCTGACAGTAGGTAGCTGGGATTATCAGCCTTAGCAAAGCCAGGAGTGGCACATTGCCCCGCAGAGCAGCTGAGAGGCTAGAAAAAGAGGACCTGCTCCTGACCTCCGTGCTGCTCCTCAAACACATCAAGCACACCTGCCTCGGGGCCTTTGCACGCGTTACTTCTGCCGCCTGGAATCCTCTTCCCCAGATACGTGCATGGTTCACTCCCTTGGAGAGACCTCCTTCCCCCGAGCACCGTTTTTAATGCCGCTGACACAGGACCATGCCCTGGCTCCCTCCTCCACCTTACTTTCCTCCACAGCGCCTCTCACTATCTGACGGCCCATCTCTTTCATTACTGTTTGTCTCCTGCCTCAAGAATGACAGTGACTCGAGAGCAGGCAAGCCTGGGTGTCACTCAGTGCCGAGCTCCCTCAGTAAACACACAGAGGCTGGATGACAGTGGGGACGGTGCAGCCCTAAGCCAGCACTCTGGCTAGCACGGCAGTTCTGTCCTTTCAGCTCTTGCTGAGGGGCCTGGCCTTCCAGAGGACAGCCACGAGAGGAGCAGGTGGGAGGGGTGGGTTAAGGTAGAGGGAGAGAGAGACTAAAGGGGCCCGCTCCACGTGAGGCCACAATGCAATGAAAACGTGCGCTTTGGAATCAGCCAAGTGTGAGTTCTGACTCTGTCAGGGCCTCCGTTTCCTTGTCTGTGCAATGGGAGAGCTGGCCTAGATGACCTCCTGTCTTCAACACACACGATTCATCCTGGCAGGGCTGCCCCCACTCACCGCTTCCCCCAGCTCCCACCTTCTTCACCTCCGCTCTGCTCCTCACCCCGCCCCACCTCTGCCTCTCAGGAAACTGGCCGACTGTGCGCAGCTGCTGGAGGTGGATGACATGGTGCGGCTGGCAGTGCCCGACTCCAAGTGCGTCTACACCTACATCCAAGAGCTGTATCGCAGCCTCGTGCAGAAGGGACTGGTGAAGACCAAAAAGAAATGAGGAGCTGACTGACCCCGTGGGCACAGGTGGCCAGGGTGCCCGGCTGACCAGCCACAGCCCCGAGGCTCCCTTCTACCCTAGAGACAAGAGAGCCAGGCCCTGGGCTAAGGCAGATGGCTTCGGTCTTAACTGCATTGAAAGTACTTTTGCAAAAGCCTGTCTGGCTGCTTCCCTCGCCCACCCAGGAGCCTCGTACTCTGGGATAATAAACCACAGCTGCCAGGGTTCCTCACCTGGCATTTCCTCACCTGACACAATCTTTTCTACAGCATGAAAGGTGTCTGGGAAGGACAATGGCCTGGGTCCCACCACTAACCAGCTGTGTGACCTTAGGCCAGTGAGTTAACCTCTCTGAACCTGTTTACCGTCTGATTGTGATAAAAGGAGTTCAAACCTGATGGGGATGCCGTGAGCATTCAATGAACTAATGAAATGAGCAAAAAGCCTTGCCTGGTATCTGTCACATACTTGTTCAATAAGCAGTGGCCAAGAGTAAAGCCAAATCTCACATTTTGAGCCATTGGCAGCATTTTTCTCAATTCCAGTCCCTCTTTCCACACTCCTCCCAGGTTAGAGATCCCAGGGCAGGGGCTGGAGTAGAAGATGCTTTAGAAATCTCACCCGAACTTGACTCAAAGATACCCCCCATGTCTGCCTCTTAAAAGCAGGTGGGCCCTGACCAGTGTGGCTCAAATGGTTGGGTGTCATCCCACAAAGAGAAAGGTCGCCTGGTTAGGTCCGATTCCAGGTCAGGGCACATGCCTGGGTTTTGGGTTCAGTCTCTGGTCGGGGCATGTATAAGAGGCCACTGATCGATGCTCCTCTCATCAGTGTTTCTCTCCCTCTCTTTCTCCCCGCTTCTCCTCTCTAAACAAATACCTAAGTGAATAAATAAGTGCGGGTGGTTTCCCAGTGGCTCAGAACCATGGCACCCAGAAAGCTCTTCCTTCGGGTGAAGTTAATCCCTCCAACTCCAGAGGCAGGTGCGGCTTGTTTTTGTTTATCCATTGCCCACTACTGAGCTGATGGTAACATCCTGTGAACAAACCTGTCTGGCTTTCTCAGCCGTTTGGAGAATGTTGCGCTGATAAGAACAGCCCAGGAAAAACACAAAAACAAACACCAGCCAGCGCTGCACTGAGGCAGGAGGTGACCGGGCAGTCCACCACTGGCCCCGTACCTCCAGTGCCTCATCTATAAAATGGGGACATTACCCCCATGGAAATGTTGATGGCCCCTCTGGCCAGGATGGCCCAGTCCCTCGTGGCCCCACAGTGACTGGGCTTGCCCGAGGCTCGAGGCCGTCGGCTCATGAAAGGCTGGGTCATACCTTTATTAGACGGCAGCTAAGTTCCCAGCCTCCTCTCCTCCGATGAAACCACTCCCTCCCGTCCACAAACACTGAGCCAGACTCCACAGCTGTCTGTGGCTTTAATGGCTGGACTAACACAGGATTTCTGTGACTCCCCCAGACTGGAAGCTGGAGAGGCCACTGCACCCTGCCTGAGGCCCAGGCCCCAAGGAAGGGCAACCTAATGAGACTGCAAGTGGTTTGGAAACCAAGTAGTCAGATTTCTGGCATGGAGATCTGATTCTTCACTTAGTGATGCATCAGTGGAAAAGAAAAGGTTTAACACCCAAATCGACCCATGTTTATCAGCAGCCTGGCTGATTTCAATCATGTAATCAAATGACTCACCCAATCACAAGTGACTCCAGCCAAGTGCCCTGCCCCTCACTCCCCCCCAGGCCCCCAGGAGGATTCTGGTTGGCTGCTGGGCTCATTTCCTGTGAGCTGGCCTGGAAGGTGACCTCAAGATAGAGCCACTAGTAAGACCAGGATCCCCATATCCAAGAACACTGGACAGCTGGCCTGTTTTTCTGCAAATCTAACATGCCCAGCTCTGGGGCACAGAAAGGGTGTGGGAAAGCACACCTGCGGCCAGGTGAACCCGGAACTGGTCTGCACATACCACATACCACACACACAACTAACAACTTAAGGAGAAAAAAGAAAAAAAAACTCGTAAAACAGCAGGGCATGGGCCACCAAGGGGCTCTGGCCCCAGTCCGTGCGGTGTGTCCATCCATCACGCCCACAGTGGGGCAGGCCAGAGTTAGGAGGGCCGGTGCTCTCCAAACTGGAGGGTGTGCTTCTCGGCGCTCCTGTGGAACAGCTCCGGGTTCTGTGTTAGCAGGTCAGCGAGCTCCATGCGCACGGGCTCCCTCAGGTCTGGACGGTTCACCAGAATGTTGACGGCCTCCAGGACTGGGGAGAGAAGTGAGGTCAGGACATCAGGACGGAGAGAAAAATCCTGGGAAGGGGGTGATGACTGCCCAGTCCCAGACCCCCCCTGAAACTCTGTGTGCACTGCTTGGGGGACCCCCAGGGAGTTCCATCTCTCAGGATGACTCTACCACCACATCGAATGCCTCGCACAGTCCTGGGTGAAGAGGCCGAAAGCCCTGACTGGCTCTACCAGTGGCTTTCAAACTTTGTTCCACGGTGAGACACGTGGGGTGTCTGGGGCTCACTCCCTTGTCAATAAGAACCCCTCGCTTTCCTGATTGATATTAGGATTCCAAAGAAACTTAATTTGGGGAAAAGGGTTCTGAGGCTAAAGACTGGAAACCGCTACCGTCCGGTGGCTCCTGATCTTTCTCAGATGCCCGTGGGAACTCGGTGGAGACAGGGCGGCTCCCCGGCACCTGTGCATGCGCACGGGGAACACAGTTCTGAGATGAGAGCTTCGCAGCCCCCCTGAAGGTCAGCCGACGAGCACTTCCCACCCCACCCCCAGCCCAGGACCCTTGTTGCTGGGGCTAAGGACTTCTCAGCTGATCCAAAGGCACACCGACTGAAGCCACCAGCCACAGACGGTTACCTAAATTTACATTAATTAATAAAATTAACCACAATTAGGAACTCAGTTCCTCAGTTGCATTGGCCACATTTTGTGTGCTCGACAGCCACACGTGGCTAGAGACTGACTAGGGGACAGGACTGTGCAGCCACACAACACTCCCCCATCACAGCCCTGGGTCCTGCTGGCCAGCACCGCACCTGTCAGCCAAGCCCACTTTGCATCCCCAGTTGCCACCGGCCAGCTGCCAGGCGGTAGGTAGGGAAGCGCTTCACCCCTCCCTGTCTCAGTCAGTGTGCTCAGCTAGTGCATGGGGCGAATGGGAGCACCCTCTGGTGGGGTTGCTTGGGAGACTAAATGAAGTTGGGGGGTGAAGGCAGGAAGTCTTAACTGATATGGATTCTCATCCCTGGGCCTATCCCCTCAACGGTCAGTTAGGGTGCGGAGCCCTGAGAAGGAGCGGAGACGTCACCAAGGCGCACGCACGCACGCAGCAGCCGCCTTCTTTTCCAAGCCCTGCCCTCGACTCCCAACTCACGTGCTGACACGCCTGCCCAGGTGTGAGACCAGAGGCAGGAGCGGGGGTCTCAGGGCGCATCCCTCCTAGCTGATGCCCTGGCTCCGCTGAGACCCATGCATTTTATCTCCTCTCTTTCAAACTTTTCTAACTCCCAATCAGCCCTGTAACCCCTCCGGCATCGGTCCCTCGTGGCAGGCGCCGCCACGCCCACCTTGGTAGGCCTTGGTGTAGGGCTTCCAGTGCTGGTTGCTGATGATGGGCAGGCACACCCGGCCCTCGGGGTCCACGTTGGGGTGGTAGATTGGGGTGGTGAACGTCACCGTGGGGGGCTTTAACGGATAGTCCCTGGGGAAGCTGATGCGCAGGTAGAAGGCCTTGAGGTTGTAAGGGTGCGTCTCCTGTACGAGAAAAGAGGTGAAGCTCTGTTCTGAGGCAGGGCTGCCCTGAAAAGATGTTTTTCTCCTGGAGACTCGGTCTGGTTTCCCCCTTTCCTGCCCGGCCCCGGGAGCCCCAGGCCTCCTCTATCCCACGCCTGCATTCATGGATCAGTGGGGGACTGGAATCACAAAAGAACCAGGGGGAGCGGGGAGTCCGAAAAATCTGATCCTGACTCTTGTTGTGTAACCTGGGCCAGGGCCTCCCATCTCTAGGCCTCAGTTTCCTCATTTGAAAAATGGGTAAAATTTGACTAGATGAGCTCCAACGACCACCTCAGCTTTTGTTTTTATTGGTAATTAACTTTCTCCCAGTTTTGTTGAGAAATAATTGAATCACTGTATAAATTCAAGGTGTACAGCATAATGGTTTGATTTCCATATGTTGTGAAATAATTACCATAACAGGTTCAGCTAACACACGTCTTCCCATACAGATACAGTAAAAAGAAAAAGTGTGTTCTCCTTGTGATGAGAACTGTACTCCCGTAACAACTTTCTGTTCCTCACACGACAGTGTTAACTCCAGACACCATGCTGTGTGTTACATCCCTGGGACTTATTTCTACCTCGTAACTGGACATTGGTACGTTTTGGCCACCTTCCTTCATTTCCCACTCCCTTCACCTTCTGTCTCTGATAAGCCAAGTCTGATCTCTTCTCCTGGGAGTTTGGGGTTTTTTTTGTTTTTTTATTTTTAGATTCCTTGTGTAACTGAGATCGCACACTATTTGCCTTCACCTGTCTGCCTCCAAGGCCCACCCATGAAAGAGGAGAAGGACACGTATCGGCACACCCTCTGTTCGCAAACATAGGAGAACACGGTTACTGGGGCGAGGAAACCATAAGAACTCAGGGCGTTGAGGATGTGAACTAGGGAAGCCATTGCAGGAAACTGTATGGAGGTTCCTCAAACAATTAGGAACTACCACATGACCTAGCAATTCCACCTTCGGGCATACACTCAGAGGAACTGAAAGCAGGGACTCAAACAGGTATGTGTTCGTGTACCCGAGATCCCAGCAGCACGATTCACAATAGCAAGCAGTCAAAACAACCCACCCATCTGTGAATGAACGTACAAGCGACGTGAGGCATGGGCACACAATGGGATGTTATTCAGCTTTAAAAAGGAAGGAAATTCTGGCCCTGGCTGGTGTGGCTCAGTGGATCGAGCACCGGCCTGCAAACCAAAGGATCACCAGTTTGATTCCCAGTCAGGGCACATGCCTGGGCTGTGGGCTGGGTTCCCAGTAGGGGGCACTTGAGAGGCAACCACACATTGATGTTTCTCTCCCTCTCTTTCTTCCTCCCATCCCCTCTCTAAAAATAAACAAAATCTTAAAAAAATAAAATAAAAAGGAAGGAAATTCTGACAATGCCACACCATGGACAAACTGTGAAGACATTATGCTCATTGAAATAAGCTGGACAAAGAAAAGAACACATTTTAAATGATCCCACTTTTGTGAGGTACCCAGAATAGTCAAATGCATAGACATGAATTGGAAAACTAGTTACCAAGGACTAGAAGGATGAAGGAATGGGGAGTGAGGGTTTCACGGGTGGAGAGTTTTGGGAAGATGAGAGGGTTCAGGAGATGGGACGGCGGTGACGGCTGCACAAGAATGTGAATGCACTTAGTGCCACTGAACCAAACACCTAAAAACGGTTAAGATGGGAAATACTGTTATGTGTATTTCCCATGATTCAAAACACTAAGATTGCAGGGTCTGAGGGACCAAGGGCTGGAGGCTGCTAGGACCCAGCAGGAAATCCTCCAGAGTGTGAGCAACCTAAAGGCTTGCCTGAGCACCTACTCTGGGCTGCTCTGTGTGAGGGCGTGACACATGTTGGCCCGTGCAGCCGAGTGCAGGGGTCACATGGGCTTTGGAGCCATGCTGCCTGGGTGTGAATCTTGGCTCTGCTACTCACTGGCTGTGTGACCTTAGGTAAGTCACTTAACCTCTCTGGGCTTCCATATGGGAACACTATTACTTAATCATAGGGCTTACGTGAAGCTTAAATGAGTTAATTCACACTAAGTGCTTAGGGCAAGGCCTGGCACATGGCAAGCACTACGTATGTGTCAGCTATTACGATAAGTATTATGAAAACTCCTGCCTGTCAGCACCTCCATTTCCAGGTGAGGAAACTGCAGTTCAGTGGATGTAGGTCACCTGCCCAGGGCCACACTGGCAGTGCTGGGGCAGGAACCCAGAGCCGTCGACTCTACGTCTCCACACACGAACACTGCTCTACACCCCAAGGCAGAGGGACCCCAGAGCTTGGGTGAGCCCAGCACAGAGCTGGTGCCAGGCTCCAGACCTTTTCAGGACCTTAGTGAGAGAGAAGACAGGGCAGAGACTGCCAGAACAGCATACGTACTCAAGCACAGTCAAGGCTTTAAGCAAAAGGCGAACCGAAGCCTTAGTGGTCTTGGGTGTGTCTGAAGTCAGAGATAGGGGTGACTACTGGGCAGAGGGAATGTGTCAGCTTTTATGTCAGCGTTTTCTTGATAACGAGATGGGGCTGGGACCTGGCGGGCAGAGACAAGGCCAAGGGCGAGGCCTCGCGGAAGGCTAAATGACCTTAGCGTCTTCTCTGTGAACTTCAAAATCTGAACAACACTACTCCAATATAATTAACCGACATTTTTGTGTCCATTTTCCCTGACCCCTTCAGGATATCGGATGAAATGCGCTTTTATTCTGACAACCTTTTGCCGACGCCTCTTGCGTATGAGCTGTCAGCTTCACTGACCGTCTGGGCTGTAACAAACCTCTGCAGAACACGTGCAGGTCGGCATAAACTGGGAAACTTCCCTCCGCCACCGCCACCATGGGAAACAGGAAGTTCCCCCATCCCTTAACAAAGGTCCAAGAAATCTTTTAAGATTTTGTTTATTCACTTTTAGAAAGACAGGAAGAGAGGGAGAAAGAGAGGAAGAGAAACCTCACCCTGAGAGAGAAATACCAATCTGTGGCCTCTCGTACACGCCCCGACCGGGGACTGACCCAGAAACCCAGGCATGTGCCCTGACCGGGAACCACGCCAGTGACCTTTCATTTTTGTGGGACAAGTCCAACCAAGAGAATCACACCGGTCAGGGCTTTTTTTTTTTTTTTTTTTAAGAATAAAATCTCACCATTTACGACAGCATGGATGAGCTAGAAGGCATTATGCTAAGTGAAATAAGTCAGAGAAAGACAAATACCATATGATCTCATTTATATGTGGAATCTAAAGAACAAAACAAACAAACAAAATTGAAACAGGCTCACAGATACGGAGAACAGACTGATGGCTGCCAGGGAGGAGGGGGTTCAGGGGCCCGGTGAAAACGGTGAAGGGATGGACAAGTGCAGGTGGGTGGTTGCTGAATAGTCGCGGGGATGTGACGTGCAGCGTGGGGAGTACAGTCAGTGACACTGCAGCGACTGTGTGTGGTGTCAGGTGGGCGCTGGAAATGCCAGGGGAGCCCTTTGTAAAGCATATGATCTTCTACTCTAACCACTATGCCGTACCCCTGAAACTAATACAAAATAATATTGCGTGTAAACTGCCACTGAAAAATATAGTTAATAAATAAATAAATTTTAAAAACAAACAAATTAAGCTACAAAAAAATAGATTTTTTTTCTTTTTTGGAAGTTGTTTGTTTGCTGAAATTTCTGTGATGGACTTGGTGGCTACTGGTTTGAGGAAGGGGTCTCCCCCTAAGTCCAAAATTCTTTTAGCTTCTTCTGCCTCAAACTGGGACACAATCAATCCAGAGAGAGACCCCCCTCTACCAAATATGAAAGGCAGTAAAAAAAGGACTCTAAGGCAGGGAAAATTCTTGCCCAGCCCTACCCATCCCCACCCAGGACGCCAGCCTGTCACCCATCCCAGGGACACTCACGGGCAGGAGGAGTGCGTGCCACACCAGGACGTTGGTGTCTTCGCTGACCAGGTTCCCCAGGTACCAGGGAAGGCACTTCTGAAGATCCTCCAGCTCCTGAGGACAGAGCGAGGGGCAGTGGGCCAGGGTTCCCCTATTCCAGCTGCCTCACCCACCCCAGCACGAGCTGCCCTAAGTCCCAAAGGTGGAGCCCCCCGTTTACTAAGCACTCAGCGTGTGTCAGGCCTGGTGCTGGGTGCTTTAAGTGACTTATCGGGTATTAGCCTCACACACCGATGTCGGTGCTAGGTGAAGGGAAGATGAAGGTCACTGCTTCCAGGTGCTACAACGTGGGAGTCAGCTCTCTTGGGAGTCTTTTGTCCTGAAAGCATCCTCTAGTCCTTTTCCTAGAGAGTCACAAGGCCCTAACACCCTGTCCCCTTCCCTCCATAGCATCCACTGAGGGTCCAGCATGACGGTGTGTCCCCACCGGGCTCATGGCAACAGAGACATCGCCCTGTGCCTGTCAGACCCCTCCACCCCAGGACGAGGGAAGGGAGATGGCTCGGACAGACGGCAGCAAAGCAGAAGTCTCACAACAATCAGAGAAACCAGGGGACGGGAGGGACTCACCTTCCTAGAAAAGCGGCCCAGTCACCTGGACGTCACTGAGTTCTCCCAACAGCCCCTTCCAGAGCATCCTCTATTAACACCTGACCAAGGCAGGGCCCAGGCCTCCAGAACTTCATTGCAGCAATGGAGGAACCAAGGGTGTGACTATGTGGCCAATGTGTGGAGACACAGCAGGGAAGGAGACAAGGGGACAGCAGGAAGGCTTCATGGAAGGTGACACTGAGCTGGGCCATGCAGAATAAAAGGAGCCCTCCCTGCAGAGAAGGGGAGAGGCCCCAAGGCTGAGGGCCCCATCAGAGCAAATGTGTACAGTGTGCCTCAGGCAAGGTTAGTAGTTACTATAGGAAAAGGGTCCCCTGGTCGAATGCATTGGGAAACACTAGGCTAATCAGATTTCTCTACGGCAGGACTTCCCAAGTCTTTAATACGCTACTGTGTGCTGTGAATCTCCAGGATGTGAGCCCACAGCATGCAGTACTTCTCAAATGTATTTGATCAAGGAACCCTCTCCCTTTCGGGGTCCATTCTGTGGGACAACAGACTTCCTTTGGTGGGGGAATGATTTAAAGACTCAAAGACATTCAAGGGCAGGTCATATCTTCTAGAACATGGAATGGGTATAACCTCTGGTTCTATACTAAGGGCAACTTTAGCCCCCACCCCCCACCAGAGGACACTTGGCAAGGTCTACAACCAATTTTGGTTGTCACAAATGGGGCACCACTGGCATTTAGTGGGTAGAGGCCAGGGATGCTCATAAACAACCGACAAAAACATTATCTGGCCCAAAATGTCAATGGTGACAAGGTTGAGAGACCCTAGTGTAAACAAAGGCAGAGAGAAAGCTTCCCAAAGCCCGTCCACAGTTGGGGAGGGGTCCCTTAACACTGTGGACCACCTGAACTTTACCTGCCCCCCAATATATAAGCACACCCCTCTCCCCCATTCAGCACATACTCCATCTCTATTCACACCAACCAACAGCTTCCACCCAGCGTCTATGACCCTCACTTGTCTTTTACCTCACATATCTGGGAAGCATCTGCCACTCCAAGTTTCTAGTTCCACTAATACCTGTGACTCCGGCAGCAATGAAGGCCAAGGTTGAACGGAGAAGCGGTGGCATGGACACTTCCTGACTTAACTAGCACTGGGCACACTTGGGCTGTATCTGCTACAGGTGAGTTCTGCCAAAACTCTCCCCAGGCCTGAGACTGTGGAAACCCAAGCAAAGACACACAGCTCCTTCCTAAGGCCCAGTGGGGCATCACCTGACTCAGAGGAACAGAAAATGAAAGTAGAGAGGCCACTGAAGGGACCGGCAGGTGGGAACCCTATCCACCTGGACTCACATCCCGCCCCTTCCCTGCCTGCTGGGTGACCCTGACAACTGAGTGGTTCCCTCTGAGCCTCAATGTCCTCATCTGTAAAATGGGGGCCTATGACTTAGCTCACAGGGTTCTGTGAGAATTAGATGAAATAACTAATGTACACTGCTCGGCACTTAATGGTGCCAGCGGGGTCAATACCAGATAACAGCTCCTTGCTCTTTCCCGCTTGGCTGGAAAGACCCTCTGACCTGTTTTGCTACGAATCTCCAATTCTGGAGAATCCTGCCAGGGCAGGATTTTTGCTCATCTCTGAACAGGAGGTAGCACATTGTAGGCATTCAACATTTGTACAAACGAATGAATGCATGCCACCTACTCCAGGACATCTTCCAGGTCCGCCTTGGCATCTTTTTCTCCCGAGAATATCCAGGGAACATTGCTCCCGACTCCTACTCAGCACCCCAGACTTCTCCTTGGGATTCTCGGTAATGCAGGTGCCAAATCAGAGGGCGGGCCCCGGGCTATTCGAAGGCAAGGACCTTGTCCTGGTTTTATCTCTGTTCATAACCCACTCCACCGGACCTAGCTCCTGGAACCCCTCCGCAGCTGAGACGCAAGCAATTGTTATCACAAGTTTCTGGCAGGTGAAGGGAAACCAAAACCAACTAGAGGAAGCTGGCTCATCCTCATCTTCACTACTGCTCAGGGAGCCGGCGACACCTCCGCCTGATATGCCACTAGACACCCCCAAAACTCCAGCTCTGGCCCCTCTCGCAGACCCACTCTTCCACTGGGCGAGGGAGAGGATAAGAGGGTTCAGCCAGCCCCGGAACCGGTACAAACAAATGCGCTCGGAGAGCCCCGCGGAAGAACGGAGGGAGGAGGAACTGGGGAGGGCGAGGGGAGCCTTGACAAAGGGGTCAATCTACAGGCAGTTAATTACCTTCGCGACCCGCTTGCTCGCTGTCATCTTGGGGCAGAGAGTGGGCTCCGACAACTCCAGCTGCTGTGTGCAAGCGCCGGCAGCCCTGGCGCGGCGCGCCCCACCCCCAGGGCCCCACCTCCGGAAGCCCCGCCCGCGCGCAGGCGGGGGGGCCCCCGAATGAAGTTGCTCCCTCCTTCTCCCTGATAACGGGCCCCCGCGGAGGGCAGGGGACAACTGGGCCCCGCCCGATCTCTGGTGCGGTGGGCTCGGATCCCCTGAACTCGCGCTCTTTGTCGGGCACGCAGCGTGCCCGGACCCCGGCGACCCGCTGGGGGGCGCTGTGCACCAAGCGGCGAGCCCTCGGGGGTGTGGCGCTCGTGTCCGCCCATCTAGGTTCTGGTTTCCCTGTCGCCAGAGGCGGTGTCCGGACTCCCCCATCTCCCGCCTCCCCAAACACTCACTCGCCTAAGTCTTTACAGGATGCTGGCTCTACCAACGCAGCTCAGGACAGACCGCTCGGCCGTCTCCACCCTCAAACTGCCGCCGAGAGCTCTCCCAGCCAACTCCCGGAGCCCCTCGAACGAGTCATTTCCCCCATCTGGGCCCCGTACCCCACCTCTAAAAAGGGGTGGGGGGCGATGTAGCTATGTGCCCTCCAAGGACCCCTCCCCCTTGCAGTTTGTGCGGTCCAGCCTTCAGTGGCGAATTGCAGGGTCATTTCTCCCAGGTGACGGCTGGATGGTGAACAGCACCGCAAGGAGGCGCTGTTGGTCCCATCCTCTCTCGCCTAGGGGTTTGGGTCCTTTACTAGGTTTAATATTTAGTAAGTGCCTACTAGGTGCCAATTGGGAAAACAGTTGGGTGGGGGCAGCCCCACGGTGGACTTCAGGAGCCTCCCTTATTTCACCATCGGTCTTTTACAACCTACAGGGGCACAGGGGCAGAGACCCCTTCCCCCCAGCCAGGATCTGAGGCCACAGTGGAAGAGCCGCTCCTGAGCACCGAGCAACAGTCGTGCAGGAATGGCATAGTAATGATGAGATTCCTGGGAGGACTGAACCCGCCTTCCTCACCCCCCAGCGCTTTCCGTCCAGATGAGAAAAGAAATCGGCAAGTTTTGAGCCCCTATTTTGAGTTTTGTGCTCACTGCCTCACGTAGTTTTTATCTAAGTGTCGTGGAACCTGGAACCGAATGACTTCTCTGCTCAGATGTGCGATGTATTTACAAGTCGATTAGTTCTGTTTAATTCAAGCCAATACAGTTTAACCAGGCACCCTCTATATGCCAGAAATGAATAGCACACTGTCCACAGTGCCTTAATCTAGGTAGTGATGAGGGAACTGAGGTGTTTGACCCTACCCTTGGTCATTCACCTCAGTTAACATGCATTTTGTACTGCTGAGTGTCGGGCACTAACTTGCAGGGAATAGCACAATGAGACTGTGGGGTCCCATCCTGCCCTTGAGGAAGATAAGAACACAGCCTTCCATTTTTATTTATTTCTTTATTTATTGATTTGGGAAAGAGGAAGGAAGAGTAAGAGATTTGTTCCTCCACTCATTTATGCATTCATTGGTTGATTCCTGTATGTGCTCTGACCAGGGATGGGACCCGCTACCTTAGCACGGTGGCCATGAGGATGATGCTCCAACCGACTGAGCTACCCAGGCAGGGCAGCCCCTGGATCCTGGATTTGTAATACCAAGTGGTAAGCTTGAGGATCTAGGGAGAGCCTGGAGGGTCACCTGATGCAGCCTCAGAAAGGAGCAAGGTTTCCTGGAAGAGATAAAAACCCAGGTGCATTGCAAAGCTTGGTGAGTTAGCTGGAGTAAGCACTAGGGATGAGAGTGTTCTCAGACGAGGGAACAGTGTGAGCAAAGGTGTGGAGGCAGTGCACATGGAAACGGAAAGCAGTTCCGTAATGTGGAGCCTAGTCTGTCCAAAGTTTTGTGACTCTCCTTCCTTTCTCTGCCGGAAACCCTAAGTGAGTTGAATTCAGAGTCATGGATTTAACCAGCCTCCCCATCCTGGGATGGACCCTAACTGCCCACACAAGTGGGAGACCCATGTGCACGGCCTTCTGGTCCTGGCACAATGCAGACCTTTGTGTGTGTGTGTGGCAGGACGAGCCCCAAGGAGACCTGAACTTTACTTCCACATCTGCCCCCAGTGCAGCATGGCCTTGGGCGAGCCATGGAACCTCCCACCTGCTTCCCAGGATTGCTGTGAGGCCAAGCTCACAGAGGTGGAGAACTTTGAAAACTGTAACTCCCAGGTATAAATAATAAGGATTCAACCCCAGGTCTACTGTTATTGTCTGAATAACCTTCACCTGTCTGTCCCTCCACTTCCTCATCTATAAAATGGGGCTAATGGTAGTGGATGGAGTAAGGAATTGATTTTGGACAATATGTGATAATTATAATCATACTAGAATATTCACCTTCGTATGCCTGCAACAGGTCTGCAGGGATTCAAGATCCTGAGAGTCCCTGGGGAGGGTAACTAGGTGACTGGGTACAGCAAGGGAAGGAAAACTATAAACCCCATTTCCTTTTAAATCTTTGAACAACGTGGATAAACTACCTCTTCAAAACTGGATAACATTTCAATTTAACATTATTCTCTTTTTAAAATGAAAAAGTTGTCACATTAACATTTTATTCTTTTTTTAAAGATTTTATTTACTTATTTTTTTAAAGAGGGGAAGGGAGGGAGAAAGAGAGAGAGAGAGAAATATCAATGTGTGGCTGCCTCTTATGTGGCCCCCAGAACCCAGGCATGTGCCCTGACTGGAAATCAAACTGGCGACCCTTTGGCTTACAGCCCGTGCTCAATCCACTGAGCTAAGCCAGCCAGGACCAATATTTTCATTCTCAAAAAACGAGGCCTTTGCGATACCAGTCCCACAATCCCTCGCGGCAGAGCCTGGCTGGAGCAAAGTCCGGGCGGCTGCTGCAGAGCAGGAGGGCAGGCCACCCTGCCCTGCAGGCCTCGCCTCCCCAGGTTTCTCCTGGCCTGGCCAGCCTCACCGGCTGTGCTAGCCACCTAGCCCCGTAAGGAGTCCCAGCTCTGGAGTCTGATTGCACTTGCTAACTTCCTATCTCTTCGACCGCTCTTCTCCTTCCTCCCCCCTGGGTCAGGGTTTTCCAGGCCCCGTGATGGCTGTGGCCTTTGTAGTCATAGATGTGTACCTGTCTGGAAGGTGTGGCTATGCCTGGTTCCCAGGACCCTTCCAGGGCCTTCACAGGGAACATTGTCATCTCCCACCTTTGGATGAGGCAGGAAGTTCCTTTTTGGCAGCTCTGCCATTGCCAGCATGTCACGGAGACTGTCTGAAAAGGAGTCGGGGCGGGGGCATACATTGAAGTGTCTGAAGCACCATGGACAGTATGACACCCCAGCAGTATATTTAAAGATGACAGTACATACATTTATGTTTGCATGTTAGAGACGAACCTGGAGGATACCTAAGAAACTGATAGAGTAGTTATCGGTTTGGGTGGAAAAAATCGTTGTCTGTGCCACCCAAAACAGGCCAGGACCACAGCAGGCCTGCCTCAGGCCGGCCTGTAGTGCATGAGTTCTTGCCTTCGTGCAGGAAAAATTTCACAACCTAAACCCAACTCATTTTGAGAGTATGGTTATTAAAGCTGGGGACAGTGGAACAAAGGAAGAGCATAGGGTAAAAGAAGCAACAGGCCTTGCTCTGCTTTGTCTCCCTAGAAATGTGGTCGGAAAGGAGGGGCCCACGCTGGGCTACATGAACTCACCGAGAAGTAAAAGTCACAGTGACAGACGTGAGCCAGGCAGGGCTGCTGTGAGCTCCCTGGGAAGTCAGAGAAAAAGGGGAGCCTTGGAGCAGGTTCAGGGGGTAAACCTGGGGACGAGCTGCCACTGCCTGCTGCTCATTGCTGCCCTGGTTGCAAGTCTCGTGGGGACCCCAAGAGTTCAGGAGAAAGAAAGTAAAAAGTTCATGTCCAAAAAGCGACATGAGTATGCTCCAGAGAGAGCCCACGCTGGCCTCCTTTGTCTCGAGAGTTTTTAATCTCTCTTCTGCAGGCGGGAATCCTAGGGGAGTTTTCAGGGAGGGGTCTCACCAGAATACTCACTCGTTGTCCAGGTGCACCCTTCAACATGCTGACTCATCCAAACGAGCTCATAGGGGAGTATGGGATCATTCTCTGGTCAGCCTCACCGCTCTACTTTTATTTTGGCTCTGTCTGGCTCTGAGCAGGTTTTTGTTATTCCTTCCCCCGCCCGCCCCATGAGCACATGTGTCCTTGGGGTTGGCTGGCACAAATGCATTCATTTGGTTTCTGCTCTCTATCTCCCTAACCAGGGTGACTTACACTATGTATTCTCTGGTTAGGGAGAAGAGGTAGAAACCATTTGTTCTCAGGTGTTCTTGGTTAGGGAAGATAAGGTTACTAGCTGGCTGTAAATTGTTCAAATTGTCTCACCTTGTTTAATTGTCTTGCCTCAGTTTCCCCACTCCGCTTGCCAAGAACTTTTCTTAGCTTCTTACTATCCTACCTAGGTCTACACACATCCTTTCAGACTGTCTTCCTTTTTTTTTAAGATTTTATTTATTTATTTTTAGAGAGGGAAGGGAGGGAGGGAGAGAGAGACAGAGACAGACAGAGAGAGAGAGAGAGAGAGAAACATCAACGTGTGGTTGCTGGGGGTTATGGCCTGCAACCCAGGCATGTACCCTGGCTGGGAATCGAACCTGGGACACTTTGGTTCCCAGCCCGCGCTCAATCCACTGAGCTATGCCAGCCAGGGCTGTCTTCCTTTTTTTATAGTAACTCACAAGCATTTGTTATAGAATCTGTCATACCTAAGATAATCAAGAAGAGCTGTAAAGTCATGTTAGCAATTGTATCTTCAGGATCTAGCTCCCTCCCTGGCACGTGGAAGGCATACTCAGCTCACCACGAGCATTCTCCTCCTCTGCTGCAGCCGCCTGGGGAAGCAGCTCTCCAAGCTAGGTGGGGCGGCACACAGGTGTGCTCTCCAGGCTGGGGAAGCCCCGGTGAGCACGGAGCTGGGTCCCCTTCTGCCCCGCACTGTCTTTGTGTTATTTTACAATTCTATAAGTTGTAGTAACTGATAGCACGCAAAACAATTCTTTTTTTAAAAATGAACTTTAAAGTATATTATTGAATTGCAGTCTACATGCAGTATTACTTTGTATTAATTCTCAGGTGTACAGCATAGTGGTTAGACAATCCTATACCTGTTTCACCCAGCCCCCCAACCCCCACCCTCTCTCACAGCAGTCCCTCTGTTCTCTGTGTCTATGAATCTGTTTCTATTTTGTTTGTTTTGTTCATTAGATTCCACTTATAAGCAAAATCATACGGTATTTATCTTTCTCTGCCTGGCTTATGTCACTTAGCATACTACTCTCCAGGTCCATCCATGCTGTCACAAAAGGTAAAGTTTCCTTATTTTTTTATGACTGAGTAGTATTCCACAGCTTTCTTATCCACTCATCTCCTGATGGACACTTGGGCGGCTTCCAAATCTTGGCTGTTGTAAATAATACTGCAATGAGCTTACGGGTGCATATATTCTTTTGAGTCAGTGTTTCAAGTTTCTTCAGATAAATTCCCAGAGGTGGAATCACTGGGTCATGAGGCAGATCCATTTTTAATTTTTTGAGGAAGCTCTATAGTGTTTTCCACAGTGGCTGCAGCAGTCTGCAGTCCCACCAACAATACATTAAGGTCCCCTTTTATCCACATCCTCACCAACACTTGTTGTTTGTAGACTGAAAAACAACATGTAGAATGACAGCCATTCTGGCAGATGTGAGGTGATATCTCATTGTGGTTTTAATTTGCATTTCTCCCACGATTACTGACATTGAGCATCTTTTCATATGTCTATTGGCCACCTGTGTGTCCTCTTTTGAGAAATGTCTATTCAGGTGTTTTTGCTCATTTTTTCATTGGATTATTTGGGGGGGTGTGGGTTTGATGCTGAGTTGTAGAAGTTCTTTATAAATTTTGGATATTAACCCATTATCAGATGTATCATTGGCAAATATGTTCTCCCATTTATTGGTTATCTTTTCATTTTGTTGGTGGTTTCCTTTGCTATAATCCCATTTGCTTATTTTTTTCTTTTGTTTCCCATGGCAAAATAATTCATATGCGCATGCAAATTCTTTCTAATAGAGGTTTAATGGACTTCCTTTCCTCCTACCCCATGGAAAACAGTTTTGCCTCCATTTACATATTCATGTTCATCCTCTATTTATAAATGTCTGTTGCAGAGTCCCTTGATTCCTTTTTTAATATTTACTTATTTATTTTAGAGAGAGGGCAAGGGAAGGAGAAAGAGAGGGAGAGAAACATTTATGTGAGAGAGAAACATCGCCTCTCACACACATGCCCCAGTGGGGAACCAAACCCAAAATCCAGGAATATGCCCAGACCAGAAATCGAACCGGTAACCTTTTGCTTTGCAGGGCAATGCTCAACCAACAGAGCCACACTGGTCAGGGCAGAGTCCCTTGACCCTAACATCTGCCTGGCTCCCTCATTGATTAATGAGCAGAAAGAAATTTTGTGTTCCTTTGATATCTGTACAAGAGTCATGATTTTGCCTTTTTTTCTGAAAATTGTCTTTAATGATTGTGGACTAACATGTAAGTAAGGCTGCTTAAGAAACTGATGAGAACTTCCAGTCAAGATGGAGGTATAGGTAGACATGCTTCACCTTCTTGTACAACCATAAGAAGAATCACAACCAACGTCAAAACAAAAAAAATCACTCAGAACTGCCAGAAAATTGAACTGTATGGAAGACTGGCAACCAAGGGTTTAAAGAAGCCACATTCACCCAGATGGGCAGGAGGGGAGGAGCTGGGGAGCTGGGGTGGAGAGGACACAGTGTGCTGGCAGGGAGGCAGCTGTGGCAAGGCAGTGGGGTGGCCAGCAGAACAAGCAGTCCCGCATGCACATGTGGGGGATAAAAATCAGGAGAGATACCTGGGGAGAGAGTAACCCCAGACCCAGGCTGGACTGCACAGCCGAGGGTTCCAGCACTGGGAAAAGAAAGTCTCATAACTTCTGGCTGTAAAAATCAGTGGGGGTTGGGGGTGGCAAAAAAACCCTGCCAGTCTCTCAAGAGAGTCTATTTAAAGGGCCTGCATGGTCCTAGAATGTTTGCAAACCCACCCACTCTGGGAACCAACACCAGGGCCACAGCCCTGATCAAAGTGATAAAGAAGGGTGCCAGTTGCATATGGGAAGTAGGTGAAGTGACTGGAAGGGGGGCGAGTGCTGAGCAAGCCTCCAGCAGCTAGGCAGCGCATTGTCCCCACTCCGACCCTTCCCCTCATACGGAGCCACAAAGCAGTGAAGCGGGTGCCCTACCCCTGTGAATACCGAAGGCTCCACCCCATACAACTTAACAGGTGTGCTAAGACAGGGAGTCAAAGCAGCTCAGCCCAATACACAGAAACAAATACAGGGAGATGGCCAAATTGAGGAAACAAAGAAATATGGCCCAAATGAAGGAACAGAACAAAGCCCCAGGAAAAAAAAAAAAAACTAAATGGAGATAGCCAACCTATCAGATGCAGAGTTCAAAACACTGGTCATCAGGATGCTCAAAGAACTCATTGAATATGGCAACAAAATAAGGGAAGAAATGAAGGCTATACGAACTGAAATAAAGAAAACACCACAGGGAACCAACAGTGAAGGGAAGGAAGCCGGGGTTCAAATCAATGATTTGGAGCACAAGGAAGAAATAAACAGTCAACCAGAACAGAATGAAGAAACAAGAATTCAAAAAAATGAAGAGAGAATAAGAAAATTCTGGGACATCTCCAGAAGTGCCAACATCCAAATCATAGACATGCTAGAAGAAGAGGAAGAGCAAGAAATTGAAAACTTATTTGAAAAAATAATGAAAGAAATCTTCCCTAATTTGGTGAAGGAAATAGACATGCAAGTCCTGGAAGCAGAGAGTTCCAAACAAGTTGGACCCAAAGAGGACCACACCAAGACACAGCATAATTTAAATGCCAAAGGTTAAAGATAAAGAGAGAATTTTAAAAGTAGCAAGAAAAAAGCAGATAATTACCCACAGGGGAGTTCCCATAAGACTGTCAGCCGATTTCTCAAAAGAGGCTAGAAGGGATTGGCAAGACATTTTCAAAGTGATGAAAAGCAAGGACCTACAACCTAGATTACTCTATCCAGCAAAGTTATCATTTAGAATGGAAGGGCAGATAAAGTGCTTCCCAGACAAGGTAAGGCTAAAGGAGTTCATCACCACCAAGCCCTTATTATATGAAATGCTAAAGTGACTTATTTAAGAAAAAGATCAAAACTATGAACATTAAAAAGGCAACAAACTCTCAACTATTAACAACTGAATCTAAAACAAACTAAGTGAACAGGAACAGAATCAAAGGTGTGGAAATTATTTGGAGGGTTATCAGTGGGGAGGGGGAAGGGAGTGAATGGGGGGGAAAGGTACAGGGATTAAGAAGCATAAATGGTAGGTACAAAATAGACAGGAGGAGGTTCAGAATAGCATAGGAAATGAAGAAGCCAAAGAACTTATGTGCACAACCCATGGATGTGAACTAAGAGGGGCGGGGGGATTGCTGGAGGGAAGAGGGTACCAGGCAGAGGGGAGAAAAGGGGAAAAAATTGGAACTGTAATAGCATAATCAATAAAATATACTTTAAAAAAACTGATGAGTGGTCTATCCATTTGGGGAGAGAAACTTGGTATCCTGGGATGAGGTAGGAAGGAAACTCTCTTCCAACTGTTTTGTACCTTTAAAATTTCCCACCATGTGAGTAACTACCCATTCAAAGCTATAAACAAACACAATATGTTTTTTAAAGAAAATGAATTGAAAAGATGGAGCAAAAAATAACAAGTGTAACCTAGCCATGAAGAACATGGGATTTAGGGTCAATCACACCTGGATTTAAAGCTCTGACATTTTCCAAGTTATTTTGTGCAAATTATTTAAGCTCTCTAAGCTTTAGTTTACCCATAAAATAGAGATAATAACACCTTTTTCCTAATGTTATTGTGAGGAGTATGTGAGTGTTTAATTTGAAATTTTTTAGCCCAGGGCTCGACCTACAATGAGCAATAACCCTGGACCACAATAATATAATAATCAACATTTTCACCTTCATCACCAACATCATCATCAAATCCAGTGTGCCCCCACCTACTGGATGAACCCACTGAAGAGGTGTCAAGCAAGTGTAGGGCACTAAATCATAATAAATCACAGATTGAAAGAGCTTTTCCTTTTTCAATTTCTTCTGACTCTTTTGGTTTCCCAAGGACAGAGTGTCAGTTTGGCCTTGGTCCGTCTTTCATACCTATCACATGTAAATCTTTTCTTTCAACAAGGAGTGAGGAGGTAACAGGATTTCGGCAGGCAGAATCAGCTAGAAATTAGTAACATCATTCTCTTTTCATGACATTTCTTCCTTTTTTATTGCCAGTTTAACTATATTTATTATCTGAAGAGATTGTATAACCTGATACAAAAACAACTCCAGTAAGCACTACAGAGGTGGAGGACATGAACATTTGAACAAAGAGGAAACACAGCTAGTCAAAAACCACAACTATTTACCCTCATTAGTAATCAAGGAAATGGCTGGGATGCCATTGCTTGCTTATTCAATGCACAAGGTTAATAGCAATTTCTACTGTTTCTATTTTTCTAAATGCACTCCAATGAGCTATTTTGAGTAATAAAAAATTGAGTCATTTCAAAAAAAAACTGAGAGAGTATGAAAAGTTCTACCAATGCGAAAGTCATAAAAAGCATGAAAATGAATTGACGCTTGTATAGGCAGCAAGGCTCAGATGTCTGGAAGCCAATTCCTTTTGTTTGGGTCCCTGAGTTTTATTGTGGGATCATCCATAAAGAGAAGGCTGTCCCTGATCCACATATATATTTATGTTAATGTCTGCATGTAAGTTTTTTCTTTGGGTAGACTATGATTCCAGAGAAGGACTCCTTCAGAACCCCTCTCTGTAGAGGACTCCTCTGCTTCCACTGGCTGAGAAGGCCCCATGTGGCTCTCAACCAGTAGGGGTGC